>NW_028262332.1:8750000-9375000 GCF_047370975.1 Nipponia nippon
CATCCTGTGACTCCAGAAATCAGTTTTGCCAATTTCAGGTCAGCAAACCATATTTCAGTCAAATCATGTAAAACAAAACAAACCATACTCTGGCACTGACCCAAGTTTCAAATGATACGTGCGTAAGAGAAACATTTAGGTACACTCATTAAAGCATAACGTGGCAACACCCGCACAGGCTTCAGAACTCCTAATGGGATTATTGTACATTTACACCCTCACAGGGTTCTCTTTTTCTGCTTTTTAAAGGATATGATCTGCACAGTTAAACATTCACGTTCTGAAAAAGAGAGTCTGCCCTTCCCCTTTTTAATCAGCATAGGGTACTCTGTGTACTTTTACAGTATAAGAAAAAAACCTCAAACTCGCTTAGTTTGATTCAGCGTACAGTGAATAAATTACACAGTCTTTTCACAACAGGTTTTGTCATGACTGTTTCTTTTTCTGCACTTTGATTTCCAACAAGAGATATTATTGGACACAAAACATTTTGAAGAAAACGCAAAAAACAAAAACAAAAAATCAAGAGCTCGAATACTTCCCTGCTGGGCAGAGCACCTCCAAGCTTCTGTTATACCTGCAAAGAATTACGAAGAAGACAGCTACAAAACAGCATGCTGACACCTCAGCTCAGCTCTTAACACCCTATGCTGTAGGCTTGTCAGTTCCCTACTTGTAAAATGGGGATACGAATATTTCCACTACCATCAACAATTGAAGTAATTAGTCTTTTCCCATGCGTTTATACATTAATTCCCTCTCAGTGTTAGGGTTATACCAAATTTTAAGAAAAAAAACCCCAAACACACAGAGGAACCTGTATTTACAAGGTGTTCAAATACCATAACTTAGGTCTCTGGAAACACTTAACTGTTCTTTACTAAGTACAACGCTAATTGTCATTTGAAGAAACTGCAAAGCTAAAAGTGCCATCTGCTTTATCCCTTTCCCCATACTGCAGTGCTCTTTAAACACGTTTCTAAAAGATAAACCACAACACCCAAGAGGTCCTTCGTGACACCTGTTTGGGACAGGGGTTGAGATACAGCCAAATTCCACTTCCAACTGAATTTAAGAGGCTACATGTAACAGGAAGATTACCTCCTCTTAATGAAACTAAGTACAAAAAGTATTCTGAGCAAAGTAAAATACAGAGCCCTTGCAAATAGCATTCGATTCCTATGTATTACCTATTTAAAGGACTGTTTTCTGCTCGGTGTACCTAATAATCTACACTGCATTTCTCCCTTACATCGCTAGTACTGCATGGCCACATCTCAGCATTATTAATATAATTTACACGTGCTACAGATGTTATCCTTAGGGGCAGCTCCATGCAAACATCGACAGAGAAGACAGACGTCTAACAAACAGACACAGATCCGTATGTTAACTTTTTAGAGCCATTTCACAGTGCATAGCAGAGCCATCAAAGTGATTCATTAGAGAAAATACCTTCCTTCATCAACAGACCTCCCTTGCACACTTCTTGTGCTCCAACGCTTTCTCCTACTCATTTTTTCAATTTATTTTTATATATTAAAATTATTAGAGTTAGTATTTTGAAAAACAACGGATTTGTTTTAGGACAAAAAGCATTACAAGTGTAGTAAGAACGGATGAGCTGCCACTCGTTTAAATCATGCTCTGGTTTACAGCTACAGCACTGCAACTTTCCCATGCAAAGTCCACCTAAGTCAGTATATGACAATCAAGTCAGTTTAAGGGGACGAACAATGAAATGAAAGTGATTGAATTACCATGACATAAATACACTACTTGTTAGCTGAGCCACAGTAACATTATACTTGGTAATGGCGCAGGGTAAGTACACCCACCCACCAAGTTAATTATTGCAGCTTAGCCGACAGAGGAGCAGTAACTCGTTAGACTGCAGTAGCCCTTCCATTTATGACCACCACTCATCCCCTACACATGCTCCCCTGAAGGGGTGGCACCGACTTAGCTTTATCTGTTTCCAAACCAATTTAAGGCCCTTGTCTTTGAACAAGCATGTTGTTCCAGAATAACTCAATGTGTTAACTTAAAGCAAACATTGCCAAACAAGTGCAAAAGGCTGTATGTGGTCTGCTATTTCAGATGAAAAGTGCCTCGCTGATTTTGCTAAGGTTGACTAGATACATGAATTTGCTCAGCTAGGAAGGAAGTTGCAGGTCAGCTAAGGTGTGAATAAACCGTGATAGCTAAGCTGCTGTCGCTCCCTGAGAGGGCATCAAAGCAGCTTCCACTGCCTGAGTTTATGCATCTGATTTAAACTCCCAAACAGCATGCGAGAAAGGGAAAAATTTGGATCTTAGAGTCTATTACCCCTCCCTATGCAGGGCGCAGAGGCTGCTAATTCGGGGGAAGAGGGGAAGGTGCTCCCTGCTGCCTAACACACCCGAGGCAGGAAGGTGGTCTCCCTCCACACACCCAGAGGAACACCGCTTTCTCCACGAACCGCTCGGGGCAGACAGACAGACAGGCTCTTAACAGGAGGAGCTAAGCGTCCCCACACACAGCTCCTGCTGAGAGCACCCACGGCTTATCTTCCTGCGCAATGAGAACAGACAAGCCCTAAGCCTCTCTTAAAGCTCCTGCATATGGATGAAGTTCAAGTCAAAGGAAGTACAACCATGACAGTGTGGACACAAGTATCCTAATTTATTCCCGTGTGGCTTGTTCCTGCCCGGGAAATGAACACACTTTCAGCACACAGGCTGATCCATAGTACCCACACTCAGACAAGTACTGACTCCAGCAAAGTCTGAGGGGAGCATACGCTTTTTGACACTCTTGAGGAGCTGCGCTTTAACGCTATTTCACAGACCATAAACTGAACTGCTTGCAACTTCTCTGTTGATGCTAACGGCAATGCTTTCCAACAAGGACTAGCGCTCTCCATTATACCCACACACAATTCTTACGCATACAGTACAGAATACACGAGCTCAGCGTATCAGTTTCACTACAGCCCACAGCACAGTTCCTAAACCAGCCTTGGAAAGCAAGAAGGCTACGTCCTACATCCCCTCCCAGCAAAACAGCGTGGTACTGCAAACTTTGCGCTTGCTTACAGCCAAACCTATTGACCCGTGCAGTTTTAGAAAACAGATTTCTCTTGGCATGGCCATATTGGTGGGTTGCGAGAAAGCGTGATCCCCAACCAGGTACCCTCCGTAATGTTACACGAGGATAAGTTAAGCAGGTGAAAAGACAAAGTTACACAAGGAAAAACGTGCCTTTCCTTCAATACAGGGTGGGTTTGGTTACGATGGGTGAGCCAGTCACACAAAGTGCATCTCTGCTCGTATATTTATGCCAGTGCATGAAGTCCTCCGCAAGGATATCAGTGCGGCTGTATCGGTAAAGTGCTCCAAGTGTAAACTTCAAAACTGGAACAGCTCTCAAGGCCAGGAAGGAAAACTGCGATCCTTTTCTGTCTCTGCCTCTCTCTTTTTAAAGGAAGGAGCAAACAGGATCATTCCCAAAGCAGACCGGTGTCAATCAGAACCAAGTCTAAATCTCAAAGTTTGAAGCTACATGGAATCAGTTCAGCCGGAGCATCTTCTTCCATATTGGTCCCCCATGCACAGGAATTTCACCTCAGATTGTCTTTGCTACACCTGTTCCATTGCTGGTGGAGAGGACAACGTTGAGCCCTGGTCCCAGCGAAGGAGTAAGACACTCAAATAAATCTTCTCCTCTGCCCAGGTTATCCACGTTGCTGAAATACATCCAGACACGATGGTGTCTTCTTATCAGACTCAAGCTGGAAAGAGACTGAGGCCTGGAAAGGCGCGAAAGGAATCCAAAATAGAGGCAAGTGTTTCTTTGGTTGGTATCTGATCAGTAAGACTGGGAGAAGGAATAAGGACTAGTAGAAAAAGCAGCACAGTATGGTAAATTTCCACATTGCTCTCCAGAAGAATTTAAATCCTTCCAACGCTGGCTTTAGCAACAAGTGGGTTAAAGAGTTAGTGCACCCCGAAGAAAGTTGTTCACCTCCAACAAGCACTAATGATTGACAAAAACACACTAATGTCGCAGTAAGATAGCATGGAACGAAAAGCTCGAGACAGACACATCCTTCCAAAATGTCCTGACAGCTCACTGAGCAGCACAGCAAACAATGGCTCCTTCCTAATTCCCAGAACTCTATTGCTTACAATGGTGTTCTGGGTTATTACTGGAGAATAATGTGGCAATTTAAAAAAAACCAAAACAAACCCAACAAAACAACACACACAACAAAACAAAACATACGGTTCTTGGTAATGATTGGGAAACCCACTGCGGATTAATGAATTTTGCAAATTAGCAAAGAAGGAGCGACCAGGATTAAAGAGAAACAATTAACCACACAGATGCAAAACACTCTTTGTTCATTTATTTAGCAAAGTGTCATTCTGTCTGCGCTGAAAGCACCTGATAGCTTACCAAAGTAGACAGAGAGTAATATATTTTGTAAAAGTAATTAAGCCTTTGAAACATGAGACCTCACTACATCACTCAGCTGCTGCTGAGGAGAGGGATTTGACTCCCGAGTTGTTTGTGCTGTCAACGAGAGCGATCAGGCTCCCAGATTACTCCAGGGAGAAGCAGCGAGATTCTAGGAGTGCGGCAGAGCTTGGCTGGAAACCAACAACCCGCTGCACAAGTGCCCTACCCAAAGTTAAGAGGTAAACATTAAACAGCATCTTTCAGAACGTGTACCAATTAAAAGGTGCATCTGTAAAAACTATGGGAAGCCCCAGCCTTCGCCAGGGCAAACTGCTTTACCTGTGTGCACTGCCTTCAGCTGACTGAGGCTCACAGGTCAGGCAGGCCGGATCCCCGGCCTGCAGACATGGTTTGTGGATACCAAGAACCTCCGGTAGGCTCCCCACCATTTTAGGAGATGACTGAAGGAGAAAGTTTTAACCACACAGTTCCTAACTCAGGAAAAAAGCATTTTCAAGATTAAGAACTGTGATTGAAGTCATTGTACCCAGTGCAGTTACAAGAGTGCAAAGAAACTAGCTACGAAGCCTACTGAAATACTTGCATTTGCAGACACTGACTAACGAAACCAGCCTTCTTCAGAGACAGATAGTGAAAGAGCACTGCTGCCTAGCATGCCTGCTGAGCTGGAACATCAGAATCTTCAACATGCTTTTCTTCTAAGCATTTTTTAAATGACAAGAACTAAAGTTTTTGAAAGCACCTCAGTGCTTAAATGACAGAAGTTTTATTTCCAGAAGCGATGGAGCCTAGTTTTTATTTGAAGTTAATGAAACTAACACTCCAAAGTCAGTTTCGAGAACAAGCCTCAGACACTTTACATTGCACATGCATTTCTTTTTAATTTAAACTCTGCATGCATGGGTCACTAAAACTAAAAAGCCTTTCATTGGAATAGCAACTGTCTCAGCACTGAGCACTATATAGGCAGCGACTATAGAAGACAATATTGCAATCAAGCTTATGCTGAACACTGAATAAGACAGTTACCCTCCGCCCAACCCTTTTATTAAGCATTGTCTCAAAGCACTAAATACATGCATGAGTGAGTATTTTTAACCAGTGTGGACTAAAGAGAAAGAAATATACAATCTTGGCATTTCTTCTTTCCAAGAAGGAAGGCTTTGAGGTCAGGAGTTACTCTGTTTCAGCAGGAGCCTCCCAGTGTATTATTAAAAACTCCCTAAACTTCTGTGCTAACAAAATAAGACACACAGCAGCCTGCTAGTGCTGGGATCCGCAGATTAGGAGAGGCAGGATTTCGCGTTTACAGTACACACAAGTGGCTGGGCAGTTGTAAGCAATACAGATCGGGTTTTTTTGCTTGTAAAGCAACCAGACTGCTTTGGGGATTTCTTGTTTGTTTTGATTGATGAATATTTATTCTGCACTTCTCACCCATATACTGCAGCACATATGGTAGTCACCAAGTCCTCTAATACCTTGACTTACCACCATGTGAATTAAAGACAAGAGTCAGCTGTAAACCTAAATTTCCAGTTTAATTTAAAGACACCCTCTCAGCACACTTACATATACTGAACGCATTAAAAATACTAACAAGCATATTAGAAAAACCACTTCTCTGTTCCCAGCAAGTAACAGCAGGTGTGCTTTGCTAATTGTGTTACTCCCTAACCTACTATTTACTAGTGTCAGGGAACTTAAGATGTAAAAAAAAAAAAAAAATATATATATATATATATATAAAAACATTTGAATTATTAGTGAAGCCATTGTATTTGCTTATCCAAAAAAGTTTATTTTAGTAACTTTTGATTCCTGAAGACATCAACAGAAAGGTATATCCACACTACAGAATTGTCACAGAACATTGAGCGTGAACCTTACAGAATGCATGCTCCACACTGTCAAAAGTCATTTCTGTAGGAAACACATTCCCTATTAACACCCTGCAAGACTGAACCACGTAGCTTAAAGACGCGCATGGATCTGCGACCTGAACACTACAGCTTTGTTTGAAAGTGAAACCAAGCAGGCTAGAAATAATGCTCTATCGCCCGTGCCCCAGGAGGTGCAAAAAGCAAACAAGTAGTATAAACGGAGGAAAAGTACGACTGAGTTTGGAAGTTTTACATTTTATTATCGGTAGCATTTTCTTTATAGCGTGACACTTCTATATATAAATCTGTGATCTGCGTTTCTTTTTACACCTATAAAGCATATCAAGTTTAGGCAACGAACCCTCGGTTTCCATTTATTTGCGAAAGTTCGGTAAACACCAGACACTGACACGAGCAAAGCGGCTGTACGTACAAGCATATACACAAACATACGCGCACGGCGGCGACGCGAAACGCGCGCTTTTCAGCGCAGGATACGCAGCCTGCTCAGACCTTTTCCAGCTCCCGAGCCAGCGACCCGGGCGGCGGCGGGGCAGAGGGAAATGGCCGGGAGCCGCCGGGCGCTCGCCCAGGGCGCGGGGCCGCCGTCGAGCCCCGCTCCGCGCCCCGCCGCTCGCCGCCGCCGGAGCCGGGGAGCCGCGCACCGCCGGGAGCGGGGCTTGCTGCTGCCTCGTCCCCCCCTCCCCGCTTATTGTTTTTTTTTTTTTTTTCCTCTTCCCCCCTTCTTTTTTTCTTTCTTTTTTTTTTTCCTCTTGTTTTTAAGGGCGCCTGCAGCCCTCCTCTTCCTCGCCCCTAATTTTCCCTTTCAAAAGATGGCGGGCAGAGAGAGCGAGCGAGGGAAAGCGAGCGAGAGAGGGGGAAGAAGAAGAAAAACAACAACAACAACAACAAAAAATAGGAAAGAAAGAAAACCCCTCCTGCGTGGGGACGCGGCGCTCCGCGGGGCCGCGGCTGCGCCCGTCCGGGGCGTCTTCGGGCGCTCGGCGAGAAGGGGAGGGGGGAGCAGAAGATGGAGAAGAAGCGGCAGAAGAAGAAGAAGAAGAAGAAAAGGGTGGGCAGGAGCGGCGGGGCCGGGAGGAAATCAATGGCCAGGCTGCAGCCGGCCCCGCCGCGCTTTGTTGCATTGTCGCGGCGCACAAAGGCTGCGGGGCCGCGGGGAGCGACGCGGGGCTCTCGCAAGAAGAAGGAGCAGAAGAAGAGAGGAGGGGGGAAAAAAAAAAAAAAAATCAGCATTGGCCTTTCCCAAGTGGGTTTTGCTTTCCTCCCCCTTCTTCCCCGGCCCCCCTCCCTCCAGAAACCATGTCCCAGTGCTAGCAATGCACACCCAAGCATCTAACAAATAAAGGGAAAGATTAAATAGATTACTTTGCCCCGGCAGCTCCAGCAACGTTTGCCTTATAGTCCCTCCAGTTGCTCTTCTTTTTATCCTCGGCAAGGCAGTATAATAGATGCGCTAAGGCGCCCAAGAGCTCATGCGCCGGGGCGCAAGGCCATGTGGGGACGGTAGTCCCGGGCCGGGCCGGGGGAGAGGCGGCCGCTAGCCCCCGGACTACAAGTCCCAGAAGCCGGCAGGTCCCGTCCCCCCCCCTCGGCCCCCCGCTCCCTCCCCGGACCGGCGGGCAGGGGAGAGGAACAGCAGGGGTGATGCCCCGGGCGGCGGGGGCGGGTGAACACGCTCCCCCCGCCCGCGGGGAAAGCGCCCCGCGTGGTTTTGGGCGGGGGGACCGCGATAAAAACCCGCGGGGAGGTGGCGGCCGGCGGCTCCCGTCGTCGTCCCCGTTCCCCCCCCCCCCTCCCGCCCCGGGCAGACATTGCCGGGGAAAATCCCGGCTTCCCCCGGCCGCCCGCCCCCCGGGCTCCGGAGGCGCAGCCGGAGCCCTTCGGAGCGCAGCGGGAAACCTGCGGGTCCGCGTCGGCCGGAGCCGCGCAGGGCCGGGCGTGCTGCGGGGACCGAGTTTTAAATCACAACTGCGGGAGCTGCCTCGGTCGTTTTCCCTTTTTTTTTCTTTTTTCTTTTTTCTTTTTTCTTTTTTCTTTTTTTTTTAAGTCGCGGTTTGCATTGGGTAACGCGCTCTCACATTTATTACGCAACAACTAATACGAGCCGCAATAAAAATAGAACACCGGCAAGGCAAGCTGTAGCAGTAAGTAGCAAAAACCCCCGAAACGTTAAGAAAACCCACAACCTGATGTAGCTTGCACTGGTTAGTGCATTTCATAATATCGTCAACTGCTGGAAACAACAAGAAAAATAATCTAATGTATACAATAAAACCAGAACATGAGTTTGACAAACACACCCACCATAAGAGCAACAACAAACAGGAGCACTGTTACAAACGCTTCCAAATAACAGACCAACACAGCCTATATCCTGAAGCAAATCTACACATGCAAACAGAAGTTAAAAAAAATAATAATACTGTTATAACCCCAAATATGATTCAATTGCTGCAGCACAGAAAGAAAGGGGGGGGGGGGGAAAAAACAGAACTGTTGGAAAAAACGAGTCCAGGGGAAACATCTGAGCGCCAACATAAAATAAGAAGTAGTTAGGGGATTTCTCTGTGGACGCATATGCCAGCAGAGGCTGCCACGCTGCCTGTTACAGACAGCCATGCCGTGATGCCAATTAATAAGTCAGTTTATTGTAACCATAAGGTGAAGGCAGTTTTACTGGAAGACCTTATTTCCAGAAGATTAGCTTTCAAAAAACGTGACCAACGGGACTGAAATTTCTCAGGAGCTCTGATATAATCAGCAAGATTGGTTTTTGTACAGGCAGGAGGACAGATGCTTAGGAAAATTCCACTTAGCCAGGCTTGTGGCTGCCTCGGGATGAAAGCAAAGTTGTGCAGATGCCTTAACTGAACCCAAGAAAAAGTGCTTTTTTGCACTGAACTTCAAGGCTCGTGCAAATTCAGGAACTAGAAACTCGCTCACAGCTGTACCGCTCTTGGATGTGCTTACTTTGTAAGACAGAATTGGAAGCTGCATCTGCATCGACGGCCAAAGCCCACACTTGGGCTGTGCGTGGCTCGGGCTGCCCTCCTGCAAGCTGACCTTGTTGCCTTGACCATCAGGTACCCGAAAGCCACTTCAGTGCCCTCTGCACCCAGAGGACATGGCCTCTGCGGGAACACGGAGCACGCGAGCAGTAAGAAAAAGGTACGTCCTGGGTCTTCTTAAGGGGAACAGCCACACTTCACAGCGGGTGTTTGCTACATTTGTCCCGCAGCTGGTCATCCTACGTTCCACGTTGCCAGACTGAGCAAGGAAATCCCTTTGAAACACCACCTGAGCTCTGCCCTGCCTAAAAGCATCCTGGATACTGGGTACAGGGAAGAATCGGATTTTGAGTGCAGGGCACTTTTTACCATCATTCTGCTGTATTCCCATTTGCAAGGCCATTCTAAAAGAGTACACATGTACCACAGCATTTGAGAGCTGAAGAGCACCAGGTCAGTTCTTTTGAACGCACTGTCCTGCTCCAGTACATGCTTGATCCACATAGATAAGCAGGGTATAAATTTATGAACGCCGTAACACACACAGACACCAAATCGTGAGCATGACCAAAGAGCCCCTACAGGAAAACTGCTGCCACACTAGGCATGGGGGCTGGGAAAAGTTGGCAGGCTGAAGCTTTCCAAGGGAGGGGGCAGGGAGTAATCAGCTGCGTATTTGTTATGAACACTTGGGAAAACGTACATCTTTCACTCCAAAGACTCATTTTCAGCTAAACCATAACCCGAAAGTTTGATTTTTAAATGTATTTGTATTTTAGTTTGAGACAAACTCCTGCAACAAAAAAGTGTGTTGCTGAAATGTTAAGATTTGGCAGAGTTATAAGCAACTGAACAGGGGGTCTCATAACGCAGCGGTCAGCAACCTCAGCGACACGCAGAGCACGCAACAGGGGGGCTGAGCAAAACGGGTGAGCGCAGGCAAAAGGGCAGAGACAAGAGAAGCTGGGAGGGTCCCCGCAAGAGCATAAAGCCCTTCAAGCTGGCAGGGCAGAGTCACCTCACAGTGAACACACACAACTTCAAAACTGGAGTTTGATCCTCACTGCAAGTCCACTTTCAAGCACAGCTGGTGATGGAGGGTGCGACAAAGCTGCAACCCAAAAGCAGTCTCCGACTATGCCTCATGCCTCCTTATCTCACCCAGGGTGGGCGTAAGACAGTTTCATCCCAAATTGTTATGTTCATTATGCATCAGGCTGAGCGGGCAAAACAATTCACATGAGAAACTGTCCCCAGAGATTTCACCACTATCAGCTTTCAGCCTGGAGCACACAAGTCACTCACACACCTACCTACCTGTAGGTCTGCAAACTTGCGCTTGAAGAACCCAGCTGCATCCTCCAAGGGAACAGGAAGGCAAATATATTCTAGGGATCCTTAAAGCCTTCTTTATGCAAGGCAGTGAGTTTAGATAATGGTTTAGCTAAAGAGGCACAGGCTGACTCAGTTTGAATAAGCCCCATAGGAGGTACAGCGAAATCAAATCAGAATGAGTCAAGCACAAAGTACCTGGCCCAAAGTAAAAGCACTCAGACTGAGGAAAAGATAGTTGCAACCTTTAAATGAATTTCTGAACTGATTTTGCCAGATTAGTTTTACACACAAGATGTAACAGTCTGCCTGTTCTGGAATACCTTAACTCCAGCTTTTCCATAAAACGCAAGACAACAGCAGTAGCTTTTTACTTCTTCCTCCTCCCCAAGCTCAGAGGAGCATCCTAGATTCACCCAAGGCCTTTTGATTAGCCTCTGTGGTCTCTTATGTTGCACCTCCAGTTACCCAATTAGTACCTTGTTAACTAACACCTGCAGCGTATTTATTCCTTGCCATTGCACTACTTTTAACCCTTAATGCACAGTGGTATGTACACCCTTCTAGGAAGCTTTGTACATCGGCTTTGACAAGAAAAACTTATTTGTGCAAAACCAGAGTGGTTTGCAGGGCTGCTAAACACTGACACTTTTTGCTTCTCTTGGTGTCCAGGGTAGGACTTGAGTCTTTTCAAAACAAGGGTGGACGGAAGCAGGAAAGGGAGATACTTGTCTCTGTGGGACCAGTGAGTTTTGTGAGAACTGGCCGTGCTCAGCGCCTTGCATGACTGCACCCAACAGTATTTCATAGTAATCAGGGACTGCTGGGAACACTAACCGTGAGCACCAATTTTTCTGACCTTTGCTATAGGTACTAACTGTAAGCTTCCGATTCTTTACCTCGCCATTCAGTGCCTGTTTCACCATCAAAACCATCGTTCCCTGCTGCAAGGGAGCTCTTTGTTGGTATTTGTACTTGGGAATTACCAAGGGATTACAAGTGGAGAAGGCTGCTGAAGGGGTGTGAATACCGCATCGGCAATGCATTCTGACCTCCATCTCTGGGCACGTCCGTAGGCACGCTGTACATTTACACGCACACGAAAGGCTGATGCGCACTCCACACGCCTTGAGGCAGGCAAATTTGGCTGTTCTGACCATTTTGTCAGCCATCAGCCACCACGGGCTACAAGAGACCTCATGTATCAGCGAACTCACAGCAGACCCTATTACCAGCAGCTGCTATCTCTAGAGTGGATGTTGTTATACATTACAAAAAGAGAATTTATTCAATAACAGTCATGTTTGGGATAAAGAAATAATAGTGCCCAAATCGAAGATTGCTCAAGAGCGTGTAGTAAATGTCTGGGATTATATGACTCGGATCATCCCAGAGAGAAGGGTGTTGAACACAAGGGGATAAATGCTCTTATTGCATCTTTACCAATGATTTTCTTTGCTGTAGTGGCAGGATTTCCTCGATTGAGTAAGCGTTATTCAGTAAGGTAAGGATGACAGGACTAGGGCAGAGGTTTGAAACAATAATTGCAGTTTGTTCTTCTGTAGTACCTTTCATCTGTGGAATTCACAACAATGCAATAATCCTCCTAACAGCTTTTGTAGGTAAGGAAATATTATGAGCCCTGTTTTTCAGCTGAGGAAGCTGAGAGGGAATGTGATGACGCAGAGAATCATAGGCAGAGCCAGAACTGGGACTCGGCTCTTCTGACTCATACTTTGTAGTTCTGAGAGCCTGGACACACCAGTTGGTGAGGCCACCCTGGCTACTCAGTGCCTATAGGACCTTTGTCTCTTCAGTGTTCACTCTTCATCTGCAAAAGGGTGAGCAGAGCCCCCAAACAGGGAACCCAGGAGCCAGGATGTCTACGAGCCCCCAGAGGCACAGCATTATGGTAATTGATGGGAAGGCAGGAAAGAACCGAGCTATCCAAGACCCAAAGGATCTTGTAAGTGTTCATCTGCAAATATAAGTTTTGATTGCGATCTAAATGCTGGTCTGGAGACAGCCAATATCCAACGGAGGGTCCAGAGTGGATTTAAATAATGCCCTTCCAGATCGGCAGTTCTTAAACCAGAGAAACAGAGATGACTGGCTTTCCCTGCAATGGAGAAGGAGTGAAGAGCCCACAAAATATTCTGTCTGACTTTGGTGTCTTTTATCAGGATGTAGAAAGAAGCATTTCTTGGAGGAGCTGGAGGCTGGGATACAGTGGGCTCAGATTTATATGTATGGAAAGAAGCAGAGCAAAAGCCTAAACTATTGTGGGAGAGAAGAAAGGGACATGACCACGGAATTTGAGAAGTGAAGAGAAACTGCCCAGCCAATATGGCTCCGTATCTTTGGCCACAGTAAATATGTTTCTTTGGAAATCAGCTGCATCTGACTGGTTTTGTTACACATTCAGTGTGATGTAGAGACGTAGCACCTGCTGTAAACACAGTGGTTTGCACAGGTAAGCAAGCTTGTGAATAGTGCGTGCTACTGAGTTGGCAGTTTAAACTAACAGATACTAGAACATGCTAGATTTCAGCTGGCTAAAGCCCTAATGGCTTCCTGTGTTTTCTTGTCCTCCTGCCCTCTTACAAAGACTGGAGAGAATGGTAAAGAGATGCTCTAATGAAATAGTAACACTTTCAAACAGCTTGATTTCTAAATTGTAATGAGTAATAAATACATTCAGATTTCCCTAAAACTATCTCAGGGATATGAGATAATCGTATTGAACCATCCGTTCATTGGAGTTGCAACCATTTGCACCAGCCAAGAACGAAGCTCCTGATTCACAGAAGTGCTGAGAACCTGCTGCTCCAGTTGAAGTGGCTGGGAGAGGCAGGCTGTCATCACGTCTGGCAGTCAGACTGTCTGTGATTCAGTCTGGGGCTCTCAAATCAGCAGCCTTTGTGCATTAACTTGGCTGTGACTTGCACTGGGGGGAATCTGCTTTGAAGGATACACTATAGCACATTGCCGGACTCCAACCCTGCGTGAAGTCCTACCTTCTCTTCAAAAACACGGACTGTTTCTTAACAGGTCTTTACTAACATGGAGCTCAATACATTCAGTGTTCAATCATCTGACTTTGAAAGGAGTCCTTCAACTTCCATAGGCCCCTTGTGCCCAGGCTAAGTGTCTGTACACATCCCTCCTGGGCAGAATGAATCAAATCCTGCCTGCTCTCCACTGGGGTAAGACTTCCTAGTTTTAAATGAACAAATGTTGGCAGTGATGCAAGCAAGGTTCATACTGTAGTGGGGGAGGTAGAAATATCAGCCTGGAAAAGGTTCAGTGTTTGTTTTTAAATCCCAGAAGAAACATATGAATGCGATGTATCTGGGATTTAGAAAAAAACAGAGCAGCATATTAGCAACCACACAGAAACAGCTATATGTCAGAGATCAGCTGCTCTTTAAAAGCCTAAAAGATGCAGCAGGTCTCTCATGAGCTCTTCCTCCCTCTGTTTCTTGAGCAGCGTGTAACACACAGTAAGTCTGTTCTGTGCTTCCTCTGTCTGCCGAGAGGCCCAAGCAAATAAAAGTCCTGAGATTGCTAATTGTGCCAACACATAAACATGGGTTTACACAGCTCGTCAGCGTAGTGCCATATTACTCACCATTGCAAACGTAAGCACGAGCTTGCTTGCAGCAGTCAGGTCTAAAGAGCAGATCCAGCACGTACTGAAGTTAGTGGGAGCTTTTCCACAAACATTAACGTCCTTTGGATCAAATCTGCAGGACTGGATTAGTTCTGGTCTCGGTGGAACCTGTGACAAAATTGTATACATTAGTCATAGCAGGACCTGTGGCCTCAGCTCTGTTCCTGACACCCTTAAAGCCACCCAGAGGGATCCCGGAAGCACTGAAAGCAGCCACTTCCATATAATCGGAGCCACTCATGGGCTTTTCTTTCCCTTTTATCATTATGGGAAGCTGCTCTCCCCCCCAAAAACCCCTCAGACAGGTGTCTTTTCCAGTGTACTTGGAAGGTCACCAAGTTCAGGCTATTTTGAACCAAATGGAATGAAAGATTTTGTGAGGGAGAAGCCTGCCAAACCCCACTCTTTTCCAGAGAGGGAACTTGGACAGATACCATATCCTGCTGATCCCAGCTGTGGCAGCATGGCCAGGGGAGCAAGAAAGACCCTCACAGATGACTCATAACCAACAAGTTAAATTTCATCCAAAGACAACGGGCCGTTCGTGCAAATCCCCAGGTACTCACGTTATGCAGTCCCAAAGGAATGCCCTTGCTCGCTGAGCTGCCTTTTTCTGCAAGCGCCATGCTGTCAAAACCCAAGTTAGCATGTGACCAAGTACTTTGCCAAATGGGGTTTATCATATTTAGACTTGTTTAAAAAAAATCCAGGACACTTAGAGGCTAAGGGGTTGTGTAGAATTACGATTAATTTGTAGTTGAGGCTACAGTTTTCAAGTTCCAGAGAGGTATTATTCAGTATAGATAAGGATTTTTATACATACATATATAAAAATATACACACATATATAAAAATATATACATATATATATAAATATATACATATATATAAAAATATCAGGCAAAAACTTCCAAAGCAGGCACTAAGAGAGGCAAAATACAAACTTTTATCTCCAACATGAAAGAAACAAAAACACCCTATCCCTATCACAGGAAAGTTATATAAATACATAGCATTATAGTGCTGATTTGATTTGTGCTCTCTCATTTTATTTCACGTTTATTTTTTAAAAGAATGAAAACTTTAAGCCAAAACCATCTGGAAGAATCGGCAACAGCAACTTAACTGGATTTGTTTCCCAGTACTGTTCTGGGGATTCTGCAGCTCTTTTAACCGTCTGTGTTTCACCTCCCTGAGTTTAGACAGCAGAGTTAGTTCTCCAGACTTCTGCTGCAGGTTTCCAGGCTGGAGAAGGGCCTTGGATTCACTGTACCACAGGTTTTTTTTTTTCTTTTTTTTCTTTTTTTTTTTTTTCCTTTCTCAACTGCCACTAGAATTTTTGGAGCCCAAAGATCTTCCTGTGTTAAAGGGCCAGTAAATGACACGTGTCTCCTTTTCTTCCCTCTTAACTGAAAGCAGACTGTAATGTGTTCTGTGCAGCGTTGGGTTGTGGTTCAGAAAAAAAACGCCGCTCTCCAGAAAAGTGCTTCAACACATGCTTAACTTTAAGTTGGCTGTTCGGCCTTAACGTATCAAAGTTAAATGCTTTTCTGAGTCAGGGCCCTTGTACACCAGTACACGGAGAACCACCCGAGATACGCTCTCACCCAGGCAAATATTATGGTGTTAAACGGCTCATGCATCAGCCTTGTGCGTTATAGACATTACTGCCTTGTGAATTAGCTTGGTCTTTTCATAATGGTTTTTATCTGTGGTACTGGTGTACGATTCCAACGGGGCTGGCCTGACTATTACGACCCAACGACACCTAACCCCACTGCAGCCAGGCTCAACGGTTTTTGAACAACCCCAACACGCTGGGGCAGAGCCGCGGCCCTGCGTGAAGCGGCTGTGTGCCGCACCGCCGGTGCTCAGCACCACCCCTGCTATGCGGGCCCGTCAGGCAGGGCTGGACGGGGCCCTGACCAGACCTGCTCCGCACCACACACCGGGCAGCGCGCCGGCTGCTGCCGCCCTCCGTGCCTGCTCCTCACAGAGGCGCCCAGAGCAAGGGCGGCAGCTCAGGGGCCTTACCCGCGGCGGAGGGAGGGCACGACGGGCAGAGCGCTCAGCCCGGGAAAGCGAAGGAGGGGAGGGCGGGAGAAAGGCCGAAGCGAGGGCGGCGCCTGCCCCTTTAAGGCGGCGCCCGGGCGCACCAGCGCTGCTTTTTGGCTCCCGGGCCTCGCCGTAGCGCTCCCGGGAGAGAGCGGCATTGTGCAGCCTTTGGCCCGGACCGCGCATGCGCCGTTCCGCATTCCCCCGCCTGGCGGCCCCGGAGCTGCCGCCGCGTCCCCCCCTCCCCTCCCGCGGCCGCGCTCCTCCTCGCCGCCGCGGAGGAGGCGGCGCCGCCGGTCCCCCTTCCCTCCCCCTTCCCCCGGTAAGTCACCGAGAGGCGCGGGGGCGGGCGGGCCGCCTCCCCTCCCGTCTCCTCACCGCCGTTCCCCCGCACCGCCGTTCCCCGCGCGCGGCGGCGCCGCCTCCCCTCAGGCAGCGCGCGGAGCCCGCTCCCCCCGCCCTCCTCGCGGGGGAACGGCCCTGCCTCGCGCCGCCACCCTCCCGCCTTCCCCCCCCCCCCCCCCTTTTCCCGGGGCCGGCGCGCGCTGCGGGCGGTGCAGGCGCGCGTGCATGCGGGCGGCTTCTGCAACCCCGTGCGGGGCTGCAGCGGGCGCGCCCCGGGGCTGCTCCCTCGGCCCCCCGAAAGTTTGGGCTCCCCGCAGGGAACTTCCCCCGGCCCCCCCGCCCCGGGCACGGCGAGGGCGCGCGGGGGGGGGGGGGGGGGGCGCGTTCGTAGCCGGTGGCGCGGGGGGCCGGTGGGTGTGTCGGTGCCGCGTGCCCGGCGGCGGGGGCCGTGCCGGTTTGCTGAGGCGTTTGCAGGGAACCCGCGTCGCCCCGCCGCGAGCCCCGCGGGCGTGGGAGCCGGGGTTTGTGCGGGAGGATGCTGCGGTGCGGGCGGAGCGCAGCGCTGGCAGCAGGATGCGTGCTCGACGAAGTTCCCAGATGAGTTCCAGATGAAAAGAATCGGATCTGCATTAGAAAACTTCAATTTCTTATTGTTGCGGCCGGTGATTTATCCACGCCGTGGAGAGAGCTTATTAAAGCAGACAGGCAACTGGTAGCGCTTTGCTTTGCACCCTCCCTTCCAAGAAGCAGATGCTTAAAATGCCGGTAGTCGCTGGAAGAGCAAATGCTGTTGCTCCCAAATCTGCTGCCACCTGCAAAAAGAAAGGTGGGATGTTGCGAGCGCACTTTGAAGACGAATCCTTCCAGCGTGAGCTGGAGGTTATGCTGTTACTAAGCTGAAATGTAGCTGAGCTGCAATGGAGATTGTTCCCTCTGCAGCATCAGCCCTGATTACCGAATACTGGCACAGCACTTTATTGGGTTTTGTTACAGAAAGCGAGTCTGGGGAGACTGACACAAGGCTGGCTTTCAGTCAGGTGAAAGTCTCGGGCGGAGAAGGGTACGATTTGATGCTCGAGCCGTTTAGGAGGGAAATATGAGACTGAACTACTTGCATTCCAAGATGAAAGGAATCTGGTAGGGTCTTAAGCTGTGGAAATGCCCGTTCCTTTTTGTGTTTGTTATGATCTTGTATTCCGTACCTTAATAAATGTGAAAAAAAGGCCTTGGACTGTTCCTTCCACCTTCTGTACACACCGTTGTATTTGCTATGTGCTAAGTACTTGTTAGAACTATTTTGGGGACTATGATATGAAAACCCTGCCACACCTAAAAGCTATTCTGCTTTATTTCTATTTGGAATAGTGCAGGATGGAAAAAAGCTTTCCAAGAAGCGATTAAAGGCCACGGTTTGGGTTCTTGGTCTTGCACATTCGTAGGTCTGAAGGCCTAAAATGCTGCTGTGTTGCTGAACAGATATAGAATATGATTTTTCATACTGGTTTCTGGTGACCTGCAGCTAGGCTAATCTCATTCTTCTAGCCGCTGAGGATCTTTTTGACAGCTAATGAGAATATTTTGTTTTTCTTCCAGGTTTTCATTTCAGCGCGGCTCTCCTCTCTGTGGCAAGGGCTGCCTTTTGAAGCAGCACATTCATTCTCCCCTTCAAGCACCATAAGTCTCATTTGCCAGCTTCAGAACCATGGCAACAGAAGAAAAGAAGCCAGATGCAGAATCCACCAAAACACAGTCTACTCCTTCCTCCTCAACCAATCAGAGCAAGGTGTGTGCGGCGCTCCGAACAATATCCGTGTAAATACACGAGGCAACTACCTGCATATTCAACAGGCAAAGCAGAATTAGAGAATTAAATTCTAATATAGATCAAGAACTTCTCCGGATTTCTGCTTCTGCTGTTGTCTCGAGCTGAAAATGTGCTGAGGGTTTTATGGGAGCAGTGAATGGAGTACAGCCTCTTTTGTTGTGCGAGGGTTTTTTGGAAGTTGTTGCTAATGAAATGCCTCTCGTCACTCTGAGCATTAGAAAGGCAGGTTGGTTGTATCCTTGGAGTGCCTAGAGGTGACTGGGGAATTGGTGAATCTAGGATTGTAGTTGCAAAGCGGGGAGGCAGTCATTATTCAGATTCTTTGAAGCCTGCAGATGCTCGAAGGAGATGTTACCTTCTAATTATGAAGCCTTTGCAAAGGGTAAAAGAGGAAAAAAAAAAAAAGGTATTTTAGGGGTATGGAGGTATTGGTCTGTGATTTAATTCCCGATAAGGATGAAAACTGCAAACACTTAAAAGCACTACACAGATCAGTACCAAGAGTATTGTCTTGATCTACCAAGCACTCTATGGTTTGACTGTTGGTTTACTCTCAGCTGTTTGTTATTGGCTTGGATGAAATTCATGCCAAGGATGAGCTGGTTGTGTGCATGCAACAGTGAGGCACTGCTGGCCCCGTGCAGCGAGGGCATTTGCTTTGTTTTGTTGTTTTTTGAATTTGGAGGGGGGGGGGGGGTTGGCAAAAAACCACGAATGCTGGAATCTCTGTTATGGTGAACGTTCATGCAGTCCATTACTGTGTACAAACCCAGTCTGAGACAGAGCTTGTCACTGAGGTACTAAATTTGGAATTTATTCAACTCATTCATACATGTTTTTCTTTACAGCCTGCACCAGTAAAACCAAACTATGCTCTAAAGTTCACGTTAGCAGGACATACAAAAGCAGTCTCATCAGTAAAGTTTAGTCCTAATGGAGAGTGGCTAGCCAGCTCCTGTAAGTATTGCTTTCTTTTTATCTCATCTAAACCACGCAAATGCGGGCCTTGGAGAACCGCCTGTCTTTAGTGTTGCCTTCATCAGATGGAGGAGGGATGTAGTGTCGTGGATTTTCTTAGAGGGAGCAGCACCAAAGCTGTCAGTCTTCCAGATAATCTGCTTTGAGCTTTTTAAGTTCTGTTACTTTCAACACTGGATCTTCTATGCGTTGCTGAGTTGGAGAGCCCCATTCAGCTTTTCTTAATGAGCAAACGGGCAAAAGCAAATGCAGTATTCTTTCCCTGTGCAAAGGAAACCCTTGTGCTTTCCTGTATCGCTAAAGACAGCTTAAGCTTTTAAATTAAACTTTGTGTATGGTATCTGCAGGCAAAAACTTAGCTCTGGGAAATAAGGAAGGTAGCTTTGCGCTACTAGACTGGACTGTGGAGTGTGGTATGGCGGACTGGCCACGCGCTTCTGTCCTGTGTGCCTGTGGTTGTTTAATAAGTCAGAGCCGTTGATTACCCCAGTGAAATGTGCAGAAGGTTATTATAAATAGTGTTTCTCTACTTGCTCTCTTAAGTGGTAGATCAAGTCCTCTTCCTGTCAGCTTTGGTATTTCCTAAAATTTCTTTGGTAGTCAACATTGCTTGACAGCTTTCCTTCGAAAATGTGTTTATGTGACCCTCAGTGATCCAGAGAGGATCCATACATAAGTAGAGGGCAATTGAAAAGAACATTGTTGAATACGATGAGGGTCACTCGAACATCTTCCAGACGTGGGAATGACTTAGGTCTTTAGCTTAACTGCAAACAGCCTTAATAAGACCAGTGCAGTGTACCATATATAAATCATTTTTATGTTCAAGTGTCCTCATGGAAGTCCCCCCTCTCCCTCGCCCAGGTTTTCCAACCTCTACCTCTGGCAAATATCAACCTTTTTCTCTGGCGTGTTTTGCAAGTTAACATGGATAATATGTTTGGGTTTTTGCGGGCATTAATTCAGTCCAGTTTGTGGTGTGATTTTTGTTCTTTTTGGGCAAAAGCGTTTCAGCATTCCTACGGAACAGTACTACTTTTAACACTGGCAATCTAAAACAAAAGTAGAAACCCAAGTTGTCATTGGAGAAAGTAAAGCGGCCGGAGACTGTGCATTCCAGGCAGTTTATGTAATCTCAGCTGCTGCAGCTTGGCGTGTAGGAAACTGTTCCTTACCAATTACATATTACCTTATGCACTTAGGTCTGCTTGGGGAGGGAGAGCTACCCAGCGTTTGCAGAGACGTAGTTAACATACTTCTTTCCACCTGAAGGGACAGCTGTCTCTGTTAGTGCTGTTAATCTCTTAACTGGCACATTCTTTTCCAGCTGCTGACAAACTCATTAAAATTTGGGGAGCATATGATGGCAAGTTTGAAAAAACAATATCTGGTCATAAACTGGTAAGTATGAGGAGATTACTGTGCACTTGAATATGAATTTACTTGTGAAGAATTTTGCTTTCTTTTCCACATTCAGAAATTTCCATTCTTGGTTAGACTTGTGTAGAAGGCTTGTTCTTCAGTCTCGTTTTGTACTTCTGTGTTTATGCAGTCCTGCACAACAGCCTGGGACTGGAATTGCTGAAGTAATACCAGGTCAGGCTGGCAATATGGGTGAAGTGCAGGCTGATAATGGAGTACCTGCATGCACACTGCCTAGTCTTGAGTCCTTCCATTTCAGGAACACCAACCTCTGACGTGGGGCAGTGCATTCTTGGGTGAAAATCCCTGTAAACTGTAACACTGTGTCTTGTTCCATCTTTCCTTTGTATATGGAGCAGAATGGCTTGCCTTTTAAGGAGATTGAATTTTTCTTGTGGGTTTGCCTACATAAACACAACACTTACTCATTCTGCAAAGTTCTAAAGAAAACACAACTCCCAAACCCTTTGGTTTTGTTTTCTAAAGTTTCTTACATGCTGAAGTTTCATAAGCAAAAACGAAGATACGCCAAAAGAAAAACCAGTAGAATCTTGTTCTTCTCCAGCCTTTAGGGACTCAGACCATAAAGAGCAAGCCATTTGTCATGAAGAGAAGCCACTTAGATTAGCTTATATAGCATACTGTTTATGAATTCCAGGGAAGGGTGTTGGTGGCCACAGTAAGAGCTGTGTGAACAAGCCATTGGTGGTTTTGGAGTATATAGAATCGTTTAGGTTGGAAAAGACCTTTAAGATCAAGTCCAACCGTTAACCCAGCACTACCAAGTCCATCACTAGACCATGTCCCTAAGCACCACATCTACATGAACGGCTCAGCTTGAAATGAACAAGTGTCAAAGGAGCTCTTAACCCAGTCAAATCAATGAATTCCTAACTCTCAATGCTGAATTTTTTTTCAAGCTTCAGCTGTGAATATAATATGCAGTCTGTGTTTTCCATTTTCTTCTGTCAGTGAACAAACAGAGCTGAGAAGAGAATTGTTTTCCTTTGTTTTAGGGTATCTCTGATGTTGCTTGGTCATCAGATTCCAACCTTCTTGTCTCTGCCTCCGATGATAAAACTCTCAAAATATGGGATGTAAGCTCGGTAAGGGCAGAAACTATTGTTTACCTTCCTTCTCCCCAGCATTGGCATCTTAACTCATGTTCTTCTGAGAGGCAGCCTTGATGTGCTATGATGAGAGAAGGTAGGGTGCCTAAACACTGGCTCCTCTTTGGGTAATACTTGCTCTTTCCTGCTTATAATGAGCTGCTGGTTGAATGGGCTGTGAGGATGTGAGTTACGCTGTCTGCTTTTGGGAAGAGGGGGATGCTTATGGGTACCATGAGGAGTCTGGTTATCTTCTGAGAGCGCTTAAGCCTTATGGTGGCAGTGCAACCGCAGGCTTCATTTCTGAAAGCAGCCTCTCAGATGAAACCTTTTTGTAACTTCTTATCATAGCTTCACTTGTATTTGCTTCTCTCCCCCTTCCTTTTCTGCAATTACAATGAAAACTGGATAATTTGGTTGAATTTTGATTAGGTATGTTAAACTGCTTGGTTCTCCTGTCTCCTGAGTTTCCCAAAGGGTTTGTAGCTTGACTGTACTCATTAAAAATGTCTTTTTTTTTTTTTTTTTCTTTCCAGTTGTTTTGCTGTAGCTGGTCCTCTGCCCATCTAAATCTGGGGTTAGAGGTGGTTTCTTTGTGTGCTGCACAGTGATTAACTGTAACGCAGTTTATCTGAATGCATTTATGGCTGTGAAGGATGCTGTATATTTAACTCTGTTAAATCTTATTTCAGGGTAAGTGCTTGAAGACATTGAAAGGGCACAGTAACTACGTTTTCTGCTGCAACTTCAACCCTCAGTCAAACCTCATCGTGTCTGGATCAGTAAGTGATTTTTTTTTTTTTTCTCTTTGTGCAAAGCCAGTGCTGTACACCCCTGTCAGCCGGCACTAAGGGGACAGACAGGCTCTTTTGGGGATCCTTAGCAGAATGGTGACAGCACTGAGTCATAGTTACAGTTAAAACTTTGTTTTCTTAACAAGATACTATGATTAGTATAGCACAGAATTTAGGATTAGAATGGCACAGGATTTCTACAAGCAGAATCAATGTAGTACAATTTATAGGTATCGTAATACAGAATTTATAATACAACTTAACTTATAATTTCTAATCACCTAGATTCTAAGAACTCAAAGTATGACTTCTTATCACCTGGACCCTCTGCAGATGGGGTCAGATCTTAATACCTGGTTTGCTGTATCAATATGACAATCATAATCTAGACTTGAAAATCATGTAAAATAAAAGAATACGAGTCGCTCGCTCAATCCTCGGAGGAAGCAGAGGATGGTGGGGGTGTCCCTGGGTCACGGTCTCGTTGTCCAGCAGCAGTTCTGGTCCAGGTTCCCCGCTTAGGACTTGTAACTGCTTGATTTTGTAGACAGCGCTCTGTGTGCTGTTATGCTTCCCTGTTCTGGGATGGGGTGATCACCCACTGGTGATCCACTGGTTTGGCTGGGTGCCTGGGACCTTCAAGGCCAGCGAGGAAGGCAGTAATCGGCCCGGTGCCCAGGAACCTTGAGGTCGGTAGGGAGGGGAAGAGGAAATCTGCTTGGTTTGCCTACTTGGTTCACAGGACTTTGAGGGCTGATAATGAGGGAAAGGGAATGAGTATGTGACCTACTCGGTCCCAGAGAATGGCTGCTTGCCTTATAAAATGGCGCTAGTTACACTAGCCGCGTTACCAAGGGTCGGGAGCGGGGAGTACCGGTCACAACCCGTTACTGTGTCAATTCTCTGTCTTCTTCCACAAACCCAGCTTGTAGTCAGATGAACTGTGCGGTGCCACTGCTCTCTTTGCCTGGGGACACAGTCAAGCCTTTAACCCATCCTCAACATGCAGGTTTCCTGCGTGGAGGGGAAGAGTTCAGGGAGCTGTGTTCCCAGTCTGTTATTTTTGCCCTGCGTGGTGCTTGTGTCCTAGGCTTTCTGATGCAGCTGCAGTGCAGCTGGAGGAAGGCACGTGCAGCTAGCCAAGCTATAACACCTTGCATGCCTCAAATAGGTGCATCATTAAACCACCTTGTGCATTTCTTCAATCTTCAGTTTGACGAAAGCGTGAGGATATGGGATGTGAAAACAGGGAAGTGCCTCAAGACGTTGCCTGCTCATTCTGACCCGGTTTCAGCTGTAAGTCCCTTCTGATAAATGAGCACACTAACATGCTTATTTTGTTTAGCAGAGCTTCTTTCCTGCTGCTGTTTGTTGAGGACTGGGTTTGTGCTCTAACTCCTTATTATCAAGTCCTTACATGCCGTAGTGAATGGGCTGTGGTGGATTTGCCAATTGTCATTGCTCAAAGAAAATGAAATGAACAGTGTTTTCTGTAAGATCGATATGGATTTTGGTCTTGGGTGTTAATGTGGGGAGCAGTGAACAGTGGCGTGCCAGTCATGCCTGAGTCTAGCAGTCTGATGCTGGGGCACAGATTTGCGCTCACTTGAGGATCAGAGAACAGCCTGTATGTCTGTTGCTTTCATAGAATCGTTAAGGTTGGAAAAGGCCCTTAAGATCATCGAGTCCAACCGTTAACCTAAGACTGCTAAGTCCACCACTAAACCATGTCCTCGAGCACCACATCTACCGTTGTTCCAAGCTGTTACTGAAGCCCAGAGCAGGGTAGTTCCATAATACGCTGTGTTCCACATCTCATTCATTTAATAAGTAAAAGGAGCTTGGAATACAGCAGTATCCATTCAAATGAAGGAAAAACAGAAGGTGTTCAACTCTTAATATTTTTGAAATTAAGGAAACTGAAAAAAAATTGAGCCTCAGATGTGCTAAACCAGGGCTGTCGTAACATGATTGTTCTGCCTTGTGTAGAAGATATTTCACCCTCACAAATGTACATTAGTAGTAATTATTCTTTAAAATAGCAGTATTTTAAGGTGTAGTTCAAGGGAATAAATTATGTATGTAGCCGCATATATGTTTTAAATTCCATGCCCTTAAAATTAAAGGTAATACCCCTGGGTTTGATACTACTAAGCTCATGTTGTCTGAACAGAGTATCTGTGTGTTCACTTGTTCTTCTTAGCTTCTGAAGAAACATCCATTCCAGTCCCTGGTGCTTAAACAAACAGCTGTAGTTAACATCCATTCCTCTTCATAATTATGCCAGACAAACTGGAGGGGGGGAAAGAATCTTGGTTTTAATCACGTTACTCATCTAAACTCGTGCCTGTTGTTTGTACGTTATGTTGACTTTCTGCTTCTATCCACGTGAATTGTGGTGTCAATAATGGAAGATAAGTACTTTCAGTGGGGCTTAAAAATTCGATCATTGTGAACATTGGTAAAGTTATTTTTCCCCTTCTATAATATTACAGGTGCATTTTAATCGTGATGGATCCCTGATAGTGTCAAGTAGCTATGATGGACTCTGGTAAGTGGTTATTTCTTGTCTGTGGCACTGTTCAAACCTTTTACATTTGAAAAGGGACTTTTTAAGAAAGGCTTGTATTTGTAATGTTAACACTGGAACAAAGACTTCAACACCAACAGTAATGATTCTTGTTTGTTTTTAATAGTCGAATCTGGGATACAGCATCAGGCCAGTGCTTGAAAACACTGATTGGTACGTAGGAATGCTTCTTTTTTGTGCTCCATTCTGCGCTGTTAAGTTGTGACATAGATATTCTGCATCATTGCTGTGAACAGTGGCTTTCTTAAGCTGTATTTTACTGTCAGTACACTGTTGTTCTCCTATCTATTGCGATAAGACGAACTGTCCTCTCACGTGAATGGAAACTTGCTTAAGCTTTGAGTGTCATGTAGTATAGATGGACAAATGAGAGGTTTCCAAAGTTTTCTGCCCTTCAGCTGTGTAGTGCTTGCTGCGCAGCAGTTCAAAGCTGCAACGACAGAGTTGTTTGTGCTGTTGGATGTGATGAAAACAGGTAGTCTGTGGCTACGCAAGCTGCCTGGTTTTATTGCAAGATGCATGAGGCATCTTGTGAACACGGCTAGTAAAAGGAAACCAGCTGTTGGGCATATGTTCCCTAGTCCTTCATATTCTTATAAAGCATTATATAGACAAGTTATATGGCACTGCAAATCAGTGGCATGTATTCTAATATAACGATTTTTAAAAGGTAGAGATACCGTCTTGCTCTGATATGTATTGATGCAAGGAAGGAAAGTTCAGTTACAGAGGGTTATTTAAAATGTTGGTGAGAAAAATGCTTAATATCCTTTTCTTAAATTACTGAAAACAATCACCTTTCTTACGCCTGTCTTTTTCTTGAAGTACCAAAGGATGACAAAACTGAAAGCTTGTTTCAGTGAAACGATTAACAACAAATTATTGTCAAAAGAAATTCTCTGTCAATGAGCCGATACAACTGTGCACTGTTTAATACCGCTTTTATTTTCACTCTAGATGATGATAACCCTCCTGTGTCTTTTGTGAAATTCTCACCAAACGGCAAATACATCCTAGCTGCAACTTTGGACAAGTAGGTATTTTAAAAAAAAAAAAACCCAAAAAACCCAACAGGCTTTGAAGTGTTGATGAGTATCAGATAAACCGATATTTTGCTGCTGTTTAACTATCATAGTAATAGTACTACACAAGTTCATATATACTGTCAGACTTAAAAAGCCTGCAAGGTGTTGTGCTGTGCTAATGGCACAGGCAGGACGTGGGTCTTTTTAGCACTGCTTAGTGACTGCAACAACCATTCATTCCTTCTTGTACCTTTCAAAACCTCAGCATTTCCTTGCATTAATCGTATGATTCTTTTGTAGCATCGAAAGACAGAAAATCTAGCCTACGAAAGGCTGCAATATATAAATAACTTTGCGTGTGAGGCATAAAAGCAGTGCAGGTGGGCTGATTGTATTGAGAATGATTCACCTGGAGAATTTCCGTGCAGCTGCTAAGAAGGGATTAGCTGGTCTGTCATCACAGACAGTAATGATGCTGTTGCTTTCGTGAGACCTTCCTTTCCTAGGTTGCGAGGTTGATGCCCTCCCTGTCTGAGCATCTTTGTACAAATATACCACAGGCTGTTGCCTGCCTTTTTCAACTCGTCTATGAAAAGCAGGGAAAACCCAGGTTAGGCTTCCTGGGGAGGAGAAAGGGGGCTGTCTTGCAAGCTCTGGCAGTAGCCAGGGTGTCAGTACAGCGGGTCTGTATCTGGACATGCGTGGGGCTCGCTTAGTCTGTGGAAGAGCCTAGTGCTTGCCTGAGACAAGTGACTTCATGTCCGAATTGCGTTTGGTAGCATGCTTACTCACTTGCTCTGCACTGGCTTAGGCTTGAATGGGTTGAGGATGCCTCAGTCCAGTGTTTACTCCCCTGAAACACCCTGGTGCAGGGCTGCAAGTTGAAAAATTAGAGTAGTCTGTGTGTATTTCGGTCTGTATCTGCTTTCAGCAGGATTTGATTTTAAAACAGCTGGGGGAGAGGGATAGTTTGTAGGGCCATCCCTGGTTCTAGCAGGTTTCTCACCCTGAGAAAGATGATGTCTAATGACATCTGTATGAATCTTTTGGATGCGTTGGGAGTTGGGGGATGTCTGCCAAACCACCTTATCCTCTCTCACTGTAATTTGTCTGTTGTCCTGCCCATCACTTCCCTAGTTGTCTGGTCATTATTTATAAAGAAACTTGCAGGTGTGGGGAAATATTTAAATACACCCTTTTTATGGAGAAGAATATGAATGGCATGGCAGTAAAATTGATACTTTGGGGTTAACTAATGCTGCATTCCAAACCAGGCTAAAGTGACCTGTGTAGACTTTAAGAACTCTGGTATGGAGAAACTTTTTCTGTAAATTGTCAGATAAGAAAAACCCCAAGAACTAAAAATCTTTGTTTTTCTGTTGTTTTCTAGCACTCTTAAACTTTGGGACTACAGCAAAGGAAAGGTAAAACCAATTGTGTCTCACTGTGTAGACTTAATTAAGCTTGTAGGAAAATCTGGATTTCATATGTCCTTTTTAAGCTTGCTTAACGTTTTATGAATACTATAGAAAAAAGTGTTAATACCCCTTTATTGGAGAGGACTAAAGATGCCTTTGGGGAAAAAAAAAAGTGATTGAGCTCCTGCATAGCCCTGAGACATTAAGTGAACCTATATTTCTGCATTTTTCTCTTTATGAACAATAAATTGCTGTTGCTGTCTTTCTCTGTAGTAATGTGACACGTTTAGGGTGCTCGCCCCCCCAGTTGTGTAGCGTTCTAGGGCAGAGATGCCCTCTGCATCCTCTAGATAAGTTGGCAGGGTGGGAAACGCAGGCAGATATATTTAGTCTTTTCTGCCAAGAAAGTTTGTCCTTGGCTGAGAAAACTGCCTCCTGTCTTAATGTCTTGTGGCTCTTCACTTTCAGTGCCTGAAGACGTACACAGGACACAAAAATGAGAAGTACTGCATATTTGCAAATTTCTCCGTTACCGGTGGAAAGGTTAGTGTTTGAGCTGCTTCTTACCGATGGGCGGTGGTTTGGGGGTGGCACCTCCTTTGGTGGGTGCGTGTTCGCAGGTGCCGTAGTGCAGTGGGAGAAGAGGGTGTCCTAGGAAGGTCCCTCTGAGCACCTCTGGTGTCTGTTTCAGGTGGGCCCGCTGTCCCATTGCAGGCTCCTGCCGCTGCAGCAGTAGAAAAGGACTTTCCTGCAGCAGGAGAGCGGCTGCTGGCGTATCGGTTCGCCGTAGCCACGCAGCAGTCAGCCATCAGGTGATAGGTTGGTGTGTTCTGGTTGAGATGACAAAACAAATTGGCAGAGACAAAGTCCTAACACAGAACCACCTTAGCACTTTTTGCTCTATTAGTTTTCCTCTTCCAGCGTACGCAGGCTGGAACAAAGGTTTCTGCTGCCTGTTTGCACTGGATAGAGGCTGAGAGAGAATGAACCGCATCAAGCAGTCGTATAATGTTGGAAGTTCCCTTTCATATGATGACAATGAAATATTTACTGAATAATAACAGTTAGATATAGATGAGGAGAAAGATTCCAATAACTGTCGTTTTTTTTCTTTTTTTTGTCTGCCCTTCCAGTGGATCGTGTCCGGTTCAGAAGACAACCTGGTTTATATTTGGAACCTTCAGACAAAAGAGATTGTACAGAAATTACAAGGACACACAGGTGTGGAAGAGGATTTTGTTTTTATTGATGGAATATCCCTCATGTCAGCTTGTAACGAGGACTTAGCTTGAGCATTTTCTCTCTGACGTTTAGTTTTGACTGTCAGACCCATAAATTCTTGACTGGATAAAGCTTAATTGAACCCTGGGAGTTCGCTCCTTTTTATGAAGGGTTTTTATGGGCATTGCAAGTGTTTATTCTTTCACTGTGAGAACTTTGACATCAGCTTACAAAAGAGATTTTCTTGAGTTGGAACTGGTTGAGATATTTAAGTGACTTTGTGATGGTAGTGACTTTGAAATGCCTATTAACACCTCCCAAAGCTGCAGCTCTTGAAAGGATAAGGGCTTACGTGGTCTTGCGGTTTGTAGATGTCTGTACGTGTGCCTGTTCTTGAAGACAGAGTTGAGCATGTATCGAGATGTCACCTGATGGATACTTCAGTCTGAATCCCATAAGAGAGCAGCACTTTTGCTGCACCGACTGGAAGGAACGGTGCTGTGAAACCCAAGCATGCTTGTTCCTTTGCAGGACCACGGATTTGGACTGCAAGTGGGGGCAGTGGCAGCAGGTTTTCATTTTCAGGCCAGGGCAAGGCTCTGAAGATGAAGTGCTATCTAAGCGTGGAATAGGATGTTGGAAATACCTTACATGGAAAGAAAAAACTGAGCTAGGTTTTTATTAGCTGTGTCTGACATAATAGGCCAGGAGTTTTGCCTGTGAAGTAAGCAAGAACTAGAATCTAGAGAGTTCTCACATTTTGAAACCTGTCAAACACTTTCCAACTACTACTTTCCATTCTTTTTTGCTAGTATTTCCTCTCACAGAGAAGTAGTACTTGGAAAATATTTATGAATAATGTGTTTGTAAGTCTGCTACAAGGAAATACTTACTTGCCTATGCTGTTTTAAAATGCAGTAGCAATACACGTTCATTTTCAGAAATGCCTGCTATGAACCAGATTTCATTGCTGTAAATAATGATATTTGTATATCTCTTCTTTTTGCTTAGATGTTGTAATCTCAACAGCTTGTCACCCAACAGAAAACATCATTGCATCAGCGGCACTAGAAAACGACAAAACAATTAAACTGTGGAAGAGTGACTGTTAAACGTTCCAGTATCACTTCAGAGACTGTCAGGAAAAATGTTTTTAAAAAAAAAAAAGTTAAAAAACCACATGAGAATAATAAATCCAGTTTGGCAGGAAACCTGAAGAATATTTGATAAAGTGGTTTCTGTTAGTCTTGGCCCAAAGAAAACGTCTTAGCTCTTTGCTAGAACCGGGCAACGTGGTGGAAAAAAAAAAAAAAGATGCAGTGTCTCCTTTTCTTGCCTAATCTTTTGGCAGACAAATGGATCGTTCTGACATCGCGTTAGAAGTGTCAGCCTTGTATTGGACACCCCAAAGATACTGTACTTTCTGGTGGCATTGCTTCTGGGCACCGTTGCTGCTTAAGGAAGAGCCGCCAGTCTACTTTGTAACAGTAAGTTAAGTCACGAGCCTAGAGATGTGTGGGATTTTTTTTTAAATGTCTAAATTTTTTTTTTTCTTCCAGAACGTAGGTTCTAGTCTCTTGGGAAGTTTCTGTATTGTTTTAAATAGGAGTCCTGCATCTTTAAAGGTGCTTCATTTTAAACACTCAGCTCAAACTTTGTGACCAAATAAAACCATGCAGTTCCAGATTTCCCTCTTCCTGCCCCTGACTTGACTCCTGTGGTGAAATCTCCTCTTACCTTCTGTATAGTTGCTTACCTCTTGTTACGTGTGTTTAATAGATGCTGTTCTAGAGCAAAGTTACAGTTCTTCTGTTAACCATTAAAATGAATCCTGCTTGTAGTTGTTCTCAGCATATTTTAATTTTTTTTCTCTTCTGGTTATAAAGCAAGCTCACGGAACACTGTAAAGTTATTTCAATGTAAAAAGAAAAAACCCAGACTTTTGTATCTTGAAAATCCATCGTATGAAACTGTATTGATAATGGCATGACTCTGTATCTATTTCAGCGTTGGTATTTCTTTCCCTTTTTGTCATACCCACGTGGTATTTACACATCCAAAAAAATACCATACGCCATAATAAAAAGGTGGGATTTTATGTGTATGCTTGTGGTAAGAGTGTGCTAATGTGAAGTGTCTGTGTCCAAAGAAGCCTCCCTTAAAAGCACCGTTAGAAAGGAGTATTTCCGTAGCAGCTCCGCAGAGTGAGGAGGGGAGGAGGAGGAGCAGCGTCGTGGTGCTTTACATCTCTTGTGGAGAAAGAAAAGAGGAGCATAACTCAAGTCACAATTTGTTTCAAGAAAGTAAGAAGATTGAACTGAAGGTGTCCTCAGCAGAGGCAACATAAGTACAAACCCTGGCAGAGACCTTTCGCTAAGGGGGAAGGAATCCTGCTGCCCTCTCCGTGCAGAAGGGGCCGAGCGATGAGCCAGGGCTTGGCTTGTGCTGCTTCAGAATTGCGTTCAGGCACAAGTTTCATTGCACCTGAAGGGTTCTGCTGTGAGGGGATGTTCTGTTCCTGGGGAAGCAAAAATCCTTTTTGGTTTTGGTTTTTTTTTTTTTTTTGGTAACGACTTCATGTACTTGATAATAACTGAAAATCAATTACAGTACAAACCTCTCCTCTAGTGGCTGCTTGGAGACTGCCTTGCTTTACCTGCAGCGAAGAAGACAGCTGCAAGACATGAGGTATAGCTTTTCTTCTTAAAATATAAAACTAGAGTTCATGTTGAGCTGGTGCTAAAGTGGCTATTAATAATACCACTGTCTTTTGAGGTTTTTCATTACCCCCAGGGAAGGACGCTGTGTCTCCCGACTTAGTGAGCATCACTGCTGAAATAATCTATTTCTTAACTTCATGATTTTTTTTTTTTTTTTCAGTCTTTCTCACAGGCCGGTGAAACTTTTCAGTTGCCAGATGTGGCTGTGCTGCTTGAGCAGCGTGGAGCAGCTGGTATATCACTCCAGGAAAGCATTTTCACATAGATTCAGCAGTGGTTGGTAGCGCAGTGCTTCCCGTGTGACTGCGTGCGCGCGAGCGGCTTTCCTTGCCCAGCTGTGCTATGGTTTTCCCTGGTGCCCGAGTCTGGGATGAGGGGAGAGCGATGGTTTCCCTGCTAGCAGGAGGAAATCTCTCAAACAGGGTTATTCTCTTCCCTCAAACCGAAGAGCCCTGTTGTAAAGGATCTACTCTTGTAGCTGTGCTCTGTAAAGGTGTTGAAGTCCCCAGTATCGCACCTGGGAATAATGCTGGGGCCTAAGCTCTACTTAGCTATAACCGTATCCAGCCTGGGATGTTGGGATGGTCAGGATTAGCTAATCGTGACGACAGGGCTGGCCTGCCCTTCTGTTGTAGGAGAGAAGTAGTGGGCTCTGCTCCGCTGGGCGCTTTGAGGCTGAGGGAAAAGGAGAAACTGGGTGAATGAAGGAAGCGGAGGGAGCTGGGTTTCTAGGGTTCCCCCGAAAGAAGAAAAAAAAAACATGGTTAGATGCCACGAAGTAGGTGGCAGTGCCTTAACCGTATGCGTGTTGTACAGGCCACGAGGGCCTCTTCCATCCTTATCAAGGGGAGTGCTAACCTTCTCTCCTTTCATACAACACGACCCCAGCCTTCCGTCCGCTGCTATTTAAAGCTTCATCAAGCTGCTTCTACCCAGAATGGGGTGAGAAAAACTTCGCGTTTTCTTCCGTCTCTATTTGACAGCTCTTTCTGATCCCCATGTGACGTGTTTACTTTACTTCCTTGTATGGGTATAAAACCCCTGAAAACCCCGTTAAAGTAGCAAAGACGCTCGCTTTTTGATGCCTTCTTAATGTATTCATCACTCTCAGCCAATCAAAGCGCAGCGGCCGGATCCTGTTCGACTGCCCCCTGACCTTCCCCGCCCGCCGTGCATCCCGCCAATCAGCGGCCGCGTTTACCGGGGGAGGGCACTTCTGCTTCCGCCTCGCTAATGGCGGCAGGAAGGGCTGAGGCCGCCGGTTCGAGTCCCGCCTCGGGTGGGTGCGGGCCCAGGCGGAGGTGCGGAGCGGAGCCCGGGGGTGCGGAGCGGAGCCGCTGCCGGTGGGTGGCGGGGCGGGGGTGGGTGCCGTGCCTTGAGCTCTGCCTGCCGGAGGGATGAGCTCTAAAGCAGGATTTACAGGCGAACCCGTCTAATCTGCGCAGGGTTTAGCCGTCTTTCTGGGTATCCCGAAGGTTTAAGTGGGAACACGAGTGTACCGGGGGATTTGCTAATCAAATTTTTCTCAGTCAGGGCAGGCAGGCCGTTTCCCAACGTGTTCCCGGTGCCCCTGGGCTGATAAATCTCTCTGAATTGCGTCTGAGCTAATGACAAGTTAAAAAAGCGCACACTGGTTCCAGGTGTGGAAGCGAAGAGGTTGGTTGTTTTGGTTTATTTTTTTCCCTTTTCTAAAGGTCTTTGCCTTTTGCATCCCAAGGGAACAAACCCCAAACAAACGCCTGGCTAAATCAGCGCCACAGCACCTCAAGCCGGCCTCGGGAGCCGCTTCGGGGCCCGGGCGATGCTCCCGCCGGGGTACCCACCCCAGCATCCCGCCGATGCCGGTTTAGCGCACGGTGCTGTCCCTGGGCCCCAGCGGCTCTCCCGGGGCTTCCCGCCCGGTTCCCTGCGGGAAATCCCAGCCGGTGCCGCTCCTGGGGGAGCCGCTTTGCTGGACGAGGCCGCAGCGGCCGGTGCTGCGCCCAGAGCGGTGCACAGCCGCGGGGCCGCCGGCTGCGCCGAGCTGCTGCATGGCCGCAGCCCAGCCCAGGCTGCTCCTGGCCGCCCCTGCCAGACACCGATGAGTTTATTAAGGGATTAAAAGTTCGTTTCCCCTCCTTATTGAATGCTCTGATTTATGCATGTGTTTAAATCAATTCCATTTCCTGCGTTTTATCCCTTCTCCCCGAGGCTTTCAGGCTTTGCTGTTAGACATTTGTTATAATCACATTGTTTTGAGGCAAGCGCGACACCGTGGGTGGCTTAAGCGATTTGAATAAATGAGCTGCATTACTCAGGCGCTTCTCCCAGGTGCTAATTGCCCCTCCTGAGCTGCGGGTGCCCATAGTCGGACAAGTTTGTGCTGCCTCCCAGTGAAATATTAACGAGCGTTCTTGCTAACGAAGACGCTGTGTGGAGATGAGGTCCAAGCCCCTGCCTGGCCAGGAGCTGTGCCCGGCAGAGGAGGCGCCCGCAGTCTGCCCGCGGGCTGGGGTGCACAGGGTGGCGGATTTCAGGTGCTGCTAGCAGACGGTTGCTGGATGGGCCACATAAGCAGCTTATTTTGTCATTTTAATTTTTTAATCCCGTGCATTCGGTCGCGCTCTCTTATTAGTAAGCATTAGCTCTCTAAGTCCCATTAGCTCCACTGAGAGCTGGGGCTTTGCTTGTGGGGACACTGGTGGGGGAGCCAGCAGGGGTCCGGGGGCCTGATCCTGCAGGTGACATCCATGATGCCCCGCGTGGCTGCGGGTCTGATCCTGACCCTGCAGGATCGGAGCTATCGCAGCTTGGTGCTTTCCTCCGCTGCGCCCCTGGCCCCCTTCCCAAGCCCCAGGCAGCCCCAACCGGGGTCCCTCCAGAGCCAATGCAAACCTGGGGCTGGCCCTGTTTGGCCTCTTGCTGCTTTATTAAGGCAGCTATTTTCTTGTGCACAAATGCATACGATAGTGTCAAACCCACCTCTCCCTCCGTCAGGTTTTCCCTTTAACCCCATGGCCATCCCCGGGGCTGTACTTTGTAAGAGAATCTCAAGCCTTGGATTTGAAATTAGTTGACTGCTTCTCTTTAATAAAATTATTCCTGCCCTCTTTAAATAGCACAATATGTCACAGAAAGCCGGTGGGTCCGTTCGTGAAGATGAGGCAGCTCGGAGAGGAAAAAGAGGAAGGGAAAAAAAAAAAAAGTAAACCCACACATCTCCCCAAACCCCTTCTGCCTAATCCAACTGAATTAGAGGATTTCGAAGTGGATTTAAAACTAAATCTTGATTAGGTAGAATTTCTCTCCAAGAGCTGCTGCATGGTAGTATTAATGGGAAGTGATCGTGGACAGAGGAAATAGGACAGAAATAACTGAGGGCAGCACATACGCACTCAGGTCTGCGCGTGAACTGAAAGAATCGGAGAATTTCTCAAGAGGAAAAGGGAGAAATTAAGCATCGACATAACGAGACCGGGCGCCACGGGGCTGGCCGGAGAAGCGGGGAGCAGCCACATCTCTGCCACACTGACGGCATCTCCCTTTATTCTGGTGGAGGGTTTTGCAGGTGGAAAGCGAGCGTGCACGGCCGGTGGGAAGAGCCGGGAGGAGAGGTGGTCTCTGCCCGCTCCCCCCGACGCCGGTGTTCGTCCTCCGAGCCCCGGGCGGGCGCCGGGAGCCGACCCCCATGCTCTCAGGACACATGCCTGGAGGTGCCCATGGGATCCTCTCTCTGATGACCGTGGTCTTCGTCCTCCCAGAGGGTAAGTGCCACCGTCCCCGGGGTGTGGAGTGTGCCCGTGCTTTGGAGTTGTGGCTGTTCGCATCCTCCCCAAACCCTGGTTGCTAAAGTGGGATTTATCCTCGGGATGAATTGGGGGCCATTCCTGCCCCAAGCAATGTAGCTGCGTGTTGCTGCGCGTTGGTGATTTTAGGATGGAGCTAATGTCATCACATCTGGTACAAAACGAGGGCATGTGGGCAAGGAGCATGGGCCAGGAGCCAGGATCCCCTGGGCTCCCCTTCCCCGGTGCTGCCGGGGCAGGGACTCCCCTCGCCGTGCCTGGCTGTGCGAGGGTGCTCGGCTCCCCAAAACCCACGGAAGCAGACGCGGACAGGCTCGGGAAGGGCTCTGGGCCGGCATTCAGAGGCAGGGAAAGGTAACGGCAACCATTAAGTGCAACCTGGTTTTTGTTGCTGTGATTAATCAACACAGAGGTCAGGTACTGCGTTTGCCTTAAACGCTGGATGATGTAAATTAATATTCTTTGAAGGCTTTTTTTTTTTTTTTAAAGAAAGCTGAGAAATGGCTCAGTTCCCATTCCAATTTAGAGCAAGCAATTCTCCGATGCAGCCACTGACCCTGCAGGGAAGGACCAAGCTGCTACCAGTGTGCAAAGCTGTGGGGACACACATGGATGCCACTGTCCCGGGGTCACGGACACGTTGTCTCGCAACCGCTCTGAACGAGGATTTCCCTTCTGTTTCTGAGTTGTTTTGCCTCCCTGATAGACCCTGCGATAAAAGCAGGACCGCGTTCAGGGAGCGAAGCAAACCACGCCAATGAAACCATCCCTCCGGTGAGAATGACTCCAACGCCGGCGCGGCTGAAACTGGAGGAATTTGGTGAAACAGGCAAAAGCTGTTTCCGAGAGTGGCCGAGCCTTGGCTCGGTGATGCTTGTGGTTGGGAGGTTTCACCTACTCTTTACAAACCCTGTTTCAAAGCTCCCTTGTTCCCACGATTTGATCCCAGCCCCAATCTCTGGATAATCTCTGATTTCGCACTGACCTCTAGCGGGAGTTGCTTTTATATTTTTTGGGCCCACCGGGTAAACAAGTGGCAGGCGGCTTCGGGCTCTGGCTCAGTGCTTAATGCGACTTGGCAAGGCAGAGAGCGCTGCAAAGCCGTCGCTCGAGAGCAGCTAGGAAGGAGCTGAAGTCTTTTTTCCCCCTGGAAAAACGCAATTCTGTTTCATATGGTTCTTCTTTAGTGTCCGGACTCCAGTGTTATGGCTGCAACATCATCGTTGGCACCAAAAACGTGGACATGGGGTGCTCTAACCCGGAGGTGATCACCTGCTCCCACTCCCACCAGGGCTTCAAACACCGGTTCTGCATTAAGACAGAGAGCGGTGAGTCTGCCCGGAGGGGCCGGGGTTGCCTGAGCACAGCCGGTGCTGCTCCCACCCCAAAGCAAGCCTTCAAACGGGGCCTGGCCCTGGTGTAAGGCTGGCAGAGCGTCACCCTCCACCCCGGCTGTCACCGCTGTCCCCCTGTCCCTGATGTCCCGCGCTGTGCTTGCTTTGCAGTGGTCCTGGGCATCCTGCTGACCAGCGGCTGTGCCACCTCCCGTCACTGCCAGCAGCAGGAGCTGCCGGGGGTCCGCATCCACTGCTGCGACACAGATCTCTGCAACGGCTCCCCCAGAGCCCCCCGGCCGCCCCCCGGCCTCGCCGGCGGCCGCCTCCTGCTGCCCTGCGTCCTTGCTGCCCTGCTCCTCTCCTGAGCCCCCCAGGGCTGGGGGGGCCATGGGACCCTCGCGGGGGGGTGCTGGGAGCAGGGATGCGCCCATCCCTGCTCTTCCAGGCGGGCAGAACGCCCTCCTCTCCCCTCTCCTCAATAAAAGGTGCCGAATGCTTTGCCCTGGAAAGGTTTCGGTGATGCCCCGGCGGCAGGGCTGCACCCCGGGGAGGATGGGGGACATTTCTCCGGGCTGGGGGGGGACTGGGGGTACCCGCACCAGCCTGGGGCAGGGGGAGCGCAGGACCAGGGGTACCCACGGCCGAGCCCGGCTCTTCCCACGAGAGGGCAACCTCGGCCCGCCCAGGTGGGCTTTGGGGTGCAGGGATGCAGCACCCACGCAGGGCAGGGCTCCCAGAGGGGTCCCGTGGGGTGGGTGGGCGATGGGGTGGGGAACAGGGCGCCCGCGTGAAATGAAGGGTTTTTTCAGGCGTTATCCCAACTGAAGAGGCCAAACGGGAGCTTTAAAGGCAAAAAAAAATATCTCATCCCGTACGGATGGGAGCCTAAGTGGCTTGTTCAAGGTCATCGCGGGGGTTTGTGGTGGAGCTGGGAATTAAATGCATATGTCTCAAGATCCAGCCTTGTGCTTTTATCACCAGGGAAACAGCATAAACCTCACTGGTGAGAAATGAATGAAATATTTTTATTCTAATTTTTTTTTTCTTTAGATAAAAAAAATAATGCAAAAGACCTTTTCCATGCAGAACATCAGCTTTTGATGACATTTATCAGATGTGTGTCAGAAAACAAGTCAAAACTCTACTGAAAATATTATCTGAGGCACCTTCCCAGCAGAAGCACCTTGGGGCTGATACAAAACATTTTCAGATTCTGAAGATTAAAAATAAAAGGAAATCAGAAAACAAATCCCGTGAAAATGACAAGAACGGCAACGCTAACCAATTCCCCCTCTTTCCCCTTAAAATGTTCCTTATGATTTTCAGGGGAGCAAGAAACATTTCCTTGGCAGCTGGAGTTATTTTCGCTACTGGTTATTTAGCTGCCTGGATGAGGGCTGGGCCGAGCTCTTGCAACAAAACCTCCATGGCATCAGTCCGCTCCAATATAAATTCCCATTTATCGTCCGAGGCTGGGGACGGGCTCCCAGCGGAGGGAATGGAGCCGGTGGCCGGGGGTGCCGGGGTGGCATAGGCCACCTTGCCATCCAGCGGCATCTTGGGGCGAAGCGAGGGGGCGAGGAGCCGCCGTGGTCCCCTCGGCCGCCGTCCCCGGCCGCCCACATGCCTGCAGCCGGTGATGCTGCTGGCTCCGCTCTGCCCCCCTTGCCCGGCTTGAGTCATCCATCTTGCGCCGTGTAAGAGGCCTGTTGCAATTAAGTAGGCTGAAGTGCTCCTGAACTCTTTAACCTTTGCCCCGGGATTGCTCCTTTTGCCCCGGGGCTGTGGATCAGCTCCATTGCACTCTCCAAACAGCGCCTGCTACTTAGCTGACATTTCTTTCTCCTGCTGGATCCTATTAGCACCCTGAGGTTGAAAATGCTACTTTGGAGTGTTGTAAGGAATGTGATTTATACTGGAAAGTAGCGGCAATCTATCTTTCCCTATACACACACTACACATGAGGCTGGAGAGCTAAATCCACATTGCCTGAACAAACAGCAGCCGGGATAATTGCTGAGGAGGCTTCGGACACCTAGCAGGGAGAGGAGGCTGGGTGGGACGGCACAAGCGGGACAGGCACTGGGGCCCGGGCCGCCGAGCGCGGGGCACAGCGACAGCGGGAAACCTGCAGGGAAACCTGTTCCCCTTGGGGATCCCATCCCTGCACCAGTGCGAACTGGTGCCGGACACTGCTGGTTTCCAGGCAGTGCTGAAGACCTGGTTGGGAGCTGCCTGGGCTGTTTGCAAGGGCTCTGGTCCTAGAGTCCATCGTGTACTTCTTCACCCTTTTCCTTGCCTGTTGGTCTCGTGTCAAGGGAAGACCAGAGCTGAGCAGAATTTGCACTGGTTTGCCGGCATGTGAGTAGGTATCATAGATAACACAACACGCATGGGAGGCAGATGAAAATAAGAATTGAATGGTGCCTGAAGGAGGGCTGATTAGCCTTTATCAGATATGACACGCTAACCACCGAGGCTCCTTGCTGGAATACCGGGTTAAAATCTCTGCAGCATCAAATTTCATCCTCCTAAGCAAAGAGACACTTTCCATAGTGTTTGTGTGAATCTTCTGGATAAGCCCTGGAGACTGAAACCGTCTCAGCTTCATGTGGGCATTAGAAGTCCCACCCACGTGTTTAAAAAAAGCCCCAAACCCAGAAACGCAAAAGCTGACATTTACTCTAAAATGTCTTCTTCCTGCATGGCTGCATGGCATCCCGTGTGAGCGGCCCTGCCTCCCTCCTCGCCGGAGCTGGCTGCGGTTTAGCGGTGCTGCGGGCATCCTCGGGGGCATTCGCACCAACGGCCCGGCTGAAAGCCGAGAGATTATTTTTACACACGTGAAAGTCTGCGCACAAACACGCAGACAGACACTAGGGCAGTGCTTTCCACGAGAAAAACCAACTACAAAAAAACCTCCAACCCTAAGCAGCCTCTATGTCAAAAGCCCTTTTATAAAAGCCTCAGTAGCTGAAGAATTGCCATTGTTTCAGTCTCCAGTGAGTGCTAGTCTTAAAATATTTCCAGCTCAGAGCAGGCTTTGACATTCTGCCCAGACCCAGGAGAGGGAACAAACACGAGTTCAGAAATGTTTCTACAAGGCACAGATCCTTCTTCTTTTTGGAGAATCACGCTCAGCATCTCGCGTCCTGTGGCTACGTCCCCCTAAAGTGGGGGAAACACCCCAAACACCCGCAAAAGCGGGGAGATGGGGACTTCTCAGGAGCTCCCGGTAAGGCAGGGAGAGCTGGCCCAGCTCTCATGCCAAGGCGCCGGGCTTTGCTTTTCGTCCTGGTTACTCAGCCTTTCCCTCATGAACAGCAAACCCATTTTTTCTCCCCAGAACTCCGGCGCTCCAGGCTGCTCTTGCTTGAATGCCGATGGCTGCGCCGACCCAGCTCCCCACCCCGCTGGATGCTGGCGGACGGTCCAAAAACGCAGGCTGTTTAGACCCTGGCAATCAAAGGAGGCAGAAAGTATGCAGTGGTATTAATCCCCCTTAGCCTTTTTTGTGTGTTCACCAGTGATCCTGGCCGTGACAGTCCGCAAATTTGGGAGGAGGAAGCTCTCGGTGCTTCGCTTTCCCCACGGCTGCCTGCAGGAAGGCCACGCGAGGGACGGACCCCGGCGCACGCACCCCCCGCAGTGTTTGCTCCGCGTGGCGGTGGGGTAGGAGAACCTCGGGACAAGGCTGTCCCTGGGACTTGACTTGCTGGGGAGCTACAGCACAGCTCTTTGGCCAGCGTTCGTCTTTTCTCACCCTTTCCCTTTCCATAACGTAAAATGAGGAGGACAGGAGCTGAGCCGTCTGTTACTGGCTCAGCTACACTTCTGCACACCAAGGTCATCCCCACCTTCTTGCAAACAACATTTTGGCAGAAAAGTGCAGAAAACTGTCGGAGTTCTGCAGGCAATCGGCAACGACCCGGCTGCCCCGGGGTCTGCAGGGTCTGCGTGCAGCGCCGACGGCCGGGGCTGCCCCGGGAGCGCTGCTGAGAGGCTGCGTGCTGCGGGCGGCACGAGCTAACGTGCGTTTATCGCGGCTGCGAGCACTCGTCATGTTGGATAAAGGGCAGTGTTTACCCAGGAACAATGTGGGGTTAAAATTTAGTAAGTCCTTGTGCAACTCTTTATAGAGAGGCAGTGAGGACAAATAAACATCTCTTAAAATACAGTCAGTCCTCGGGCTCGCTGTTTAATTCATTCTCCGGAAATGCATGTTGTTTATAGCCATTCATTGCAGGAGCTCGGAACAGCAGGGGTTTGATCCACTCCAAATTTCAGGCAAAATAATATGATCCTCATTCTTCTCTTGTTTGTTCCTAGGAGAGAACACAAGGTCAAGTCTTCAGCTAGTGCAAAGTTTGCTCTAAACTACTGAATATTTTTTAGTTGAGAAAGTTGCTTCTCTGCTTGCTCGCTCTCTCCGTTACCATGCCTCCCCCTCCCTCCAGCCTGCGAGCCCAGGAGGAGCCCGAGTTCCCAGAGGATCTGGGTTTCCTCCGTGCGTTGATAAAGGCTTCTGGGGGGAATCAAAGCTGGGTGGCCAAAACCAGAGGCTCCCAAGGTTGAAGGTTAGGATGTCTCTTATCTGCTCCCCTCCCAGGGAGAGACAAGCAGGGGAGCAACCACACATAGGACAGCCGGCTCCCTCCTGCCCAGGCTGCGATGCTGCAGTGGACCCCAGTGGAGAAATCCCCCTTCTCTGGGACCTGCGTCAACCCCATCCATTTCACACGGCTGAGAGGGAGCAGTGCCAGCCATATTGACAGAAAAACCACGAACTGGGTCACGCTGCCCATTCCCCTCCCAGCACAGAACTCTCCTCGTGCACAAACAGGGAGCGCGTTGCTCAGGGGGACGTACAGGGCACAGCGTCCGTGCTGGTCCAGGAGCTGCACGCACGCTGACTTTGCTCAAATGAGCCCAAAGCCTCAAAGAAATGCTCTTCTTCTCTAGGACGAGAGCCAAAGCTGCCCTCTGCCAAGGGCTGGGCATCGGGGGGGTTGAGCGGAGGGAGAAGGGGGGATCCTTGTTCGTTTTAATAACCTCACAGCAATGCCGGAGCCAGCTACGTGCCTGACCTACATACAGCCCAGAGCGCTCTGAGCACAATTGATCCATTGGCAAGAGAGAAATGCGGTGGTGGTGGGAGGACCTGCCCCGCTGTACCCAACCGGCATCCCCCCGCGGTCAGCCGGGAGCCAGCGGCACTGTGGCCGTGTCGTGGTGTCTGACCACCACGAGGAAGCCACGTGGCATCAGCTTGTCCCCCATCCTGGGCACCACGTGCATCCCGCAGCCCCAGCATCCCTGCCCCGTACCCTCCACGCTTGACAGCCCCAGCACAGAGCAACCTGGACCCACGGACAGGTATTCTGAGACGTCCTCCTGCAGCAGACTTTCCTTTTGTGTGACTGGCTTCTGGTAGGGAAAGGCGTGTGTGCCCCTTTAGACACCTCTAGTAATGCATGCAAGGTTTTGGCTGCTATTAAGTCAAAAGGTGTGCTCTTTGGCTCAGAGGCTAGATTCACAACTCCTTACGGAGCTTGCTAATGGATCATCAGTGGATTCGAGCGTCCTTCCTCCCCGGTTGTCTGGTTTAGCCAGCCTGGCAACACACCCTTAAGTCTTCTGCTTCAACTCGGTTGTTTTAGCATCTTACACCCTTGGGCCACTCTCGTCGACCTCACAGGTTCTGCTGCAAAGGACGGCTGGATATTTCTGTCATAGTTTGCTCTTTTCTGTCCTTCAGCGGAGGTGGTTGGTAGGGTGGCAGGAATATAATGGCAAACAAGGGGAGAAAAGGGAAGACACTATGGTGCCAGGTGATTTTTTTTCCCTCAAGTCCCCAAATTCTCACTAATTAAGGGCTAGGAGGAACAAAAATACCATCTGGTGACACAGTGGGCCTAATGCTGTAGTCTGCCTTTCCCCAGGCACGTGGACACAAATTCACTTGCCTGACTGCTGGTGGCATTAGCCAGTGAGCGTTGATCCGGGGGAGGATTGACGAACACCCAGAGCGAGAGACCGCGGCGTGGGCAGCAGCGTGGAGGAGGACGGAGAGAGGTGGGTGATGGACAAGAGGATGTCTCCTCGCAGTGGGTAAGCCTTTTGGGACAAAAACCAGGTCTTCTAGGTGTCTGTGTCATGTCCCTCCCCTTGGGATACATCTTCTCTATTAGTGCTACCTACATGGAGCAGCAGCCTTTATCTCTGACAGTAATTACAGAGCTCGTTAAACACAGAAAACCAAACCCTGGTGTGGAATAAGGAAAAATAAGGCAAGTTAAAAGGTGGGCAGAGTCTGGCATTGCCTCTTCCCGGCGGCGTCACTTTGCTCCCGGGAAAGCACCGTGCCAAGTTTCAGTTTTACACGGCAGAAATGAATCACAGCAAATTGCTGACGGAGCCTCTGCCGCCGTCAAACACCAACCGCTTCGGTATAAAGGGAAAGCGCTGCTGGCCCCAGCTCCTGCCGACTGAGCACAAGGCTGCTAATTAGTAAATAAGGGATAATCCGATCAATTAACTGCCTCAGCCTGGAGGCTGGAGAGGAGGGCACACCTCTGCCGGCGAGGCGGTGGGGAAGGGATGGCTGTGCAGGGTCGGTGTGGGGCTCAGGGCAGCTCTGGGTTTTCAGGGGGCTGGCGGGGGTCTCTGCCACAGGATCCTCCTTGAAACCCAAGCAGGCGATGCCTCTCTCACCAAACAGTTCTCCCTCTCTGGTGAATGTGTGGTTAATTGGGACGCAGTGAATTTGGACCGTGGGATGGATGCTCAGTGTGTCCCCTGTCCGCCGCGGTGCGCTGGGCTCTCCTCCGGCAGGCAGGCAGGCGCGATGCTGGGCATCATTACCGTGAGGCAGAGAGGTTTTTACACCCTGAGTGCATGGGCAGGCTCCGTCCCTCCTCTGGCCACCCCTCCAGGGATGGAGGGGCTGGAGCCTGTCCAGACTGTGCCCTGTCCTCACCCCCTAAGTGATCCCAGTGTCACCACAGCGGGTAAAGAGTGGCTGCCCGCACCCGTGGCGTCTGGCACCTCGTCGGTGCGCGAGGCAAAGGCAAGCTGTGGGAATTGCTGACTATTTCCAGACTTGCAAATTCAACCTCAGGAGACCAGCAAAAGGAAATTAAATGCTCACTCGATGATGGCAAGCAGGGCTCTCCCAGGGCTTTGCGGCAGCGGGGGCGGCTCACCTGCGGAGCCCAGGCCGGGGGGACCTGGCCGGGGGTCCCGCTCCTGCCGCCGTCCCCGCGCCAGCCCCCCTGGGCAGCCCTGAGCCCCCACGGCTCAGCCCTGTCCCGGCAGATCCCTTGTACGTGGGTTTTTCTGAGCATCCCTTGCTGCTTCCCCTCAGCTGGCTTCGGCACTATTAAAACATTTTCCACCAGCACCGATTTCAATTACATGTTTTTAAAAAGTCATTAAAGAGAATTCCCCATGAAATTATTTTTATTTCCCGCCTCTCCTCCCTGCCCCTCTGTCTACTTCCAAACTAATGAGATTAATTGAAAACTGCAAAAACCTTCCAAGGGCCCAAGGCAAACGCAATGTCAAACAAATGTAACTCTTCCCAAACTGTGCAGAATCACATCGACCCTCCCTCCTGCTCGCCCGCTCAGAGCATCCCTCCCGACAAGGGGCTGCATTTGGCAGTCTCAGAAGGTGCTCAGGTTTTGAAGCCTTTGATTTTTTTTTTCTCCCTCCTTTGAGGAAGGAAAAAGAAAGTGCCTGAGGAATGAGAGCTGTCAGAGGCAATAACGTGAAATCTTACTTTCGGCTGGCAGGCGGAGGGGGGCGTCTGTATGGTGTGTGGTGTTAACTGGGGAAGTTGAAACAGGGAAGCGGGGAGGAAGATTAGAGAAGTTATTCTGTTCTCAGCCCCGCAGGTAGGAAAAGAAAAATAAAATCCCTCCAAACCCAATAACCTGCAAACCAAACCTGACAATAGCCCTGTTCACCTCCCAGGCTTTTATCCACTCCCAGTGTTTGATTCCTCCCATCCCAGCGCTGGGTTAATCGATAGAACAAATCTCCGGCGGCATCGCACCTCTCCCGGCCCCCATGGGCTCCTCCAGGACTGATTAAGGCAAACAGCCATTGGCAGGGCTGCACGCCTCGGAACACAGCACGCTTTTTCAGACTGCCTTGCTACTGCCCGCTCAGGATAAACAGAGAGGGAACAATACGGGAGAATTGTTACTTGGTGGAGCAACCGCTCAGTGTCACCTTCCCTCCGGCGGTGCTTTAACTAGTGTGAAGGAAAACCTCAAATAAAGCCCCAAACCCTGATGAATTTCATGGGATCATGCGTTTATACACATATATAGTGGTGAGGAAGAGGGCGTCAATAGTTTCGGAATTGGAGAAAAAATTATTTGCATGGAAACTCCCCCAAAGCCCAGTTTGCGCAAACACACGGGCACAGACGATGGGAGAGAGAATTAAGGCTGCAAGAACAGACTCGCTCCTTTGCCGTGGTGACTTTAGCCTCACTGACAGCTCGTATGTGCTGCCAGCCCCTCTCCTCGCAGGGGCAGGGATGGATTTCAGTGGGACCGCAGGGGAGATGCTGTGAGATGCCCGTGGAGGGCCTGGTGGGTCACCCCCTTGTAAGAGCGCGGGGGGCCTGGGACCGGAGCGTGCGCGGAGAGCAATGAGCACCGCGCCGGCACGGGCCGGGGACCAGGGCAGCCGTGGGATGGCCTGCCCTGCTGCTGATGCAACGGCCAGGCCAAAAAAGACCGTGGCGGATCCAGTCCTCGGCACTCTCTGACAAGTTAAAAACCTCCAGTTTATTAAAGATACATTCCTACGCTAATAAAAGACGCGTTGTCTGGTGGTAGAGAGGCTGCAGGATGTTATGGTTGGAATGTTCCTCGGCCCTTGTGTAATTAAAAGCCCCACCAGCTGTGGATCGCGAGAAGCTATTTTTTCCCGCCCAGACAGACAGACTTGATGTTTTCTGTGATCTCCATGATGTCACCAGCTCCCCTTTGATGTGTGCAACCGAGGAACCGCAGAGGCTCACGACTCCAGGGGGATATTTGTCTGAGTATTGCTCATTAGATGACCCAGTAGGATGGAGGCAAGATTAATTACAGAAGGGAAGAGACCAATCCCTGCATCCATATTCATTAGCACATTAGGGCTCAGTGGACATTGTGGTGAGCCAAATGCAAAAATAATAATAGGACGAAGTCACTTCCCTGAAGATTTCAATAATGGGACAAAAAGATGGATTGTTTTCCCCATTTCATGTGGGGAGGATGGAGACGCAGAGCAATTAAATGCCTGCCTTAACATAATAAAGCAGACTATCCCACAAGGGGTGCGCAGTGGAGCCAGACCCGGAGCAGATCCCTTCTGGTCCCCTTGTGCTTTCACATTTGTATAACACGATGAAAACACAAATTTGCAGTGGTTTCCTTATGCAAGTCCTCCTCTTGGACTGGCTGGTGGCAAGTGACGTTACGGGGTGGCCAGGGGTACTTGGAGCAGCAATGCTGACCGCTGCTGCAGCCGGCAGTGATGTGCCAGCCCTTGGGGTTTGCGGGGCATGAATGAACCGGGGTCTGAGCAAATGGCCTTGGGGATTCAGCCTTCTCCGTGCTGAGTCTTCTGACTCCACTGCATACAAACCAACCTCCTAAACTCACTGGAAAACACTTTGTTCCTATTTTCCTGACACCCTCGCTCCCATCACCACGTTACATGCTGGAGACAAAAGGCTCTCCCATGGCACAGCTCGGGTGCTCCCTGGCGACTGCTGGCCTTTCTCTAGTGACCAGGATTTTCCAGAGACAGAAAAAGCTGGAGGCAAAATCCTGCTGCCCGTTACAATAACAGAAAGGAACACATTTTATGCAAGCCCTCAGATGTGTCCTCTTTGGGCTCGGGGGTCCGCAGAGGACAGCTGGAGCCCGTCCTTCTGCCCAGGTTTGGTAGGCCACTACACTGGTGCTTTCTGGGTTGTTATTCTGAGTTAGAAGAAAACCAGCCCCATTCCAGTGGAGAGGGCACAGCACAGGTCGGAGGAACAGTACGTCCCCTCCACGCACACCCTGGCCGCTTGCTGGGGCAAATACCGGTCCCAAGCCTCCGAGTGAACATTTCTGCAGGTATTTACCCTGCAAGCAGCCCAGAACTGGATTAAGATAAGGTAAGCACTGGGACGATGTGGAAATGCCTGTCAGGCCAACAAACCTGCAGGGCAAATTAAGCAATCATGTTCCCAGGACATACATAAAAATAAGTAAAAAACACTATTAATCCATAGCAACAAAAGGAGATGGCATGGCAACAGCAGCAACTGCTGCAAAACAAAACAGTAACAAGAAGAGAGGAGGGGAGAGAGAAAATAAAGCCCTGCTCTGTCCTTCAGAGGTTTTTAAGGTAAAGTGGGATGCTGCATCCCAGGCCGGTGGGAGTTGGTACATGGGCTGGGTGGTGATGCGAGGGGCTGGCTGCGTGGTCCTGCATCGCCCTGTGCATGGCTCTGCTCGTCTGCTGGGGTCCTGGGGGACCCTGGGGTGCCTGGTCTGGCCTCCGGAGCCGGGAAGGGGCTGCAGCAAGGCAGTGGCCGTGGCACGGGACAGCGGTGACGGCATTTCCCAGGCTGTCCTTAGGGCAGGTCTGACTGCTGTGGTTCTCTGGGCGTACCTGAGCCTGTGCTCGGGCTGAGACAGGTCCCAGCTCCTGATGATCGCCAGCAGAGCAGGGCTGCGAGCTGAGGATACCAAGCCCATTGTGGGTTTTTCCCACCCCTAATTGCTATTGAGAAAATGAAAGCAAAAAATGGCCAGCACAGGAGGAACAGTCCTCAACAGCAGCTCACATTCACTTTACAAAGATGAGCTGCTCCTGGCTGTTGGCACTGCAGAAGAAAAAGAGCCGTTTACCCCTTAGGACTGATGTGCTGTGGACTCGCTGGATTAAATAACCAAGCCCAGGAGCGCAGCTGCTTCTCAGAGGCAGCTCTGCTGTGCTCCCATCCTCCAAAATGATGCTTTCGGCTCCGATGAGGGCCAGCCCCCCAAGAAACACAACTGGGATAAACTCGGCTTCAAAACAAGGCTCAAACCCTGTTTTGAACCCAGGTAGTGCTCTGCTGTGGGTGCGTAGGAAGAGCGTGATGGAAATAAGCCCTAATAGGTGTTAATTTGAAGTGGCAAGTTTGTGAGTCAGGCGGGGGGTGCAGGGGGGAGTGGGCAGGCGGCACGGTGCAGGGGTGAGAAGTGTTGCTGCTTCTGCTGCGTGCTGAAAGGGGTGACGTCCGCTTTTGGCACGGCAGGCCAGCCCGAGAGCACCGCAGGTGTGGTAGGTGGGCTTGGGATTGGGAAGGAGAAAGGGAGCTGCGTGGAGAGTAGAAAGGGGATTGCATAAAGCTGAGTTACAGGCAATTTGGCTTTATCAGAACCCACGTTCAATGGATCGTTGTTAAAAGGAGGAGATTTTCCATGCTGCGAGAGCCAAAGCAAATACAGTGAAACTTAATTAAGTGCTTGCCTGCTAAAATAATAATTTTCTTATGAATTGAGGAAGGTAAAGTACAATGAGAGATGGACCTGATAAAGGAACAGTGATTCTCCAGTTGCCTGGCAGAAGTGCGCAGGTAAAGAGCACCGTAAAGCAGTTTTTTTGGTGGGGAAGGTTCTCCACTCTTTCCCTCATCCAGGTCCATGTGTCGGATGCCCTCCACAGCTGTGCTGCCTGCCGAAGCCCTCATTTGTCTCCATCACAGAACATGAACGTACACTCCAGTGCTGCTCGACACAGCTCAAGGAAGGGTATTGTCTGCATTACCGGCAGTGAGTGGAAATATTAATGGTCGTCTAGAGGAAAGAGAAGGAAAGGGGAAAAAAAAAAATCTGTGAATAACTGCAATTTTAATTCTGCTCTTGCTTGCTGGGGCTGGGGAGATGGGAGGCACCTCATCTGCTGGGCCTGGGGCCACTTCTGCACTCTGAGAGCTTGTTCAGTGGGGCTCTGGACAGCAAAAAATGTCAGCTGGAAGAAAGCTCTTCCAAATAAGAAGCGAATGGTAATATCATCATCATAGGAAGAACCCGGGAGAATCGTTTCAAGAGGCGAAGCTGGAAAAAAAAGAAAAAAAGAAGTCTTGAACCGTGCACCTGCAGGACCGGCTGCCCGTGAGCGTGCGGAGCATGCCTTGCACGCGCGCGTGCACTCCTGCGGCACAGCCGGAGCGCTTTGCTCCCAGGTCTGCAAAAATTGCAGACTTAGAGGCCAGGCAGAGATTTCTTTTAAAAGCCTTTCTCTAAATGTTTTTTCAATTTAGACAGAAAAAAATTAGGCTAGATAGATGGCTTTCACCTTTAAAGGGCTCCTCCCCGGCGGCACTCCACCGGCAGGACCGCTCCCGGCTCACCCCGATCCGCCGAACCCAGGGGCATCAGCATCTTTTCGCACCCTGGAAAGAGAGGCTTTCCAGCTCTCCCCAGGCTGTGATAGGTGTCAGGGCACCAATGTAACGTAGCAAAATGAGGAGAATCAGAAGCAATTTGGAGCTTTTCTCTTTTTTCAGCGCTTGGCTTCGTCCCGGCACTGCTGGCTCCAGTCAGTGCATTTGACTTGTTGGGTTTGACTCGGGGTTCGTGGGTTCAATACTTTTATATTGAGGCCTCAAACCATGGGGAAACCATGGTTAGGCCAAACCCCTGCTTTTCCATTATTTTAATAAATGTGATCTTTTATAAAAAGTCTAGTTTTCTAGCCTCCTCCAACTGCAGTTATTCTTTCTCTCTCAAAAAAAACCCCCAGAAACCAAAAGACTGAATTTGGACCCTGCGTTATTTGGCAGTGACTCTTTTAGATACGTCGAACATTACTTCATGGTTGAAATTACAGAAATAAGCCTGCTAATAAAATAGAAACTAATAACTTTACCCTCTTTGTCTTTCTATGGGAGTCAGGAATGGCTTGGTCTGTACAATAATTACACTGTATGCATGGCAAAAAAAGTTCTTGACTCCTGCCATTCCCAGCCCTTCCCCACCAAAGGAAAAAAAAAGTTAGCAATATATTTAAAACAGTTTTATTTACCTTGAACTACTCAGCCAAGAATGCACATTATTTAGGGACTGGAATAAAAAGCCATTCACTCTAGTTGAATTGGCCATTTAGTTCAATTTGTGTGTGTTACTGCAGGTAATTACTATGGTAATAATGTACTGTAATCTGTGCTGATTTGGAACTTGTCCTGTTTCTGTATTAATAATAAGTGCCATATATGTACTAATTACCAGTTTGTTACCATGGTTATTTGCGTAGATGCCATGTTAATGATACCCTGGAAACATAAAGCAATCACATTTTTGAATTAAATCTTTGTGGTCTCTTTAGTGCTAAAAGCCCAATTCACATAAAATAATGATGAAGAAAATGAGATCATCGTCGCTGACTTGCCAGCAAGCTGATTAGCTGCACTGCATAAATATACGATTTTACCATACTGAAAAATTAGAGCCTCCAAAACATTTTCCATGGTTGCTAAGTAACTTCCCAAAGATTACATCACTTACAGGAATACGCGGTGCCAAATCTGTCATGCACACGTATTTATAGAGCATACAGTGCAGGGAACGTATGCTCGGCGGAGAGGGCTGCGGTGCTGCCATAGGTGTAAGCTGCTGGCTCCCTGCCAGAGGAGAGGGGTAAATAAACAGGCATCCCTCCCCTTTCCCGACACACTCACACCGGCCCCCCTTACTCCTTGGAAGGAGCCAGGAGGCAATCCAGAGACATCTATTTTTTAGGATTTTTTAAAGCCAGAAGGGACCTCTGCTATCCCTCCTCTACAATAATTTCACGCTGTGAGTCCCGTGCTGGCTTGTATCTCTTCTCCCCTTTAAATTGAACCGAGCAGCACATTTTGGGGGATGATTTGTTGGAAATGTGTACTGGAAGGGACAGGGCTGGCTACCGCTGCCTCCCAGTCCGAGCGAGCACTGCTGTGTATCACCGCGCGCGGGGTGCGCGCTCGCGCAGGGCAGACGCCTCGAGGTTTTGCTGCGGGACGATGAGCAGCACTTGTCCCTGCAAAGCTTCTCCCTGCGGTCTGCCATCCAACTTGTTCTGCAAACAACCTGCTATTCCCACGCAGCAGCTACTTTGCTGGCCATACTGGATCTACATTACAATTAAAAATAGTTTATTGGCAACAAAAACATTCCCTTTTCCCTGATCGCACAGTAAACAATGGGTCCTTCCTACCCTAAAATTAATGGCAATTCTTTAGCCAGATGACATTGGTGCAGGGGCTGGGGACCGGGAAAGCTGGAACAGTGAAGTTGTGTGTCCCTGCAGACAGCAACGAATAAGGCAGGGAAACCTATAGGCCCCCACCCTATAGCAAAGTCTGATCCCTACTGCGGTGGGTGAAGCTCCATGGATCTGGAGCCCTTGCAGGTCCATCAGGAGCAGCAAGACCCAGAGGCTGCAGGAGGCAGCAGGGTTTGGGCACCCCGGGCCAGCCGAAGGATGGAGCCGGGGCTCTCTCACCGGCAGGGTTTGTCCAGGAGATGAAGAAGGAGGTGGGGAAGAGCATCCTGGTGAGTCTGCTCAAGAGAAATTGGTGTCCTGGACCGCGTGTATCCATGTGGCTCCCCAGGAGGACCAATAGCCGCTGCAATACTGCCAAAAGCCCTGGGAAAAACACAACATCAATTTGCCGAGTGAAATGCAGGCTCTGCTCTCCTCTAACCTGACCCTCAGCACATCGTGGAGGGGCTGGATGAGGTCCCCGCTGGAAGATGCCCCTGGCTTTCACCCGGTGAGATGCTGCTGGACCACGGCCGCGGTGGGAGCAGAGTTTCTCTCCGTTATCCTCCCTCCGCTTTGGCCCAAGGCCATCGCAGCGTTTCCCTCCCCGCTCCTGCAAACCCCAGTCCCGAGCAGTGGATGCCATGTCATTTGAAAAGCTACTTAATGCTCTTTATTATCTGGTCATTATTTTTCCACTGAAGCCTGAGATAAGCAAAGCATAAATCAAACTAGAACAGCAGCCACTTGGAGCAGGTAAAGGATGGAAAAGATTTTAATCAGTGAATCTGGGCAAGAAAAGCCAAAAGAGGGAGAGGGAGGGAGGAAGGGGGGTGAGAAACAAAGAAAGGGAGAGAAACACCACTTGTTGTTTGTGGGATGAAGACAAATGTTTCCAAAGCCACATTTTCCACATGACTCCCAGTAAAAGCTCTTAGTTTGATTATTAATCACAGGGCGGCCTCCATCCATCACTCCATCCCTCCGTGCCTCCCGAGCTGTTTGATGTGCTACCCTCCGCTCTCCCATTCCACATCCCCCCCGTCGGGCTGCTCTGACAGGGGAAAGCCCGGGAAGTTATTTCAATAAAGAAAATGCAATCAAATAAATAGAGGAGGAAACAAATAAGACTATCAGGAAAGCTTCTGCTGCGCCGGTTGGATCCCTGCCTCTTGAGGCTTCTGGAGAGCTGCTGACACTGGGAGCGTCTTCTGAAATGGATGGACTTTGCCTCTTGCCTCATACATCTGTTTAATGACCTCTCCTTGCAGGCACTTGACATGTGATTTATGGGATATAAATTTTACCTCTTTGCTTCGGTGTTGCAATCGCTACGTTCGGCAAGGTGAGAGCTCCTCACCCCGCGGGGACGCCGCGCCGGCTCCCTTGCCCTCCTGCTCACTGAACTTTCTTCCTCTGGCTCTTCCTTTAAAAAAACAACCACCAAAAAAACAGCAGACTGTTAAAAAATGTGTTTTTTCCTCTTTAAAAGAAAACAGCTGATTTCCTGCAAATAACGAAAAAAATATATATAAATAAATAAGTCCTTGGTTCTTTTACTGGCATCTGTAGCCTCTAATTCATAAATTCATCAGGACTTTCCCAGGATGTCAGTTTTGGCAAATGAGCCCTGAGTTGCTTCATGCTAATGGAGCGGTGGGCTGCCTGACCTCAGGAAATAGAGAGGCCAAACATGAAAAAACAGAGCCGGGTTCAAGGCTGGGGCTGTGAACCCCAGATTTGAGGGTGAGGTCGGGAAAGGGTCAGGGCAGCATTGTGTGCGCGCGAGGGAGAAACCCTGGTTTCTATTTAAAACCTTTCATGCCGCTGCCAGAGACCTCTCGCCATTGTGTGCGGGAGCAGCCCGGCTATTGAGAAATGCGCCTTGAAGATCCTGACTGCAGGAATGGGAAAAGATTGGAAACAGTCACACTTACGTGTTACAAACCAAACCCTCCCCTACCTTGGGAAGAAAGGGAGGGCAAGATCTGCCTGGCTCTTTTCAGCGGCTAACGCAGATGGATTTGCTTTGGCATTTAAGGGTGATGGATGTGCCAGGTGCTATTCATTAGAAATGATTTGTTGGGGCCAGCGTAGCTCGCCTGCCCATTAGGACGCATTTACTTCGCAGGTTAGTAATGATGGGTGCGCTTAATAGTTTCTAAGTATCAGAGGGCATTAAAAAGCCCTGGAAGAGAAGGCTATCAATATTTACAGCTTCAATTTGTTGGGGGAGGAAACCAGTGCGTGTGCCTGGAAGGGGTGTCCGCCCCGAGTCCCTGCTCGCCGGCGGTGGGTGTTGGCACGGGGGAGGCTGGAGCGGAGCATGGGGGAACGGCCGGGAAGCCGGTTGTGCTTTGTCCTTAACGCATCCAAGTGATGTGGCAGCAGCAGCTTGTTCGGCTCCGGTGGAAACCGAGAAACCGAGGCCCATCACCAAATTCGGGTGCACGCCGAAGGCAGAGCCGGCGGCAGAGCCCAGCAGCCCCAGGTGCCGCCCCGGGGGGTGGTGGTCCTGTTGGGGTTGCCTCTCTGCGAGCATCATGGACCATGATCAGAGGAGGCGGAAGGTCATTCACTGAGGGATGATTATGGCTATTACATCCCAATTCCCTTTCCCTGCCCTCCCCCCGGCCCAGGCTTCACTCGGAGCGAGATCCCGTTAACAGCCCTCTGCCGATGGGCGGCCATTTACTTAAGTCCCAATTTTTCATTAAAATAGCACATATGGCTATGAAGCATCGCAAGGTCACAGGGCTGCATTGTCTCAGCTTAATATGATGCTATTAAGGCTGGACTATAATGTCCCAGATACAGCAAGTTCAGCAGCGTAAGATCAAGCATTGGGCAAGACTGCAATTTCCTCCTGTCCTCCTGATATGATCTTATCAAAGCCTGAGTGATCTCTATATACGAAATTGCACCAGAGAGCATTAAATATCGTGAAAGGCTCTGCTTCCACCGGCCCGTGGGAAGGCTGGGTTCACAGCCTGTCTGCCTTTGTGTCGCTGCCTCCCCTCTCCGGCAAGGACCGGGGCAGCATCGGCTGGGGTGATTCAGTCAGCCAGGCTGAGAGATAGGTGTGAGTTCATCTTTTATCTTGGCCATTGGTTTTTTTTTTGAAGCCTGACCTCTGTTCAAGCCCATGTGGTTTTGAGTCTAATTTTTTGCCCAGCTCGGCATCACGCTGCTTGGTCTCGGCTGCCCTCGTGGCCACTGCGCTGGCCTGGGACCCTCGGAGCGGTGGCCATCACTGCTTTCTGCAACCCTCAGCAACCCTTTTATTTCTCCCTCAGCTAAACTAGACAAGAATCATTCTTTTCTTCCAGCCTTTATCTTCCTATCTGAGCTACAAGTGCCTGCATGCAGTCCCTTTATCTTACCGCATACTTGTACAGTTCCTCGCACAGCAGGGCCCTGCTCTTGGGACTTGATGAAATGCAGGAAGACTAGCTAACGATTATGGAACAGAGGCAGAGGTAGGAAAAGGTAGGCTGGAAACTGTCTGGTGCCTTTATTAAGTCATGCAAGGATATGGCATTTATTGACTCTTTGGCACTGATATAACATGGTGTACGTGTGCCCAGATGGGAGGTTTTCATAGCAAGAAGAAAGCACATAAATAAAGGCAAGTTTGTGTGCACACCAGCCCTGCCAAGGAGGAAACATCTCTCGCAATGTCTCCACACGAAGGGTTTGCAGAGCAAACAAACGTGTTATTTCATCTCAGTAGCACGGAGACACGCCAAGCCCCGCCGCAGCCCGCACCGAGGTGCGCGGTGAGCCTGTGCGGAGGGCGCGGGGAGGACCGGCGTGGAAGGGACGCGGTGGCTGCTCCCTGCAGATGCGCAGGGTGACACCGCCCGTGCATGGCCGTGCCGTGGTGCGGCCGCGCCGGGTGGGTGCCTCCGCGTGGCCCTGTGCGCACCGGGCGAGCAGGGGGATGAGAGGGCGGCAGTGGGAAGGGGTTTGCTTGCAAAACAGACCAACCAGCTCGCCAAAAAGGAAAACAGATGCAAAAGCCAAGCTTCTCTGCCATTATATCCCATTTGAGTCAGAACAGCTTAAAAGATAATTAGTTAATTGAGCAATGGAAGCCATCTCCCTATAGCTATGTGTCAGCTCCTATTAACTGCTCTGTAACGTTAGCTGAGAATACACAGATACTCTCTGGAGATATCGATCATTTATTTATCAGGCCCTGCGCTTCCCCTTCGGTGGGCAGGGATCGCTGCGGTGGGCAGCCGCTCCATCACGCCACGCCAGGCTCCGCAGACAGCCGTCAGCTGCAATTGTTTTCTAGTGAAAATAGATGTTCAGTATTGATCTCTTTCCTCCAGTGGAGTCCGGGGGCCTTCTCCTTAGTTACTCTAATAAAACACAACTAATTAAATTTGTGCCTTGCTTTTTCAATATTGCATTATCCTAATTACTAATTAAGGGGACCACATGTAAGGGATAGGCATTATTCCCTGCAAAAGATCCCCTAATGGCCTAAATGACATCTCATGGAAGGAGGAAATCTTTCAGCAAAGGCCAAGACTGAAGCTTGGGAAGGGATCCCTAGGGGCAACTTAACAAGAGGCTCTTTAACTGTTCAGCTGCTGCCCTAATATTTGCTGAATCATGGACTGTGTGGGAAAGCTCCCGTGCAAAGCTGCCCTGCACCGGGAAGCAGCTCAGAGGCAGGGAAGCTCATGCTTCTGTGCGAAGAGAAATTGGGGAGGAATGAAAAGGAATGGGGACCTCTGTGCCTGCCACCATCTGCCTGGGCAAGCACGTCAGGGGAAAGCGGAGGAACCGACTCCTCAAGACGAGTGGGTCGCTCACTCGCGTCCTCCCATGCTGAGCCCAGCCACGCAGCCCGCCTGACCGCAGCGTCCAGCCCGCACCGGGACATACCAGCGCTGGGGCTTGTCAGGGAGGAACGAGCCCTTTCAAGCCTGTACATGACGTCCTGCTCTTGTCAGGTCTGTGCCAAAACGGTTTCCTTATGTTCCAAGCGGCAATTAAATAGACAAAATCACAGAGAAGGCTCTTTGGGGGACCGCTGGCACCTTGCCACTCTGCGCTCCAGGAGCACCCAGTTATTACCAGCGACTCTGGGTAATGAAGCACTGGGCAATGCGCTGAGCAAGGGACATAAAAGCCAGGCTTAAAGCAGACCTCCAGGCTCTCAGCAGCCCTGCTTTGGGACTCGGACCAAGTTAAGCTGACTTCTACACAAGGACCTTTGAATAAATCCCCAAATTCCCTTAATATGCCCCAGGGACCAAAGATCAGCCATGCAGGAGCCGGTGCTGGGCTGCGCTGACCCTCTCCCTGCTGGAGCACCCTTCGCTGGAGTTCTCTAACGTTTTTATTTCATTTTCCGTGTGAATCGCTGCTCACACTCTGGCTGTTCTGGCTTCATAAGTCACCAGTTCATTTCTCATACGGCTCTTTTAGAAACATATTTTTCCCCTTAAATATGTGGCCTGAAAGTGTGAACTGAGATTTATGCTGAAAAGAATCGGGAAAGAATAGCAAATAGGTACTTGTTGGAGGAAAAAAAAAATACTTTGGGCATTATAGAGAATCCCTAACACTGGGACTCATGAAGAACATGTTCGGCCAAAGATGTGGGGATTTACCACGGCCAGCTTTACTGCCCAGTGCAGCAATGATACCTGGCCTTTGGGATGAGCCTTTCAGCTGTAGGTCTCTAATCGGGAGGAGAAGAGTCATTTGACATCTGGGGAAACTGAGGCACTGCTGCACCTTGTACCAAGACAGGGACTGCTAGAGGTCAAACACCTTCCAGATCCTCCCCGTTTCCCTTTTCGTGATGATTTGCGTGTTGCTTTATGTAGCACTGTTACAGACAAAATTTGGCCAAGGAACCATATCATTAATTGAAATTTAAAAGGACTCCAGACAATATTGATGTCTATGATTTAGCGTCCTCTTGGTTTCTATTCTGCTCACAGGCTAAATTGATCATGGGTCGGGTCCATTTTGGCTTATTTTATCTCTCCTGTCCTCGAAGTGATTGAAATCTTAATAATCAAGTATAATATCAACGCCAAAGTTTTAAGCAATAAGCATATAAACAGAATGAAGGGAAGCAGAATGCTCATGTCTCTCAACAGTGAAAATTGCTCCGTTTTATTTTCCTGTAGCAGATGTTAAGTTTCCAATAATAAAATAAAATAAAAAATCTAAGGGAGACATTTAGCAAAGTATAGCTTTACACTCCAGAGTTATCACTCCAATTTCAACTGGGACCATAAAGTTTTATGAGCTATTAAATTGTCCTAAACCTCCTTTAACACACTAGCTCTAATGTTGGAGATTAACCATTTAGAAAAAGGAGGTTACCTTAGCAGAGATCGGGCCATTTTCCTGCACTCTTATTCAGTCAATAACACTTTTCTGTGGCAGAGCCATTTGCTGGAGTGTGTGGCTGGTAATTAGCTGCATGCCCTGCAGGTAATGCAGCCGCAGTAGATGCAATCCCTCCCACAGCGAGAGGAGCAGCAGCAGCACCAGGACGGATGCTCAGGAAAGCAGAGCTCCGGGCTGGGACTCCAGAGAGCAGAGGTAAAATCGCAGCTCCTTGTCTGGCTACGGTTTGGCTCATTCTCCCATCCCCTCACCCATTCAATAGGGATGCTCATGGTTTCTTCTTTCTCCATTTCCTTTTCGTTTGGGTGACAAATCCACCTGAACATGGCCTTTGGTTATGTTTTATTACCTTGTAGAAGAGACCCTTGATCTTAGCCTGAAACCCCTGGATGCTAGAGTGAAACTGGTCTGTACATGACCCAGGGAAAGGTTAATAGCGATTTCAATTTGCACTTACAGAGCTCTTTAAAGAAGAGGAACTTAAAAACACTCCAGCCACATCCACGGAGTGTCACAACACCCTCCAGAAGCCCAGTATTATTTTATTGATTTTTAAACAGGTGCAAACCCAGGAGCAGAGATGGCCTGGATCCACAAAATGATCTTCAGCCTGTTAAAGGGGACTCGTGGGACTTTGCCACTTGTAATCTGCCAAATTGCCACCCTTCATCTCCCTGCTGAACTGGTGGGTAACCCTCTGGGCACCAAACCTCTGAAAGTGTCATCATTTTGACTCTAAGGTAGCCCAGCTGTCTGATGGTCTGGGCTGGTCACACCTGGAAATATCTGTCTTGAGAGAGCTGAGCAGCATGGGGTTGTCTCATGCTGACGACTTGCAGGGATCTGGTGTTTCTCCTAAAATTTCTGCTGTAGCTCCTCTTCCCCCATAAGCTCTGGACGGTCTCCTGCTTGGCTGGCTTACAGCCCTGCTGGGGGCTGGAGCATGGAGGAGCGCCCTGTTATTCAGCTAGATGGTCGCATCCTCACTTTCCCCTGATGTTACCTTAAACTTTTTGGGGCCGTATGGGAAGCCATCAGGAGGAGAAGTGGGACCTGCCCCCCCCGAAGTGCCTGGCGAATACAGCCCCAATGTGTGGGTAAGAGCGAAGCCGGACCCCCCAGCGGGGCTGAGCCTGGGATGTGCACAGAGCAACTGGACGACGAGGCGCTGGGGAGAGGGCGGCTCCTTCCCGGGAGGAGTTTTGAAAGAAAGGGTAACCCCTGCTCTATTTTTGAAAGAAATGTCGCAGAGGCCTTCTCCTGCATCCTGCACACCGCCACTGCCAGGGCTCTGCTGCAGCACGGGCTGGCTTGGCAGCCCTCAGGGGTGGGAAATGTCTCCTCCCAAAAGCCTGATTCCCGTTTCCCCTCTGATAAGATCAGCAAAGACTAGTTTTCCCCCTAAATTTTTTTGAAGGCATTTCCTATTTTGAGTCTTTGTTGATGGTTTCCCCTAGCCAAAGGCTTAGAGCGGACACCTCCCAAAGCCAGGGCGGGATGTCTTGCCCATGCACCCACTCTCATAAAGATGCGTTAGGGGATGCTTCAAAGCCTCTGGTACCTGTGAGAGGAGCAAGCCGGACCCTACCATCAGTCTCCTCTATTATAGCACAGCACATGTTCAAGGTTTGGCTGCTCTGGAGTGTCTTTGCTTTCTTCTCCACCATCTACTGTGGTTAAAATCCTAACTGGGGCTTCAGATTCATGTACAGTCAGTGCAAAGTGCCATCGTGCCACCCTGTTCTGGGGAGCAGGGTTATCCAACTTGGATCCTCCATCAGACTTTGAGGACATAGTTCACCAGGTTCGTGTACACTGCAGCCTTGTTCTTTTTGATTAAAAAGATGCATTCTGCTGTCTGAGATGCCTCAGACATCAGCAGAAACTGCATTAAGAACAGCCATTTAGTACAGTAAGCCCCAGGCTTCGGAAATGCTCTGACTAAGCCTATCTTCACTGGTACAGATGTCTCCTATGTCCCGATTCACAGAGAAACAAGGTTTAACTGATGCAAGTTTGGAGACTAATAGGGCAGGCCATCTACAGTTAGATGGAGGTTTAAACTTTTGGAGCCATGTCTTCTTCTGCAATTGGGTTAGGGCTCAGAGGAAGAAATCCCTCAGATGTAGCATACTACATTGCAGTGGGCATTTTGATTGAGCAAGTTTTAAGACTGAGTCAGAGAGATTTCCTAACACCTCTTCCCTCCCCACACAACAAACATCAACTCTGAAAGACAGAAAAGCCCTGTTTCTCGCTCATCCCGACTGGAGACGGCCGGCCTGGAGCCACACGGGGATTCAGCGGTCCCCTGCCCAAAGGCTGTGAGTTTCCCTCTGCAATCTTTAATTGCCCTCAACTACTGCTCAGATGAAGGGCACCCTAAAAATACTACATACCCTAATAGAGCTTGAGTTCACAGTTTTCTTCTTCCAGATCCCCCTCTCTTGAGTTAAAGTAGCCCTGATTGACCAATCCCATTCTCTACTGGTCCCTACAAGAGCCCCCCAGCATCTTCCCAGAAAGCAAGTCCCAGCTGGAGCAGGGCATGGGCTTATATAGCAGCCTTGATATCCCAGCTTGCTCTGCTGGGGCTCCTGGCCCCACACAGGTGTGTTGTCCTCACTCTAAGGGTCTCGATCAGAGGGAGTAAAAGACCCAATACCCTGGGAGGTGCTTTGTTCCTCAGCCTTAATAGTTAAAGGGATGAAAATAAATGCAAGGCCCTATTCAAACCAGAGACCTGTCATCATTTCTAGGCCATTCATCTGCCTCTTTCAGTTCCTTTGCTTTCCTTCTAATGTATGTAGATGGAGAATGCAAATACCATCGTGAGAAAACTGACCTTTTGGCTGAATGTCACCAAGTTCTGCAGCAGTGGGAGTGTTTGCATTCAGTCGTTAGCTTTAGCCCGTACAATTATTTATATATCCCTGTAAGACTCGATGGGATGACTCAAAAATGGTTTTGACCTTGGTTGTTCTGGTGGTTTGATGGGCTGCAGTCCTTAAATGTTGTGTTGTTAACATCAATGCTAGCCTTTCAAATTAGCAACCCCTAACATGTACCAGGGTCTACCACTGTCCTAGAAAAGCCATCATTCAATAGCTGGGAAAACCAGCCAGCAGTCTGAGATTACACCTCTAGGAAGGGAGTCATCTAAACTCTATTACTAACATGATGTTTAATGTTGGAAACCTAAAATATAAGGTATTGGGCTTGAAATTCCTAAGGGACCTTGTTTCCAGAGCTTCTAATTGATGAAGTCAACTTCAAAGGCACCCCAAAGCATCCCGCTTTGGCCATGACGAGCTGGGTATGACCACACGGCATGCTGCTGGTGCTGCTCTGGAGTGACAGATGTTTTCTCATAGAAATTAAGCCCAAAATGCAGCTTTGGTGGCACTTCCAAAAACCTTGGCCACTCCACCCATGCCTGCAGGAACCTTACAGTGCTTCCTTAGCCCTCACCTCCCTAGGAGGGGGTTCGAAGGCTGAGCTGGCATGGTCTCAAACTTTTCTCCTGTACGGATTTCACGCTGGTTGAAGAAAAAATGCTCTCTGCACCGCATTACAGGCAAGCAGTCTGCCTGGCTGCTGGGCTCCCTCGCTCTGAATACTAACGCTTTGCTTTTGTGCTTGCTCACCTCTTGTTGAAGCTCTGTTGAATTTCATTCCAGCAGACAGTCTTACATCGTACGCTTCCTTTGTATGATGTTAAAATCCGTCCCTGCCATTCTTGAGGTGGTCGGCTGAGCGTGCTGGGCTGAGCCATGTGCAGGGAGAGTGGCTTACGGCACGAAAACCCGGGAGGGGGTTTGGGGTGAGCTGCAGAGGACCAGAGACAGAGCTGGGAGTCATCCGAGCGGGGCTCCAGCAGCTCGGCCGCCCCGGGTCTCTCCCTCCATCCTGCCAGACTCCAGCCTACTACCATCATTTTGACATCCAGCACCTCCAAACCCTTTCCTCGTCCTTTTCAGCCCTTATTTTACATGCCACAGCCATCCTGTCGCCTGCATCCCAGTGATGTTGCTCAGAGAAATTAGGGCAACTGCTGTACAGGGTTTTTATTAGTATTGCCAAACTCTTTCAGCATTTTTAGAAAGGGCTTGAAAAGAGGCCAAGTCGTTTCTCCTTCTGTTTCTTTTCCTCCCCCTCCTCCCTCCCCACCCCCCCTTCCCTTTGCTGTCTGCGGATGCTTTGGGATGAATTAATTTAGATGTGTGGTTTTGAATGTTTTTGGCTCCTGGTTATCGAGCCATTCAGCAGTTCGGGGAGCCTCCCCCATCGGCTGTTATTGAACCAGACAGAGAGGGGCGGAGGAGATGGCAGCGGCCTGATTTGTTGGCTTGTTAGTTCTGCTCCTGCGAACCGTCCATCGTCTCATGTTTCTGCAGGCTGACAGGGAGAGACGGCAGCCAAAACGCTCCTCGCGGGCTGGCTGCAGAGCGATGCCCCTGCACGGGTTCATTGCTGTCGTCTCGGTGGGAGCAAAAATGGGTGGTTTCTCTCTGTTTTCCCTTTGCTCGCCCCTGCCGCCCATCAGGCTGTCACCCCGGCTCTGCTCTGGGATCCCTGTTGGTGTCTCAGCAAAGTATTTTTAGTCCCAAGGGGAGGCAGAGACCACTGAGCGACAGCGGTATGCATGTGGAGAAGCCCTTCTCTCCGGTCCTTGCTTGCATCCTAGGCTGGCTTTGATTTCCCCTCCTTGGAGAGGCTCAGGCTCTGCCCCAAAGCCCCGCAGCTCCGGCAAGCTGCAGGAGCCCTGGCCCAAGGGCAGCCCTGCCCGCTCCCCCAGCCCCATGGAGACCTCCGTGCCGGGGCAGGGCTCCGTGGGCACCGGTGCCATTGGCAGAGCTGGGCTCACCGCTGCTAAAGGACCGGTGAGCTCCGGGCGCCGTGCAGCTGGCTCTCCTGGAGCCTCCTGCAATGTAAGCAGAACCAGAGATAACCACTAAATCCTCCTGAAAAGCACTTCCTACCAGTGCCGCTCTGGGGGGTAGTGCTGAGACCCTTTAATCATAGGGAGGATTGTTAGAATTCATCATTTTCTCAGCTTTTTAGTTAAATTTTAAAAGCCCACCTGAAACTCTCATTAGTATCTGTCAAGACTTTCTTTGAGTATACTTCTGCTCTGATTTCATTCTAGGCTAATATCTAAGAAAAATATTATCTCTCTGCCTGGCTTACTGCCATCCTGGCCGTGTTTGTATTTCAGTGGTGGATGAAGCTGCTCCAGTTTATTTATGTAGCTGGTAAAGCCGCCCCTCCAGATGAGGGATGCGGCAGGACTCCCCTTGCTCTGAACTCGGGGCCCAAGTACAGTAGGGCCCAGTGGAAATCCCATATGGCTTTAAACCATCAGCATGTGCATGCCATGGCTCTGCACCAGGCAGAGCTCTCTTTCGGGATCTCTACTTAGATGTTTGTGCTTTAAACAGCAAAGAAAAAGTGCAGAGCTCTAATTCATGCCACTCACGGGGTGGTATTGGGAATTGGTAGAAGGTCTTCGGGTGCAGAAGTTCCTATTTTTCATCTGTTTCATCCGTCTTCCTCATTAGATACCAGATTAAAACATCAGAGGTGCAAATGGAGACATTTTGAGGGACTGTAGTGGACTTTGGAGCCTTTGTTTTTGACTCAGCAGGATTTGGTAATTCAGATTCAGATCCAGAAAGGTTTTGAAGTTTGTAACTCCCATCGGTATAATTAAAATCCTCCTGAGATTTACTACGAGAGCCCTGATGGGAGGAGGGCTGGTGCTGGGGCTGGGCTGGGGGCTCTCCGCACCGACACCCCCTGCAAGGGTTTTTCAATTGATCTCTTTGGGAGAGGGTTAACACACCCCAAAAAAAGGACTTCTGGCCCCAACCTGTACCAAAGCATGGCTTGTGTGGGGGTGACCACTCTTCTCCCCATCACTGCATCTCGATGCACTTGGGGAGTGTGCACCACCTTTCCTGCAAGCTCAAATCACTCCAGGCCATGGTTAAAAGCATAACGTTGCTCTGGTTTGGGCTTTTTTTGCCAACATTACTGCCTGGGCTGTCTGCTACCCGAGCTGAGTCAGGCAGGCACTGCCACAGCCGTTTCTCGCAGAGCTCTGGGCGCCGTCCCAGGAGAAGGTACAGCCACATGGGAAGGTTAACACGAGGTAACCTCGGGTGTGAATTTACGGCACAGCAGCTGCTCCCTGGCCGTGGCCTAAGTGCATATTTACCCCACGGTGAATGCAAAGAGCTCCGTGATCGGCTGCCCTGCGGGGATGGAGCAGGACACGGACACTGCTGAGCAAACCTCGCAAACCTACACCCTGGGTGCAGCCCATGGCAGTGCGCTTATGCGGCTGTACGTGGGGAGTGCTTGCACAGGGAATTATCCCAAAACATTTGCCGCAGGAAAACGCTCTGCAAACTGCTCTGCTGGTAAATTCCCACTGCTCGCAAGGGCGCAGGGGCTGGGACCGGAGGATGCTTTAGAGCACTCATCTTACAGAGCACTTGATACACCTCCTCAGTGTGACAGAGGGAAGAAGAGAGAAGAATGTGTGTGGGCAGAGGAGAGTGGTGCCATGCCGTTGAGTGTCTGAGGTGGATGGCGGCGAGGCACTCTGCGAGCAGCCTTTCTCCAGCTGGGTTCCTCTTTTGCAATTCCAGCATCTTGTTTCTCAGTAATTTATATTGACAGAGTCTTTCAAAACACTTTAGGGTTGTTTACAACATTGAGCAAGAACATTTTGTCTCGTGTCCTCTTCATTCTTAAAGACTCTCCTTTGTCCATCCCCCCCGCTCCCCTCTGCCGGCTCGCAGAAGCTGCCCCCTTGCTCTCTGCAAACCCGATGGGCTAGAAAAGAACCTGCAAATCTACTTGATATGATGCTCCTTCCTCTCTAATCACTAATTAGCTTTTCCAATCAGGGAAAAGGCACCTTTTCCGTGGCAGAAACCTCCCCGCGCCGGAAGCATTCGCTCATGTGTGCTTGCACGTGGAACGCGGTTGTGAAGGGCTGGGAGCCAACGTGACACAAACGCTGCAATGAGAAATGGGCATGTTTGGGTTCTGCTCCAGCATCCCCACATCATCATCTGAGACGGTGGCCCAGGCCGCCCTCTGCCAGGCCAGCTCTGATGTTTTCTCTTCAAGCGCTGATGCAAGGAGCAAGCGTGTCGCTGGAGCCCAGCAAGAGCTTGGCCTGCAGCGAGCCCTCTCCTTTCCATCCCTCCTGATTTCTGCAGCCCTTTGCACTGGTCTGGCCCATCTGGATGTCGTGGCTGTCCCTTGTTCCCTGGCACATTGTCATAAGAGCATTGGGAAGACAATTCTCTTATGAAGCCTATGTCCAGTCCTGTCCCCATCCCACCAGCAACGACCAGTTGAAAAACTTTTAAAAGTCTTCTTCAGCCTTGCAGGCAGAGGCCTTTTGAAACCCTTTAACATAGGGAAATGAAGCAAAGGACTTGGACTCCTCGGGTAGACAAATCCCTTCTGCAAAACCAGCTACTCCTGGGACTTGCAAGCAGTGCCAGCCAAAGCCGGCAGCCCTGCCCCAGGCAGCTTTAATGCAGCCAGCACAGGGGGAAGAGCAGAGAGCAGCACGATCCCTGGGCAGGCGAGGGACCCTAGGACTTTCTGGCAAGTCTTGTGTGGTGTGTGCTCAAGCCTGCATCGCCGTGCTCTCACTGCCTGCGTCCTATTCCAGTTAGATTAAAGCTTACACACATTTGACTACCCATGCCACAATAATCCTCCCATTTGCACTTACCTAAGAAGGCTGGAGTGCCCAATTATTTTAGAGTCTGCTGTTTTACATGCTCTTGGCTTTGATTAAGACTTTTCATCTTTCAGGCAGACATCAAAGTGAAACATTGAGTTTTCCAGCACTCCATCATGGGCTTGGGTTGTTCTTGCTGCTTCCTTGTGATTAGCAGATGAGCTGCCCGGATGGCGAAGCAGCGGGGAGGGAGCGCCGTGCCGCAGCAGGCAGAGGAGCAGGAATGAGGACATCTCACCGAAGTCTTCCTCCTCCTGCCCTGCTCTTTTCTGTCCTTCCTGCCTTCTTCCTTCCTACTCTGCTCTGAGAGGTTGCCCAGATGGCCGAGCCCATCCACTAAACCTGTTATCATTGAGCATCGTTTCCAAGAGGGAACAAATTTAGTGAGCTCAGGAAAAAAGCACCAAACAGTGATTCGGCTTTCTAATCCCTGCCTTTGGCATGGCTTTCAGCCACTTGGTGCAATCAGTAGCCTTATACCAAAATCAGTAAAGCGATGGAGGTCTTGGCAAGGCATAGATCTGGCCTGGTGGGTTTTCCCCATCCATGAAGGCACGGTCCAGCACTCCTCCTTCCACTCCCCGTTCATTAGGACAACAGTCACACCAGCATTCATCCAAATTAATCCCCCTCCAACCTCCATACCTATTCCCTTGCAGAGATGCACTCATCCGGAGGGACAGGTAAGAAGCGTTTCCAGGCCTATTTGTCTCTGTGTCCCCTCATAAATTGCTCTGCAGGGCTAATCAACTGTGGCACTGCTGGGAAACTCATTTAAATACATTAAGAGGGAAAATGGGGGCGTGCGTCTCAAGGAGGCTCCCCGACACATGGCATCTGGCTGATGAGAGAGTCTGTCAGGAGCAGCCTGCGTGGTGGATGCTCCCTGCGATGATAACTGTTCGAAGTGGATGAGCTTTCTGTCAACAACTTAATAATCTGCGTCTGCCACGATCCCATGTCAGCCAACACTCCTGTAACGAATAGCTGATAAGGAGGAGGTTAGACTGGGGAAAATGGGCTGTTTTGTCAGCACAATGTTCTTGTCAACAAAAAGACTCTGGAAAAGCTCGCTGGTTCCTTCGGAGCTCACCCAGGGTGATTCACCGGCACCACAGCCCGGTTAGTCCCAAAGCCCTTCTCCACCAACAGCGAATGCTGAAGAAGCAGTGGCAAAAAAACCCTGCAGTAAGCAGATGTGGTTGAGCCTCCTCCCAACCCAAGCAATTAGCCTGGTTTTCATCCTGAAGCTTTTCTATCTCTTCCCCACATCTTTATTTTTTAAACTGTTGCTCTTGTATGTGTACAATTCCTTATTATCCCTTGTGAATTCAGTCCACGCTGAAACTCTGCTGCAGCTTTGCCCTGCGGCGAGGAGTCCCGCAGCTGAGCTACGCTCTGTGCAGAGAAACCTTCCCTTTTGTCCTCAAAATCAGTGGGAATAACAGGAGTGAGGACTCGAGATGTGGCACATCTCCCCCAGACCAGGTTCCAATTCTGCCTCTGAATGAGCTGATGCAAACCTGGGCACCCATGGGTGGAAGGGGTCAGGAGGCTCCTGCCCTCCAGCAGTGCCCAGTCCTGCAACCCTTCTTCACCCTGGGCTTGTCCCAGTCCCACCACGGCTGGAGCATGATGGTCCCATCACTCAGATCACGCCGCAGAGCTGGATGCACTGGGGGGACCAAACTCAGAGCCCAGACCTGGAGACTGGTAGGAGACTGGCCCATCTGCATTGCACAACAGGAGCCGTCCCATGGGCTTCTTCTGGGGAAAAAGAAGGAATTAGCGCTAGGGGAGCAAATTCCTCCGGCTGCTTGCGGCCAGGGCTCAGCGCTCTGGAATGCCAGAGCGATAACACGGCACGAGAGCGGATGTTTAAAGGGATTGCGGATGCAACTAGCAACCCCACGATCTGTCCCAGGCTGCAGCCCAAAACTCGCAGCTCTAAGCTGCTGTTGCAACTGAGAGCGGTTGGTTGGAAGGACAGACACCCAGGGCTCAGTTCCTTGGCTGGTGTAGGCTGATGGAGTTGCTTCACATTTAATGGTGCTTCCTCTGGTTTGTACGAGCTGAGGATCTGAACCACTGCGTGCAAAATTAGCCACTCGTTAGCGTTGCCCGCAATCCCTCAATGCAGGGGTGAAGTGAAAGCAGATGCCAAGTTGCCACCTGGAGCAAATTTTTCACAATTGAATTACAATCAGCTGGAGACAGCGGGAGTTTTTCATTCATATTAACTGTGTAACAAAGCACTGGGAGGCTGCTGCAGCACTGGATTTCATACCCAGGTCCAGCACAACTCCCTGCATGTCGCAGCACCTTCGGAGCATCTTCATCAGCCATTGGCACCACGAGCCTCCAGCTGCAGCTTGCAGTGCCGCAGGACCCAGTCTGCAGGCTCCTGCCTTGTCGTTACCCTGCGCTGGGCAAGGGAGCTGGGGCAGGCGGCGTCAGCCAGCGCCAGGCAGCAGTGCCCTGAGTATTAAACTTCCACCTATTCCATCACAGCTTGACATGCCACATTATGTTATGACATGTTCGTTAGCAATGACACTGCTATTATGCACTACAATTTCTTTCATGTCATCAAATAATGTAAAAAAAAAAATTAAATTGAGACAACTCCTAAAATAAAATAAAATTTAGAGCTCTTATTTTTTATTTAGGCAGACATTCCAGATTTCACTTTTTAATTATTTTTTTCACTTTTGAAAAGAAATTTGGACTATTTTCCCAACTGATATTTTAATGTTTGGGGTACTGGATGAATTTTCCCTGAAGTACATGGAAATGTTCAAGGTGGCATCAGCATGGCCTTCCAGGGAACCCCTGCCTCTGTGGCACGGACCTCCCCATCATGAATCTATCAGGATACGTGCCCTGGGTCTCTTACAGCTTTGTTCAAGCAATGCTGCTATTGGGATTGGAGCTAATAATTATCTGAAAGCTAGCCTGGATATGTCTACATATGATGCAATCACATTTCTGACTGCAGAGAGATACACGCTGTCACTTTTTGCTGGGAAGATTTTGATGTGTTTAAGACAGAAAACATTTGTGGGCAGATTTTGAAATGTAGGCAACGTACACCCACGAAACCCAACCTCTATGAAACTTTCTCTTTGTAGGAAACATACTGATGCTAACATTTTTTCATGTATAAATTCTTACTTTTATAAAGAACAGCCATGGGATATAATTTGAATCAGGCATTTGATATCCATATATATGTACGACTATATCTCCCAACTAATTTGGTAAATCACCATTAGCCATATCCACTCATGCACTCACTCAGACAAGTCTGCTAGAACGGCAAGGAAAATCAAAGTCACTTTTGCCTGGCTCAGAAAGAAAAGTCTTGCAAGCTGCCAACATCTGCTTTCATCTTGCTGCTTCTGGAAGTGCCGAGGGGAGTGGGGAAAAGGCAGAGAGAGGACGAGTGTGTGATGTGGGAGCAATCACGCTGATGGACCCCATGAAAAAAAATAATCATCTTTCAGAGTAATTCAACCTGAGTTCATCCTCAGTGCCTAGGTGAGATTGAGTCACCTTCCCAGTGCAACATCCAGATATCCAGAGCAGAGCGCGGGGCGTACGGTCACGCCATGGATCAGTCTGCTCCAGGCTGTCAGGCTCGGAGCAGGGTCAGGCAATCACAAGCAATAGCATTAGCACGTTTTTAGAAGCTCCTGCCCCCTTTCCTAGGACAAGTAACGGGTGAAGGATGGCAGTAATATGAAGCGAACAGTCCCAATTGCTTGATATCATCTGGCTTCACCCCTGGGCGTGTTCTAGCTCTGTGCCACAGCTGGGTTTCTCAGCACGGTGGTTTCTGTACCGAGTCCATGCCCTGCTTTCTCCCCTTCTGTCTCCCCATCACAATGTCTTGCCTGGCTGATTTCATGCTCAGAAGCAACATTGCTGGTTTAAATGCTGGCAGCTGGCAACATTTTCCCTTGGAGTCAAATAGCAAAGCGTCTGGTCTCCCAAGCCAGCCTGGGAAGGTTGGCTTTGCTGGTCCAAGCACAAATATTTCTGGCGGGGTATGCTCGCTGCGAGAGTTTGCAGTTGATCTCACTCATTTCCTCAGTGCTAAGGAAACGCAAAGGGATTTTCAGTGGATTCTTCATAACCTCATTTTCAAGATGAGGATTGCTTAAGCAGAATAGAGCTCAAGTTCTCGAATGCCCTGCAAAATCACGAGGCACTTCTGATGTCACCGTGGGATCAGGAGCCACTCCGCCATTGTCAGGGATGAGCCACAAACACAAAACTACTGGCACTGTCGGGCACCCATCCTTATTTACGTGGCTTCAACATTTGTGAAGGCTGAGAGTCATTCATTTCCTGAATGGCTCCCTTTAAGGGTAAACATGACGTTTTGGGAAAAACACCATGCCAACTGGGCGTAAAACTCTTCAAGTCATTTATCCAGGTGAAGCAATGTTATCTTCACATCCTGTTTTCGGAAAAGGTTTTGGGATTCAGGCAGGTGCCCACATCCTGTTTCATCGGGAGCTGGAAGTTAAACTCAGTGAGGCTCCTTTGGAAAGCCTGATTTAACCCCACGCTTCACTTCAGATGTGTCCTTTGGTCTCACGGAAGCCAACAGGACTTCTGTACATCGCTTAAAGTTTAACTGATGGTTGCATGAGTGGCTGAATCAAAACGCAAACATTCAGCTGCAGTTCTTGGGCCAAAAGTAGCCCTGCTTTTAATAGTATCTGCCTTCGCACCGGTACTTGTGAATTTGTAGAACTCAAAGCACTTTGCAAAGACCTAAACATCGATGCTGACTTAGTAGGTGGGAAAAATGAGTTGCAAAGGGTCACCTGAAATGGTCCAGCAAGGTGGTGGGAAAGGCCATCCCCCTGTCCTAGCCCAGGGCTCTGCCTCCTGAGCGCACTTCACCTCGCTTCTGGAGGGGCTGGGGTGTACCTGGGGGGACGGGCAGCAGCCTTGCACTGTCTGAGTAGGTTTCTGATCCAGGCAGCGTCAGTATAATGGCAGTTTCCATGCAGGCAGCCTTGGAGCTGTGGAAGGAAGGACCAGCAACAGGAGGTCTCTGAAATGAATGCATTTGCATGTCAGGGTAATTCTCCCTCTGTACTGAGTACCAAAATGGGAGCCCTTCTGCTGATTCTGGGGGAGGGAGGAGGACTGAGCCTGAAATATGTATTTAACCTGATCTCAGCACAGCTCTTTCCTTTCAGACTGTTTTAAAAATAATATTTTTCTCCTTTTTTATCCCTTTCTTTGCATTGGGAAAGCTGCCAGAGGAGGACTGAGCAGTTTCTGTGTGCATGGATCCAGCTCATTTCCAGGCAGGAGCCAGGCAGGGAGCAGGGAATAAGCCCTATGTACAAGTCACGCATATATTTCACAACCAAATCCCAGACCCACTTCCCAGCCCTAGCCCCATGTTTGCACTTTGCCTCTGGAAAGAGAGGGCTTCGTCCCTGCCAGAGGACCCGATCCACCTGGGTATCTGGAAAAGCTTCTCCAGATCCATTACCAAAAGCAGGGCTCTCTCTGAAATGGTGTAAATCTACTGACTCTATTGAAAGAGGAGCAGAAGAGCCAGGCAGTAAGGTTTAAAATAATCCCCTAATTTGCTGCATTTTTTTTTCTGCTGAGAATGGAAGCAGCACACACAGAAGCCCGGGTTGCTTTTACCGAGGATCACCTACAGTTCCTCAATTTCTAAAGAAGTAACCTTAAATCTTTCCCCATTTTGGTACCTTGACCCTTTTGGGCAGCCACGTGGGCAAATTTCACCTGCCCTGAGCAGTGGGTTCCCACGATGGCATATTCTTTTTTCCGAATATATTCATTTTGAAATCTGCTTCTTTAATACAAAACCTTCTTCCTGCTCTGAAATGAAACAGGGCCACAGCTTCCCTGGCTTTGGCTGGCTTGGCCCCGGCTTTACAGATGGGATTATTGCTTTCTTGGCAGGAGTCCTGCAGAAGTAGGTTTTGCAGATTTCAGAGTGAAGCTAGTTCTTGGCATTGCTGGGATATTGCTTGTGTCCAAATATCTCTAAGCCCTTCATGACCATTTAGGTCAACCGTTGCACATTGGGTTGTAGATCTCAGGATGGGATTGAGAAGGCCACAAAACCTCTTGGGGTCCAAGTGGTGGATCAGTGGTGGACCTGATGCCATGAGAAAAGTCCGATCACATTTCTGGGCTGCAGTAGGTTATGAAGAGCAACCAGATATCCCAATTCCCTCATTTATACCCGAGGTCATCCCAGTACCAGATACATTACAAGCAGGTGGGAAGGGGACTAGGAAAGTTGTTTCACAGGTATCGATGTGGGTGGTTGAATGATCAAAATTGGGGGACTGATGCTGAAACAGGCAGGCGTGTTCTGGAAATAGTGTGCTTTGGATTTCCATCAAGAGATGCCATGCTTTGGAGCTTGTTAGTGCAGCCTGGCACCAACCTGAGCAAGCCTTGGACGTGGCTGTGCATGTCCTCCTGCTTCGTCACTCGTGCACGCAGGTGGACGTGGAAACCTCCCGCACAGCAGGAGATGTAGGCGGCACGGCCGTGAAGTGCCTCAACACAGACATCTGTTAAAGAGTGTGTGTGACAAAATCTTGTACCAATACAAACTGGCCTGCAAAGAAATAGAAAATAGAAACAGAAAGCCATCCTGTGACTCAAGATGTGTGTGTCAGCTAAAGCTGCCGAGCTGCAGTGACTGGACTGAGCCTGTATTACTGCACTTACAGGAGAAAGAGCCTTTGAGAACAGCAGGTGGGAGATGTTTCTCCATTCACCACCCTTTGTTTTAATGCTCCTGTATGGCCTCCCTGTGGGAGCTCTGGATTGGTATTACGGTCATAAGCGTGATGCAGAATAGCACTAACGAGGGCTTTCACAGCTTATCCATGGCTCCTCAAATACGTGTGCCAGATCTCCTCATTTCCTCAAGGGTCCTGAGGCATTTGATGATCGTCCTTAGTCTCTACTCTCTCTGGAGTCGTGTTTCTATGGATATTTCAATCATAATTACAATACTAGCAAAAAGGCCTTCTGGCACCGCCGGTTATGAATAAACCTGGCCCTTCTGGGAAGACTAAATCCAGAATTCCAGAAGTAAAGTCTTAAGGACAAGGGCTTGAAAAAAGAAGAAAATGTCCCTGACCCAAGGGAAAGGCTGAGGCAGGGCAGTCTCCCTCGCTCCCAAGCTAGGATGAAACCCACAGACTTGGGAACTCTTTTCCTGAAGGGAAAATTCAATATTTCCTTTGCTTCAGTCTCATCAAAACATCTTGCTTTGACACAGCACGACAGTCTAGGACCACGACAGTCAAATCAATATGCTTCCAAGCCATCTAAAGGAGTGTGATCTTTTCCAGCTCCAAATTAAGCAGAAGTTAGTCCTTCCCTGCAACATGTTTTTGTGTTGCCGTAGGAAGCCAAATGGCCGTGCTGGCAGGACTTTCGATCAACAGATCTGCCACCAGCAACGTCCCCAGGAGCACGCACTGAATTGTTCTTGCTCTTTTACCTGTATCTTCATAGACGAGGCTGTCCTCGCATCCAAATTACAGGGGCCAGAGGGAGCTGGGGATTTTCTTACACTCGGATCCCCTGATAATTGCTCCTGGGAGGATTTTGGTCTTTGCTCAGCCTGTAAGCTAAACCTGTTCTGCTTCCCCAGGCTTGCAGCTTCCTCAAAACCCATTACAAAGAGCCATTGTATGTCCTGCCCGTGGCATGCCTCGTGCTCCCGGCTCTCGGCAGCGAGCACACTCATCGTTGGAAGAGGCACCTCTTGCCCACTTAGCTGGGAGATAAAGGCTGATTTGTCTTGAGTGGGAGGAAAGCATCAGGTGTGCTGCTGCCAGGTTTTGTGGTACGCGGTCGCCTGCTTTCGCTGCTGCTGCTGGGCTGGGCAGGCAAGTTTGCAGAGCTCCCCGGGATGGTGGAGGCTGCAGAGTGGGGACCCCCCCGCTCCCTCCTCCCCACCTCCCTGCTGCTCTCCCTCCAAAGCTGCCGCGTTTCGAGCCGCCTGCCGAGCGGGGATCAATGCGGTGTGCCACAGCCGCCGAGCTGGCCGGGACGGTGCGAGCCTATGCTCTCAGGGGCGAAGGCAGCCCCCCCGGGAGCTCAGGCTGTGGGTGCATTTGTGGCTCAGGGCCCTGTGGATTCAGAGGAAAGCATTCCTCCTCCCTGCCTTGCCTCACCTGGGGATGAAAAACAAGGACCCCCTCCCTCCCTCCAAGCCCTGTTTCTGTTTTGGTTTTCTTGCCTCCCCCAGCCCTCTCCATCCCAGCCCTCCTCGGCTATTTTTCCCACAGTGTGATGCTGTGAGTGGGTTCAGAAACACCCCCTCCAGCTGGGCAAGCCCCGGCGGCTCCAAACTCCCTGGGTTTGTCTGTGGGCTTCAGCTGTGGGATGGGCATGGGCATCACAGAGCCAAAAAATGCAGTGGGGGTTGCTCTGGGTGGGTCCTTTTCTCTCAATCCTGGCTTCAACAGGGAGCAAAACCTCAGTCTGAATCCAGCAGGGAAAAGCAAGCTGGCGTATAGCTGCAAACAGCCTTTTTGCATCCTCTCTGGGGTGGCTTTTGCTACTCGTACTTGTCCAGTGTGAGGCTCCTAGCATCCATCACCTGTTAAGTTGGCCAGTTACCCCAGTCACTTTGCCCCTCTGGGCCTGGTGGGAATCAGCTGCTGGATCCAGGTCCATTTTCTGCCCTTCTCCTTCCACTGGAGGAGGATGCTTGGGCACGGCTGGGTACCAAACCTCGCCGGGTGGTCCAGCAACCTGGCAGCCTCCAGTGTCACAGGGCTGCCCTGGGGCGGAGGTGGGACGGGGTGAATCACTGGGGACACAGAACTTGTGTGCCAGGAGACAGCAGGTTTCATCCCCAGCATCTCAGCCACCGCTTTCATCCCTGCCGTCAGCTCGGCTAAGCTGAGGGCACTAGGAAGGAAGGGAAACCAAGAAAGCTTAAGCATAGGCGCTTATGCATCACTGGACAAGTCACATCTGGCTGATGGCTCTGCGAGTGGGGACAGCAACATGGCCCAGCCTCTCCTGGGTGACACAAGGCCACTTCAGCACAGAGCTGGCCCAATCCTCACTCTCTGCTCTGGTCGTACAATAGATAGGTCATAAGACAGTCAAAAATATATGCTTCCAGGGTGCTACGGCAGATGTTACGCTCCTGACAGATTATTGCATGCCTCGAGTGCTGCTGTAATGCTGGAGGTTTGGAGGCTAAGTGACTATAACCAGCTGAGCAGACTAACAACCCTGCAGAAATGCACTGCCTGCAGTGGCGTATTCCTGCTGTACCAATGCAAAACTCAGAGTAAAGATGCAAGGCAGAATGGCAGGGAGGACCCTCCCCAGGACCCCAAATCACACTTACAGATTGCTATCGTCTGTGTCGTGGTCCCTGCCAGCGAGCCTGCCCTGTCGCGGGGCTGGGTGCTGAGCAGAGGGGCAAATTTCAGCAAGAGCTAAATTGCAGTCGGGCAAGAAAAGACCCAGGGTGACGTGGAGGATGAGAGTAAGAGCCGCGTGGTGGGTGAGGTGCCCTGCAAGCCACGCTGAGCTGCTGGGGGCTGTGTGGGGGCAGATGCTCAGCAGGCTGGGTTTGTTAGTGGTGGCTCAGCACCGCATTGACCACAACCACAGGTCTCGGCATGAATCCAGGGCTGGCTCCAGCCAGCAAAGAGTATCTGCTTGCAAAATACCCAGAGGAGACACCCAGGCAAGAAGCTAGCCCAGCCTTGCACCCAACCCTGCGCACCGCTGCACCATGGAGCTTTTCAGGGAGCTACCCACGTCCAGTGCATGAAAGCCCTTTCACCACTCTGCCGGTGTAAGTCTGTCCTCCCTGGACGTCTGTCCCCATTCGATTCTCTGGCTGCTTAAAGCACTCCACATTGCCCATGCCCTTTGCCCGCTGACAGCATAGCACTGGACTTCACCCCGAGGACACTGCTGCCAGCGAGACGATGCGAACTTGGGCTTGTGCAAACAGCCGGAGGCACGGACCTCGGCACATGTCCCTTCGCGTGCTGCCCACTAACCGGGCTGTCCCTGGGGCGGGGGAACGACTGGCCACCTCCAACCTGCCCAGTGCCGCAGACGGCACCGTCATGGCCCGGGAAGGGGCACAGGAAGACATCATCAGGCTGCAGCTAATAATTGGATTGTGGCTAATGTGGAACAGTCCCTCAAATAGTTTCCTGATGTTGAGTTGCTCCTGGCAGGGTTCAGAGGAAGAGAAAGCTCCAGGGCTGGTGGGGGATCTGGAGCTCATTTCAAAAGGGCACCGTTGAGTCCTTTTGGTCAAAAATTGAAGGTAGCTTTCATGCCGTCAGTCCTTGGGGGAGAAAGACCCCATGTTATAATGCAACATAGGGCTGGAGCAAAGTCTTTTCAGTCCTGATGGGTTGAAACAGAAAAAAGAAGACAACGTGGGTCCTCCAATTAAACAGTGCACATGTGCTGCCATACTGGAGGGAGCATGTGTCTCTGATTTAGATGCAGTCTGGGAAGTGCCACATCCGCCTTATGTTTGGAATATTTCAGCTCTCCAAGGCCTGAATTTAACCCCTGCCCTCTCCTCCCTCCTGCCTCTTCCAGCAGAGCCTGCGGCATCGCTGCTCTTGCTCTCAGCGTAAGTTCCCGAGAAGAACTTGAGGCAGGAGGAAGCACAAGGAGGCTGATGGAGCAGAGGGACTCCCAGTTTGTGCAGGTGTGTATCACCTCGTCCAGGCATGTCACAACAAAGGCCCAAGAGAAAGGAAACCGCAGCAGCCAGGCAAGGCTTTCAAACCATCACTGATCTGTTCTGAGCTACCCAGGTCGGACAACTTCTTGAGGAGTGCAACTGCACGCCGGGAGCCATTGCTGTTTGTTGAATAAACCCAGAGAGAGGCGATGTGTAGAGATGATTTAAGAGCCATTTCTTCTTCTTTCAGCGTGGAGTCCAGCAAGTATAACCCCTGGTCGATGGAACATTGAAGGATATGGCACAGGAGGGGGAAGTAAAGGGAGATATTCCTAGTGATTGTTCTGTGCTTTTCCTCTGTGTGCTTCCAGAAAGGACTTCAGCCTGAAAAAGGATGTCAGGACAGGAAGGATATTGAGTTGGCTTCGACTCTGTCATACAAATAGCTTAAGTGACCTTTCTCTAGCAAAACACCAACTATCATAGTATGGATTTGTTCGAAAGGGTTGTCAACTCTGGAAGAGCGAGGCCATTTCACAAGCAGGAGATGCAAAGATGGATAGATAGACAGACAGATAAATAGATAGATAGATAGATAAATAGATAGATAGATAGTGTGTGGGGCACAGAGAGAAACAGAGACACCAAATGCAGCCTTCACAAAACCCTGTTTTAACTGCCCTCATTTATAACGTAGGTTTTGTAGGTTTTGATGCCTTTGGAAGGGGACTTCATGTATCTTCACACCATTCCTGAGTGTGGCAGTATTTGCACAGTGTTAATGCCTCAAGCCTGATCCTGTACTCCTTCCCTTCATGCACAGCTCCCACCCGGATGGGGAAACTGAGGCACATAGCAGCAAAGTAACTTCTACGGTCCCATGGCATGTGGGAAGCAAAGCCAGGCATGGCAGACCCAGGAGCCTGGTCCTCCGTCTTCTCTTCTAACCGTTGCCCCTCACTGAGTTGCCCAAGTTATGATCCCCGTCACACCTCTGAGAAGAAGTCACCTCCTTTAAAGGATGGCGAACACCCACCTTCGTGACTCTGTGTGCATGCATGAGTCACGCAGGAAGAGCCGAGAGTCGCGAGGTGGGAGCTGGGCACTTTCCAGGAAAAGCTGGGCTGAAACCACAGAAGCCATTTCCTTGCAGACTTGAGCCATTATGCCCCTGCCAGAAACGACTGCTTTGCACATGCTGAGCCCTCCTGAGGTTGAGATTTGCTCCCACATGTCCTTGCCACAGAGCTGCTGCTTGCCCACTCTCTGGGCTGCTCCCAGAAGGGCGTCCTGGCATGAGGACGACCATGGGACCATCACTGCCTCATTGCTCGTCTCACTCCTTCTGCAGCTTCCCTGGATTAACGACCTCTCTCTGCATCACTGCCCTAAACTTTTCAGTCAGATTTAACCCAGACCAGACACCATCCACTAAGAAAAATCATTATGCCCCATTTGGAGAGGTGTAGACCTTTCCTGTGGGCTGCAACCCCTCTAGCTTCAAGGGAAAAAATCCATGGTTCCAGGCTCTTCCCAACAAAGAACAGGCATCCTTGGCTCCAAGTGCAAAGTTTAGGATATTATTCTCTCTTCTAGACTGAATTAGTGCCCAGAACATTGCAAGATTAGTAGAAAAATGGTATTGGAAGAAGATGGCTTGAGGTCACTACTGAGGGAGGTGGTTGTATTTCCTTGTTGCTGAGGCTGCAGGGGTGAAAATGTTTATTTGGGTAATTCACCCACTCCTCATGTCCAGGAGAGGTGAACCAAAGGGAAAAAAACCACTCCAACTCTTGGGACACCATTACATTGCATTGCTTTTCCTAGGTGGGACCGTATCTACAGGCTCAACCAGACACGAGGAGAAACCAAGCCAAGAAATAGTTACGTTACTCTCAGCTTGGCTACTGATAGGTAGCAAAGATTGTCAGAAACATTCTGAAAATGCCAAAACTCAAGGAATATTTCCCAGCTGCATCTCCCTGGCCCAGCTCTGCTCTCAATGAGAGAGGCCCTTTGTTCGCAGGCCGACCGACAGCAGTTGTGTGCGCTCTATAAACATCGAATGGAAGAGACACTTTTAATGTAATTATAATTTAAGCATAAAATATGTCACTTCTGTAGGATTTTGTTGTCTGGTGCGTAATTACTTTATGGCACTATAAAAATATATTACATTATGATGCCTTGCTGTGCTTTGCTCAAATAATTTATAGCACAGTAATAGTGTGGAACAATATTCAAGACCATTGTATCCAATCTAGCATATAAATAAAAATCGTGGAAAATAATGATCTTGGTTAAACGCTCATTTAATTATTTTGCAGTCTTGGCTAAGGTTTTTTATCCCAGTTTCATTCCCACATCCTCACCAGATTATATTCAAAATATCTAGGAGGAGACTTTTTAAAGCTCAGAGAAAATAGAGCTATATATGGTATTTTCTTCATATGCTGCCATTTCCAAACAACTGGGAAGAAGAAACGTTTGCTGCAGGTTGACTGGAATTGAAAAAATTTCCAAAATTTCTTCCCAGGCAATAAGTTGAAAACCTTTTCATTTCAAGCCCACTGAAGCATTTTGCTGGCTTACAAAACCAGCCCCCTTCCTTCTGCTTTTGAGGTTCTTAATATTTATGCCCTTGAAACAAAACTTTAGTGACTTTTGAAGCAAGATGTTGATTCAAAAAACCCAACCCCCTTTTTGCCTTAAAAACAGGGAAGTGAAACCTTTCTCTCTTTTCCTCTCAGCATCCCTCCCCCCGGCGTCTGCTTCGACCACAAGTGGCATAAGTTTCCCACCAGCCCGTCCGCATCCCCTCCCGAGCCCCCGCGCCCAGCCCAGCCCTGGGGGCCGCGCAGCCCAGCGGTACCCCACCGCCTCCCCTCCCACGCCAGCAGGCTGTTTTGGGGCGTTCGCCAGGATTTGCTCAGTGGAGGGATGCTGTGCGTCCTCAGAGGGATGAGCCCTCCGGACATGAGTGGGTCACCTGCACTAAGACCATTTTATTTATATTTTAGTGTTATATTTAGCAAGTAAATGATGGGCAGAGGGGGGAGAAAACTCGAGGCAAAGCAGGCCTCATTAGCAGGGTTAAAACTGAATTTACAGCTCACGAAGGACTGGGAAGACTCACTGATGTTGTAAGGACTCATTGGCAGAAAGCAACAATAATTTCCCTTTTAATCTCCATGTTTTCCTCTGTGTGTGCATGTGCACATGTGCAGGACACTGTCGTGGATTTGAGAAGAAGCATAACTTGTGCCTCTGTGGCAGGAATGTCACTCCCACGGTTGCTTTGTCCAGTGCAGAATTAAGACGGGCTCAGCCAAAGTGCCGAGACACCACCGTGCCTGCAAAGGAGCGATGGGGTTTGAAGGCAAGGATGGAGGTGCATGGGCCTGCGAGGTGTTTGTCCGTGCTCCCCAGACCAGCACGCAACCCCGCTTGAATGCCAGCCAGCAGTGGTATGGGTGCAAACGATGGTCGCAGAGACACCAGTAACAACCATTGCTCTGGACATCTCAGGGTGCCGCTGCAGATGGTGAGGTGGAGGGATGGGGCAATTTGGGTCTGAGTTCCCAGGGCTGCTCTGGGGTGAAGGCACCCGAGCTGGGCAGGTTGGCAGGCAGCTGCCCAAAGCTGCTCCAGCGGGTGACCAGCTGGAGCTAAGCCAGCGTCCTGGGACATGAGCATCCCCGGCGAGGGAGAGGGGCGAAGCCCCGTGGAGGTGCCCTCCCTCACCCGCAGGATCTTCCCCACGAGGTCCCTCCCCTGCCTCCCCCATCCTCTGCAGCGGGAGCTGGGACAAGGATCTAAAAATAGTGGTGGGCCCTGTATATGCATCTTCAGCAAAGAGACTCATAAATGCAGCCAGGACTGAAAATCAATTCTTTAAAGCTGAAATCAATAACAATAACTAATATTAATAGTGATTATCCTTTCTTTATTGCACTTTGCAGTTGGAAATGAATTGTTTTTAAGGATTAGCGGCAGCTGAACTCTGTAATGCAATGTAAGACTGAAGATTTACTATGAAAACACAGCTTATGAGGAAAGACCCATTACCGCTGATGGAATACACTTTTGAAATAGCCCCGGCGACGGCCGCCGCTGCCGCTGAGCACATGGAGCCTCAGAACGTGAAGTTGGCAGCGGGTTTAGATTTCTGGTAGGAGACAGGGATTTTTGGTCTCTAACCCTGTCTGGTTTTCTCACAGTCTGACTTCTTAGTTCCCAGACATCCCAAATGCATTTTCATTTTTGGTATCTTTTATCTGAAACAGCTTCAGACATGCAAAACTCGGGCGGGGGGGGGGGGGGAGAAGAAAGGGAAGTATGTTAAGCCAGTCAAATATATATATATATCTGAGTCAGCCATACATATATGAGACAGCAGTGTCTACAGCTATCTGCTGTGTGTCAGAGTTTCCAAAAAGCAGAGCACATTAGGTGCACACCGAGCACTTTAGGAAAGTCTGGTCTCGAGCATCCCCATGGGAGTCCCCCAGTGCTGAAGCACTGCTGAAAACTGCCTGCTCTGACAATCTGGTTTCAGGTCTGTGTGAAACTCCTCTCTCAGAGGAGAGGCAGCACACCTGGAGGCACGGGGCTCGATTCTCACGTCTCTGCTCCTCTGCTCATGGGCCAGCCATAACCCTGCTTCTTGCTTCCGCCTCCCATCTCCAGAAAGTGGCAGGTACTTCAGATGTTGAGAACAGATTTTGATTTATTTGAATTTCTTTGGCATTATTCATGCTTTCTGGGGAGATTCTCCTCTAGGAGCTAGCTAGAGACCAGGGCTGGTGAGACGGGACACGAGGAACCACCCAGCAGAGCAGCAGGGATCACGAACCAGGATTATGGTGGGTAGCTCCATTGCCAGAAGCCTGTTTGCTGTCCCTGGAGGGTTGTTGCTTTTGAGAAAGCAGTGACTATCTATGCCCATGCTATTCCTCGTATAGGGGTTCTGGGCATCTTCCCATTGTACCTGAAGGCCAGGAACCCTTTTCACATGTAAAGACCAGCAGAGCGGCCACCTGGTAGGCATGGGGCTGGTCATGGCATTCAGACTGCGCTTGACCTCGATTTTTCCTAGGAGAAGGTGACGTCTGCTGCGAGGGTGCGCTGCCAAAGGCACCGTGGCCATGGCACAGCCGGAGCTGGGTGGGGAGATGGGGCTTTAGTGTGGTTCGTTGAGCACCAGGGATGAAGTGCGGCACCCTGTCCGTATGGGATTTCCCACCAAGGTCACCCATCAACAGCATACCTGTCATCCCAGCCTGGAGAAGGTCTTGAAGGTGGAGAACTCCGTCTATCTCATTGACATGTGTCTGTATTTTCCTGAAGGGATATTTGTGCTTATTAAATGTGAACCTTAAAAATTTCCTAGAACTACCTTGCTCCAGGCATGGCATTTTCTCAACCACAAAATTCAGTGGGACAGAGTTGAGGCTGACACAGACATTCAGAAAAATACAGCAGGTAAAGTCCTGCCTCTGCTGGAGTTGATGGCAAATCTCCCGTTGAGCTCAGGTAAGACAGGATTTTACCACTCTGGATGGCATCTCTTCCCCCAGCGTGCAGGATCCTGAGGCCGTTTGGGTGCAGAGCTCTTGGACCTTTGATTCTGGGTCCTTTACACAGTTTTCTTTTTTAACACTATGAAGTTTTTTACTATTAGCTATATTGTAAAGACAGGCAGAATAAAAGCTTTGCAAACAGCAATAGATCAGTGGCAGCCGGCATGAGCAGACTGATTGTATCACATTATTGATCTCTGTTAAAGGGGATTGACATTTTTCACCTGGGAAGGTTCTTTTATTTTTATTGAAAAAATGGCCTGTTCTCTGGAAATAAAACTGGACTTTTGCCACCATTTTTCTCTGCCATTTTAATTCATAGTTGCCTTCCAATTGTATAAAGGTTTATATCATATTTGTCCTAACAATTTTGAAAATCTGGGTTTCAATCAGAAAACACACTTTTCAATGGACACCACATTCTGGTAATTAGAGCAATAACCATCTCCAAAATGAAGATAACTTGGATGGCTCAACACTTTCCCCAAAGCTGGTTTTCTTCCCTCATTTGTGCCTTAACTCTCCTTTCCACCGAGACCCTTCAGCCACCTCAGAAACAGAAGCACTGGGAGCTTTCCCAGTTGGGTTGAGCAGTGCTCGAGCTTCCTTACATCGGTGCCAGCCTGGAAAGATTTATTAGTGTTTCACTGAGCCTGGCATGTGGTGTGCAGATGTCTCCCGACTGGCTCAGCTTTGAACTTGCTCGAACAATTTAATTTTTTCAGTTGTGCATCACTGCTAATTTCCTCCGACTCATTTTCTGAGGGCGGGGGTCTGGAAAGCAGCTTCTTTTTCCCAGCTCAGAGAAAAAAGCCTGCCCTGGACTTCAGGAAAGGAAGATAGTGGCTGTATATATTGACCACCTTGGAAAAGACCTGAAAAGACCATGGTCTGCGCCTTGAGATGGCAGCAGCAGCAAGGTTGGAGATGCATCATTCTTGAGGGAACTGAGAATCCAGCCGGGAGGGAAGACTTATTATTCCCACTTGGGATAGGTGCGTACGCCAGGAGGATCCACTGAGATGTGCAGATTCATGGGATCGTCCTGGGTAAGGTAGCTGGGTAGCAGCTTGCTAAGATGCTCCTGGCCACATCATCCTTTCCCGATGAATATGTTTCATAGCGGCAAATGAGTCATGGTGAGGGGCAGGAAGACACGATGAGCTCCTTTCTAGCACACACACAGGACCAGGCATCTTCCAGATGTCAACTCCCATCCACCTGGACTGTTTCATTCCGAACGGGCAGAGTGGGAAATACAGGCAGAGAGACAGGCAGGAGCCACAGCCAGTGCTTTTTAACCCGGGACTTTTAAACATGTGCACCCTGGGGGTTGTCTGTCCTCCTGAAGAGACAGGACCTTGTGAGGGTTGGGATGCTCAGCAGGCAATGAAGTCCGTCGCTACACATGCGCAGACAAACTCAGGTCTTAGAAAGGAAGTAGTTACTGATTTTTTCTTTACAGATCTGGGTCTTACGCCTGTGCTTCCAGCTACCTGCTTCATATCGCTGTGTTTGCCCTGCTGTCAGTCTGCCTGGCGCTAACAAACGGTACAGGAGGGAGAAGAAGGGAACAAGACGGGGGGGATGGAGAGAGACAAGGGAGAAATGAGATAACATGGGGATTGATCTGTCCAAAGGTTAAGAAGCTGGACTTATTTAACTCCCGTTAGTTTATTTATTGTCCCTGAGTTATATTTGTGATTGCGACTGAGCAGATTAGCGCGGGATTGCTGGGTAGATTTAGAAAGCTTCAGTGTTTCTCTAGCTCAGTATGCATGGGTGCATGTGTCTGTGTGCGTGCGCATCTGTGCCTTATTCTCACTTTTCACCAAGCAATCCCTTTCCTGCTCCCCTTATGGATGAATGTAAGCACTCATTTCTACAATTAGGGGCAGAGAAGGGAAAAAATTTCCTTGCTCATCAGATCAGAGGATAAATTTATGCAGGGTACGACACATGCTCTTTATTACACCATGAAAGCAGTGGGTAATAATTCCTCTGTCCCCAGAAACAGGGACGCGCACTGCAGTAAAAAATACATACATATAAAAAAACCCTCCCACTGGTGGTAAACATATGCGTCATGCAAGATTGATAGAAGCTGGAGCTGGTAAGTACTGGATGTGGATGAGTAATGTTTGTTATGGCCCTGCCGGCTACCGGGCACTCTCGGTAGCAGAAGCTGTAGAGAGAAAGGGCAGCCCAGTGGGAAGGACCATCCGGTGGGCAAAGGGCCCAGGAGAGACCCGAGGTCCCCTCCAAGCCTGGCTGCAGGCTGGTGGAGCTCCCCATCTCCCCCGGAGCCCCGGTTTCCCTGGGGGGAGCTGGGAAGGGCTCAGAGGCAGTTGCAGAGGTTGATCTCAGTGTGCTTCTCGCAGACCCCTTTGCTGCCCGGGTCCGGCAGCGAGAGCAGAGCTCAGGCTGGGGCTCGCTGGAGAAATCAGAGAGCGCGGGCTGGATGTCACAGATCAGGAGCGAGGTGCATTAGTCAGATGGCTTGGCTAATATCTCCTATTACATCAGATTCTTTTCTTTCTCTGTCTCTGTAAAAGAGCCACAAAAAACAATGAGTAATTTCTCTGCGGAATATTCATCTTAAAAAAGCCAGGCCCAGTGCTTCAGCGCTTCCAGCACATTATTTTTCTCCCCTTGACTTTGGGAGTGTGTCTGGCGTGTAAATGCAACCGAGAGAAGCTCTAAGTAGGGGAGAGAAGAGCGCAGGAGAGGGTGTCCCAGGCTGGGATGAGTGGGTTCCCCGAAGGCACTGGGGCTGGCTGCAGCCGGGAGCCGGCGGGTTAATGCACGGTGGGCAGCATCGCACCCGGACAGGCGCTGCCAGCAGCGCTGCTGTTTACTATGGATACAAACCCTTTCATACTGAATGAGCAACTGCAGTTTTCTAGTTGCCTCCTTTGTCTCCTTAGAAAGGGGGGGTTAAGCATCCCTTCTGCCTTGTGCTCAGCCCTCCCCTCTCCCCATCATTACCCTGCACTGGTGATTTATCCCCTCCTTGGAGGTAGGGGTTATTTTCTACAGCAAACCTGCATCCTTTCTAATGGAGAAAATACAGTGAAGGGAGAACCGGATCCACTGGTCACATCCTGGGTGGTGGATGACATCTTTTTTTAATCTGAAGCTCACATTCCAGGTATCTATTTATGTCACTCAGGGAAATTAGGTGGCACGTGCCTCAGTTTTGGGATGTGCCAGAGTCTAGGAGGCACTGGGCATCCATCTCTGCTCCCACCAGCTGTGGCCCAGGTACCAGCGGTGCTCGTGGCCAGCAGTGTTTGGGAGGGGACGATGCTGCTGCCCACGGGTGTGAGCGTCCCACGCTTGCTTGTGCCTGGCACCACTGTATGGAGAGAGGAGCCTGGGGTGGGTCTGGTTTTGGAGCTCCTCATGGCAGCTTGGAGGTGTTGGGTCCAGGGTTTGGGGCTGAGCTGTGCTGGGAGTGAGGAGAAGAGCCGGTGTCCAGAACACACTGATGCCAGCATTTAAAAAATGCCATGCTGGGGACAGCATGTCGCTCGGAGGGGACCACTCACCCTGTTCATCTGGCAACCCTGCTGGGTTTTACCATCGTACAGGGGAGCAGACGCTGGACCAGCAACAGCCCCGAAACTGTATTTCCAGCAAGAATGGAAACATGCCTCATAGCGGCTCCAGCCAGCATAAAGGCAGCAGTGTGAAGGGATGCTGCGTAGTTGAATTTCAACTTGAAAGAAAGTCCAAACCGCAGTGTTGGAGCCAGGTACGAAGCTCCCTGGAAAAATCTCTTTGCCTCCTCCTAACATGGTGCCACCAGCTTTACTGCAAACACAGAGGGAGAGCTACTTTTCATAGATATAAAAAAAGTCACCAGCCGTTTATTTTATTTACGGAGGAGACGGATAATTGACAGGTGGCTGTCTAAAAGAGATGAAGCCCTCCAGCTAAACACCGCAGCTCCAGCAAGGGTACGAACGACAGAGAAATGACTCCAGAGGTGATAGACTTGTTACTTTTAACACTGTGAGATATATAAGAGAACAGGGTTGAATCGCAGTTCAGAACAATCATACCTAACCACTGAACTAAATAAAACTGATGATTTCATACTGGTGTCTACAGCAGCCTTCGACTGAGCTTGAATTAACGAGTGTCTTGTTGCCTCTCAAAGGGTCTTGCAAGCCTGAGGACTTCAGGTCCCTTTTTTAGGGCTTGAGTGCATCCCATCCTGGGCCCAGGAGCAGGGTGGAGGGTGCAGGGTGCTGACCAGTGATGCTAAGCAGTGGTGATGCTTGCCTTCCAGCAAAACAAACTTTGCTGGATGCTGGGCAGGCAAGCAGCGAGCGGGACAGCTTTGCTGGGACCAGTGTGCTGGGCTGGCTGGTTCTCTTGTGTTCCACAAGTTGCAAATATCAGTCTTTCCTTGCTTGTCTTTCTCCCCCCCTTCTTTTTCTCTCTTTTTGAATCAGCCTGCCTGGGACTTTGAAGCTGACAATCTCCTCCAGGCCTGGACCTCGTGTCCCAGGATGGATCTGTGCCTATTTCTAGGATATTCAGTATTATCTGCTCCTGACTACTAGAAACAAAAACAGAAGCTTAAATATTAACCCCCACCCATCACACCACCACGACATTTTGCTAACCGAGAACTGCCTTCTCGTATGAGAACTTTTCTTGTGTTTCTTAATCAACCTCAAACTTTTTTTTTTTTAATGTTTACTTGAGTTTTCCCCCCTGCAGGGCAGAGTAACATTTACGATGTAAAATTACAGAGGCTATTACTCCGCAGTACCGCACGCCGCGGTGATTCAGTGTCAGGCTGGGATCAAGGGAACAACTAGAGCCTGTTAGCCGGATCCCTTTGCTTTCCCACCTCCACGTGGCTTTGCAGCAAATCAAAGTGCAACAAATGGAAACGGCCTCAAGCTGCGCCAGGGGAAGTTTAGGTTGGATATTAGGAAAAACTTCTTCACTGAAAGGGCAGTCAGGCCCTGGCACAGGCTGCCCAGGGAAGTGGTTGAGTCTCCATCCCTGGAGGTATTTAAAGAACGGAGAGATGTGGTGCTCGAGGACATGGTTTAGTGGTGGACCTGGCAGCGATAGGTTAACGGTTGGGCTCGATGATCTTAAGGGTCTTTTCCAACCTTAACGATTGTATGATTCTATGAAATGGCTTTGCATCATTTCTTCGAGGAGTCCTGGGCCTTGTACGTTATCTCGAGGGCAGGGTATATGCTATAATAAAAGACGGCTTTATTGCCAGCTGCAACAAAGCCAAGGATTCAGACACGTATCATCTTGTGGGTTCATTGTAAACTCCCTTTTATGGCCCTTCCAGTTTATTGCTAACAGAGATTTACAGTGGGAAGAAGGGGCCGTGTGCTGTAATTAATACCATTATTAGCCTGGGCGGGTTCGATGCAATGAGCAGTGCGGCAGCCGCCAACCTTGGTATTTGCCCTTCGTTACCCAGCCCTGGAAATGAGATGGGGACAGGCTGGTTTTGGCACGGCAGGGCTGACGATACCGGCGCCTTGCTGGGAGGTGGCTGGGAGTCGTGGGATCAAAGTCCTTCCCCATTCAGAGGGACCCACCGTGGGTTCGGCCACCTCGGAGTGCAACATTGGGAGACACCACATCAGCTGTCCTTGCGAGGCTGAGGAAGATAATTTCTGCTCCAGCCAGTTGTTTCCCTCAAAGCAAATGATATTTCCTTCAGGTGGGAGGGAAGTGGAAGGAGACGGATTATTTTCAACCGTTTCAGGTATTCCTGGACACAGGAATAATTTAAAAGCTGGACACACAGAAGTCACAAACTCTCCCCATGGTCCCTTTTTAGTGGAGCCTGTTTTAGTGCACTGAGCCTGTGGGGACAAGGGCCAAACATGACAGATACATGCAGAACTCTAGATAGGGCAGGGGGGACTGTGCCAAAAATATCCCATCCCGCCTGCTCGGATGCTTTCTGCTGAACTGAGGCCATTAATTAAAAGCAATTGTTGTTCCTTGTCCATCACTAGACTCTGGAAGACTTCTGAGCCAAACTCCAGCCCTGTCACCACTGGAGACACTGGAAGTGGCTCTGTTAATATCAACCTGGTTCCCACCACCCACTGCTCTGCTGGAACGAAAGCTCAGATGAAGCAAATTTCATGTGGTTGCAGATTTTTGCTATGAATGTTTCATGCCACTCTGCTTGGCAATTAAAAAACGAAGAACCAGGGTGAGAACAGTCCTGCTAATGATTTGCAGTCAGCTCCTTAGAGCCAAGTTGTCTTTGCAAAGCCAAAATTATATCATATCAGTCTCCAGAAGCTACCACAGAAGTTAAACATTAAGTGGGTGAAGTTGCTGGAAATTTCCGTGGTTTCCAACGGATCACAGGTCAAGGACAAAGTCATTGAGAGCGTCCTTCATCTCAAGCAACCGCCATGAAAATGGCCAAGCCCAGAGAGCAACAAACCTGCACCATAAACCCGCCCACACGTGACTGCTCCTCTGGGCAGGCCCTGTCCCAGCTTCACAGAAACAGGGAAAATGTTGCTACTGATGCTTATAAATACAGGAGGGATTTTGGAGGTTGACTGCAGGGTCAGGTGGAAGAGAGCATCCAACTCGTGATGCTGAAGAGCCACCCATTGGTTTTAAAAATCTCGTCCAGCCATCTAGGCAGTGCCAGCTATTTAAGTTCAAAGCACAAATATAATATTTTGTCATTATCTGCCCTGATTTCACTCCAGGAATTTCCTGCAAAAGGAAAAAAGACAAAGGTTGAGAGCCGCAAAGGTTTTGAGGGAAGTAAGCGGGAATTGGGTACCAACCTGCGTTTGGGGGTTTGGGCAAGGGCAGGGAGCTGCTGGCGGTTCATCGGTCACGGACAGGTTTGTGATGGAGCGTGTGGTTTGCTGTGCTTTTAGAGAAGGAGCTAAAAGATACCAGGCTCCTTCTCACCATTTTTATTAATATTCAAGTGAATTAACTTCACTGCGGGCTGGAGGAAATTGAATCTCAAGAAGAACCTAAGCTCTGCTTTAGATTTTAAGCCATTTGGAGCTTTTGATTCGAAGCTTGTGCTTTTATTATTATTTTTTTTTAAACCTCCCTTTTTTCCCCCCCCTCTGCAAACACCTGGCCCGCTTTAGAGGTGATACAAGAGTCATAAATGATTCTTATTAATTGGCCGTCAGCTGACAGGGAGCAGCAGGCTCCCAGCTGAACAGAGCACGTTTATGGGGGAACTGGAGTCAGGTTTGGAGGTGCCAGGAGGGTGAGCCCGGCCAGCACCCCTGCATGGGGGCTCCCGGCAGTGGGGGGCTCCTGGCTGGGCACTGAGAATGGGCTCAGCCCAAAGGGGCTGAGGTAGGGGAGCTTTTGTGAGGTTAAATAAAAAATAACTAAAAAAAGGAAGCTTTTACAAGCCAGAGCTTAAAGACGTGCCCTCCCTTTTTGCCCGTTTATTAAGTAATAATGAAACACTTTTGTCAAAGCTTAGACACCAAATTTCTGACACCAGATGAGCTCTAAAGCTAATCAGGGGCTGGAAAAATGGGAATATAATTAAGGCTGCTGACAGCCCTGTGTCATTAACCTCACAGCTCTCAGGTGCCACACTGAACCACAGCTGCAAAAGATCCTGTATTACGGGTAGTTGGTTTCAGCCGTGGAAATGAATTTGGCTTTTAATGGCTCTGTAATGCCTCTAGAGCTGCTTCATCTGGAGCTGAGGCAATGGCAGAGGGGAAGGGAGAGGTGGTGTGTGCTGGGTCTGGCTTGGCTCTCCCCCTTGCTCTTCAATGGTAAGCAACTGAGACTCTTCTCACCCAGAGAAAATGAGGTTTTTCTGGGTAAGGGTTCAGGCTGGGGCAGTTCTGCTCTGTCCCTTCTTCTTCCCCTGTAATTAATTATTATTGTTATTAGGAGCGTGGGTGTCTGCTTTGCCCTGGCAGCTGGGATTCCTGCCTGTATGCTCTGTGTGCTGTGGATCCTCTGATATCCAAACCACCTACCTGCTCTGTGACTCAGTTTCCCATCATGTAGAGGAGGTAATAATACTGGGGACTTTGGGAGGATGTTTGGAGGTTTGCTAATGTGTCGGTGTCCATTCCTCTTATGATTATGTTATGAAATGAGGCTGTGATGGGCTCTGCCAGCTCAGGAAACCTCCTCTTGCATCCTATGCCAGCTGGAGCACAGCGATGCAATGGGCAGCACTGGAGGTGGAGCAAGGCTTTTCTTAATTTTTTTTTTAAATGATTATCTAAGTTTTCAGGATTTTATTGCTCTGAAGGTGAGAAAATGGGAAGCAGCTCTTCCTATGCTTTAACAGCACAAACACCTCCACCTTCTTAAAAGTGCTTGTAAGAATTGGTGGGACAGCCGCAGCACATACTGCAGTTAGGGAGCAGCTGGGCTGCTGCCAAAATTATGACAGCAGTAACCCTCGAACAGAGCCTCTTATCTGAAGAATCTCAGAGCATGTTTCAACCGTTTTGCAAGGCATGTTTCATAGGCAGGTACCCTGGGACATGGAAAGGGTAAAAGCATTTGCCTGGGAAGGAAGGTGGCTGCGTCACTGCCAGGAATAGCACCCCAGCGTCCCGTGACCCAGGCTCTCCTGCAAAAAATGAGATAACGTTTCCAGTGACAGGCGCTGAGCAGCCTTGGGAAAGCACCACGAAGAGCCCGGCAAGCACTGCCTCTTAGGGTGATCAATGTGCTCCAGTCCTCACTCGCAAGCACGCTGCACTGTTGTGTGAGCAAAGACTCCCAGATCTCCCTTGATGTGAAAAATACCTATTAAGAGCTAATGAGCAGAATAACACTGAACCTGATTGAGCTCGGATGTTATTTGTCATTCATCCTCTGCTATCACTGCGGTGGCATCTGTTGCCCCAGACTTTCAAAGTGTCTCACACTTTCTCTGCAGCATTCTTGGTTTCTCGGGTGCAAGACTGAAGCCTAGGACAACAGCAAAACCAGTCAATTATGTTTTCACCCTGTCTGCTTTGAAAGCCCCGGCGTGTGCCTGGTGCGACCACAGCCACAGGAACGCGGGAGTTCATGATAAATTAAAAACAAAAGCACCATTATCCATATGGGACCTTGCGAGTGGCTCACATACCCGAGCAATTCCAAGCACTCTGTGTATGGTTTTTACTTGGTTTTAACTCAATTTCTTTGAGATGCAAATCAGAGGGATTATATTCAGAGGCTGCATCAGAAAGTCTTTAATCCAAATGGGCTATAAGATTTATTTAGAAGAGCCAAATGTCTTGTCTGGGACAGAAGCAACTGAGCTGAACTGAAACAGATGGACATAAAGGAAATTAAGCAACTCTAATGGTCTTATCCAGAGTTTCAAAGTATTTGGTCTTCTGAAAGCTCTAGCTCCTGGAAGCACGTGATGAGATGGGAAGCTCAGGTTTCACTTAAAAACAGGCTTTGCAGTTCACTGAGAAAAACAATAATAATGTTTTTATTCCTCCTGTGTACAGAGAGAGGGCTGCCTTCCAAATTCTGACTCCTTAGCTAGGCTTACATCATCAGATGAAAATACATTGCACAGGGTTTTTGGATTCCTCATTTTCATGACAGTGTCATTATTTCAGCAGTCTGGATTCAGGATTTTGGGAAACCTGATGCTAGCAATAGGGATCACAGTTTGTTTACTAATACAGGAAAATCATCCCTTGAGCCTGTTCAGGTTTTGTTCCCTGAAACATGCTGCTGTTTCTGATGGAGACTTACCTTAAGAGAGACCTAAGTCTGGGGTTTAACCGGTATTAAGCAATGCCAGGCCAAGGTCACCTCTAGCTGTGCTGGATGCAGCAAACCCAGAGCGTGCATCTTGGAGGCTGATAAACCACGGGCTGGAAACCTGAATACATCAGGCAGTTCCTGAGACCCCACGTGCCTCTGCTTCTTCTGAGGTCAGAAGATTTGTAGCTGGCAGAAGAGCCTTCTCTGGGCTATTTGGATGTTTGACCCCAGGTAGACTGCACAGACAGCAAAACAACCGTGAGGACAAAACCCCTACCACCTTACCAGAGCATTTCTGAATCGTAAAGATGGGTATAGTTTGGGGAGAAAAGTTTAGGTTTGAGTTGGTTCTACTGTCTTCAGCTTTGAGGCTCTAAATAATGACAAGGCATGTTTAGCATGAGTAAAAACTGAATGCATTTCTTAATGATTTCTGAGGTTCTCAAAACGCTGGTCAAGATGACCCCAGAGGCAGATGATGGATGAATCCTCAGGGCTTCAGAGGCTGAGTGGGGAGGAAAGCCCTGTGTGCACGGCTCCAGGCTGCTGCCTTCCTCCCGCGGCCACGCAGGGCTCCTGGGGCTCGGGGAGCCTGGAGCCAGCGGGTGCTTGCTATCATCTCTGCAAGCTGCAAAATACTTTTGCAGCTGAAGCTCCTGACAATAGCTGGGAGAAGTCTTTCTACTCGCATCTAAACACAGCCCTCCTGAAGCCATCCCCTGCTTGGCTCACAGAGTTAAGTATCCAGAGCAGAGAAACCTCACGTTTGTGCATTTGCCATCCTTCACCCCAAGTGCATTTGAAAGTGGATTAAATAAAAGGTGAGAGAAGTGGGGAGAAGGGGAGGGAGAGCGAGGGAGCGAGCGTGAGAAGGAGCTCATTCATTTCTATGCTGTGCACAAGGCAGGAGGTCTTGGCCTTCTGGTTTGAGTGCTTATTCCCCATAAAACACATCTGAGAGAAATCAATACAAGAAGCATGCAAGAACTTAAATCAAAGCACAAGGAAGCAGCACTTGGTGAATGGAGCGACCTTGCGGAGAGCTGTCGAAACCGGGGCCCTAGCCCTGCGAATGCAAAACCTGCCAGAAAAAAAAGAAAACCTGCAAGGCTGGCATGCAAACTTCAGGCTGGTGCGTGCTTCCTTGGCATGGGGCTTGCACTGGGAAACACTCTGATCTCCGCAGCAGAAAGCACATGGATGGGGTGGGCTGGTCATGGGCTGAGTAAATGGCACAAGGGCAAGCTGCCAGGTTGCTCCTGGGACAGCAAGGAGAGCTGATGCACTCTGTGTTGCCGATTTAGGCTCCTCAAGTACATCGGAGATACGAGGCAAGGTTGGCACCCAGCTTTGAGATATAGGATGTGCTCCTTCCACCCTTGGCCCCTGGGAACGTGTACACAGACCCAGAGCAGAGGTCCATCTCCACCAGGTCCATGTCCTGCCAAGCCTCCCCGGTTGTGCACCACAACAGCTGAGGATGGAGGGCTGTGTCCGGCAGCCGGGTCCCATCCTGATGGATGGCTGCCTTCCATCGGGAAGGGCCACCTTCGCACGCGGGTGCCGGCCGCTCGACCTTGGCAGCAGGTCGCAGCACCGTGCTGCAGACATCATAAATCTGCAAAGGTTTTCTCCAGTCAAGCTCCACCTCTGCAGACCGCGGGGCACATGTTCCCATGCTGGGAAATCTGACCCCTCGGTAGCCTGAGAGACAGGAGAAGCCTGGGTTTGGTGTTTTGAATAAGTGGCTTTTTATCTGAAATCCCTTTGGGAGCATGAGCTCAGTAACCAATGAAATTATATCTGTTGTTTCAAGCAGTGAAGAAAACTTGGCCTGATGTTTATTGAGATTTATGGCTTCCCTTGAGCTTAATTGTCTTTGGGAGCCCTGGATCTTTTTAACGGTTCAGCTAAGTGGTACTAAGAAGGATGGTAATGGTTTGAGCAGTCTGCCCCCTTACCATATCTCTTTCTCTCACACAATTTGCTGATATTTGGGAAATATAGCTGATACACTCCCCTCCTGAGGTCACAGTTATTCATTGGTGTGAAACTTCAAGAGGCAAACCAGGTGTGAAAAGCTCCCAGCGAGTGTTTCCTTGGCAAGGCATTGACTTCCATCCACGAGGGCTGTGCTTTGGGGAAAGAGGAGGAGGTGTCCCTGCTCCCACTGGGGAGGGACACCCGGTCCCCTGCAGAGGCACTGCAGTCCCCCTGCTTTGTGACCTGCTCCTGGATGCCGTGCTTCGTTGTCTTGGTCGCCATCAGCCTGGTGGCCTGGTGTAGGCTCCTCTCTGGTCCTCAGCCGTGGTGGCTTTTCCACTCCCTCTGCCGTGGGCTCTTGGCTGCGTGCAGCTTCAGCTGCTCGTGTCCGAGCACAGCCCAGCATCCCTTCCCAAGCATGTCGGAGCTCATTCAGGGGTGGCCGGTGGGGTGGGTGTTGGGATCAACCTATGGAGATGCAATGGGGGCCTCTCTCTGCTCCTCGCACTGGTCTGAACTGGGAAGGTACTATCCGGGCTGCAGGGAAGGAGCCTCTCGCTCAGTGCTTGACACACAAGTTGGTGCTGCCCAGCTGTGGCCAGTCCCTTGGTGGAGCATTCTCGGCGCTGGAGGGCTCTGACAAAGAGCTTGTCATTGGGAGAAAAACATTGCCCTTCACACGTAATTATTCCTCGCCTCTGGAGTCTTTTCATCTCTTATCGGTGGTGACCCCTGTTGGTTTGTTATCTCTCCCCAGCTATCCAACGGAGCCGTAGACCTGTCATCGTGGGGAATGACCTTAACCTATTTACTCACCTCCGCAAGATGCCGTGTCCGCTTGGCCGGGCGCTTGCAGCGGGGCCGCGGCAGCAGAACCCGGCCGCCCTCCGCCAGGAGCAGGGGATGCTGCGGCGGAGGTAATTACAACAGCCTGTTATGGTTCAGCGGGCACCTTCATTAATAAACCTCAGGTTTCAGAGGTGCCTAACTCGGCCATTCGAAACCACATCTGGCTGTAACTCTGCAGCTTGTCTAAGCTTTCAGCTCATCTCTGACTGCCTAAGCGGTTTACAGGACGAGCAGTAAACAAAGTCTGTTTTGTTGGGCTTTTGCATGCTTTAATGCAAAGAAAGCAAACACACGCTCACTGGGCTAATCTCCTTCATGCAGAGCTGGAGGCTAAGAGCTCCTTCCTAGGTCATGTCAATGGGATTTTTATCTCTGATATGGCTCAAACTGAGCATGGAGATGTCCTCCCGTGCATGTGCAGTCTGGGCTCATGACACGTGTCAGGGTGTTGTTACTCCTCTGTGGCACCTCCAAATTAAATGAAGTTTAGACGATCACGCTGGGTGTGTGGATGTCTCAGACAGCATTCTCCCTGCTAATAATTTGTGGAGCCACAGGCCAGTTCCAGCCTCATTAGGATAAAGCCTCTAAAGAAGTTATACTCTGATGTTTTCCATGGCCATAGGCAGCGAGTAGCAAAGCCATGGTGAGTGTCTCATTGGGGCAGCGGTGGCAGCGTGGCCCTTGCAGAGATGCAAAATCTGGGCAGGAGATGCGCAAGGAGCCCTCCTGCCTCTGCTGCCCACTTACTGGTCTGCCCCTGTATTTTTACAACTTGACTCAGCAGTGGGGTCCATCTTGGGACTGGCTCACCGGGGCTGCTGCTGGGTGGTAGCTCCTTCCTTGCAGCTGGGTGAATAAATTAACCTACAGCCCACATCACCTCTGAGGGTTTAAACATCTTCTCTAGCACAAGCCTGGCTTACAGGAGGATGAGATGCTGTGTTGGAAGAAAGGATGGAGTTAAATTCCACCGAGGTGTAAGGAGATGAGATGGGGTAAGGAGACAAGTTGGGGGAATCAAAGGGAGTGGGTAGACTAACCTCCAACTATAACCAGCCCCACCCATCAATAAAACATCCCCTCTAATAACCCACATCCCACCAGAGCTGAAAGGCAAGTGAACGCAAGCCCAAGGCTCCTCTGTAGGAGAGCTCTGGGGCGGGCAGCCCGAAGGGGGAGTCAGGCTGCCTGGCTGCACAGAGATTTGGGGAGGCCTGAGCTGCTGGTGTGTGATGTCCAGCTGGCCCCTGCTCAGCAGCCTTGGACCATGCAGAGCCCTCCCATAGCTCTGAGGTGCAGGGGCTCGTGGTGGTGCAGGGAGCCTGGCCAGCTCCAGCCCTGCCTGGGGAGATGCCAGCAATGGGGCCTGAAGCCAGGTCCTTGTGCTGAGGGCTTCCAGGTCCAGCTGAAGGGAGAAGATGCCCAGCCCTTGGCACCGCAGAGCGGCCACCCCTTCTGCAGCCACCTTGGCTTCCCAGCAAACCACTGAGAAGGTGATGGGCTTGGCACAGAGCTGCTGCCCAGCTGTCCTAGGGGAGAGCTTTGCGCTCAGCCACCTTGCTGGGAGCGAGCTGAGTGCTGTGGGTGAGGGAGAATCCTCTCCTCAGCATCCCTGACTGCTGCATCCCCAGCGCGGAGCGAGCAGAGGCCACCTATGCATTTCCCAGGGGCTAAGGGTGCTTTCCCACCCTGGGGAACTGAAGAGGAGGTGGCAGCTTTGGCTGTGGGCTGCTGCTGAAGTTGCTGGTGGATTGCTAATGATGTTTGTGAAAACCCTGAGCTAAGACCACACACAGGAGGCTCAGGTGAGCGATGTATCTTAGACCTCGAGGGTACGAGGCAAAAATGCTTTTGCGCCTGACTCACCCGCTCTGTGCTAACACTGACTCGTAAGTACTGATTTTGATTCAGACAAAAGATTTATCTGCATTCAAACATATGGAAAATGCTAATGTAACCTGGTAGTGAAAAGGGGAGGCAGTGCTGCTAAGTTGTCCACCGCCCTGCGTAAGGCTTGGGGAGCGCACAATAGACTGGAACCAATTTACTCATCCTAACTTACATCTCACATGTGGGGCTGGGATGAGCCCTCAAGGCCAGGGAGTGTCTGGTCACCCTCATACCCGCACAGAACTGGCCGTGCTGAAGGGAAATTTGCTTGCAAAAGGTGACTTTTGCAACAATAACCATTTTTCTGCGGAGCTGCCTGGGCCAGCTGGGTCCCAGCTCTTTCTGTTTCCCTTGGCTCTGGGGACACCCGGCTGTCCCCGAGGACACGTCTGGCCCCCATGCAGGAGAGCAGGTCTGGGGATGAAGATGTCTTGTGAGCAGCACGTTGGACCTGAAAGCGTGTTTGCACGGTTCCTCCGCTCCAGCACAATAGGTGCTGCACAGCAGGCCGGTCATGCAGAGCAAACAAGAAAAGCCTGCTGAAGAAAGGCACAAGCGAGTCCAATCCCTGTTAGCAGGGTAGATTAAACCCAGGGCAGTGCCTGGGCTTTGTACCAGGGGCAGCCTTGGGCTATAAGCTCCCAGTGTGGTGGCAGAGGCTGCAAAATCCCCAGCTCCTTCACGATCCCGTCCCCAGCAGTGCTAACCGAGGCCGTGCGAGGCTGTATCCCCAGCCGTCCCCGGGACCGTGCTGCCTCCTGCCCTGCCTGTGCTCTCTCCGAATGCCCTGCCTGTGCCACCTTTCGCCCCTGCTGTTCAGCCCTGCTGGATGCTAAGTGGAAATTTCCCCCTGTGCCAAGTGTTAAATACTTATCAAGCTAATACAGCGTCTTCGCGGAGGTGTGTACATGAGACAACATGTTACCGTAATTAACGAGCAGCTGGAGTTGGCACCAGTCTCTGCTGCAGCTGCTCCCAGCGGCTTCCAGCGCCTTTCCCAGGGCTGCAGCCCTGCCGCCTCCACGCGATAGCGGGGGGAGAAGGTGGGGTGATGCCTTGCAGGGTCCTTTCTCACTTCAGAGGGGATGGTTGTGGTTCCCAGCCTGTGGTCTGCAGATCCCCGGAAGTCTGGGGGCTATTTCTGGTCTGTATTAGATGACTGGGATGAGTGGGTCCGTTCTCAGCAGGCAAACGCTTATACAGGGACCACTCTGAGAAGTTTTGGGGTGCACCGATTTGAAGAGGTTTGGGAAAACCCACTGCTGGAGGAAAAGGAGTCATGGAGTGGTGGTTTGTCCCTGACCTGGTGATGTGGCTGCAGCAGATCCCTTGGTTGGCTTTGCCACGGGAGTTGCATCTGTGCAGGGTCCCTTCCTCAGGCAGAGGTGGCCGAGTGCCACCGGGGTCCATGTGATGGCTGCTGAGGACTGTGATGCTTCTGGTGGCATCAGTGCTGGAAAGAGACTGGGAGAGAAAAAGACCGAAGGGCTGGGATGGGTTTGCAAACCCAGCCTTTGAGAGGAAGGCTGCAGAGTGGGCTGTGGATGGTGGGAAGCATTTGCAGAGTTTGTCACCTGGTTGACGGTATCTTCACATTGCCCAGCCCCTTTTATCTGGACCAGTATGGATTAGTTCACTCACCCATCTACCTGCTCAGCCCTAAGCAGAGCTCCTGCACAAAACCTCCCCATCCTTTTAAATTGCCTTGAGCTCCCTAACTTTCCAACCCTGGAGAAGTCATCTCAGCAGTAGATGTTTGTATCATGACCTACATTGCTATTGGGTTTTAAATCTATTTTTTTTACTGTGCTATATACTAGCTTCCCACATGCAAATTGCTCTGAGTGAACCATTTATCTGGAAAATAAAGGTTATGTTCTCAAAAGGCATTTAGTTCTCTTTCTGAATGATTGAGTGAGTTTTCCACTGAGAAAACAAAAGTCTTTAACACAGTCCAAGCCCATGACAGGGAAAAAACTTCAGGTAAAACCCCTCCATTTATTTAACAGCTCCCCCTTCCTCATTCATATTTACAAGATAAAAGGGGCTCCATCAACCCATTAAAGTTGAAATACGTGTCCTGTCTTCAAGGAAAGCAAATCCCATCTGGCATCCCTGGAGGAATATAACCTTAACTTCAGCTTAATGCCACATTAGGGTATCTTGCAGATTCTGCCTGAGATTTACCTGCCTTAAAGGGAGATTTATTTCAGAAGTAAACAGGCTCATGCAACAAATCTCCTTCCATGAGCAACTTTGGCGAGGAGGGGCAGAGCATTTGTGACTCGCTGGTTCCCCGGTCCCTGCCCGGCCGCCGCGGGGCAGGCAGAGGGGACGGCCACACCGGGGGACTGCTGGTGATGCAGGGCTCCATCGTGTGTCTTGGGAGCTGCGGGACGGACCCAGCCCAGGCAGGCTTGGGTCCCACCTGCAAATGCAGCTCCCTGCCATGACACCCGGGACAGCAGGGACTGCAAGGGGCCCATCCCACCCCCGGCTGCGGATCTGAGTAGCTGCAGGCTGGGGTGGGAAGATCAGAGCCCGTACCCAGCTTGCTTTCCCTATCTCACAGCCCATCCCAGGGGAGCCAGTGCAGCTCCCGGAGCAAAAACGTTCCAGTCCACCCCTGCAGCCACCGGCCCCTGCCTGGGCTCCAAACCTGCAGGGCATCGCATCGGGGAGATGTTTTTAAAGAAAGGCAGGTCCAGCGTCTGCTGGCATCACCGAGGTGCTTGCACTTGCTTGGGAAATCAGGGAGTTTTGCGTGGCTAAGATTAGTGCTGCCGCCACCTTCCAGCAGACCCATCCCAATGCTGCCCATTTCCCTCATCCTCCTCTGCTGCCTTAATGCCAACTATTACGAGCATCTCTCTCACATGTAGCATAGCCTTGGGGACATCACCGGTGTTATGGCAAAGATTGTTCTAAAAATACCACCAGTGGCTGGGGACCGGAGGTCTGGGTGGTGCCGTGTGTCGGACGTACCCCGGTGACTCCCTCCCAACTGATACCCCGCACACATGGTTCTCCAGGGCAGCAAAAAGAAAGATGGCTCAGCATAGAAATCACAGCCTCCCCTGGTCTATTAAAAAGCTTTCGAGGCTGCGGGGTCATGGGGACTGCGGTGTCGTACTGCTCATCTGAATGCAAAGCGTGTTTCTTTCTGTACAGAGCTACCTGGAGGTACTCTTTGGTAGCAATTGGTTTTTTATTATTATTGCTGGTTTTACTGATATTCATAAAAATTACGAAGGCTTTCTAATTACTGAATGGATCCCAAATCCTTTTAAATATACAAGATTATTTTTAAAAGTCAGAGGGCTAAAATATGAGAACTCTGTGTGGGGTTCCCTGCTTGCCTGTGCCTTGGGTCGTAGCCATAGCCTTTCCTTCAGACCTTGCTTCTACAGCAAACATAAACCTGTGAGGGGGACCCCAGTAAAAAGCCACCAGTGGATTTTGAATTGGTGCTGCTAATGCGCAGGGGCTTTGGGGCCAGGGAAGGGCACGGCCAGCCTGCTGTCCTCTTACCAACCCGCAGATCGTCGGGCTGTTGATGTACACGCTGTTCAGCCTGAGAACAAGAGGGCAAGTCAGCTGCAGGTGGGTGAAACCTATCTCCTCTCTACTTAACTGGCCTGCCTGACTGGTTTTTTTATGATTATTTTTTATTCTGTCTCCAGTTAGGCAATACACTTGCCTGTTAGAAATATCGCCCTGGGCTGCCAGCTCAGCGAAGGAGAAAAGCGGGTGTGTGTTACCGAGGGAGGATGGGGCATCGCCTCCCTCCCTCGCCCCTTCCCCTCCCTGGGCTGCATCCACCGACCCGACCCTCGCTCTGGTGAACCTCTGCCATTCCTGATGAGCATCCTTACGGGGGGGTTTTCTTAAGGGTCCCTCCTGACCCCCCCTCTGCACTGCTCTCACACCCTGAGGATCACTGGAGCGGGTTGCAGGACCGGAGTGGGTGAATTTAAGCCCAGCCGGTAGTTTGGGATCATTAACCATCAGGTGCCCCTGGGAAGAGGCAAAAGGTATTTGGGAAAATTTGCTAACAGACTCTAATGACTTAATAATCCCTGCCGGAGAGAGCGCGGCAGGTTACGTGAATGTCAAGTTTGTTTGCTTTGCCGAGAGCTTGCTGCTGGTTATGTAATCGGACCTCCTTCGCGAGGGAAAAAAGGGAAGAAAAAGGGAAGCACGCGCCCGCTTCCAAGCCGGGATGTGAGCAAGCAGGAGCGCAGGGGTAGGTGCCAGCCGGGAGCCCCGGCAGCCCCGGACGGGCACAGCCCTGCTTGGCCGCCCACCCTACGGTGTTGGGGGAGTCCAGAGCCCGGCAAAGTTCTCCGCGCTCAGCCCTTTGGGAGGGGGTGGGTGGCAGGGTTGGGGTCTCACAGCGTGGCCAGGGATGGATCGAGGTCCATCCAGAGCAGTGGGCACAGGGGCAAGATCACTGGAAATGCCACAGCCAGGAAAAGCAGCCGAGAGCCCACGTAGCACAAGGGTTAGCTCGTGCCTGCTGCGCTGGTACGTGCTGCAGAGGAGGAGGGGGCTGGATGGGCATGGAGAAGACGCATGCCTCCAAGAGAGCCGCCACACAGCACAAGCCCTTATCCCTCTGCTAGACAGGGTCTCTTCTCATTGCTCTGGCTCGCCAGGTTGTCGTTCTTGATGTAATTCCTGATTCGGAGAGGCTGGACTGAGAGCTGGCCGGGGCTCTGCTTGGTGGTCCTCAGAGGTGGTGGCTGAGGTAGCTCTGAGGTTAATAACAGGGAGCATCCAGCCTTGGCTCGCAGCGAGAGCTGGGAGGGAGATGGGTGTCCTAAAAGCTTTGGCTCCTCTCAGCCAAGGTTGCCCAGAGAGGGAAAGCTGTCCCATTCTGGGGAGGCTGTTGGGAATGCCTCTACTTTGCCTGGCTAAGGGTGTTCAGGGCAGAGCGAGGTTCATGGTTTGCTGAGTATTGGGGGGCTTTCCTTGAAGACGAAGGTAAGTCAGGGCTCTTAATCTGCGGCATGGTTTTAAACATGCTTTGCATTAGCTGGCACGGCCCATGGCACCGCTATGGCCTGATCTGCTCCCTGCTGGGGTCTGACATCCCCCTCGGAAGCCGAAACAAGGCAGGCGGGTGCTGGACCCCGCTCCCTGTGGCTGAGCCGGGGTATACGGGGAACACTGACTCTTTCCCCATGAAAGCAAACGCCTGGGCTCCTGGGGTGCAGGCTGCTGCCTTGCAGCCCCAGCACTGCTCCTCAAGCTCCAACTTGCCTGCCATCAATACTGTTTAAACAAGCACATTCGCAGACGTAGCTCTAGGCCAAGTTGTGGGGCAGCCGGGAAGGAGCTGCCGCAGCCTGGCTCCAGACCCTTCTGCGGGAGGTCTGGATGGCGGGTGCGTGGGTGCCGACGGCATCGCATGCCAGCTGTGGCTCTGCCCCGAGGGCTTTCCTCCACACCTGTGGCCACTTTGAACCTGAGCCACGGCCAAAAGATGCCAGAGGTGCGGGCAGAAAACATAGGAGCGCTGGGGCTTGGCAGGCGTACGCCCATTTGTACGACCACTCCTCAGTCCTTGCTTTTGGGGCAGGTTGCACGGCCCAGCAGAGACGCGTGTCCTTGCACTGGGGGCACCCTGGGGTCCTCCAAGTGAAACAGGGCAGCAACGCCAGGCTGGCTCTTCTGCTGTCTTCTTCCCTCCTGCTTTCTGTCTGGCTTTCCAGGCTGATGGGCTGCAAGAAATTTGGGGAGGATGCAGAGGGGGATGGCCCTGGGCAGGGTGCTCCCCGGGGAGCAGCCCCTCCGGAGGCACCCATGCACAGCACCCAGCTTTCCTGCTGGGAAGCCATTGCGACTGCAAGGGAGAGCACAGGCGGCTCCAGGAGAGTGTGAAACGCGCTCCTCCGAAAAAATAAAGAAAAAAAAAAATACAGACAGAAAAAAAGAAAAAAGGAAAAGGCTTCTGAAGCTTAGAGCTGGATATTTATACACTTGACATAAAGGATATTTCTGCATTGAAGTAATAAGCGTGACTCAGTAAACCAATGGGGAAAGGGTGTTCCCTTTGCAGCAAAACCTCAAAAGATCAAAGAACTTCTTGAGCGGTTTAACGTTTCAAATGTTAAATGAATCGGGTTCCCCTCCCTCTCCCCTTCACTGCTGCCTTCAAGTTTTGAAAAATAAATGGTTTGATTTTAGCTTGGAAGGGAGCGTTTCGGCAGCTCCGGGGAAGCGTGGTGCTGGCTGGTCTGGAGCGCGAAGGTCATGGGCACGTGTGTGCTTGGGTGTGCAGGACCTGGCCGCCTGCTCGGTGGGCACCAGCCCTGCTCGGGATGAGGACGTGCCATGGCCTTGGGGCTTCCCGTTGGCCAGCTGAGCTCATGCTGCTTTATGGGAACTGGCTTTTCCCTCGCGGTCACCTTCCAGACCCACTCCCGCTCTAACCTCTGTCCTACCTGCCCGGGTTGGGGACCTTCCTGAGCACCTGCCAGCGTAACGCTGAACAGGGGGATGGTCCCATTTTGGAACTGCAGCTTGCAGATACCATGGTCCTGCAGACGATAGCCCAGCGTGCTCTGGCAGACCCTGCAGCTGTGCGTGGCTGCAGGATGGGTCTGGGCAGCCCTGGCTGCAGAGCAAGGCCACCGTGTACAGGGAGGGGTGTCCCAGCACGCCAAGCCTCTGTGCTCTGCCCATCTCTGCAGACTGGGGTGGGCTGGCTTCAGGCTTTAGGCAAAGCTGAGCATCACCAGAGTTCAGCAACTTCTTCCCTTGGGAAAAGGAAATCCTGATTTTTTTGTGCATACACCCAGCAGCGGGGAGATATTAGGGGCTGGTCCCTGTCCCCTGCCTGCACCCAGCGGCAGGCGCTTGTGGCTGGCGTGCCGGTGGGAATGCAGCGGCGGGTATTCACCAGGGAGGGATCGAGCCTTGTCGGCAGCTCTCGGACACATGTGCATTTCTGGGATCGATAGGCTGGAGTAATATATTGCACCGAGATAACAAATCACTTAGCTTATTGGGTCTTAATTAAGCCTCTTTTATCTCCATGACAGCCACACACCTGGGCTATCGCCCAGGCGAACCGTAGCTGCGGCCGAGCCGTGGGGACGCTGTGCCGGAGCCGGGGGATTGATGAGCCTCTGCTGGGTGGAATTACCTCATTGTGTTTGCAGCGCTCGGGGCCATCGATCTCCCGGCTCCCCTGTCCCTCCGTCCCAGCACCTATGGCACCGGCTGCTGCCCCCTCCTCCTGGCACCTTGCGGGCAGGGGACAGGGAACAGGGCAGGGGACCCCCCCATGGCCAGGTTAGCCTGGGCGCAGGTAGACGAGCTGGGGGAAAGCTGCCCCGTTTGGCCTCCTGGGTAATAGATACAGTTGTTATAGTCCCTGACAGCGCGAAATGAAGACCTACATCACCATAATGTATTGTCAGCCTGCAAGCACACTGCGGCCCCCGAGATGAATGAATGCAATATCTCTGCGTACGAGGGGGAAGGAAGGGAAGGGGGTTTTGCCGCTGCCGCCGGCCTCTAGGCTAGAAGGCAGAGCCGCCGCTTTGTGCGGCTGGAGAAGAAAAGGCATTTTTTATTTGTGATGTGGAGGTTGAGGGTGTCCGATCCCCGCGGAGCCTGTGACAGATACACTCCATGAAGGGGAGCGCTTAACAAACGGCTGAAATGCTCCTGTGATGAGTTCATCCAGCAATGAAGTAATCTTGCCCCTGTGTTACTGCCAGCTGAGGCGGCAGGGCAATTTACTGCTCTGGGGCTAGACAGATCAACACCGATTTCAGCTCATGTAGTCCAAGAACAGAGGGGAACCATCCAAACCAGGGAGGCCTGTGCGACTGGAAATGTGCATACACGACAACAGGAATCTAAAGCACGTATTGCATTTGGTTATTCGAAAGTAGGACAGATTTTACTCTGAAGTATGACTGCTGGTGAACTGACTTGGAGTGAAATAATGAGAGCTGGGAGTTGCAAGTGGCTTAGAGCTGAGCAGCCAAGTCCTGCAGGACCCCTCTGTTTCTGCAGCAGTCACCCTTCTTTAGGTTGATGCTTAACTCCTTCTCCATCTTGGACTGCTGCTAGGACTCATCCTGCCTGGCAGGCACAGCGCAGCAAGAGGCTGGCAGTGGTGCTTCCAACACCAGAAATGGTTGGAAACTAGATAGATATTCCCAAGTTCAGGTCCCGGCATGGCCCTAGGCTTATTTTGTGACCATGGGCAAAAAATTGCTTATGATTACTCCTTTTGCCAGCATATGAAATGGCAATGGCCATATCCAGCCTCTCTTCATGATTTTCGATTCTTGCAAGAGCAGTGGCAAGGTGCTGAGCGGGGAGTGCGCTGCAGCATGGCAGATATTGCATGTTTGCAAATAGTCATTTAAAACAAGAAAATAAAGTTCTGTGCTGGAAGACAAGCAGCCCATAATTCATCTTAGTGTTAAACAAAGTCCAAAGCACTCACATTACACAAAATCCAACTGAAGGGCAACACCCTTCTACTGTTCCCGAGTTTTCATGGCTATTTACAGGTTTTTGGATAAACATGAGAAAGTTGATATAGGAACGGGCAAATCCCATAAGCTGTTGGTAAAACCTTCCCCTGCAGACTAGTTCAGCTGGGGCACATGGTGTTATTAAAGCCATTCACAATGGGGCTTCTGCATGATGGACCTGTTCTCGGTTGCTCGTGATCTTTTGCATCAGGTAGGACAGGATTCCCCTCCACACCATGGCACTTTGGTTTTTGGGCTGTGCTCGGCCTTTGGTTTCCCCTTCCCAAAACCTTCAGGCAGAGCCCTGGACTACAGGAGTTGCTGTGGGGGGTGCTGGGGTGGCAGCGTGCGATGGGCAGGGGCTGAGGAGGGGCGAAGACCAGCCCCATCAGCTCCAACAGCAGGATTAGCCACTGATGCCCAAAGCGATGCCATTTTGACCAGGAGGTGCAAACCCCAACAGCCTTCACATCATGGCACAGGTGTCTGCTAGCTCCTCACGTAAATACTTTCCAGCCTTGTATCATTAATAGCCAGCAAACAACACCTTTTGTTATTGCATTAGGCACCGGGCACATGGCCGCTGTGTGACTGTGGCATCTCCCTCTCTTTGCTACCAAACTCCCCGTCTCTCCCCAAGCCCGGGCGGCTGCCAGAGGGACGCAGCTCTGCTTTTTTTCTTGGCCGTTATTGTTGCTCTGAGATTTTTCTCTGAAAGGTTAGGCCAGCCCTCGCGCTGGCGTTCAGAGCCCGTCTCCATCGCTGATATATGATGCCCTTGTAATCTCCAGTGACATAAATTTTGCTCCTGTTTGTCTCCCCGTGTCATATCCTTCTTGTGCCGTGTCTGTTATTGTGTCTAGTGTTGCCGTTGTGTTTCAGCATTTTCCGTTGTTTGTCTTCTTCACCTGAGGATGTCCATTATGGGATGTAACAGCTTTAATAGCTTATAAATGGGAGACTGGAGTTTTTATGCTTCGGGGAGTGCCGCTCACAGCAGCCACCATTCAAGAGTGGCATTTGCCAGTACTTTGTACCTAAACCAGCATCTTCCCTCCCAACTTTCTTTAAAGCCCAGGACAAATAGCCTGTGTAAAGCTGTCAGTCCTTACCAGGGGTCAGGTTTCCACCTGCTGGGATTTGGAGCTGGCGTGAGCGGGCTGGAAGCTGGGACAGAGCCTGGCACGGCTGGGAGCGGGTGGTGGCTCCTTTCTGCTCCCAGCGCCCATCTTGGATTTGTCCCTGTCCCCCCCGCTGATCAGCAGCCTTGAACCAGAGCTCGAGATGCTCAGCGTCACCTCCCAGAACACTGCCCTGCGCACCGGGGTGCCTGGCGGTGGCTAGAGCCAAGCCTTGGCCTCTGGAAGCAGTTGTTCGACCTTCCCTCATCAGCACCTCTTCCAGAGCAAAGCGCCGTGCAACCAGGATCTAATTAAGCGGGCTAATCTGAAGGAGGTACTACATCTCCATGGAAAACTGCTTCAGTTTGGCTTCTCTGAATAATAAACAAAGCACTTGGGCAGATGATAGGGCATTTAAGTGTTTACTCTTCAGAGCATTAAGTGCTAAATTTGTTTTTTGCTCCCTTATGAAAAGCCCTCGCAGAGTAAAAGCACACAAGGGTCTCAGTCATCCCTTGCAGTTTTCCTCCAAGCCCGCTGTGTCCAGCGGAGAGCCTGGCTGTGCAGCTGCCCCAGGGCGGCAGCCAGAAGCACCGATCATTAGTATCACAAGGAAACCACTGAGGTTTAATCCGCTGGCGAGGAGCAGGGGATAAACCAGAGCCAAGTCCCAGATCCAGCCATGGGGATGCTGTGCATGGAGCCAGCCCGGGCAGGGGGCTGTCTTCAGTTAGTCCAAACGAAGATGGGCATCCACTTCTTTTTTTTTAATCCATTCTGTCAATCACGTAGTGTAATAAACTCCCTAAATGGAAAAGATAGAGACAAAAACCTCCAAGCGAGCCAGAGCACAGAGCTCATTTCTCTTGCCTCCTCCACTTTGCTGTGCCATGGCTGTTTCGGCAGCCAGTGCTCAGGCTTGGGATGCAGGACCTGAGCAGGATTCGGCTAGGGGAACGTGGAAAGGGAGAAAAAAAGGGCGCTGGGGTGGCTGCTTTGCAGTCGCAGGTGTGTAGAGGTTATCTCACCCTGCGCGAGGCTGCGATGGGTGTACTGCTCGCATCTGGCACCGCTGCCTGCTCGCCCCAAAGACCACATAGGGAGGGCTTCAGGGCTGAACTCGCTGCTGAAGCTATAGAAATGGAGCACAGAAACAACAAAACAACTTTCCATTTCTAAAGCTTGAAGGAGTTTGCACCCCACCATGCCAGGACAAAGGGAGAATTAGCAGCCAGCAAAGAGAAAAACAACACAAAGCCACATCACAGCCTCAAGAAGCCAAAAAGGCTTTTTCCTTCTTAATGCGCGGGTACAGCTTAAACAACTCTTGTTCTCTTGTTCCCGATGCGGAGCCGATGCGGTTCAGCTCTGCAGCACTTTTTGCATTCATCTGCCTGCGCCTGAGCTGAGCTCTCCTTGCTGCTGCTTCAGCTGTGATTTTTTAAACCAGTTTTGACACATCAAAACTGATGCAGAATGACTCAGAAGTTTTCAGACAGAGCTTTCTCCTTGCAGAAGGGGAAGGAGGGGGCACACATATATTTAGTAGCAGCAGCCTCTTTTAAATCGACCTTTTTTCAAGAATACTATGTTTTAGGCAAATTTGGGATGAGTCTGAACAAGCTTCCCATCCACATCATGGATTCAATTACAACACAACACTTTGCAGATTTCTGTTAAATTTTAACTCGTTTCACATGGGTTGCATGAACTTTGCCTGACATTTGGAAGCAGGCAACTTGTGTCATCAGGTTACACTCACACTTATCTCTGCAAACATATCCTTGTACCCAGACCAGCACCAGCACAGCCGCCTTTGCTGTGGATGGCATTAATTGAACCTGAAATGTGCTTTCCTCCGGCGTTACGCTCCCGCCTGCTCGCGGAGCGATGTGGGTGACCCTGTCCCCAGCCCGGCAAGCTCAGCAGCAGCAAACGCGGTGGCCATGGGCATGTGCGTGGGGTGGCCGGCATCCGAGCGTGGAGGGGGTGGGGACAGGGGCAACGGATGGATGAGGGACGAGGAGCGATGGGTGCGTGGTATTGCTGTGAGTTTTTGGTGAAGGGCAATGTTGGTGCCATGAGAAGGGAAAGACTTTGAGATGATCCTGTGCCCCCCCCCAACCTCTAAATTGCAGGGATGCATCTGCAGGGGAGACAAGGGGGTGCTGCTGGTGGCCCCAAACGACATCTCCCGGGGAATCCTGCAGGTCCATGGCAGCAGGGGTGGAGAAGGACCCCTCTCCTGTCCCCAAAGCCTGGCAGGGACAGCGTGGTCAGGTCCTCCTGCAGGACTCGTGCTGGCTGTGCCCTGCTCTCCTCCGTCACACCGAGCCATGAAAACCCAGCGCTGAACATCTCCTTTAAGCAGCAGGTCCTTGAGATGGGTAAAAAATCACATCTGATCAAAGCCCAGCTTCTCTCCTGGTGCCGGGGGTCGGCAGGGGGAAGGGGGAAATATTAAAATCCCAAGATCAGTCAGTCGCTGGTTCTTACTTCAGCTGCAAGAAGTGACCGGCTCTGCTGATCAAAGGCCTTGCCACTGTTGTTTTAAAGGTGACATTAACATTTAAGGAGCTTTTGAAAGCCCTGGCTTGCAATAAAAAGCCAGACACCCGGTCACAGAGCAACTCAAACGCAAGTTTAATGATCATGAAACAGCCTTTTGTTCTTAAACTCAAAGAAGAACCACAAACCTATTTATAGTGTTTATAATAAAGACTGTGAAGCCTTTTACACATAATCCAGCAAACCGATACCTGCAAGGCGTGGTATTACCCAATGATCCCCAGAGTGTGCAGAGCAGGCTTTTGTGCATGCTTCTCTCCTCGGCTTGCAGGCACAACCGCCACGTTCCCTTCTGATGATGCCAGGCTTTGACCTCTGGCTGGTTGTGAACCCGTGCCGAGCCGTGCCGCTGGCCTGGGACTCGTGAGCGTGTCCCCAGCCGGGGTGGCACGGCATGGCTTGGCAAGGCATGGCGTGGTACAGCTTGGCACAGCATGGCTTGGCATGGTTCGGCACAGCCCTGCTGCTCATCCCGTTCAGGACTTGCACCAGCTCGGAGCCTCCTGATCCAGGATAGCTGTATTTTAGGGCCCGGCTCATGTATGCCGTTAGCACAGCAGGCACCAAACCTCTGTTTTATGGCAGCTGAAATCACTGCTTCTCCTTCCTCCCTTGCTGCAGCCCCATGTCGCTCCCTTCACCAACCAAAACTCACTTTGGACTTATCTCTGCTGCAGACACGGACCTGGATGACCAGGGCTGCTGCTCCCTCTGCTCTCAGAGCTGGATCGCCAGAGAACCGTCTGCATTTTAGCAGTGCGGTGCGGGAAGCCACGCATGCAGTGCTCGGGGGCTTGGTGCACACAACAACCAGCCTTCTCCTGGCACTTCATTTATAAATAGCCTGGAAATGAGAGCTGGGTAGATAGGAGCCGTGGCCGGGTAAGAAAATCCCCCTCTCCCCGCACTGGTTCTGGCTGTATTGTCTCTCACTGTAGAGCTCTCTGCTTTACGGCTCCCAGCCCTGAGCCGTCTGCTGTGTTTTACCTTGCAGCTCCGATAAAGGCAATTGCATGCACGTTCCTTATCACACACAACTGGAAATATCAAGCAAATTCCCTCATTCTGCAAAGTCCTGGAGAGCCTCTGCTCTACTGTACAAACATGTTTTAATGACAGTGCATTACATCAAAGATCTTTTTTTACTCCTCCCCATCCTCCTGGACATGGTAGATAGCACTGAGTCCTGATCACACGCATTCCCTGAGCACGGAAAGAGCCAGGGAGCCAAGCAGGAGCAGAAAAGGGAGGTTTGGTCATTTCGTTTCTTAAGGGCTCGGGCCTGGCAGGTCAGAGGTCCCAGCAGATGAAGGTGCAGAGGATCGCTATCCCGCAATGCTGCTCCAAACCCCTCCTGCCCATGGCGTTGTCCAAACGGGAATTCCCTCTCCTGCCTCTTGCAGCGGTGACCCAGGATTATTATTTCTGTTTTGCAGAGGGATGCGCAGGTGTCCTGCTCCGAGACCCTGCTCCGGCCGCTGCCGTCTGCCTCCCGCGCCCAGCCGAGAGCGGGGATGCTCTCCGAGCCGGGATGCTCTCCCAGCTGGGATGCTCTCAGAGCCAGGATGCTCTCAGCATGGCGGTCATTGTCCCAGAGCCCAAGCGGGGAGCGCGGATCTCCCCTTTGATTTCTGAGGGTGTGGATATCCAAATAAATTAGCAATGGGAATGTGCGGGGGCAGGGGAGGCAGGCGACGGGAGAGCTGGCAGGCTGGAAGTGACCCAGACCCAGGGAACAGATGCAACTCATAACGTTAATGAGGTTTTTTTTTTTTTTTTTCCCTCCCCAAAAGCACTGCACTCTTGAGAACGGGGGGCTTTCTATCCCATGGCAACACCAAGCGGGGAAAAAATGGGCCTGGCGTTTATTTCATTTTTTGTCCTTTACAGGAATCACAGGCAAACAAAAGCCCTGAACAGATTTATCATTTTTCTTTCTCCCCCACCCCCTCCTTTTCTTTCCTTTTATATTTTTTTAAAATAGGGTTAGAGCAAGATGGATGGTTCCCCAGGCCCAGGGAATGAGCAGATCGAGGCAACCCTGTCGTCTCTGGCATCCCATTAAGCCTAGCTCTGGGAGGAGGCCGCTGTAAGACTTATTAAATTTGCCCCAGCCCAGACCCCAAACGCTGGCCGCGGCACAGGACTGCCCCGGCTCGGCCACCTGAGTCGCACCTCGCCGTCTTCCCCGGTGCCACCACCGGCACCTCTCCCGCATCCCCCCAGGGCCCCAATCCAGCCCCGCATCAGCCCGGGAAGTGCCTCCAACCGTTCTTGTCAGCAGAGGCCGATTCGTCACCGGTGGGGTGACAAGCGGTTGTATGGCCCTGTCAGCCCATTGCCGCCACGGGCTGGGCCCCCCGCGGCAAAGCCAAGGGTCCCCCCCAAGGAGGGGGCTGGGGGCAGCAGGGGGGGCACGGCCAGCCCCCGACCTGCCCCTGACCCGGGGGCTCCTGTGGCTGGAGAAATGGCTGTGGAGAGGGAACAGAGAGGGAAAAAGAGGGGGAAAAAAGGAAAAAAAAGGGGATAAAAAAATAATTCGAGCCTTATCGAGTCCACTGCCAGGGGCACGGGGGCAGGCTCAGCTGGCAGGCAGGCAGGGAGGATGCTGCCCCATCCCCACCGCCCGCCAGCGCCGCGTTAACACAGTTATTTCCACTTTAATACTTAACAAGGATTTAAAACCCTTCTGTAGTCAGAGTTTGTTCTCAGCGATAAATTTTGAATAGCTTATAAATTATGGACACAACGTGGTGTCTCTGTCTGGGAGGAAGGGCCCCGGCTCGCCGTTACGGCGGTGTAAAGCCGGCGTGGCATCGCTGGCAACGAGTCTGGCAGGTCGGCGTTCCCAGGAGACGGATCTGGCCCGCTGTGCCTGGATATAACATTACTGTGACGATAGTATCATATCGCATAGCAAAGCACAGTCACGTCTGCTTCACACCTCCCGATAATAATCACCCAGGATGCAAAAATCACAGGGCAGAATTACAGATGAAGGGAGAAATGCACATCATCTCTCTCCACATATGTATGCATGTGTATATATAGATAGAGAAATAGAGATATATATAGCCACAAGTGCATGCACTTGTATGCACGGAGAATATGCTCACGCTCAGGATGAGAGGGGTCAGATTGCCCACCTCCCGTTAACAGCCATGCCCCCGTGCCCCAGCTCCCAACCAAACACGTCCCTGCCATAACACCCAGGCATCGCGCAGGGCTCTGCAAACTCCGGCTAAAATCCCTGCAAACGGGGAGCTCCGGCTCCTGCAGAAACACCTTGCAGCCGCCTGCTCCGCTCTTGGCTCTGGGGCCGGGAGGGGATCCACGCCGAGAAAAAGCCTGGCTGGAAGAGATGATTTCATCCACTCAGTGAGAGAAATAGCGAGCGTTTCGGAAAGCCACAGGGGAGTATGCAATGGGCCTTCCTTACTTTTTCCCTGGCACACCGTAGCAAGTCGGTAATTAGGTTAGAGCATCGTGCCAGCTTTATTTCAGTGCACTGATGTCCAATAAATGCGTATGAAGTTCCTATGTGTGCCTGTAGTATATAAAGGCAGTAGGAAAATGGCCAGTTTTCACTACATTAATTCATAAAGCAGGTCATGCTGGTCTGGCCCTTTACCTCACTTGTTATTTCTATTTATTAGTAATATTGACGTTTCAACCAGGGATCAGGACCCTATCGAGCCAGCTTTAATATTACAAAAGATTTAGCAGGAGAGAACTCAATAATGAAGCAACAATCCCAACACCAAGCTCTTACATAGTGCAGCTCACAAACACTATTATTATTTGTAATAATGTTTTATTTTGCATTTCGCTTCCGCAGCAAACCCAGCATCTCCGATTGCCCTGGCTGGGCCACGTAAAACGCACCACTGCACGCTCATCGGCAGGTTATTAAGAAGCCTCGTCAGGACTGAAAACTAAACAGATCTAAATGAATGCAGGTTCACTTTGCGGAGCCGTGGCGTTAACGGGCCAGGTACCCAGCTGGTGTAATTAGGTGCTACTGAGCTCTGCCAATTCCCCCGGCGGGAGGTCTGGCAGGGCTGCCTGCGCCGGCAGGGCTGCGGGCAGCGGGGCAGGAGCAGGGGCCGGGACAGCCCATCACGCATGTGGGGCTTGCTCTGCACGCGGGTGGGTTTTCCCACCTTTCTCCCCTTTTTTCTCCCCAGGCTTTGATCGTTTCTGCCCTCTCCCCGCTGAAGCTGGAGCACTTGATAGAGAAACTTGAGCACCAACAAAATGCTGGATAAAACTGAGCGATAGGTGCAGATCCACGTATAATTTGGGAGCATAACGCGACCAGCAGCCACATCGGCCAGTGAGTACGTCTGCCAGCGCTGGAGGTCGGAGCCGTGCCTGCAGCACCCCTGGGACTGGCACCCCGCTGGGTCTCGCTTTCCGGGCAGCGAAGGTATTTAGGCTGCATTGGGGAATGGTCACACACTATGAATGCCAGAACTAATTTTTAAATCAAAACCGCTTGGGAGCTATACAAAGCCTAGAACCACATCTAAACCAGCCTCAAATTCATTGCCTGCTGAGATGCTGAGCACAAGCCAGTCCTCAACCCTGAGTGATCCATTTAAAGCCAAGATATACTTAACCAAGGTTCGTCTGGCAAAAACTCCTGGAACTATTGATCCTTGAGAAAAAACAGTCAAGGGAAATAAAACTGTCCTGGTTATTGCCTTACCATGTTCTCTATCACAACTGCAAAACTTGAGCAGCAGAAGCAAGGACAGGCCAATCACTCCTGCCTCGAGCAGATCCGCCGCGCTGGTCGTTGAATTGGGTCCTCAAAGTAGAGGACTCCTGTTCCGCCAGGCAGGCAGGACCTGTATGTACGGCGTCACCTCTGGGTTTTTATTTTTGTAGTTTCTTTAGGATGGTGATATTTCCTAGAGCACGGTGGACCAGAAACTCTGTTTCTGTGGCGTGCACAACAGTGGGATCAAAAACTGCTTCAAGCAGCATCAAACCCAGATGTTCCCAAAGAGCCAAGGGAAGACGTTACCTGCCTCGCTCACCGGCCCGTGGCTGCGACATTTCAGTGCCAAAAGCCCTGAGGCTGAGCCTGAGCTTGGATCTATTGCGTTTGTGGAGCAGAGCTGTGCCGGGGGGGGTACAAACCCCTGCGGGTCCCCTGGGAACGGGGGTCAGCACAGGGGGTTGGGGGAGGAAACCAAGGGATTTAAGACATTTCGGGAAAAGACACTCTTGAAATTCTAACCATGCTCACTAAGCAAGACCTCAGGGGTCAGATCCTGCTCTTGCTGACGCTGCTGCAAAAGCCAAGTAAATCTGGGGGACTCAGCCAAAGTCATTTCAGGCTGGGAAGTGACGTCCGATTTCCCATCGTGTAAATGGCAGCAAGCTCTGCCTCCCACCCCCCCGCTTCTCTTCATCCCCCCTTCTGCCATCTCTTTCGAAATGTTTATGTTGGATTGTCTCACGATTTACACTGGAAATCCGTGCAGTGCGTCTCTCTTGTCGAAACGTGCAGTGTCAGCAGCTGGTGATCTGAAACCCCGGCCGCATCCTGGAAACCCTGGTGCTGAGAGAGGGAGGCACGAGTGCTGCGAAGGGGCCGGGCATCGCTCTTCCAAAGCAAAATGAAGCACCTTTGGGGAGTGTTACAGGACCGGGGCTGTACGGGCAGGATGAGAGCGAGCCGTGGCAGCGGGGTTCACGCTGCCGGACCCTCTTGCAGCATCGCTGGCCATCGCATGGGCTGTGCAACCGCAACGCCCTGTGTCTGCACCTTTTGCATGTGCAACAGAGCCAAGTGGGAATTTTCTGGTGGATTTTCTTTTCTGCAGGGAAATTCCAGTGAGCTGAAATCGAAGCTTTAGCAGAGAAACCCTCCTGGGCTCCCAAGGAGGAGAAGGGGAATTGCACAGCACAGTGGTCAGGGCTTGGGGCAGCGGGAGAGAGCCAAGGTCAATCCCTTGTGCTGAGCCAGGCAGGACAGGACCTCCTGCCTCAGGAACTATCCCAGTTTGAGTCTGACTCTGGGGTTTCCCAACTTTTCATGACAAATCCTGTTTTTTTTACCAACACAGAAGAGGAAAAAAATCAGCAGTGCCCCCAGCCTCTCCCGTCGGCTGATACGAAGTGTGGCTGGTGCTGCAGTGCTGTCCCCGAGCTGAGAGGAGCAGGGCTCATCGCCATCATCAAGAGGTGAATTACTTACGCCTTGTGGCAGTGATGGTGATTTTCCTGGGACAATGCAGGGGAGACTTTGCAAAGGCAGCTCCCCTGCTCGCTAGTGGGAATACGTGAGTGTACCTTGAGGGACTTGGCAGGAGTGGAAGCGGGGATGAACCAGAGCAGCCCCCAAAATGCCCCTCACCAGGACGGGGAGTACATCAGTACCTGGGACACCATGGGCAGGAGCCCTGGGGCGTCTCTGCACCACATCTCTGCAGCCATTTCCACGTCAGGTCCCCTCCGCCGGGGCTGGCAGGGGGGATGGAGCCTTTGTCCCCCGGCCGTGCTGGCTCTGCATCCTCACCGCAGGGCACAGAGACTGCAAGGCCATATGAGACCGTGGCGATGAACGTCTAGCCTGACCTACTTACAGCCCGGGCCCTGGGACTTTCTGGAATTCATCTTCTTGGAAACACAATGTGTAATTTTAGGGCAGTAGAAATCCGCGCTGGATGGGGATGTTGTCCCAGCCTCCGCCGGGTCCGTGATGCCAGAATTGCTTTGACTGCCTCTGAGCATGCTTGCCACTGCATATCAACGCACAGGCTCCATTAACAACTCAAATTGCCACTGATATAGTTCTCATTATACTTCAGGCCTTACGCATCATTATTTCATCTAAAAGACAGTATTTGTTTTTCCTTCCCTTAATTCACGTCCCCCCAAAAAAATCTCATTAGAACGTTGTTGCTCATTGCAGTTGGGAGCAGCTTTATCCAACCTGCCAGGGAAGCCAATTGCCCCGTAAAAATCTCCTTGAAGTCTCCATGCAGGGGCAGGCAGAGGGGGGAGCATAATAAAAAGACACGGAATTAGGAGGTGCCGAGGCTCGTTTGAGAGGAGAGGAAGGGACCGTGGATGCTGACAGGACAGTGATGCAAATCCGCTTGGAGCACCCAAAGAAAGAACCTAAATGGATTAATGTGAGGACAGAGAAGAAATGACTTCAGTTGTTTCCCTAATTCGATTCAATTTGGTTTTGTACGGCATCTTCATACAGAGCATCTCACAGCTGCTTCACCCAGAAGAGAAATAATACAGAAACACCATTCTGGCAGAAGTGCTCACCAGTACAGGAGTCTCAGCGGGAGGAAGGAATATGAGTGCTGGCCTTGAGGATTTGATTTTCCAAATCATCAGGAAATCACATGCCATTTTTTTTTTTCCAATTTCAATATTACTAATTTCCCTAGGCTTTCCTCAAAGCATCTCCGTAATATACTGTGGCTGATTCTAATCTCACACTGCTTTTATAGCACTGTAACTCTGATCTCACACTGGTTTTACACTGGTGCAGTTCCACTTATTTCAACTGAGTAAATTCCTGATTTATGTTCGTGTAAACGACAGCAGAAATAGCCCCATGGTTTTCCCTGGAGCAAGGCCTGGCTCACACCGGGGTGAGGAAGAGGAAGATTAGGTCCCTTGCATTGCAAACAATGTAGAAAACTGTCATTAAATAACACCTAGACCCTTACTTTCAAATATATTTTCGCTTTCTTTTATAAAATGCACTGTATCGTCAAAGTTACAAATGCATGGGAGGAGATCGGCCAGGGACGCCAGGGCAGGCGGCTACTGCTCCAGCGTTGACGGAGAGCTTGGGTTGCAGCCCCCATTCCCCTCTACTTTTCTGGGGGAAAATCAGTCTGCACCCCCCCCTTGCTCCAGTCTCTTTCGCCTATTTGTGCAGAAACTGCTTCTCTCTTCCTCGGGCCCAGCTCTGTCCATCGACAGTCTGCTGCTTTGGATTAAGTTGAAATGTGTGTGTCCTGTTTGCTTTAAAATATTAAAATGTAATCTTGGGGAACGAAATCCCTTAAGACAGCAGTGTGACAGGGCAGCCTGCAGCCCGGCCTTTCCCACTCCCTTATCAGAGCCGGAGATGAGAGCACAAGCGGGTTCCTCTGCACAGATCCACTACTGTAACTCTAATTAATTTATTTTTTAAGGCTGCACACGAGGGAGCTGATCAATGCTTTACCCTGCGGCCTGGTTTGTTTGGGGCATATATCATTTCCTTGATTTATTCTCTGTGATGTGAAAGGGTGTAACTAGCATCTTGATACCTGCCTGCAGGGAGGCACCTCCCTTCCCTTGCCCTCCATGCAAGCAGGCACAGCATCGTGAGTTAACTCCCGAGCTCTCTATGCAACACCTGATCCCCCTTAGAGGCTGCCATTAAAAGCAGCTCCCCCGCCTGCAGGGCAGTGATGCTGGGCTGACACCAGGCATGGGTGCTGGGTGTGATCAGTGCTCCTGAATCCCCCTGCAGACCCTGCTGGGTGAGGCCCGGGTTGCCGCGTCCGAGGGATCCTGCCGAGCTGGGCTCTCCACCCAGGTAAGTCTTGTCCTTGCTTGGTCCTGCTAATGGAGGGAAACCAGGGACTGTTGTAATTAATGACTGCGGCAGCCACTGATTTATCATGGATTGGCATGGTTTTCCCATCTCATTTGCTCTTGGAAAAAGTTGGGACAGAGATGGGGGAGAAGATGGCAGGCTGGCAGCTAGGAGGGAAGGGGACCTTTGCTTCTTTGGTGGTGACAGAAGGATGTTGTCTTTGCTCAGATGTGGGTCTGGCTTTGTGGGTGGGGGTCCCTCAGCTCTGTGTGCCCTAAGGAGCCTTTTGCTGCAGTGCAAAGCCACCAGCCTTTTGTGGAGGTGTGTGATAGCCAAATAGCAAATAACTTGGGGTCAGTGGTGGCGCCCACGGCTCTCCCAGCTTTTCTGTGCTCTAGCCCAGGTAGGCCTTTGCTGGTGCACATGGAGGGTCAAAGATGCGTTTCTCTCCAGCCATCCTCTCCTTGCTGTGAATGGGTGCAGGGAAGGGAGTGATGCTGCCATCCTCCCGCAGACCCCTGGCTGGGGCAGGCGTTCGGCACAGGAGGCCAGCAGAGGGAAGAGGATTCAGGTGCCCCAACTCCCACTTCGGGGTGCCAGAGCCCCACTTGGGAAGCCTAGTGAGCATAAATCAGTGTAGCTGTATTGTTTCTATAGGGCTGTGCTGATTTATGCTGGCTGAGGACTCTTTGCCATTGCCCAGCCTGCTGGATAAACATCTTGCCTTCACACCCAGCATGGCACCAGCTTCTCTTTCAGCCCTTCTCCTGCTGCTCCTTGCCCTCCTGCTCTCTACAGCTGGAGAAAGCACCAACAGCAGGACCCTTCCAGCACACGCAACCTCCGAGCAGCCTCGCCGACAGCCCCGGGGCTCTGCAGGGACCCCTCGCCCTCCCCAGCCTCCCAGACAGACCCAGGAGGATGAGATGCCACAACCTGACATCAGCAGAGTAAAATATGGCCCTGGCAGTAATCCGATAGAACTTGATGGTAATTTGGGGTGGGGGGAGGAGGCCTTGAAAAAAGGAGGCATTGAAAGTACACTTCCTTTCGGTGCATCGCTGGGAAGACCATTAGGAAAACCACTAGATTATTTTTCACATTCTTCAGTGCAAAACTACTGCATTTTATGACCACTATCAATAACAGCTATCATATTACTAATGCTACAGTTGCCACATATATAATATTTAAATCACATTTGCGGCTGACAGAGACCTATGGATATTCTCGATCCCAACAGGCTATTACAGTTCATATCATGTCTGTCATATAAATATTATGAATCATTTCCCACTATCTTTATGGGGGCTACATTGACATCGTCAAAAAGGCTCTGGGTACTGCCGGATACTGCATATTTATATACACCTTATGTATATGTATGTGAATGGAGGGAGATTATACAACAATCATCAGTAATAAATGCCTATGATAAAGCATATTATCTTCACACTTCATTTGCAGAGTGTTTTGTATGCAGGGACTAGGAGAAGGCTCATGGAGAAGGCTCTGTTAAGTGACTGGGAAACAAGCCCTGGTGTAAATTAGGTGGCTTCTCTGCTGTGGGGCTGCTCAGCAGCAGTGGAGGCACAAACCCCTTACAGCAGCATCGGACGAGCGTCAGCCGGTGCCCAGGCACTGGCTTGGTCAGTGGGCTGCTGCTTCACATCAGGTGAGGATTTGGCTTGCGTCCCACTTGCTGGATGGGTGATGCTCTGCATGCTTTCCCCAAAGAGCTGTAAATCTCGTAGTTCATGTACTGCATTTCATCTTCCATCTGTTAATGCTTTCTTTGCTGGCTTCCTTGGCAGTCAAGCCCTGGTCTGGGTGATGAAATGAAATAAAGAGATCTCCAGGTGTTATAAAAGGCAGAACTAGACTTTCCATTTACGGAGTCTTTTTGCAAAGCAGTTAATTAAACCACTGTCCCTGCAAACCAGGTGAAACATGCTAAACCCAATCCACCAGCAAAGCACGAGAGAGGAAGAAACCTCCCCTAGCATTATTCAAGCTAGATCCCGACAAGAGCCCAGGTGCCCTGAGACCTCTTCCCCAAACCTGTTTTAACTGCTTGAACACTTTATTAAGACTTGCTCCATATGTGGAGACAGACAAGAACAAATGCATCTTTATGGCTTGGAAGTCAGGAGATCTCTAATAAGCACTTAATGTCCAGTTCTGAAGCAGCTGAAAGTGCAGCACAGTACAATACATTATTTTATCTAAGCCGTCTCCAAAAGAGGGGAGAATGCAGTGTGTCTGCCTGTCCTTGGCGTGGGAATGTGGCTCTCCAGCTCCAGCAGATCAAATAAATCATGTGCATTTCACTTCATAAACAAACATCATCAGCCTGTTAAATGCTGCTGGGGAAAAAAATAAAGCGATTTAAATCTCCAGCGCTTAGCAATGTCCTGTCCTTTAGAGTTTTTGCTGGTTTGCGTGTGTAGTGCCTCCCAACCTCTGCAGCCGTTTGGGTTTGCAAGGATGGTTTGGATGTGTCTGACAGATGCTGAGAGGTCTTGGCAAGACTCTGCTGACTTGTGTGTTTGGGGACCACCTCCGCTTCCAGACACCAGGGTCCCGGTCTGATGCCATGGCCTCTGGCCTGTCCCCCCAAGTCCTGCCGTGTCTCTTAGCTGCAAGGGAGCCTGGCTGGTACTGGGAAGAAAAGCAACACGTGAGCTCCTCTCGCCCCTGAGAACAAGAAGTAGGTCCTGTCCCGAAGCCCTGCAGTCCAGATGCCCCAGGCAGAAAGTTCCACAGAGCACGGACATTTCAGCAGCCTGTAAGTCTCCTGGGGGAGAGAGGTAACGCAGATCCTGGTCCTAAGGATCCAAAGGGTTCAAGGTCCTGGAACCTGCAGTGACTTTGGGGGGAGCAGGTTGCTGGCGTTGAGGACAAGCCTGGGGAAGTCCCACGAAGTGTGCATGAGTGGAAGGTGCCTTTCTCCATCTCCTCTTGGTTTTCAGCTCACGTATTGCCTGAGTCACACAGCCTTCTCAGGGAGGGACTCCGTGGGCACGAGCCCCGGGCCAGTGGCTGCAACCACCCTTGCCCCTACATCAGGGTAGCTCTGGCCACCCATCGCAGCCTTGCCCCTAGCTGTGCTGGGGGAGATGGAGCCCAGACGTGGCCCGTCAGCTTCTCCTGTTCTTTCTCGCTCAGACTTTGTATTTATTCTTTCTTTAATCTGTAATAAAATGCAGCCGTGGAGGGAAATAGATTGTTTTTTCTAACTGTGCAGGAGGGTGTGAAACAGCAGGGGAAGCATGGCAGGTTTTGCTTTCATCCCATAAGATAATTCTGGGTTACAGACGAGATAAGCTGGAATCACTTAGAAAAACCAAAAGCTATGATTTCCACGTCCCTTTACTGGGCCCAGGTGCCCAGTTCTGAATGCAGTCTCAGGTCTCAGCCCCCCAAAGCAGCTTGGTGCCTACCTCCTGCTGACGCCCACAGGCACCTCGAACCCTTTGCCCCAAATGTCTTGAGCACACGTGGAGGCAACAGAGTGGGAGTGTGGGGATGGAGGGAGAAGCCTTTGCCTATCCGACTCTGAGCTGTGAATGAACGTAGCATCTCTCTCTCCGTCAAATTCGGCCAGAATTGACTGACGGGATTGAAAGCTGTTCAAATGAGGAGAGGCACATCCCAAATCATCCCATGGCATCGACCTGCCTTCCTTAGGATCCCAGGCTAAAGGGTATTTGCATTCCCCAAGGGCAGGGAGAACAACAGCCACTCAGAGTTTCACAAGACAGCTCTCCCAGGCAGTGTAGGACCTTCAAGCGTCCCTGCATCAAGCAGATGTACAAGCCAATGACCTGCAAAAATTATCTTAACGTCCCCCCAACACCCCCCATGATGATTGAAGTCCTTAGCTAGGAAGTGCAAAGCTGAAGTTGAGCACAGCATTAGGCAGCCTGGTAGAGCTTATTAAATTAATAGTGCATTAAAGAATTGAGGGGAGGCAGGTGGGGGGGGAAAGGGAAAGAGAAGGTTTGTAACATCACAGAAATATCCTTGCTACCTTCTGGCATCTTTAAGAGACTGGAAATGTGGGACTGCATCCAGCTGTCTTCTCTGGGGCAAAATTCCTTTGGCTTCTGTGGGAGGTTTTACCCAAATAAGGACTGCAGGATCAGACCTGTTATTGTCGCTGCAATTAACATTTAGATCCACATCTAACACGAACTGTTACAGGCTGGTTAGGGAGAAATTTAATTTGCTCTAAACAGCTTGATGGGAGAGGAGCATGAAATGTCCTAGTTATGGTAATTTCATGTGTTAGAGTCTACAAAGGTGGATTTTCAGCCATGGGTCTAATAACCCTGATATCTGCTGCAGCCATCAACCTAAGCGTGCTTTGGGATCCTGAGGTTTGGGGACAGATCCCCGCCTGTGCTCAGTGGTGGGGTGAGCCATTTACAGCGGCTGGCAGGCTGCCTGATCGCCAGGGACATGCTCAAAGCCGTTCGGGCCCACACTCATCGCAGGCTGCCACGGCACCGGTGACTCAATGGCATTTGTGTGGCACAGGCAGCGAGAGCCTGGATCTGCCCCGGCGAGGCCCGGAGGAGCATTGCCCCCAGATGTGTTTTCCCTTATCAGACACAAAGATGAGCTTTAATTTGTGTATCAGGAAGCTGATTTCTACCTTTTTGCTGTCGGGGTTTGTACGCAGGTATCCACGAGATCTATGATTTTTGCCCCGCCGACCCACTCTTAGAGGCTTTGGACCTGCTTTTTCTGACAAACCCCAACTTTCTTTTATATCCTTATGTATTCCCTTTTTTCCCTTTTCTCCCAGGAGTTAATGTAACTCAGCCATAAAAACTGACTTGGAGATGAAACTTGGCATTTAAGGTCCCAGCCCGGGAGCAAATGAAGTTACCAGTTATAAACACACAGCAAAATCTGTTTGGACATGCTGAAATTACAGGAGCAGAGGATAAAAAGGATCCAAGATGTTTTATTTTGTTTTAACTTCTGCAGCTCCGTGTGAGCATCAGTTTGCAGCCGCTTGCCTGATGCAAGACGGGTCCTCTTGGTGTTTTTCTTCTTGTTATAACTGAAGCCGATGAAATGCATCTCTCGCTGTGCCGGGGAAGAGGCAGGGGTCCCGAGCTGGTCCGCAGCAGGATCCCGCAGGGTTGCCGGCTGCGTACCCCTCGTCTAAGCGCCCGCGCGTGGGGCTGCCCAGAAGGAAAGGCAGGGTCTCTCCCCTGGCAGGCAGGCACAGAAAAGCAGGCAAGAGTTGTAAGAGAAATCAGGTATTAGGGCCTTTCCAGGGCCTCTCCTGTGTGGCTTTAGATACTACAGTGATAGGTATGAGAGAGACCGATAAGTGCACGCATGTGATAGACGGGGATACGGCAATGAAAAATAGATAAGAGGCTTTGTTTTTATAGGAGGAGGTGCTACATTGCTAATATTTATGACACGAGACGTTTTGCCAATTAAAGAATAAATGATGGCAGATAAGAGGCGCGGAAGCGCTCCACGGCCGATCTGCCACACAGCGAGACGATGGCCGGCGGCGGCAGCGCACCCGTGTGTGCGTGTTCCAAACCAGGGTGGTGATGGGTGCCCTGGCTCTCCCACCTCCCCCCGGATTCCCCCCAACCCCGCTCGCTGCAGGAGAGCTGGGCTCTGCCTTGGGAGTTACCTGTGCCAGCAGAACCCCCCAGCAGTTGTCCCCGGTGTCATTTCAGGCTTCTTGCGTGACCCTGTCGCTCCCCGCTGCAGCCGTGGCCCGAGCCTGTTTGTTATGCACATTATGGCCATCAAGAGTGAGGGTCGATATGATGTTTAATATGCTTCATGCATAGTAGAGTCGCTTTGCTCCATCGAGTCACTAATACACATTCTTACAAGGCTGAGTATCATTTATTAAACCCGGAGGCACGCTGGGGAGGGGGGGGCCGGGGCCCCGGCTGCCCTGGGAAGCAGCCAGCGGTGCCGGTGGGGTGGTACCCGCAGCGCTGAGGAGGTGAGAGTTTGCAGACGAACCGCACAGGCACAGAGAGTTATTTGTCGTGCCTCATTTATGGGAAATGAAATAAATTGCACGCTTTGAATGCCGCCTGACGTGTGACGCACCCTGGGGACAGGGCTGAGGGGCTCACTGGGGCTGGGCTGAGCCTCACCCTGGGGCTGGGGTCACCTGAGACTGCTCAGCATCACTGCAAGAGCCCCCTCCCCGAGGCTGCCACCACAGCGCTCTGCACTTTGTCTTTTTCCTTTATTTCTTTTTTTTCCTTATTTGTTTTTTTTTTCTATTTATTTTTTCTTTTCCTTTTTCTTTTTCCTTTTTTTCCTTTTTCTCTTTTCTTTTTTCTTTTTTCCTTTTTTGTTTTGCCTTTTTGCTTTTTTCCTTTTTTCTTTTTTCCTTTCCCCCCTTTTTCCTTTTTTCTTTTTTCTCTTTCCTTTTTTCTTTTTTCTCTTTCCTTTTTTCTTTTTTCTTTTTTTCTTTTTCTTTTTTCCTTTTCCTTTTTTCTTTTTTTCTTTTTCTTTTTTCCTTTTCCTTTTTTCTTTTTTTCTTTTTCTTTTTTCCTTTTTCCTTTTTCTTTTTTTCTTTTTCCTTTTTCCTTTTTCCTTTTTCTTTTCCTTTTTCTTTTTCCTTTTTCTTTTTTTCTTTTTCTTTTTTCTTTTTTTTTCTTTTTCTTTTTTCTTTTTTTCTCTTTTCCTTTTCCTTTTTTTCTTTTTTCTTTTTTTCTCTTTCCTTTTTTCTTTTTCCTGTTTTCTTTTTTCCTTCCCCCCTCTTTTTTTCTTTTTTTCCCCCTTTCCCCATCACTTTAAAAAAAAAAAAACCAAAAAACCTCACGCTTACCGTCGTGCTCTCCCCGGCCGGCGGGGCCGGGCGCGGGGCGGCGCTGCGCGGCGCTGCGCGGCGGGGCGGGCGGTCGCTGCGGGGCGGTCGCGGCGCTCGCTCCCCCCTGCGCGGGCCCCGGCGCGGAGCCGATCGCGCCCAGCGGAGCCGAGCGGCGGAGTTGCATTGTTGGGAGTTTGCAACAACTCCGCGGCCTCCACTGCGCGCCCGGCGCTGCGCGGGGCCGCCGGTGCGGGGCTGCAGCCTTCCCCGCCTCCTCCTCCTCCTCCTCCTCCTCCGCCCCCTGGGCTTTCCCCCCCCCCTCCCCCCCTCCCTCTCCCCCTTTCGCTTTGATTTCGCTCTCCTCCCCTCTGCGCGCCCTGCGTGTGTTTTTCGCCGCCGATCTTCACCAAGCCCCTTGGCATGAGTTAAGCACCAGCTATGGACACCAAACACTTCCTGCCACTGGGTGAGTTGGATTCCGAAAAAGATTCTCCGTTCCTACGGCGGGGTGTGGGGGGGTGGTGGTGGTTAAATAAAATAAAATAAAATAAGCGCCCGAGCTGCCCCCTCCTCCGCTTCCCCTTCCAGCAGCCCGCAGCGGGGAGGCGGGGGATGCGCTGCGCCCCGTACCCGGGGCGGGCGGGCAGCCCCGCGGGGAGAGTTGCTGGCAGCTCCGGGGAGAGTGCCGGGCGGGCCTGCCCCGTGGCCCCCCTCCGTCCTCCTTGTTTTAGTTATTATTTTTAGGTTGTTTTTTTTCAGTTGTTGTTGTTGTTGTTGGCTTTTTTTGCGAGGCGCCGGCGGGGGGCGGCGGGCAGCGGCGCAAGCGGTATTTTCAAACGGGGCAGCGGGCACCGGGGCTCGGCCGGGAGAGCCCCCTCCCCGCCCGGGGCGAGGTCTGCAGGAGGGCTTGGCAGCTCGCAGCCTTTGCTTCCCCCTCTTGCTTTTCTCTCTCGGTTTTTTTTTTTTTTTTTAATTATTTTTTCTTTCCTCCTGTTTCTCGCTCCCCGCCGGTATCTGGGGGGGGCTCAGCGCCCGCGGGGACCCCAGTGCTGCTCCCGCACCGGCCCCTCCGCTCACATCGTCCCTCGCTGGCGGCTCCCCGAAGCCAGCACGCTCGGGACCCTCCTGCCTTTTTTTGTTTGTTTGTTTGTTTGGGGTTTTTTTCCCTCCTCCTCTTCTTTTTAGTTACATTTTAAAACCTATTTCCAGCTGGAGTTTGCCATCGTTTCGGTGACTGAGTCAAGTCCTGGCTTGTAAGGGCGAATGCCTCCTTGCGTCTCGGTTTCAGGAGAAGTGATATTGCAGAGCTCAGTGTTCAGGGTGGGGGGAAGAAAAGTTTTAGTGAAGTAGCCCGGCGCCAAGTCCAGGCGAGGGGGAAGAGGGACGAATCCTGCCATCTCTGCCACGGCTCAGCACGGCGGCGCGTGGGCTCCCAGCCACCAGCCGAGCAAGCCCATGGCCAGTGAGAACATCCACTCCGGCTTCTCTGGGCTTTAAATCTGTGCTCAACCTCTGCTAGCCTGTGGTGGTGTGTTTTGTTTCTTTCTTTTTTTTTTTTTTTCCTGTTTTTGTTTAAGAATTGCAATTTTAGTTGTTCCTTTCTAAGAGCAGAATAAACATAAACACCATCCCGAGGTCCCCAGCCAGCCCTGCCCCCCGGGAGGGTTTCCAGGACCGCGGGGGTCTGGGGGCTTTGGCAGGGAGAGCCTGGCCCCGCGGGCTGGCAGGTCTTCAGCATCTACCTTCCCCCAAAATCATGGGTTTACAGTGCCCCGCGTTGCTTCGGCTGCGAGGTGGGAAATGCTGCTGGGCTGACTCGCCCAGAGTTGCTGTTGGGGCTAAAAGCATCTCACCCGCAGCGGCCCCAGGAGCGGGTCCTGCTGTCGCGGCCAAACCCGCTCCTTTGGGGGGTGACACGCAGGTGCCGGGGAGCATCGCGAACACACCCACCGAAGCAGAAAGTGCCTCTCTCTTGCCACACAAAAGTGGTTTCACCTTCGAGGTGGCTGTTTTAAGTATTTATGTGTCCTTTGATGCTCTTGTGGAAGGCAGTCCAAACCTCTGTTGATACGGGCAGGATCAGGCCCCTACGTATATACTTGCATTTTCTTTCAGACCCGAGCTCTCCTGTTACGCCGTAGATGCTAAATAATACGTTGCGTTATTAGTCATGTTGACTTTGACGGGGGAGGAGAGGGGGAGCGTGTGTCACCTTGCTGCTGGCTTGGGTAAGGATTTTCACACTGGTGCAAATGAAAAACAACTGATTTATCTGCTCATTTATAAATGTACGTGTGCCTATGGCGGGGAGAGGGTGGGTCTTCGCAACATGCTGTTCAGCACACTGGGAGCATCCAGAGGGAAAACAAGGCAGCCCCCCCGGGACGGCGGTGCTGGCTGGGGGTTACGACTTCGCATCGCTGGCTTAGGAGAAAATTCAGCTGCCCGCAGGAGCTGTTTAGGGTGCGTGGTCTGGCTTTGTGTCCGCTGCGGAAGCGACTCCTAAGTTTTATCCCCTGGCCTTTGGTCACCGATTACTGGAAAAATCAGCTTTGGTTGTAAGGGCAGTGGGGGCTGCAGGTTTCGGAGGGGGAGGTCTTGGTCCCGCGCTGAGCACGGGGGTCCGGTTGAGCCTGAAAGCGTGTGAGTGGTTTGTAAGAGCGAGGGGAGTCTCACAGGGTGCGAGCAGAGACCTTCCCAGTGAAACCAGAGCGGAGCTGGGGGGCCACGGGGCCTCAGTGCTTTTTAGAGGTGGGACGGTCAAAAACCCGCCAGGTCCTGGCTTTGCAGAGAGCCAGGGTGTTTTGTCAACCCTATCCCATGTCATGGTTGGGAGCTGGCGTTTGCAAGCCAAGGGGAAAAAAATAGCCAAGCTTGTGGAGTTTGTTTCCCTGCACACCAGTATGGGCCTCAGCTGGAGAACAGAAGCAACTGGGGGCCAAAATCAGGCTCTGTTATGCGTGGCCCCATCAAAATCTCAGCTCAGTTTGGCCTAAAAAGGATAACCTGGTGGAGGTTCCTGGCCAAGTCCTGCCCGTGGTTAGACTCGGATAACCCCGCTGATGTCATGGGTGGAAGCGTGGCCAGTGCTGGGCACTTTTAATAGTAGTATCTCATTTTCCTGCTCCTCTCGGCAGCTGCTGGCAGATGCCAGGCAGAGGCTCCCCACGAGGACGGCACGTCCCCGGGCATCTCCCGGGCTGGATGCCGTCACCCTGCGGCTCCGTCTGCTGTCCCTCTCCCAGGAGAACCTGCAGCCTGGCCGCCGGGTCCGTGGGCACTGGGGCTGCCTGCGCCTGCGCCGCGTCTGCCTGTGTGCAGCCTTCCCCCACGGCACAGGTACTGTCCGGGGCTCCAGCTCTCCCTTTACTGGGTCTTTAATGATCGGGGATGTCTTGCTTTTGTTCCTCTGGGGGGGCTGTGCTGTGCCGAGTCTCCAGGAGGAGGAAAATCAAGAAAACGCCATCGCGCAAGTGCTTGCGAGGCTGGGGGGATCCACGTCTCCAGCCTGCTGGGGTGCACGTGTAGAGGTCGGGCTTTGCACGGGGCCAGGTTGGGGACTGATGTGCAAACCAAGGAACTTGCTTCTTCGGGCAGCTGCTTGTTCCCAAGGCTCTGACCATTGCAATCCTTTTATTGCTTCATTTTCTTCTTTGCCTGTTCCCCTAAGAAGGTGAGAGCTTCTGGGGAGCAAAAGGGGGATGGTGAGCTCGGGGAGCCCTCCCTCGAGGCTCAGCCTCATGGGGGGAAGAAACAGTTAACGGGTGTCCGAGGCCGGTGCTTCCCTCCCAGAGGTCAGTTCACCAGGTTGCAACCTCTGCGAGTCCCTCTTCCCACCCGCGCGGCCGTGCCAGGGCCGGCTGCAGCTGCTCAGGATGTGGGGTGAGAACTGGCCGTGCACGGCCCTGCCGAGGCCGGGGCGGGAACGCCTCCGAGGAGAACAGCAAAACAACCCCGCGTGTCCAGCTCGAGGGGAGCAACCCGGAGCGTGGGGGCTGCTTTGGGTGGAAGAGACCGTGGGAGTGTGAGCATCCATGAGATGCTTCATCCCGCATCCCCTGGCCTTGCCATCAGGCACGTGGCCGGGATGAACCTGGATGCTTTGCAAAACCCAAGGCAGATTGGTGGGAGCCCACGTCTGGGTTGAGATCTCATCATGATCCTCAATTCTGCTTCTTTTAGCTTCAAAAATTTACAGCTGGTAGGAAAATCCATAGGAACAAAAATGATGAATTATGATGCTCAGCTTGTCTGAGCATCCCTGTGAGGAAGGAGGAATCTTCTGCCCCACATCTGGAGGGTGCTGGCCGGCTCCGTGGGGCTGCGGGTGCAGCACCGGAGAGGGGCCTAGGGGCAAGAGAGAAAGTCAGAGACCAAGTCCTGGTCTCCCTTGCTGAAGCACAGCGTAGGGCTCGACCTCTCCCAATTGACATATGCAAAACAAGCCGGCAAGGAATTTTTGCCTTTTTTCAGAATCTGGGCTGTCACAGTTAAATAAATCCTCTGAGGATCCCTGAGTTTACTCCACGTCGTCCTGCTGTGTTGGAGAGACCGTTTGGGTTTTCGTATTTAGGGCATTTTATTTATTTAAAAGAGAGTGGGGGAGAAAGCCACAGAATTTTAGTTATTCATTGCAAATATTATTATTGGCATTTTGCTCCTGTTGAAAAAAAAATCAAGGGGGGAATCAAAGCATTTCACTGGAAAATACACCCTGGCTTTGTCCCACCCACATCTTCAAGGCAAAAATAAATATTTATTAAGAAATGGGTTAAAAACCTTTTTGTTGGAGTATTGTTTTCTGGGAGCAGGGGTGGATTCCCATATGCCAGAGCCCTGCCGCCTGGCTGCATTTTTTATTTTTTTTATTTTTTTATTTTTTTGCGGGATGGTTAAGAAAACAAACAGCGTAGCTGTGGGCACCGCGGGGCAGGGGCTCGGGCTTTGGGATGGTTTTTGGTCCTGCTTCTTGCACAGGGTTCTCGTTCCTACGAGCATCCCGGCACCTTTTGGTGGGGGACTGCGTGTGAGCAGGGTATTCCCCCGAGGCTCTCGGCTGCCTGAAATCACCGAATCATTCTTGCTATAAATATCCCACGACCCCGCTGCGGCAGGCGGTGAGACAGCAAGAGGTGGTGGCCCTTGGCAAGGGGCTTAACTGAGGGTGGTGGTGATGGAGCGGGGATGCCAAGGGGGTCCCTGCCCACTGGCTGGGCTCCTCTCCGCTGTACTGGGCTGCCGGTGGTAACCAAAGCCGGGGACGCCTCAAATCGCTGCCGGCGGAGCGCTGGGTATTGCAGGGACCTTCCCTGGGAGCTCGGTAACCTAATTGGGCTCTAATTAATCCTGTTCTCTGGCTCTGATCCCCAGCGCGTCTCCCCATCATCACCTCCCTTCGCGGGCGAAGGAACTGGGTCTCTCCTCCCTCCGGCCCGCGGTGCCAAGGGATGCTCGGCAGAGCCAGCGCGCTGCTGGCGCGGGATCCAACCCGGCAGCTCCGTAATTGCTTCCTAAAAGGCCCAGGTGGGCTCTCAAAGTCAGTACAGCTACAAAGCAATAGGGGAGGCAGCCTGGGTGGTTTTATTTTAATTGATTTTGTCAGGAGTTGCTGTATTTTATTACATATAAAGACTAGACTCTGGAATAACTTTGAACGTTTGACACACACACAAAAAGCAGCTTTCTGACATTTTCCTCTTTGCTTGTCTTTTATTTTATTTCTCCCCTCTCCTCCTCCTCAAAGGAAAGCGTGTGCCTGGAGGGAGGACAGAGGAGGAGGGAGGAGTGGTTGTGTCTCTCCAAAGGCTGCTCGAACATCAAGGCAGCGCAAAGCAGACGAAATAATATTGCAAATAAGGATTTAAAAAACCCTACAGAAGGATCCCCACACATGCCAGCCAGCTCAAACTGCTAGAAGATTTTCAGACAGAAGCAATTTAGCCTGGGAAAATGCTCTATTGTTGAGATGGAAACTGGCTGTGAGAACTTGCCTTTTCTGACAACGTTTTGCTTAGAAAAAGCAAAGCAAAGCAAAGTCAGGGAAACAACCTGAGTTTTTATTTAGGGAAGACGGAGCATTTCAAAATGGAGGGTGTTTTCTGAGATAAACACGGAACAATTCCTTTGCAAGAGAGGGAAGAAAGGGTTCAAATTAAGCCCAAATGCAACTCCCCTCCTTTGAATTTTGTTTAACATGGAGTTAAAAAATAATCCTGTTCAAACAGACCACTCGTAAGCATAAAATGGATGTTGGTTTGGTTGTTTTTTTTTTTTTTCTTTTATTGTGATCTACAATAAAAGTTTCAAGGTTGCACCTTGGGGCTGTAATTCTGATCGCAGCTCTGTTTGTGCCAGCTCCTGCCTCTGCGCATCAGGAGGGGACGGATCTTGCCTTGAAAACTCATCGGCTGCCCAGATGAGACAGATACAGGGTGGGAAACTGAGGCACGCAGGAGTGTCTGAGCGCCGACGAAGCTGGGAACGGGGCCCGGAGCGAGGGCGTGGGATGGTTGTGAAACCTCGGCTGGGACGGCGGCTTCCAGCCCCGCAGAGCAGATCCGTCTGGGATCCGAGCTCCGCAGGGCTCCCGTGGTCTTTTGAGGGTCCCAGCTTCTGGTAGCCAAAAAATCCTCCAAGCTGCTTTTTGGGCTGGGAGCAAAGAAAAGCTCGCTGATGGGGTTTGTGTGTAAGCCAGGTGCTTCCAAACCAGAGGGCAAGGAAGAAACACCCTAAATATTTGTTTTATTAAGCATCAGGAGCAGGGCTCGCATCCTCCTTCTGCTCTACTGGAAGATGGTTCCTCTCGCCGTGGGCATTGCTCCTTCTTTCAAACCCTGGGGGATTTTTTGTTTTTTTGGGTTAATCGCTTGCTTTTGGTGGGCCCTGAGTGGAGGCTGGTGGTGTATTTGGGTTTGGGTCTTGTCTGAGCCGTAACCCTTGCCCTGGATTGCATTGGATGCGAGATCACTGCGGAGCGAAGAGATAAAAGGTGCAATACTGGCATTTGTGACCAATAAAATGGTAATGGGATTCCCATCTGGTTGTTACTTTTCATGGTCTCCTCTTTGGTGGAGTTTTGGCTTTCTTCAGCTTTTACAGACTTTAAAAGAAAAGAAGAAATGAGGGGAGGGGGAGCTGAGGGCAGCCCTGGAGCCCCCCGAGGTTTACGGCCCCCTCAGCTCATGGAGCAAATCCTTTGTGCTGGGGCTGCCAGGAGCGGATTAGGGAGGGATGCCCCGTCTAGTTTCAGCTGGCTGCGCGGCACTGGGCGCGAAGGCAGAAATATTTGATTATTGTTTTTCCATTTTTGGCCGACGAGTAAGTGCTGGAAAGTTTTTTGGTTGGGTTTTTTTTTTTGGTTTTTTTTTTTGCTGTGAACTCTGTGGGCTGCTGCGAGACAATTTTGTTGTGGGCAGCGCGTCTCCTACGTGCCCATTACGGAGTCGAAATGAGGCAACGGCAGCAGTGAAGCAAGAGCGGAAGGAGAAGCGCGGGAGAGGAGGTGCGCTGCCAGCCGAGATCCGCCTGGAGATGCGGAGGTGACGAAGCGGGGAGACGGGATTAGGCTGCGCCGGGTTGGCACGGGATGCGACGGAGGAGGCTCGCTCCCCGCAGGTGAGATGGTGAGCGATGGCAGAGGCACAAAGGGGCGTAGAGAGGAGCGGGGTCAGAGAGAGGCAGGAGCAGACCCAGGGGCGTTGCAGGAGCTGGGGAAGCTGTTTTGGCTGCCCGTGGGGCGGCAAGGGATGGGTGAGAGTGGCTTCCCAGCGCTGCGGCTTCCCTGCCCTGCACCGTGGGGAGCAGCAGCCTCTCCCTGAGGACCCATGTGCAGGTGGGTGCTCCTGCAAAAGGGGAAAAAAGGGAGAGAGACCCTGTTTCCCCACTGATCGTCTTGCCAGACTGTGCTGGACTCCTCTTCTGCTCCCACCTCCTCCTTTTGCTGCCCCATTTTTGCAAGATGAGTGACTTTATCAGGCCCGGGAACCTGTGGGCTCTGCCCCACGCGGAGGAGCTGTGGCCTCTAACGCCACTGAGCAGGGCCCGGCGGCGGCAGATAACGGCGTATCAGCGGCAGGTTGTGCCAGAGATGCTCACCCTTGCCATGGTGGGGAGATGTTTCTTCGCATCAGCGTTGGGGCTGCTTCTGGAGACCCCCTTGCACCCTACAGCTGCCCCGACCCACACCTGTGGGGCTGCTGCAGCCTGGGGGGAGGCTTAGCAGGGTCAGGGATGGGGGGTAAAAGCAGGGGTCCCTACGAGGGCACCCCAACCCTGCGAGGGACCAGGCAACTTTAGCAAGCTGAAAACCTCTGTCTCGGAGCTCTGCACCTGCATGGCCAGCCCTCCCTTTTGACCTGCACTTGTTCAAGTGTGACTTTCAATTGATCATAAAAATCCTGTGTGATTCACAGTGCTTCTGCCCTCCAGCCTGCCGGGCTCCGTCTCTCCGCATTCACTTAGCGTGAGAGAGCAAATTGCCCTCCAGTTCATCCTCCTCATTCTTAATGGGGAACCATTGCTTTCTGGATCTGCTCCCCCCCATGCACTCCTTGAATTATAATACATTAGCGATGGTGGCTTAGCATTTTAATTTAATTTTCTCTCTTTTTTTTTTTTTTAAATTTATTAAGAAAACCCGTTTCAATGCAAGCTCCCAAACGCCAGGGTGGGGAGGGAGGGAGGGAGGTGCAGCTCCCTGCTCCATCCCAGCGCAGACCCCATGTGCGTGCGTGTGCGTGTGGCTCACAGACAGTGAAATTGCACCCTAGAGTTATAAAGCAATTGTCTAGCTCAGCAGCAGAATGAGCATGAAATGGTGCAGAAAGCAACTAAATAAAATTGGGTAAGGCAGATGCATGAAAATAATGACATCTCTATACCGTAGTCAGGCACGCTCGCTCCTTCTCACACATGCAGATAAACTTTTATAACAGACTTTGCCTTTGTTTTCCCAGGAAACTCTTCTAAAATGGAGCTGTGTGTTAGTGTGGTGCGAGCCCCTGTGCCCCCTCTCCCGCGTTTCTGGGGCCGTCGTGCCGTGCCTCGCTGTCCCTCTCCTTCTCTGCCGCTCTCCCCGTCCCCCTTTTCCCTTCTTTTTGTTTGCAGAGCAGGATTTTTCTGCTCAGCCAAACACCGAAACGATAACCTTTGCAACTTCATTTCCCTTCGGCTGTGGCGGCCGTGCTGGGCTGGGGGAGCGCTGCGAGCGGGTGGCTCTCGGGGGTGACCTGCCATGTCCCATGCAGACTGGATGAAGAGATGCTCTCCTGGCTCACACTTGCTTTGGGGTTTCTCTTTTTTTCATTCCTGGATGGTGGCAGCTGTAAGGATGGGAACGTGCAGGCTGTTGCGTGGAGCTTTAGGACATGAGAGTGGGGATGGAAAACCCGGGTGGTGCACTGGCTGCGTCCCTGCATCCCTCCTCCCAGGTGATGGCTGGTGGCACCAGGACCACCCAGTCCCACCCTCTGTATTTATCCGGCTGCACAGGTTAAAAATGCCCCAAATTGGGGGCCTGGAGAATTGACCTTAACTGTGATTCCTCCCCAGAAACCCTCCCTGGTTCTTCCCCTGGGCTCTGTGCTGCTGTCCCTGCTCCAACGCTGCCCCAGAGCCTTTGGCCTCAGCAGAGGCACGTTCCCCCTGTCTGCTCCTGGGAAGCCGATATGTTTCCCAACACGGTCTGACGTTTCGCTCCTCCTGCGCTGGGATCCTCACGAGGCTGGGAACAAGCTGCTAATCTTCCCACCCAAGAGGCCCTTTAGGTGACGTTCAGGCTGTGTTCCCACCGTCCTTGTGCCCTCTTGCCTCTGAAGGCATCACCAGGCGCCGCTCCACGTGGTCGCGGTGCTGGGGACGCTCTTTCTCAATGGGGTGCTGCCTGCTGCATCCCGCCCAGGCTGGCTCATGCCAGGGACGGGGAGCAGGTGGTAGCAGTCGGGCTCCCCCAGCCTCCCCAGTCTGCTGCTCCCCAGTTCAGAGGGCTGAGGTCTGAGCCAGTCATGGATCCGTTCCCTCTCTGCAAGGAAAATTAAGTCCATCTTTGCATTGCTGGGCTTGCTGCACCAGAGCCTGGGGCTCACTGCCCAGTGTCTTTGCAGCAAAACCTCCATCTCTGATTTTCCTTTGCTGGGACACGTCCCTGGGGTCCCCGATTAGCTGCTCCAGTGCCTTGCCTGCTGCCTCCCCATCACACGCAAGACCAGCGCCGATCCCACGGGTGGCTGGGAGCCGTGTGTTGGCTGCGCAGCCTCGAAGCACAAGGCGGCACTGAGCCCAGCAGTGTGGGACATGTGCATGTTCCCCTCCTCGCTGCCTGCAAAAACCCAGCTCCTCTGGAGAGAGGCAGAGGAGGAGGCTTCCCTGCAGAGATTGCTCCAGCTCTGGGCAGACGGATGCTGAGACCCTGCCAGCGTTTTTTGCTGGTGTGGAGCCACAGCACCGGAGTGGAGAGCAGGGAAGTGCACACATGCAAAAATCAGTGTGAAGGCATAAATCAGGCCGAGAGTGAAAGGTTAAAGAAATCCAGAGGAAGCGGAGTGATGTGCGTGATAGAAAGGGGTTTCCTGTACCTACACAGGCCACCCAGGCTCCCTTCCTGTCAGGGCAAACCTGCTAACGCAGAAACTTTCTGCACCCCTAAGCAAATTGTGGTCTGCTGGGTGGGCACGTTGTGAGCCAGCCATGCCAGTTAATGCTTTGCACTTACAGTCTGCTCCCTCCGAGCCTCTGCGGTGGTATTTATAGGATGTCTGGGCAGCTCTGGGAGAGTATCCCAGCCGTTCGACCCCGTGGTGGGGAGCAGGAGCAGAGCTCAGGGAGGGACGCAATGATCCGTGCTGGAAGCTGTGCTGCCACGGTGCAGTCCTAAATCCCCATCCTCTCCTTTGCCATCCGTGCTGGGCTCGTTTTCTGCAGGTGAGCTGTGTCTGCCAGCTGCCCTGTGCTCCGAATAAGGGACCGGACATCAGAGGTGGCTCTGGGAAGAGTTAAGACTCCTGGGACAATTACCTGCAGGCCCCCATTTAAGCACTTAGGAAGTCTTAGCCAGATCCCTGCCAGAGATAGCCTGGCCAAAGGCCAGCTGATACCTATTGTTTGCAAATGTCAGGAGACTTTGTCTAAACAGCGGTTCAGAGCTGGGGCTTGCTGGGAGCAGGAATCCCAGATGGGCTGGGGGGCTCTGCTGCCCTGCTGCGGGGGGGCTGATGCTGTGCGGGGACTTGCTGCCGAGATATATGGCAAGGCAGCACCCCGAATTACACCCTACCAGTAGGTTTCTCTGCCCCTTATAGGGTTGGGAGACACAGATTTAGTTCGTTAGGGTTTTTGCCTGTGTTTCGAGTTGTATTTTGGTAGCGGTGCTGCCGTGCCCTGCTGCCATGCCCTGCAGCTCCAGGGCTTTGCCTTGGAGCTCCGGTGCAGCTCTGCCTCAGGGTTTCACCCTCCTCTGGGTGACTTACGGCAAGTCGCTCCCTCTTCGTGCCTCACCTGTGGGGCAGGTTTAGGCTGTGGAAATCAGAGGCCATCGGTCACCGCGAGCTTTGTTTAGCTTGGGCGCTCGGTGTTCCCATCTTTGTTGTCTTTCCGCCTGCACTGCTATTGCCGAGGGGCGTTGGGCGCCGCTGCCCGCGGGCACCCAGGCGCTCTGGCCGGCCGGGTGTTATGCCATGGGAACCGAGGCCAGATGGGCATGGAAAACCACGTCTGGCTTCTCCAGCAAGGTTTCACGGCCTCTAGGTGTGTGCAGGAAATGTTGCAGGGCAGGGATTTCTTGCAGCAAGCCCTGGGTGGCAGATAACAGCGCGGTTCCCATCTAAAGCCCCCACCTACGCAAGTGGGGAGGCTCCACCTCTCCCTGTGCCTTCCCAAAATCCCATGGCAGTGCAGGAGATGCGCGGCTGATCCGGGCATTTTCCCAGGTCTCTTTTTTGGAGCAGTGGCATTTGCCCTGGACACTGCACCGGCTGCAATGAGATGCAACCCACCCTGGAGCTGCTGCCTGGTTGTAGCTCAGCTGCACCCCAGGAGCAGCAGCTGGCATCGGGGGAGCCCAAAAGCTCTTCTCAGGGATGCACGAGCAGACAAGCCCCAGGATACGGCCCGGGCAGCAGTGGTGTTGAGGGTGAAGCTCATCCCGGCTCATCCCCGAGAGCAGAGGGATGCTCCCAGTCCTGCCTGAAACGTGGGGACCCCAAACCAGCCCTTTGGAAGGAGGGGAGCGTGTGTCGGGGCAGAAGAGTGCCTGCATTGGGTTGGGGTGCGGGTTGGGGTCCTCGCCGCCCACGCCGGGTGGGAAGGGGGTGAGCGCGGGGCCGGCGGTGCATGCCGGGCGCCGGGAGGTGCCCACGGGGCGGGAGCAGCCGGTCCTGCCAGTTCTCTCCTGCACAGGGCTGGGTGCTGGGAAGTCCCCTGAGCTGCAGTCGAGGCCGGGGTGAGGGCTGATCCCAGTTCCCTCTCTGCCACCGGTTCCCCGGGTGGCCTTGTGCAAGTCACCTGGTCTGGGCATCCCTCGGCTCCCAGCTGGGTGATGGGGTATCATTCTTCCTTGGCTGGTCCTGACGGCTCGATTGCAAATCTTTGGGAGCAGAGGCTCTGTGCTGGGGAAAGCACCCAGAGGGCCTGGGCCTGGCTGGGAGTAAAAGCTTGCTTTGCATGGGAAGGGAAGGTGAAGGCAGCGTGCTCCCTAACTGAATGCACCTTTACAAATTAATAAGGTAGAAGTGACTCTATCAAAAAAAAAAAACCCACAGTGTGTTGGCCCGCCCCTGTAATTGCCAGTGTGGAAATCATGGCACATGAGGACTGGCAAGCAACTGATTAAATCTGCAGGCTTGTTTCAAAAGCAGAGGAAATGAGCCTCCCAGTGCTGCCGGGGCTGGGGGTCGCGGGCGACCCTTCGGCGGAGGAGCCTTTGCCAGGGAGGTTCGGCTGGCGCGGACCCCACGAGCACCGTCGGGATCAGCAGCTCGGCATTGATTTCATTGAGCGGGTTCAAGATCACATCAGCTTAACTAAGGACTGAGATTGACCCATGGTGATTCGCTGACTTTATTATTAAGATGGTGATGTGGCTGGGCTGGGGAAGAGGGAGCTTATCGTTCCCGTCTCTGCATGGTGGGATGGCTTGGTGCAGGACTGACACCTTTTCCAAATATTCATTGTATCTTTTGCTGTGAAGAGGTAAAATCCTGAATGTACCTTGAAGGAGCGGTAGGAGAAGGACTTTCCATCCCAGCTCTTGGCCCTGTCAGTAGCTGCAGAAGAGGAATGTTATAAGGAGCTATTCATCATTGCAATTATTTTATTAGGAGTACACAGTGTGCTTGAGAGCTGGAAGAGATGGAGCTTTGGGATGTTTTCAGCATTATAAATACTGGTTGGTTACATCACCCAGCTTTTAAAAAATGGTATGTGTAGCCCTGGTGAAAGAAAATTTGCAGACAACCTTGGGGAGGAGAGCTGGGTGCCTGTTCCCAGCAGGGAGGGCAGTGCGGCTTCTGCCCTTGCGTCTCCCTCAGGACCAACGGGGAGAGAAATCTCTGGGCTCTGCCCCTGCACAAAATCCCTGGGGGGAATTTGTGCCCGGCTGCCCGGTGTGGGCTGGAGATGGGTGAAACGGGCTCCTTAGGGGCAGCCAAATCATGATCACAGGAGATGGGTCAGGTCCCACGTGGAGGCACGGAGCCCTGCAGCACACCACCGCTCCCCACTCTGCAAGCGCTCCATATAACCTCACGCTACTGAAAACCAAAATGCTGCTCCGGGGCCTGTTTTTGTAGTTTTCTGTCCTGCATGGAGCCCCGTGTGCTTTGCGGGGGCTGCCCACCTCGGTGGCACCCCATCCTGCTGCGGCAGCGGCGGAGCAGCCGGCGGCGGGTCCCACAGCAAGCTGGCACCTCTGCGTGCATTATCGCAGCCGCGCTCCGGGGCTAAAGTCCATGATGGGAAAATGCCCAGTGGACTTTTAACTGGAGTTCTTAGGAGAGCCCAGCTTAGAAACCTTTAACTGTTTCCTGGTGATCTCCGCTGGAAAGCAAAGAGAGAATCAGGGAGAGGGTGGGCTGCCTGCCTGGGGTCGGGTCCCTGGGGTGGGGGCTTGCTTGTGGCCATGCCGGGGAGATCATGGGGATCGTGCTGGCTGGTGCTGGGGTCATCGCTGCATGTGCCCACCCCTCCGCTGGCTTTGCTGTCAAAACCTCGGCTCTCGGCCCAGCTGTGCCATGTTGTATGGGCCCCCCCAAAATCCAGCTCTGGGCATGTAGAGGCCGCAGCAGGGTCACTGGACTGTTCTCCTTGGGACACATCTCAGCGTGTGTCCCTGCCCTCCTCCCTTTGCTGTCCCTCCCGCTGCGTGGCCTGAAAAGATGAACCCTGTTTGCCGGAGAGGGGGTGGGCAGTGCTCTGCAGCATCCATATCAATGGGAAACTGCATCTGAAGGCTGACAGGAGACTTGGCTGCTGCTTTTTTTGCTGTCTCATATGCTGGTGTTGCCTCCTGCTTGAGGCACCTGGGTGTCTGGGGAGGGTTTATTCCAGCATCTTCATCCTTATTCCTCTTGCCCTTTCCCTTGCTGCTGTTTTGCATATTTTTTTTTTTCTGCAGGTTGTGGGTCTTGTTTGCTCTGGGTGGGTCTGCAGGCGCCGAGCGGGTGCCCGCTGCTGGCCCAGGGCTTGAGCGGTGCCTGTGCGGGGGAAGAGCGGGGCTTTCCCGTGACTCCAGCAAAACCAAACAGCCGCCCTCTCCACGTCACGAGGTGATCGATCCGTCCGCAGCACGGATGGGGACAGGGCGTGCATTCCCGAAGGGCCAGGGCTTTGCAGGGAGGGAATTCGTGCAAGCAGGGGCAACGCGGGGTTTGTGCCCGTTGGGACCAGCTGAGCGTGGGACGGCATCGCTGGCAGCCCCTGAGGCACAGCTTTGCCGGGGAGCGGGCAGGCTCCCCGTGCGCCACGAGCTGTGCCCTCGGTGGAAGTGATTCCCGGGTGAGAAATTCCCACTGTGGAAGCTTTTATTACCGGGCAGAGCTAGGTTTGTTTTGTTTATCATCCATTTATTTGGCTTTGGAGGCATGCCCAGATTTCTCCAATTTTGTGTGTGTGGATGTGTGATTTATTAGGATTCAGGGTTTTTTTCTGGTTTAATTTCACTTCCTCAAACTGACAGGCCGTTTGAACAAACTTCTTTTGGATGATTTCCTCTATAGTTTTAAAGGGACGCCTAAAAATAAAGGGAAAATGTTGCAGCATGGTTGACAATTAAAAAACCACCCGGTCTGCCGCTGCGACAAACCTCAGCCCTGATTTCGGCAATGGAGAGAGCTCAGAGGGTGAAAAAACAACATGATTTCACTTTTGGGTACTTAGAGCTTTTGACAGCACTTCAGGGATCACTGGCTTTACTTATTTCACTGTAAAGCTGATCGTGCCGCGATCCTGCGCACACTTAGGCACGTTCTTAGCTTTCCGCATGCAAGCGGTCCATTAAAATAGTTGTGCGTGTCTAAAGCTCTGCCAGCTCCAAGCTTTGGTTTCCTCTCTTTGGCTTGATCTGTTCCGCAGTGGTCAGGAAGAGGGGGGAAAAAAACTCCATTTAAGAAACACTGGAAAATGTAATTGCAACCTCCAGAGAATGGGGAGCAGGTAGGCAGGGGCAGAGCACCTGTAGCTGCCTTGAGCTGGGTTTGCTGCTTTTGTTCTGCCGGGGTTTTTACAAGCTGGGATTTCGCAACGGCGACGTGGCTTTCGAAATAACTGAGACAGGGTTTTGCCTGGGCGTTCTCCAGGGCCCGGCGCCGGGCGCGTTGCTGGCGATGCAGCCCGTGGCGCCGGGAGGTGGTGGGGAGCCCCGGCAGCATTGGGGCGATGCTCGGGCGCTGCCTGGGTGCAGGCAGGGAGCTGGGGAGCTGCTCTGTCCGTCACACTCGCGGTGCCGGGCAGCAGAGAGATTGAGATGAAGGAAAACTTCCTTTCCCCCTGTCCAAGCTATAAAAGCATGAGAGAGAGAGAGAGAGAAAGATTCACCCCAGGGATCAGCAGTGATAAAAAGCCTCTCTTTTGAAAAGCGATGAGAGAAAAGAAGTGTGTCTAATCCTCCCGGAGAAGAAAGGAAGAACATCCCTCTGCCGCGAGCCGTGCGGGGGACGGAGGGACTCCGGTGGGGATGCAGTGACCCGGCGCTCCTGCCCGGCCGGATCCTGTCTGGTGCTGGCTGATGTAGAGGAAGGGCCAGATCCTCTGTGCAGGAGCAGAGATGCTTTTTATTGCATGGGATCCGGGCCCGTGGGCTTGGAGGAGCTCCATCAGCATGGGGATGGCAAGAGAGCCAGCCTGTGGGTCCCTACAGGGCTGGGGGCTGGCTGCGCTGTGATGCAGGGTGCAGGCAGCAGTCTGGGGCGCGTGGGGCTGGGGAGATGCTGCTGGCTCTGTTGCCATCCCCACGTTGCTCAGTCTTTGCAGAAGAGCCTTGCTGGCACCCGGTGGGGGAGAGACAGGCCCAGATTTTCTTTCCCCTTTCACCCTTGGCCCCGGGGCTGGAGAAGGCTGCTGAGTGAGGAGGGATGCTTGTCCCTGGGGCGAGTATCCAAGGGACTCCCACAGCCCTTGATCACTTTTTCCCAGTGGTACGGGGGCATGCAGCTGGCCTGGCTGGCTGTGTCTACAGCCGTCTTTCCTCTCCTGGTACAACAATGTCACCATTTCCTCAGTGACAACCTGCAGTGGTCAGGCATGGCACTGAGCTGCTCGGTCACCCCGTCAGCGATGGGGCGGTGGCAGCTCGGCTGCTGGTCCCATGCTTGCAAAGTCCGAGCTGAGGCCGCCCGGTTGTCTTTATTGCTGTTGTGGTTGATGATTTATTTCAAGCAGCATCCGCCCTGTCTTGTGACTTGATTAAAAAATAAAGCAAACAGCAGCGCAGCGTGGCTGCTGTGAGCCAGGGGGTCCCTTCCCTGAGCTCCCACGGCATTCCCAGCCCGTGCCTGAGCTGTGCAGACCGGGGACAGGCTGCTCCGGGGGGATTTAGCAGAAAAACATGCTGGGGATGGTAGGGTAAAGGCAGACGGCAGTGTTGCAGTGGAACGACCTGTCCGTCCGGGAGAGCGGCCTGGCTGGGGATGGAGAGGTGGGCGTTGGGGCGGGAGCCCTCCGCACGCTGGGTCGTGCACACCCGAGCGAGGCAAGGGGCAACCCCGCTCCCGGGGACCCGCCGCCGCTCCCGTCGCTGGGGTTGAGGGGCCTTTCATAGACTGTAGAGATTCAATCTGCTCCTGAACAGTTATCTGTGGCTCCTTGAATGGAATAATGATCATCCATAGCCAGGAAAGTCCTCATTGTACTGGGATTAATGAGTTTATGTTTAAAAAAACAACAGAAAGCCCAAAACCACCACTGTGCACCTTCAGGAAGAAACGGGTGATGGGGTGGTGGTGCGATGGAGCTCTTGCCACAGCCCCGCTGCTCCTGCGGTGGCTGGGGAGGAAAATAAAGCTGACATCAGGGCGTACTGGCTAACTGCACAGCCTGGTAGGCAGCGGTGTGGTCTGCATCCCGGGGGTGCATGCTGGGCTTCCCCAGCAGCCTCGCTGTGCTTCTGGGTAAGGATTTTGGAGAGGCTGTCAAGCGTTTCGCTGCCGGTGAAACATGCTGCGCTGGCCGGAGGGCCAGCACAGAGCATCCTTTTGTGTGCTGCGAGCCTTTGAGGAATTAGACGGTGCCTATCATGTCGCGGTGTCATCTACTGCCCGTCTGCTCGTCTTGGTAACAGTGGGAAACTGGGGCTGAGATTTTTGCAGATCATCCTGGGATGTTCGAGCTGACAGCTTCGGTGCCGGGAGTTTATGCCCTGGCCCTTGGGGAGGGCTTTGGCAGAGCCTACCGCCCTCCGCTTGTATGCGGAGGGAGCAAGTGACTCAGGAACCCCTCGCAGAGAAAGGGGAGCAGGGAATTAGCTCACGGCTCTTGTGAAAGAGAGAAGCCAACTTGATACCTATAATTAAAGCGGGTGTCAAAGAATGAAGTGCAAATTCCTCAGTGGGCATCTCACCGGGAGGGAAAGAAGCGCCTGCTGGCTGACCCGAAAGTGGCAGCTCCTCCCTGGCGAGGGGCTGTGGCGGGGCCAGTGCCGAAGCTGCGAGGGCCAGGCGTGAGCCCCCTTGCTCCCGTCCCTCCCAGCAGGAACGAGCTGGTGCAGATGGCAAGGCCACGTGTGTCCTGTCCCCGTCCTGTCCCCGTCCTGCTGCTCCAGCCAGCGTAAAGGAACCGGCTGCGGGAACAGTGCCCAGTGGGGATGGTGGATCTGCCCCAGGCAAAAAAGTCCTGGGGAGCATGTGGGGCTTGTCGGGGAGGCGAGGGGTCCCTGGGCACAAAGCTGGGGAGAGGCAGCGGTAGAGAGCGAGGCGAAGGGTGGGTTTGGGGTGCCTGCTTTGGGAACTGCAGGCGAGCAAGGGCAGGAGTAGGATGTGGAGGCAGTGTCCGTGGTGCGGTGGGGTGGGATGGCCTCAGGAGGAGACCCGGGTCCTCGCTGGGGTTGGAGGAGGCGCTTGGGGACCCGTCCTGCTGGGGTGCTGCCTGGTGTCTCTGTGTCATCTCGAGGGCCTTGTTCCCCTAGAGTGCTTGTGTTGCCCCCCGGTATGCTTCTGAGGGGAAGGGAAACTGAGGCACACGGATAATGCTGTCTGTTTGTTTTGTGTGAGTGCTGAGCACATGCACGGTGGCTCCAGGCTCTTGCACTGGTCCTTTTCCAGCCGCTCCTACCTGCAAACCCTGGGCTGGTGCCAGGAGCACGCAGCGAGCAGTGGGGTCCCTCCGGCCGTCCCCTGGCGCAGCACCCCGGCTCGGTCCCCGCGGCTGCGAGTGCTTTCCCAGCAAATGTCAAATCTGCTGAGCAGATGGAAAAAAGAAAGAAAGAAAAAAAAAACACCCAACCCAATAATACGAGGAAGAAATGTTGGTGTGTCCTGGGTGGATTAGTTGAGACTCCTCGCTGGATTCCTCCGAAGGGAGGTGCTCGCGCTGGAAGCCGGCCACCAGCCGGGCCTGCCACATTTTTCCTGGATTCTCTTACTATTTGGGGACTGAACTTTTGTCTGAAAAATATGTATTTTTACTTGGTTGTGCCTGAAGCTTGTCTCGACTTTGGGCCGCTCGGCTTTCTCCTGGCCCAGCATGCGCTGAGGTGGATGCGCTGGGAGGTGAGGGCCAAATCCTTCATCCCAGCCTGGCCCAGGAGGAGGAAGCGAGAGAAGAAAAGGTTCATTCTGGCGCAGAGAAAAATAATTTCAGAGGTTGCCTCCTGCTTGGCCCCATTGCCCAACATACACAGCAAGAGCATGGAGCCACGGCACTGGTATGTCTGAGGACAAAAGCAGCAGTGATGGGGACATTGGTGAGAAAATCTGGTGTTAAAATAGTTAGGGGAAAAAAAGAAAAGGGGATAAATATCTCAGAAAGACGCGTAGCCCCCAACATGCAGGACTGACAGACCCAGATGCATGATTGCCTTGGAAACAGCCATTGAAGTGTGTGATATTTCTGTCTCCAGGTGCTTGTTTCCCTCGCAGGGCACCGGCACCGCCAGTCTCTGCGTGCCGCCCGGGCTGGCTGCCCGGCCACTGGCACGGTGCTTGGCTCCCACTGCAGCCCCGGGAGCCCGCGCTGCTCCTGCGCCCAAGCCTGGCTCAGCCTGGTAGAGCGATAACGTGGCCGCTGAGGACTGCGCTGAGCTCACAGCTCTGCAGGGCAGGGATGAGGCCGGCGAGGTGCGGCGGGTCCTTTGTTTATTGTAGGGTTGTCGGACGCAACATGGCTCTGCGGGGCTGCGAGTTTGCTTCCCCTGCTCGGGGACGGAGCTTGCCCAAGCCAGCAGGACAATCCAGGCTATGTTTTCATAATTAAATAAAACAAACCCATACGCGGTGTTATTTACAATACACGCTCGGGAAGAGTCAAGCTGAATATCGTTTCCTCGCTGAGTTTTTCCCTTTGTCACTCACACACGAGTTTGTTGTTGTTGGCTGCTCCGGAGGCCGCGGTCTCGCGTGCCGGGCTGCTGCCGGCCCGCAGCGGGCTGCCCGGGGAGCCGGTGTGGGGTGGCCGGGACTGGGCTCTGTCGGCTGCGCTAGCGTGGGTTTTGCTCTGTGGCACATGCGGATTTGTTCCTGGAAAGCCGGTTGAGAAGGGCGGCTGTGCGGGGCAGTGACTGGGGTGCTTTTATGAAGTGAAGAGATGCTGCTGCTCGTGGGACTGGCTGCTGGCATGGTGGGGATCTGTGTGGGGTGAAATAAAATGCTGGGGTTCCTTGCAGAGGGCCGGCAGGGCATGGCAGGTGATTTTCCAGCAGAGTCCAGCATCACTTGCTGGTCGTTGCCTGCAGCATCCATCCCCGAGGGGCTGCACTGTGGTCCAGCAGCTTCACTCCTGTGCAGGGTCTGAGACCTGGAAGTGCCGCAGCGTCTGGTGGGGTTGTGGTTTGTGGGGGGAGCAGCTCTGGCTCCCGGCTCCCTCCCAGTGCTTTGGGCAAACATCGCCCTGAGGACGGAGAGGAGAGATCTGGCCCCGGGATGTGGCGCTGGCTGCAGGAATGCAGCTGCAGCAGTCGGTGGAACTGGGCAGAGTTGGTGTGGTCCCAGGTGGTGCTGGCTGCTCCCCCAGGGAGGGACGTCGCTTACTGGGGAGGGGGGAGGTGGCCGCGAGTGTATGCACACAGGGAGAGGGCATGGATATCTGCTCTCACTGCGTTGGCAGGTTTTCACCCTGCTGCTTTCTTGCGGGCACCAGCCTGGCAGGGGACGCTGCGGGGAGGGATGTGTGCCGGGTGAGGGATGTCACGGGGCGCAGGGGGAAGGTGCGCTCCTCCCTTCGCGCCGAGCTGCAGGCAGACATGTTCGTATGGGAAGCATATGGCAGGTAATCCAGTGCCAGATGGGTATTTGCTTCCATTTCCGCGGCCCCTGGTGGGCCCGTGCAGCTCCCAGCGGTGTGGCCAGACCCCCACGGACCCTGGGAACATGGTGCGGGAAGGCTGGGCATGGTGCCAGTGGCACGGCTCGCCGGCCTTGTGCAGCCGTGCAGAAGCACCCTGCAGAGCACAGGCAGCGCCGCTCTGGCACCAGTGCAGTGAGCTGTGCAAGGGCTCTGCACGCACCGAGCCGGCTGAGCACGCCCACCCCTGCCTAGAGGGGCTCTGCTTAAGGCTGGGCTTAGGAGGTCAAAATCTAGCTAATGAGTTAATGGCAATGAATTAACTCCAGGGCACTTTACAAATATTAACTAATTGTTTTGCTATGAGCAAGGTCCATACAATTACCCCACCTTATAGACTGAGGCACTGAGGTGTGGAGGAGCTGTGCACCTACAGTCGAGGTGCATTACTATCAGGCCTGCGACTAAAGCCGGGGGCTAATTCTGCTCCTGTTGTGGTGAACAGCTACCCGGGGTTTCGGGCACGGCAGGGGCAGATCCCAATGTAGGCTCCTGTCCACTTTTCTGGGGAAGCAAACTGCACCCCGTGGACTTTGGAGTCTGAGCATCTCTCTCCCTGCATGTATTTTAGGGGGAGGCAGCCGTAGCCGTGATGCTCCCGGTAACCACCACCCACGCAGGCAATCTTGTGTCTCTTGGCTTTTTACTGTGGTCCCCAGAAGCAGCAGCATCTGAACGGCGCCTGCGGTATGCGCAGCGCGGTGGAGGTTTTGCAGGGGGAGAGGGGCCCTCCGAGGGCTCGGGCTCCTCGCTGGGTGCGAGTAGGTGGGCAGCGGGGTTTGTGCAGGTACAGTGATTTTTAAATCCCTCTGAACAGAATGGTTTGGCCCTCACATGCTTGCTGTTTGTTTGTTTATTTACTTATTTTTGGTGGCCTGAGAAGTTTTGTAGAAATGCTGCAAATGGCAACATATTTTGTCGGCTGTTTGGGGAGGGACGGGATTAAATCTTAGAGGCCCATTGTGTGAGCAGAGCTAATTTTAGGCCTCTGATCTTAAAATAGAAGAAAGGAAAGAAAAAAAAAATAATTAGGCGTTTTCCCCTGGGCCAAGGGAAAACAGGCTGCTGGCGTTGGCTGACCACCTGCGAGGTGGCCCCAAGGAAGAGACACGGCTGCTGCTGGCCAAAGTCAACACGGGAGGTGGCCAGGGCTGCTCCTGGCTGGCAGCAGCCACCGCCAGGAAAGGGCACGGTGGAGAGCAGCGTGGGGATGAGGCGAGGATTAACCCCCGGGTCTAATGGCAGGGAGAGGGAGGCTGTGGTGCTCAGCTGTGCTGGATGCGTGCTGGGAACCCACGGCTGTGCCGAGCAAGCAGCTGGTTGCAACAACCCACCCTGATGGCTCGGGGCTGGTCCAGCTCCTGCTGGGGGGCCTCGTGTCTGCAGACCCCCGGGGCCGTGACACCGTGCACAGGAGGTGACCCGGGCTCTGTCTTGGCATCCTTCTACCCCGGTGTTGAAAAGGCAGAGAAGAGGTGCCCTTGCGATGGGCCGGCTCCGCGGAGGCTGGATCCCATTTCGTGGTGGGGCTAGTCACCCTGAGAGCAAATATTCTGGCTATATTAAAATGCTTGGGATTTTCTAGTGAATTGAAGCTCTCCGACCAGTGCCAAGAACAATTCAGCAGCCTCCAAAAACAGCTTTCCCTGAGGATTATTTGTTCCTCTTGCCAGAAGGATTGATGAGAACTGGTAGATTCAGGTGACTCAGCCTGGCGTGACCTGACGGTCTCGTCCCAGGCGGGCTGGCTGCTCGCTCCCGCTGCCAAGCGGGGACCGTGCCGTGCCGTAGGGTCCCCACTCTCCGTGCAGTCCCGGGAGGAAGCTCAGTGGAGGCTGACAGTTTGCAGGGCATCTCGAAAACATCCTGTGAGCTTGTCAGCACTTTGTAATCTCCTTTCTCCCTTCTCCCCAGGAAACCTCTTGCAAAGGTGTTGACAAAAATCAGAGGATGCTGCGGCAGAGCCGGTGTGCGGGGTTATGCCGAGCCGTGGTGTGGGAGCAGCGCGCGGTCGGCTCGGTCCCCCTGAGCGCCCACCAAACCCTCCTGCCCCTGCCAGAGCCTCTCCTCACCTGCGGGAGCCTGGCTGGCTCAGAGGGGATGGAAACCTGCTCCTAAGGACAGAGCAGGAATAATTCTGGCTGTTACCTTAATAACAAAACCAGCAAACACTGTGAGCTGCCTTTTAAACTGCCAGGAGTAGGAAAAATGCAAGGCATGTGTTTAGTCAGAGCTTCAGTCTCAGGGTGTTTTTGGAGGAAAAAAAATATACACAAGGCTGTTTTCTTTTGGTTAAAACCTCTTTTGTGATCCCTCCCTTTTGGATAGCTCTCTAACTTTCAACAGCTCACGCAGTAGGTGGATGTTTGTGCTTGGAGATGTTTTTCCATATGCTTCCCATAGCTCCGCTCGCAGGTTTTGCACATGGGATGGAAGAGAGAGGTAGGCTGCTTTAATATCATATGACAATATGAAATTAGCTCCACTTTACATAAATTGAAGACACCCAAGCACTCTTAGGCCTGGGTAGGGCTTGCTGGGGGTTTCTGTCCTCCTTCCCCTCTGCCCAGGGTGGGAGGCAGAGACCCCGGGGCTGTGCGGGAGCAGGAGCGCCCATCTCCGTGCATGCACAGCTATTTTCTCCCGTAATCCTTTGCCTGCAGAGGGTGAATTCCAACCCTCAGTGGGAATTTAGGTCAAAGGTGCTTTTAGTTCAGAGGAATATGATCAAATTAGGGACTTTTGTGTTTGCTTGTGTTTTGTTTGTTCTTTTTTTAAAGGGACTTGTGTAGGCAGGGCTGCAAGAAGAGCTTGGCAGATAGATGGTCAGATCCTGACCATCCTTACATCAGGGCAGTACTGCCTTTACCCGCGGCAGGGCTGGGATTTCAGCTGGAAAGGTCAGAATTGGTCCAGAATTTGTCTGCAGTCAGGGATCCGTTTCTGGCCCTGCCTGGAAGGGACAGGCGTGGGTGCAGCCGGCAGAGCCCCGAGCTGGTGGCATCCCCTGCGAGTCCACCCTCGGGGGTGGCTCAGGGACTTCCCTGGCCTGGGGGTTGGAGGGATCAAAATCCTATCCCTTGGGAAAAGAGATGGCATCCTGCTGCTTGTGAGCTGGGAGGTTTCCACCGTTGTCCCTGTGGTCCTGGGGAAGGGGGGATTTTGTTCCTGCTCCTCCATTGCCCCAGCTCTGCTGGGAAGAGCTGGCGGGGTGCTCCCCCACCCAGTGTCACCCACGCTCCGGGTGGGATCCCATGGGACCTTCCTCTGGTCCTGCTTGTGCCGTGGCTGCCCTTCGGGTCGGGGTGCGCTTGGCAAGGTGCCGTGCTCTGCAGAGGGTGCTGAGCCCTTTGCAGGATGGATGTGCCAGCCCAAGGGCGCCTACTCCCGGAGCAGGAGGCGGTGGCTGGGAAGCGGAGGGAGGGATGGATGTGTGATTTGAAAATGAGCTGCTGTGCGCTTCTCTGCGCCTCTCTCAGCGGGACCCGTTTCGTGACACCCCCTTGCTTTTACGCTGATCGAATGAACCAGCCACTACTGTAATTTCCAGCCAGCGTGGGCTTCTGGTCCCCTGTGCAGCTGCTCCATCGCCGCACTTGAGGCAGCATCGCGCTGGCTGCGTTCTCAGCCCGGCAGAAACAGGCGCAAGCAGAGAAGAGGTGCAGGGAAATCCGGCCTTCCGCTAGTGGCAGGCTTGAGGAGCAGGGAGGAGGACAGTAATTAGGTTTGTGGTTAAGCGCCTCATCCGCTGGGACCTCTTCGCTGAGAGGAGATCACCATACTTGTGCCAAAAATCATCTGTCACAATGCTGGGGTGTTAATCTGCTCCGGTCGGTCTCTGCAGGGTGGGAGCATCCCTGCAGCTGTGGTCCTTCCTGCAGCATGGGGGGGATGCGGGGGATGCTCGGGATGCACCAGGGCACCGGGTGCTGCACCACCTCCGCTAGCTCAGTGCCACCCCTTTGAAAGCATCGGAGCTGAGCCGACAGAGCGGAGAGGAAAACGTCTCTCTGCTGCTCAGACCTCCGGGCTGGCTAATAATAACCTTCCCCTGGGCCGCCGGGAGTGTTCATTCATGAATGTTTGCAAAGTGCCTTCAAGTCTTGGAGGCAGGCACTGCGCGCGTGGGCTCGCTCCCCGGGAGCCCAGCCGTCGCCTGCTTGGGGAGCACGGCCCGTGGGGCCAGTACCCACTGAGTCACAGGGGGCTGAGCCCCGTGGGGCTGCGGTGGCCGCGGGGCTGAGCCTGCCCGCTGCAGGCAGCTCTGCCTGGGACCGTGCTGGACCGTGGCTGTGCTGGATCCCATTGCCACCCTGCCCAAACGCCACGTAGAGCTCGCTTGTGGGCGAGAGCAGGGGAAGAAGGGGCAGGTACATAGAATCATAGAATTGTTAAGGTTGGAAAAAACCCTTAAGATCATCGAGTCCAACTGTTAACATGGCAGGTTCTCACTGTAAATAGCCTAAAAAAGAAGCTTCTACGAAGAAATACATTAGTTGTTGTCTGCTGTCTTAGCCAAGCTACTGCAGCCTCTCAAAAACTGTTTGTTTTAATCCTTGACATTAATGCAAGGTCTAAAATAAGATCTGCAATTTCCAGACACTTTTGCTATTAGTGATAGGCAGGAGTTAACCATTCAAGCTTAAATTAATTGTGCTGTGGTGTGGTGTGGTTTTTTTTTATTGATGCATAGTGTATGATGAGAAAAAGTGAAAAAAATAATTAAAGTCTGAAGAGCGCTGCATGGATTCATTCATTATGAAATCTGGGTCAGCAGCCGGAGAAGGAAAACAAGGAGGGGGGGCTGCTGGAGTGGAAAAACAGGACTTAGAAGCGCTGCAGGCATCAGAGGAATTCGCGAAAGGCCCTTTTCAAGCAGCCTGGGAAATCTGAAGTTGCATCGCGGCTGCCCCCCGAGGAGGAGCGGCCTCCCCGGGACGGCAGGCGGGGACGTGGCGGGCTGAGCGGGGCTCCGCACCTCGCTGGCGAGGGGATTCCCTCTCCCGTCTCCGCTCCTGGCTTCTCTTTCAGATGTTGGGGTGGGGGCAGGCGCCGCCGTGCTGAGCCAGCAGATCTGTGCACAGGTGATGGAGGGGAGAGCCCGGAGAGGTGGAAAGGGCTGTGCTGGGTGTTTGCAAAGCTGGGGCCCAACAGCAGCGTGTTTCCAAAAGGCTCAGCATGCCGTGACCATCCCCGTGCCATGAGCATCCCTGTGCTGCCAGCATCCTTGTGCCATGAGCATCCATCCCTGTGCCGTGAGCTGGTGCGCCTGGGAGCTTTCTGCTCCCGGTGCGTTGAGCACCTGGCAGGAGGGCTCAGTGCAGGGCTCGTGAGCGGGCAGCCGGGTGTTGAGAACAGACAGCAATGAGGCTGCGGCCATGCCCAGCTTGGTCCCTGCTTTGCTCATTGGATGGTGCCAAGAGGCAGGCAGCTTACGGGCCCCCTGCCTGCGCTAACCAGCCATGCACGCACCCAGAAAACCCTGTTTTCATGTGCAAGTCTCCGAGCAGTAGAATTTGGAGAGCTGCAGCCATGGGTTTGCAAACAGCAGCAGGGATTGGAGCTTGGACGCAGCGGTGGTGGGGAGGCACGGGCTCCGCTCGCCCGCTGGGGCTGCCACCTGCCCTCCTGTGCGGCCACGGGCAAGGCGCTCGGTTTTCGGTCCTTGTCTAGGACACAGCTAATTGAATTGCAAAGAGCGTGGTTGAAACTTGGAGTCTTCCCCGTTGACAGGAAGCGCAGAGGTTTCAAACTGTGCTTTTGTCCTGATTTAGGACAAAAATATAGCACTTTTGGAATTTAATCGCTAAATGGAAATGCCCCTTCTTCCTCTTGCTCTGTCCACAGGAAATACGATCCAAATTGATCGGACTTTGCAAACAGTCAGCATTCATCCTTGGGAAATACTTTCATCATAGGAGCATTCATCCTTGAGAAATAATTTTCTGACCCAGTCGGATTAAGTGCTCTTCAGAGCAAGGACTCTCCATCCCAGTCCCCAGCAGAACGGAGACGTGATCCCAGTGGGAGCTTTTGGGCTTTCTCTTCAAGCAAATATTAATTCTAGCAGTGACAGGAGAACCTTCCTCTTGTTTTACCCTGCTAAATAGCCACATAAGCACAGAGGCGTGCACCACAAACCCAGATTCGCGCACACACGCCGCTACTCCCGGGGAAGCCCTCTGGTCTCGCTCATGCACACGCACATTTTTATCTTTCTCCGAAGATACATTTCCTGCTCTCTCACAGATCTACTTGTATCATGTGGAGACCATAAATAAATTGATGTTGAATTTAGATGCTTGTGTTGTAGCAGCGAGGATGATATAATCTTGCACGCAGCAGACATGGCAGAATGGGATGGGTTTAAGGATGGATATAAATGTGTATTGATCGCCCGGCTGCTGCGGTGCATACGGATCTGCCTTTCCCTCCCAATGAACTTCCCGGGCCAGATCCAGCTTCGTGTGAGGGCTGTAGCGGCTGCACGAGTGGGAGGATCTTTCCCTGCAGAGAAGAGCAGCAAGTTGGAGCTGGGGGGATCCCTCCGGGGTCCGGATCAGTGGGGCTGCCTGTGGCACGCATTGGTGTGTCCAGGGATGCACCGTGCCGGGGGCTGCCGCCGTTTGCCTTTGTGGTCCTCCTTCCCCGGTTAGTGGCATTGCTGGCTGTCATGCTTTCTCTCAAGGTATCTGGTTTCTCTCCTGCTCCCCTCCTGCAAAGGCCGGCCTGATTTATTTCCAGGCTATGCAAAAGGGATGCTTTGGGGTGGGGAGTGCTGGGAAGAAACAGTTAAACCGGAGATGCCGGGATGTTTTCCCACACGGTGAATGGTGGGGGAACACAGAACACGTATTGAATCGGAGGGAAGTAATAACGCTTCTAATTTTCCTGTGTGATTTAATAAAAATGTAAATTGACTTCGGGTGGATGACTCACTATGGAGGGTGGTGTCGATCAAGATTAATTGGTGGCTGCGCGAAACCAGTTGGGCTTTGTTCCTTCTCCTCCAAGGCAACTGGAATGGCTCCATGGTGATGGCAAGGCGGTGGCCCGGCCCCCAGGCTGCCAGATACCCCTGCCAGACACCCGCTGAGCCCCTCGGCCTGTTTGGCCCCAGTATTTTGGGGCAGGGCATGGGGGGGTGTCGGGCAGGTGATGCCTTGTGGCTTTACCCGGTGTTGGTGGTCCCACTGGGACCCCAAGCCCTGAGAGCGTGTCCCGGTGTCGGCCGGGAGGCAGGTCTCTGCCCAGGACTCGCTGCCGTAGGAGCGTGGGGCAGGATTTGGCCCCGCAGCAGGAGGGTCTGCCATCCGCCTGCTCCTGCCGGGCGAGCGAAAGCGTGCCAGGACGCTGCACTCTGACCTGGGTTCAGCTCTGGACACTAATGGATTACAAATAACAATAATAAATTACAGGAGATGGGATAATCTACCTACTGTAATGTTGTATTACCATGACTGTTAGTTATATATTAATGTATAATTGTATTACATTAGCTACATATGCATAAACCTCATGCTTCAGGGCCTCAGCCAGCCTTTAACTCTCTGTGGTTCACAAAGAAACTTCAGCCAGGGCTGGTTATCCCACGCACCACCACCGGCATCGGTCGTACCCTCTGCCAAGGCATCTCCCGTGTTTTTGCAACCCGGTGCTGCTGATGAGACGAAAGCATCGCTGCTGCCTTGCGCCGTGCTGCCCAGCCCTCCTAGGGGTACCTACATCCCCATCTCCCCGAAATGCAGATGGAGAGATGCGGTCCTGAGAGCAGGAGCAGGGATGCAAAGGGTGCTGGGCATAAGGGATCTGCACATTTTGCAGTGACAGATCAGGGAGAAGGGGAAAATGAAGCCCCTGCAGCCCCCTTTCATCCCTGACCCCGTTTAGCTTCAGCTTCACACCTGAGCGGCACGAGGGAGGGCTGCGGCGTGCGGTGCCGTGATTGCTCCCCAGCAGATACTTGGCGTGACCAAGACCCAGTTCTGTCGAAAGTAATGAAGTGCAAGCCCTTTCCTTCAGTTATTTTTTATGCGCTGAACCCTGTGACGGTTCTGCTGAGGCTCTGGTAAATCCGAGCGAGCTGCCTTTTGTTTGCAGAGCCTCCCCCTGCACCTCCGGATTGCTCGTCTCGGGGTAAATTACTCGTTAGGCTGCAGGGCTGGATGGACTCGGCTGTGTTTGGTTTTGGGCTCTCTCTGGTCTGATGAGCCTGGATGCAGATGCTTTGCGCTGTACTGTGGATGGGATTGAGGGTCTGGGGATGCAGATTGGTGCCTGCGCTGGGGCTGATGCATGGGGCAGCGGGGGATGAGGGGCTTCACCCTGCTGGGATGGGTTTCCAGCCAAGGAGGATGGTCTGGGGGCTCTGTCCCTGCCCTGCCAGGGGACAGCCTGGCTTTGAACAGCTCCAGCCCCACTTGCTCTGCTTTTCCTGGGAACATTCACGTGTTCTTCGCTGGTCCCATGCTTTGCCGAGCAGTGCTTGCGGGCTGCCAGCCTGCGGGCTGGGCAATGTGGCATCGGGAGGGACGGAGGTGGGAATTTCTGCCCTGCTCCCCCTCCTGTCCCGGCACAGCCCTCGCCACCATCCTGCCTTCAGTTTTTGATCCCTCTCTCCCCTCTTCTCCTGAGAGCACGAGAAGCAGAGGCAGGAAACACAGCCTGCTGCCAGATGGCTAGAAATGTAGCATCTGTAATACTTTATCAGAAGAAATTATAGCCGAATCGCTCTCCCTGATTAAACAGCCTGTCCAGATCCTCTGCAAGCCAGCTGGACAGTCTCACCCTCTTGCGACAGGAGGGGAAGCGACGGGAGCTGGGGACACGGGGCAGAGGGTGGCAGAGGGATGCCTGGATGGGGAAGGGGTTGGACGGGACCCTCCTGCGGCAGGGTGTGTGTCCCTTGGGCATACTGTCACCTCCCTGGGCACGTCCTGCACGGTGCCAGCTCCTGCCCTGCACTTTCCTGTGGGTATCCAGGGGGATGGAGGTGAGCATCCCTCCCTCGGAGAGCAAGGGAGGAGGAGCGGAGGAGCTGACGTTTCCCCTCTCTTGTTGGTTTTCCAGATCTTTACCCCTTTAAAAAGCTAACACAGCGATGCCAAGCCACCCCGCGGGCTGATGACATTTTTGCTTTTGGAAGTTGTTGTGAAAAGGGAGAGTGTGAGGGACACAGCGGACACCCGCGGCTGGGTGTAGCATCACCCCCGGCCTCCCAACTCACCTTCACCCATGGCCAGGGATGCCAGAAAAGCACCTGCAAAAAGGGGACAAGCAGCGATGTTTGGCAAGAAGGGGAACTGAGGCAGGGTGGTGGGCTGTCTCTGAGATCTGAAAGGTCATCTGAAAAGCTAGCAAGAGGCAGATCCAGAGTTTAAGCCTCTGAGCAACCTGTCCTCTGGCTCACCCTGCCCTCGCGCTTGTACTGAGCACAGTGGCCAAAGCACGGTGCTACCGGTTTCAATGGACTTGGCGTACGGACGACTTTTCTATGAGTTCACTCTGTCTGGCTGGTGAAACACAGGCGTGGACTAATGCCACTAATTTCCACTAATGCTGGTGGAAAAATCTCTTGCTGGTATGAGCAGGGACTGGTTTCCCAGGCTGCTGCATGCCGGGGGGCGAGCGGCTGTGCGGGGCCAGAGAGAGGGGGACCCGCTGCCTTGCAGAGGAATTTGCATCCACGCGTATGAAGCCGTTTTCTTCCCTGATTTGCTGTCCCAGTACTTGAAGCAGTGACCAGATTTTTTCCTAAATGGAAAACAGGAGGAATCTGTGCTCTTAAATGCGTGGAATTAGCTGTAGGCTGTAGGAGGTTTGTGTACGAAACACCTTAAATAGCAGGAGAGAGGTGTTGAGCGTCTGCCTGTGAGAGGGGGAGATCCAGCGCCTGAACGTGGCCTGACACGGGATGCTTTTGGCCAGTGCCTGAGCCGTGCTGCATCCCCGTGCCACATCCCTGAGCCTCCCCATCAAGCTTATAGGGACCCAGCCAGCCAGTGCTGGCACCCACTGCGAGCACGGACGTGCTCAGCCCCGGCCATCCCTCTGCCCTTGGTAGGGAAGAAATGCCTGGTCCAAGAAAGGCACCAAAAAAAGCACGTTTTTCCACTCAAACCCAGCGGGATTTAGCCAAAAGGATGCAGGTGGAGCAGTGACTTGAGTGGGGCTTGGGGTCTCCCGGGGCTCGGTGCAGCTCCTGGGTCTCAGGAAAGGTTGCGGCCATGGGGTCCTGCATGGAGGAGGATGGAGAAGCAGCTTCCCCGGGGTGGTGAAGCCTTCCTCCCGCAGCAACCTCGCGGGGGACTGGGCCGGAGGAGGGGAACCGTACACCTGGAGAAACATTATCCCTTTCCTTGCCCATAAATATTTCACAAGCAGATTAAAAATTTAAGCCAAAATGAGCCCCGCATCAGAAGAAACCAGCTCGGTTTCAAGTTCTGTTTAAGTATTTTTCTTTATAATGTAGCTGTGTCAATTAGAAAATGACATTGCTATTTAAAATGCTGTTCCGTAGCCCTCTTTAATTAAGGCAGCGATATAATACCAATCTGCTCTCATTAATGAATTTTTAACAATCAAAATGAGAGCTGAATGACGCACAGTTGGATTTGCAGCACGGGTGTTTTCTCCCGGTGCCTCCGACAGCGGAGTTAAAGGAGCGAGAGGCCGCATGGGAGGAAGGCTGCTCTTCCTCGGGCGGGCTCTGCACCGGGCTGAGTGGCTGGAGAAGCATCTCAGGAGCCGTGTGGTGGGAATCGAAGGGCTTCGGCCCTCCACCAGCATCAGAGAGCCATCCTGGAGGGAAAAGGTCCTTCTGAGGCTGATGGGTGGCTTTGTGTGACTTGCATGGGAGAGCTGTGAAAAAGCAAAGGCACGTGCTGAAGTCTTGCAGGAGCCTGAGCTTGGTCACAGTTTACTCCTCATCTCTCCCCGCCGGGCAGTCCCCAGCAGTAACGCAGCTGAAAGGAGGGAGGTGAAGGTGGTTGTGAGCCCAGCGGCCACCTCGGGGGTTGCATCCTGCCTGGTGCAGCGTGTCCTCGCTGCTCGGACTCTCCTGGCATCCTTGGAGCATCCCCTGGCCCAGTTTCCCCCGGAGATCCTGCAAGGCCGCCGTTTTGCTGCGGCAGCAAAGCGCGCGATGCAGTGCCAGAGTGCATGGCTTTCCAACCCAAAATAAATACCTAATTGCAGCCACCTTTCCCGTGAAGCATTTCTTTTTTTTTGTTTTGACGAGGCAGGGCAGATTAAAAGATGCTCCAGCACCGGGGCTCATGCTAATTGTCTGCCATTGTTTGAGCAGGAAGCCTTTTTTCTGCAGTGGTTATTATCTGTGATTGCTGGAGGAGCTCTCTCCCCTCTGGTTCTTCCTTCGAGGAGGCAAAACAAAAACAGGAATTTCTTTGAATAATAAAAAAATTAGTTAGGCGTGAAAAGCGTAAGTGCAATCATTTCCGTGGCCTGTTTTGATTTCAGTTGATACGATTTGTTTGCTCTCTTATCCTTCCTCCCCTTTCCTCTTTGGCATCCAGTCTTTGCTCTGTCCTTTCCCTGACGAACAAATTTGGTATTTTAGGAGAAGCGTGTGCGTCGTGCAGCATCCCTGGTGTACCTGCTGTTGGAGCAGGGCGGCTGCAGGCTGGAGAGCAGCATCTGTCCCATGCTCAGCCGGTAGCTGAGCGCATTCAGCCCCAGGGTGCAGGTGCAATGGGGGTTGCTGCAAATCCCTTCCTTCCCCCGGCATCCCCCTGCTCGCCGGGGCTTTCGTGATGCTCCTGGGGACTGCACAGCCTCGGACCCCGATGAACCACATGTGTGGCAAAGTTTGCTTTATCATAGTGCTACAAGTTTTACTTCAAAATAGTTTTGTGTTGAGCTGAAGCGCCCAGCCCGGAGGGGCCGGGGCTCCCCCCACCTCCCTTGCCTGCGAGAGAGTCGGGCGAGTGGGTTGCGGTTTCCTGGCTGGGTTTTTGTTGCCATAGGGAAGAGAATCGAAGCCTGGAAACCATCTTGTGGGTGAAGGGAGGAAGTGTTAATGTCTAGGAAAACAGACAGAAAATAGCGGTGGCAGCAGCACGCTGTCGTCCAAGCCCCGGCCTGAGTTGGTGCAAATCCTCCCAGCAGATGGGAAAGGCCGATGGGGTCATGTTTGCCCTTCCTGGCATACGTGTGCCCCGGCACCGCTGGCACGCCGGGCTGCCGGCCAGCGTGGGCAGCGGCCACGGCCCCGGGGAGCTGGGCAGCCGTCCCGAGAGCTCCTGCTCCGTTCCCTTCTTGCAGGGCCAGGAAGGAGAAGAATGTATTCATAGCGAAAAAAAGGCAAAAAAAAAAAAAAAAAAGGGAATATGTTCTTTGATGATTTCAAGAGGAGGAGAGAGAAGCAAAGGCGGCTTTGAGCTTTTGCCCAGGAATAGCCAGAGATCTGCTTGTAGACTTACATCCCACTGTCGATAATTTTGGAGCTGAATCATCTGCATTTTTGCTGCTCCTGAGACAGCGTCAGGAATAAGCGTCCCCAGGGTGTCAGAAGCACATTTTTGAGTGTTGACAATGGACCTGATTAAGAGAAACATCCCAAATGACATCTAATGCCGACATCCTTGAAGTCTGGACTTGTTGCTCATCTCCAATTCAGACACCTCTTGTGTGGCCATGGTTGTTTTTGCAGACAGACGGACAGATGAGTTGGATAAGTGTGTTCCTCCTTGCTCACCTTTGTGCAAACGCACTGCGATCTCTGTGCCGGCTTCTCCTGGGGCCATGTGTGCCTTGAGCCCAGGGATTGACTTGGCATTGCCCTACATCACCCCGAACGGCAGGACATTTGGTTCCCGCACTCCGCCTTGCACCTCCCGGCACGAGGTCCCGTGGGATGCAGCAGCAGTGGAGGGGGAGGCGTGGTTGGAGCCAGCCCTGTGCACGCTGTGGACCGTGGGATGATTAAAGCCCACGTGCAAATTGCCGAGGGAGGGGAGGTGGAGCAGTGGGGTGATGCAGTCTGGGGGGGCTCTGCTTCAGCCTGTGGGTGGGGGTGGCCCTGATGATGCTGGCGCAGTCGGGGGGCTCGGCAGGGCTCGGGTGGTTGCCGACCCGGGTTCAGCACAGGGAGCAGGTGGAGCGTGTGGCCAGCTGCATCACCAGCCCCTCTGGCCACCATCAGCCCTGCTCAGGTGTTTGCTCAGTGTGACCCCAAGCCAGCGCGCAGGGGGGTCAGGCGGCGGTCGCCCGAATCGTGGCCTCGCAGGGCCGGTAGCCTCGCGGCTCCCCGCTGCCTCTGCCGCAGCGAGGTGCAGGTGTGCCCAGCCGGGGCTTCCCCCGCGGCGGCCGTTTCGAAGCAGCCATCAGAGCCGGTTAACGTAAGCTTGTGCACAAGCCAGCCCAGTACTCGGGGCACCAGGGTCCGACCTGCCCGGCGGCACCCATCGCTGCCCTGCTGAGCACCTGCCTGGAGACGGGGCAGCGCAGGGCCGGCTTAACCTGTCCTTCGCCGGGCAGCGATGCTGCTTGCATGCTTCGGGGACAGCAAAGCCCTGTGAGTGTTTTGTGACTCATTGCTTGCATAAAAACCGAAGCACGAGGAGAGGGGGGATAGCCGTGCTGCTCCTCGGGGAGCTGAGCTGATGCAAGGCTGGCTGGCGCTGCAAAAAGCAGAGCCCTGACTGCTCCCCAACAGGCATGGGGGGACAGATTTCTCTGAGGAGAGAAATGGCTTTTGTCACCCAGCCTGGTATCAGGCATTGGCTATAGGGCCTCCTCTGTCGCATCGGGTACTTCCGAAGCGGCTCTGCAGTCTGTTATTGCTCCTGATCTGCAGCAAGGGGGTGCGTGCGGCTGTGGGGCCGGGAGCCTCTGGGCGTGCTGCTCCTGGATGTGGGGAAGGGAGTGAAAATTAAATCAGGGGGACCTGTGAAAGCACAAACTGCTTCTTAAGGGGACCCTGGAGGAAAGCTCCCGGGGCTCTCCTGCATCGCAAGGGCTCTGCAGTGCACAGCCCATTGGCAGGGAAGCAGGACTTGTGTCCCCAAGGTGCCACCGCTGCCACCAACCCTCCTGGGTGGGCAGAAAGCTCGCTGCTTTGTCACCTGTTTGTAAGCCAGGCTGCCAGGTCATTTCCCGTGTCGCAGGACACACCAGCTTCATCACTGGGATTGTCACTGGGTTTGCGCCGGGGCGTGGGAACTTCGTAGTGCCGGGGATTTTGGGTGGCTGCCCCATTGCTGTGGGGACCGAAGCAGCGCTGCCTGACTGAGCCGGCCCGACGCCTGCCCCATTTGTGTGCCCCACACAAATCTGTTTTCTCCTTCTTTCCCCTGTGACGGGAAGACAACTTTCCTATCTGGAAAGTCCCTTTTTTTCCTCTCACGCTTATTTACTGCCACTGCAGCTCTCGCCCTGCAAGCAGCAGCGGCACTTGGGGATCTTGGAAGGACCCTGCTCAGCCTGAGGAGTAAGGAGGAGCTGTGCCTCATACAGCCGGGCTCTCCCGCTGCTCCCCGTCCTCCTGCCCTGCCTCTGAGCTGGGTGGTCAGGCCGTCCCTCGCTGCAGCCGCTCCAGCGCTCGGGCTGCCATCGTCCTGCTCCCCCTCCGTCCTCTTGCACCTGCTCTCTGCCGGCCAACAAGTATAATTAACGTACTAATGAGGGTGTCTGTGCCACGTCCTTGGGAAGGCGGCTTGACTCCTTGGTGCTAATGGAGCCGCTGTCACAACAAACGCTGCGGGACATGTGCTGCCCGTGCACCGAGCCCGGCCGGCCACTGCAGGGCTTCAGCCGGGCAGGACCGGCATCCCCGGCACTCTCCTGCCCTGGCAGCATCCTCTGTCCCCGTCCCCCGTGGCCGCAGGGGAACGGAGCAGGGCCAGCGCCGCCTCGCTGCGTGGTCCTGACTGCAACCCACCCAGCGGGACAAACACCACGCTCCTGCCTTCACCCCTTGACTGTGGGTAGGCCTGAGTTAAGCGGTGGATTTTAATATATTTTATATGATTTAATGTATTCTAATAGTAAATCTTCTGGTAAGTTGTGCTTTGGAAGGTCAGACACAGTTTGTGAAGTCTGGCTGGATTCAGTGAATAGTTTGATCTCCCAAAAGAGGACTGCAGTATTTTTAATACTTCTTCCTTTTCTGATCAACCTTCCCCTTCAAAATACCATTTTCCTTGTAAAAACAGACCCGTGCTGGCCAAACAGCCCCCAGATGAGAGACGGCGCTTGCTTTGAGCTCGGAAGAAGCATTGCAGCTGGACAACAAAAACATTTTTCCTGCTTCTTTGGGCTCTTGAAAAACCTGGAGGTTTGGGGCTTTGCTTTAACCTCGTCGTTTCCATGTGCTCGCCTTTCCCAACCCCTCTTTGCCACCAGCGGAAAGCTGGGAAGCGAGGACCACCTCCGGGCAGCGCTGGGCAGGGTTGCCAATGCCATACAAGATGCCATTTGCTTGCACCGCACTTTCTCTGTCTGAGCAGCACGTTCCTGTGTTGTCACGAAACAGAAGACAGGATAATTAAATTGCCCTTTTCCCAGCAAAATGTTACCGTCTCTGCGCCGCGGCGGGCCTGGCTGTGGCCTGTTGCCAGTCGCACATGCCTTGGTGCTGATGGAAAGTGTGAAAAAAGCCGGGGAGGAGACCAGGGTGGCGATTAGGGGGGTTTATATGGGTATTTGTCATCCTTCGGAAGGAGAGGCACCAGCGGGCCGCAGGAGCCAGAGGCGGTGACGGCAGTGATGCCGCGGAGGGGTCTCGGGTGCCCCCGCCGGTAATTCCCATCCTTTAAGCTGCTTGAGAGCAGCAGGGGCTGCCTGAGGGCTCTGGGTGTGGATAATCGAGATATTCTTGTCGTTAAGCCTCTCAAGTGTTGCAGGTCTTAAAAAGGGCCCCGGCTGTCGGGTCCGTCCACTGCCGGGTCGGAGGGGGCTGGGGGCAGTGGGGCTGGCTGAACCGCGGCTTCCCCCGGCAGCAAGAAGAGGCTCAGGAAAAGATGCCCGTGGGTGTGTGGGATGGATGGGTGCAGCTTTGGCGGCTGCTGGCACCCTCCGGCAGCAGAGCGGCTGGCAGGGAAACACTCCCAGCGCTGGGGATCCAGGCCAGCACGGCAGCTGCACAGCGCCTTGGGGAGCAGCGGGGCCCATCGCCTCGCCCTGTTGCTGCCTGGCTCTCCTGCCAGCCCTGGTCCCCTTCTGGGATGTTGCGATGCTCCCTCCCTGGTGCAGGGTACGGCTAGTTAATGAAACTGCTGTAACAAGCTCATGGCAACCTCATGTAAAGGCAGAATGTATTTATGCTGTTTGTCACCCTTCTTCCTCTGCTTTCGTCTCTCCTTTCCTCCTTCTCCAGCCTCTGCCACCCCAGGTCCTCAGATCCATCAGTGTTATTGCTTTGCCTGCAGCTATAACCCTGCTAGTTGACTTCCAAGAGCTGGCTCTCCCTGGCCGTTGTCACCCCTTCCCTCCCCTCCCCTGAAATATTAACGCCACAAATCACAAGCGACAGCCGCTCGGCTGGAGCCCCCGTCGCTCACGCACCGGCCGGGAGGAGGTGTCGGAGGAGGGATGGGACACGCGGTGGGTTTGTGCTTCTCCTCAGGGGCTGCGTTCACGCCCAGGTCAGAGGGGAGGGGGTGAATCCCCCACCTAAAGATGGGGAAGCAGGGAGGCAGAGCATCAAGACTGGGGCTTATGGTGCCCAGCCCACCCGGGATGTGGGCTCTTTCCCGTCCCTCCTTGTATCCCGCCCTGTGTCCCTGGATGTGTGGTTTTCCTCTCCCCCGTCCAGCCAGGTCCTGCTTGGCCATGGCCTCTCCTTCTCTGCAAACCCCATGGCTGCCACACAAGCTTCAAGTCACGGAGCCGGGCTGGGAAGGAGTCGTGTCCCCTGGGAACACGCGTGCGCCCCGATCTTCTGCTGTGTGGGACACTGATGGACAGCGGTGGGGAACCGAGGCAGTGCATTTGCATTACTCCTCTTGTGTTCGGTAGACGATAAGGTCACTCATGTGAGGATGAGCTAGGAACAGCAGATGTAAAGGAGATTATGGGCGGCTTTTTTGCACGTGTGTGTGCACGCACGCAGCCAGGCGGGCCGGGTTGTGGACCGCAAGGCATGTATGAGCACTGCAGCCTCTCTTTGCAGAGTGCAGAGAGAAACAAGTGAGGAAGCAGAGGAGAGACGCGGGCACGGCGCTGGGCTGTCCGCAGCTGGTCAGGGGGCAGCGCCGAGGGGCACGGCTCTTCTTGCCGGGTTCTGAGCGCCGGCTCACCCTGCTAAGGGGGACGGCTGCAGCCACCCAGGGTGGGTTTTGCAGTGGGGGGAAAGGGCAGTGCTGTAACCTGGGTCAGTCTTTGGCAATTGTTCAGTCCTGGTAGGGTCCCTCCATGCCTCAGTTTCCCCAAGCAGTGAGACAGGAATGGGGTGGCTGTGGCTGGCTGGAAGGGTTGGCTGCCCATGCTGGGTGCACCCCCATGCATTGAACCATCCCGAATCACACCCCGCTGTGGCAAACAGCATCCCCGTTCCTCCCATTGCAGTGGGAGCTTGCCAGAGCCCCACACTTGTCCTGGAGAGAGGTGGAAGAGCAGGAGCCAACCGACCTCTTTGGCTTTCGTGGTGGAAATGACAGCAGGGAAGGGGAGAGGTGGGACCCGGAGGTACCAGCAGTGCTGTTCAGGCTAAATACAGATGTAGGTTTGCTTTTCTCTTGTGTTCCCCCAATGATGCGTTTACAAGGTTTATTTGTGCATGGAGAGAGCTCTGCTCAAGCCGACCCCCAGGATAGACGTTGGGAAGGGATGCCCCGGCACAGGCAGGGCTGGCGGAGCGGGCATGCAGCAGTCGCTGCTGCCCGCAGGGCGGCTGGCTCCACCGCCGGAGATGACCTTCCCTCTCCGCTGACCTTCATGCCCATCAGCATCAGCTTTGCTGCCTTTCGACATCTCGGGATGCCGGCGGTGGCAGCGGCTGGGGTGTGAGGCTGGGCTGGCATTCCCGCGGGAGGCTGCTGGGGCGTGGGGGGCTCGGCCGGCGTCAGGGGTTTTACGGGCAGAGCCGGAGGGAGGTGGGGTGGGTGCACTCGCCTGTATAATTCAAGGACTTCGGCTCACTAACAGAGGTTAAAAGGGGAGCAGTGTGATCTGTTGGGAAAATCATTAATGGTAACCTCTGCCGGTGGCGCTGCTCATTAGCCTCCCCCTCTTCCCGCCGCCCCTGCCTACCCACCCGCTTCCCCAGGCAGAGGGAGAAGGGGAGGGTGGGAGTGGGCAGCGGGGGGAAGCAACCGCTGCTGCGGGGGGTGGCTGATGCTGGAGCCGCGGCTGAGGAGCAGCCATTCCCTGTGGCCTGTCCCTTAAGGAAATGCAGATGTAACTGGTGTGGAAAATACGTTCGGGTTGGGTGTCCCCGGAGCAGCTGGGGAGGTCTTGGCTGTGGGTGCTGCTCGCCCCAGGGGAGGGTGCTGCTACGCCTCATGGTGACAGGGAGCAGGGTGCTATGTCTGTGCATGGGGCAGGTTGTAGGTGTCAACGTGAAGGTCCCTGGATGCATGGGGTGGGAAGGGCTGGGGTGGCCAGCAGGAGCTGCTTCCTCTTCCCAGGCTGCTTCCCGGGATCCCCCCGCCAGCTCGGCTCCAGCTCTCCAAAGGGCTCCCGGGAGATGTTTTGGTGTTTCCAATTGCAGTGAAAGCCACAGCCCCTGCATGGTCACCAAGGGGACCTTTTGGAAGACAACGGGGGGATTTGCCTTCTTTAGCATGACGGGGGACAGGCTGGGCATCGCCTGGGGGGAGCGTTGCAGAAATGCCCGTCCTCTTGGAGCGCACAAGAGACCCCTCAGCTGTCACCCAGGCATCACTGGAGGGGTTTTGGACCAGAGCACTGCCAGCTGCTCAGCTGGAAGGACCCCGAAGCATCCCTTGAGCCGAAGCATGCCCCAGCCTCTTCATGGTCTCTTGAGCCATCCCATTCCCACAGATGTCCAGGGAATATTAGCAATGCCATAAGGAAATGGGTGGCAAAACAGCAACGCCGAGGTCTCCCCAGTGCTGCACCCAAGGCATGTGACGTGTTCGTGCCTTCCTGCGCGCTGCCTGAAGTGACACCCCCTTTTTTTGGAAACATTTAATACCAAGCTGCCGGACCGATGGACGCCTGAACTCCCCATCAGCTGGATTACAAATGTGCATAGCTGTCAGCCCATTTGGGGTACCCCAATTTCTGCAGGCTGCCAACATGGAGGCACTTGGAGGGTTCCCAGTTGAATTCATTGACGCTTTGCTGCTGCAGTCTCTGCCCCTGCCCCATGTCGCCCGTGCCTGCGCCAGCCCCGTTTCTGCCCTGTGTGCCCGCCGAGCCGAGCCCTGTGGTTGTTCCTCGCTTGGGCCTGCTCCAAAGCCCATCGATGGCCATGGAAGCTGTTCTCAGATGGCTCCGTCTGAGAAAAGAAAGTGTTGAAATACCACAGGAAACGCTGTTTTTCCGAGATATCTGCCTTGGCCAGAAATGGGAAAAAAACCTGATTTTGGATGAAAGGCCAGTTTTCCCGTCCTGGGCTTCAGCTCTCTGAAGTTTGTTTCACCCAGGAACCGGCCAGAGTCTGGGCACAAAAGGGGCGCGGGTGGCCCCGAGGGAGCGGCTCGGCATGGCTGCGGGTGCCACCGTGCCTGTGCCCCGGCACTGGCACCCTCCTGGGGCGCAGGAGGAAAACGGGCTGAATTTGGTTTTGCCAGCTTGAAACCTTGGCTTGGGTGCCTGTGTGTCAGCCGCAGCAACCTCGGCGTGTCCCCAGGTGTCACAGCGGCACAAAGAGGCAGATTTTGGCTACTGGGGACCCGGTGCACCCTGGAGCGCCCCGGAGGGATGTGCGCGGTGGCTGTCCTGGTGAACATGGCAGCCAGCTTGGGGTGCACCAGGGACCCCCACACTTGTTTGCTGCAGCCAGGCCAGGTCTTCATTTTGCAAAACAAACTGTGAATCTGGGTTTTTTTGCATGCAAACGCTGATATCCTGGGGCATGGCTGGCTTGGAGGCAAATTTCCTGACTTTGGCCTCGTCTCTGGCTTCGGGTCCTTTTTTTCGCTCACAGCAAACATCCGTTTTATCCCGCTGCAAGTCCATTATCGCCAGCTTAACTGGACGCCCATCAGGACCGGCTGTGCAAATACACCAGCAGTGGAGGAAGCGGCTCTGTGCTGCAGATCCCTGCCGGGAGCAGCGGCTGTGCCGGTTCTTCGTGCTCCTGCCCGGCGGCTTCCCAAGTTCGCTGTGGCCAGAGCGGCTCGGCGTGCTGGGGGGGTGTTACCCCCCTTGCACCGGGCACCCCAAATAGCTACGTGTTTTATTCTACCGAAGACGAATATACATCACTTTATGCAATGTGCATGCGTAGGTATAATGTAGACATTTATATCCATTGCATAATAGATGCAAAATGATAGACTTTATGGTGCCGGGGTTGTCGCTGGGTGGTCTGCACCCCAGCTGGATGACAGGGTGGTGGAGGACCATAAAGCCACTTGCTGGCGTGGCCCAGTGGGCTGCTGCTGGCAAGCTGTCTGGCGCTGGGCCCTGCCGCTCGGTGAGGTTTGGGATGGCCACTGCGCTGCTGGCGGGGCTGGAGTGGCCGGAGCAGTTGGATAGCGTGGGCTCGCTCGAGGTGCCCGGTGTGTAGTCCCAGGTTGCCCAGCGGACATGGGATGTCTGTCTGGAGGTTTGCTGAAGGTGCGTACCCCGTTGTCTGCTGCTTCCCCACCCACCCTCTCGGGGTTCCGCTTCTTGGTGACGGTGTATGGGGATTTCTGTGGTGACCCCCCCCATTGCTCCCTCCCTCCCTTGTTGAAGCAGCACCCTTTCCAAAACCTGGAGCAGCTCCTCGCTGAAGAGGCCAGGGGCTGAGAGAGAGGCATGCAAGGGGGTGCCTCCTATAGTACCCTACGCAGGGTGGTTCCTATAGCACCCTGGCACCGGGGTGCCTCCTACAAAGCACCCTAGCCAGGGAGCTGCAGAGGGATGGGAGCAGATGGGTGCCCATCTATGCCCGGGGTGGGGCAGGAATTTCTCCCTGCTGCTTTTGGCCTCTCCTCCTCCGTTATTAGTCAGCTTCAGCACCGAGGAAGAGGTCGCAAGGCGAGACAGGCAGCGCAGGCAGGGACGCAGGCAGGGACCAGCGGCAGCAACTGCCCTGCCCGCCGCCCCGCTCGCCTGCCTGGTGCTGCGCAGAGTACCTGGCGAGGGGGCCGAGGCCTCCCCCTTCGACAAGGAGGAAAAAATAATAATCTCCAAGCCAAGAAACGCCGAGCTGCTGGGAGCGTATTTATCATGGTGAAGAAAAAGGCTCTGTTCCCTGCCTCTCCGCAGCGGCTGTTTATCACACACACAAGGGTATGGAGAAAATGTTCCATTTGTTGAGTACAGCCGTCAACCCACACAGCGTATAAATTAAGGGCTTTTACATGCAGAGTTCCCGAAATAAAACACACACACACAAAAGAGAGAGGAGTTTTGAATCGGCCCCGGCGCGCTGCCTCTCTCTGGCTGTCCCTGCGCCCCGGCCCCGGCCGGCGCTGGCTCCCGTTCAGGAATTCCACATTATCTCCGACCGTTTCCAGCTTCCTCAGCAGGGAACAGCTCTGCTTCTGTCTTCCTCCAGCCACATCTGGAAAGTGTTACGCCAGGGTGTCAGCCGTCAGTGCCGGGTGGCTGGCATGTGCTCCCCCCGGCGCGCTCGTTCCCGCCGCCCTGCCTGCCGTCCTGCCTGCTCACTGCCCTGCCTGCCTGCCTGCCGCTGTGCTCAGGCTTCGAGCTGCTTTCCCCGGAGGGCTGCGGGGCTGAGTTTTATCTGCCTCTCCTTTTTGGGGAGTTTTGAGGGAGCTTTTGTAGCTGCCATGGGAATGGCGGGGAGAGGTGGCTCCAGGGACCCCCAAGGGTTGATCTCTGCAGGCAGGAGCTGCTGCGGGCAGGGATGCTCTGCTGTGGTCCTCAGCTCTGCTGCCTGCTGGGAGGCAGCGGGGAGAGATGCGATCTAAATCCTCCTCTTTGCACACTTTGCAGGGACTCCCTGCCGGCTCAGGGGAGTTTCGGCTCCTGGCCCTGTTTCTGGTCTGGCAAAACCTGCACCCCTGGGCTGCAATGCGGTGGGGATGTTGTGCTCCGTCTGCTAAATGGTGGTTAAAGAGAGGAGCTCTGGGGGCTGAAACCTGTGTGGTTCCCCGGTGGTGCTGGGAGGTGTTCGGAGAGGTACTCCCCGTGCCGAGGCTGTGCTTGCTTGTAATGACTGTGGGTTTATCTCACCGGGATTTCTTCATACGTAAGGGGGTACCTGGGGCATAAAGGCATTTGGCTGTCAGCATCTCAGTCTCTCGGGAAATCCCCGCTGCATGTGGGGGGCACACAGAGACGCTCAGCTGGACGATTGCAGCAGAGATGAACATGAAAGAGCTCCCTGTAGCATCCCAGTATTTTTGGGTTCCCTCCTTGGTGCAATGTGTTCCTCGTGTTACCCTGGTCCCTCGCCGCAGGTGTGGTGGGTGACACTGCGCAGAGGGAAGGAGCTGTGCAGAAAGCGGGTGGTCCAGGGGCTGATGCGCTCTTCCAAGCAAAGGACATGGAGAAAGCTGGTGTCTTGTTTTTAAAACGGGGGTAATGACAGTGACCTGGAAGCAGGCTTGCGTGCCTTAATGAGCAGCGTGTGCAATACACACAGGGGTCTTTAGCAGGGAGGGATGGTGGAAGTGGTTAAAAGTGCCCTAACTTATCATCAATGGGAATCAGAGAAGGTTCCCTGCAGTTGACTTTTGCCTTTTTTCTTTTTTTTTTTTGCTCTTGCTTTTAAACTAGCAGGCCTACCATTATGGGATTTTAAAATTAAAGAAAAAAAAAAAAAGAAAAGAAAAAACAGGCCTTGGTTTTATAGACCCTACAGATGCATCCGGCACCAAACTGATCCCAGATGCAACCCCACTGTCAATAGTGTTACACGAGGGATCAATCCCCTTCATTGTTTTATGTGGCCTCTACAGCATCATCAGCTAATTAAAGCTAATGGGTCCCAGAGCAGCACTGACAGCATCTGATCCTATCAGCCTCCGCAGCCTTTTTAGCTTGACGGGGCCACTCTGGAGCCGGATCCTGCACTCCAGACCCTGGCGAAAGCCTGTATTGACTTGGGGGATCAGGCTACAGATCGGTGGGAGATGTTAAACCAACATTGCCGGATTAATGTCAGCTCTGCAGGGGGAGGAGGTCGATGGCTGCTAATTCGAAAGAGGTGGGAGGGAGGAAGGGGACGCGGTGACAGCAGTGACGAGGGACGGAGAAGGGGAGGCCGGGCTGTTAAAACGTTCCCCATGTCTGCAGTAGTGTCTGAGTGTTTCCCAATCTTGGATTTATTGTCGCCCTGGGTGGGAGGCTGTGCTGCAGAGGAGCTCAGCAGCATCCCCAAGGGCATTCAAGGTGCCTAAATCCCTTTGCTTTGTTCCCCAAGGGAGGCAAAGTGGCCTGGGGCTGTCCCCAGAGGGGAGAGGGACCTCCGTGTCCTTTCTGCACGCTGACCTTGGCGTGAGCATCTCCCCAGTTGCAGCAGAGCACTAAATCATCCGTTCCGGCTTTCCCTTTTCTTGTGGCTCCCGTTGTCCCTTGGCTGGGGCTCGGGGATGCCCGGGGATGCGGGTTGGGAAGGTTTCTGCTCCCATGGTTGAACCGCCCTGCACTACAGCTCGTCTGTTTTGGACTCTCATCTCTTTTCCCCTCTTTTTTCCCCTCATTTCTGTGTTGCTGGGGAGGGTGAGAAGGGATGGGGAGGGTGGCTGGCAAACCCACCCCTTGATCCCATACCACCACGGAGCAGGCAGGATGAGGAAATTCTTTTCAGGAGTATTTTTTAAATCTGTCCTCTCTGCAAAGCAGGTTGAGCTGCCGCCTCCCTCGCGGACACGGGGCTGGCTGCTTCTGTGCTCCCAGAGATGGGGGGTGCACGGCCCCCAAGAAATTGGGCAGGAATCCCAGGTCAGAAGCAGCAAAGGGACCCTGGAGTCCCAGCCCGCCTCCTGAATGAGGGTCCTGGTACCTACTTGGCAAGTTAATGGGCAAATACAGCCTGAATGGGCAAATACAGCCCCATTGGTTTAACCAGGGACCTTGGGCTCTGCCCAGAGACTCAATGAAAATAAAATGCCCTAAAATTAACTGTTTTCCTCCTGTCCTGGTGAGGCAGAGTCCAGCTGAGGGAATCCTCAGGGTGTTGCAACCGCTGGCTCCCTTTGCAGCCCCAACCCCAGCCAGCAGCACCGGGAGGCAACGTCCAGCCTGGTGAAAGGGAGAACTGGGGAAGGGCAGGCTCCCAGCACATCCCTGCCCGATAAAGCGAGTTGATAATTAAATCCTGCAGCTTTTATATGAATTCCAGGGCATTTTCCTTGGGCTGGAGCCATCTGCGGTGTACACCCCACCCTCCCTCACCTCTCCCTTTGGCTCTCTGCAGCTTAATATTTTCTTGCTGTGGCGTTGGGTGAACATGATGCTCTGGGGAGCAAAGAGCCACAGTGGCTCGTTGCAGGGGTGCAGCCCCCCTCCGTGCAGCTCTCTCCTCATCTCCAGGGCCTCATCCAGCACCAGGAACACCCTGCAGCCCCGCTCCAGGCTGCTTTCCCATCGTGCAGAGCCTGCACACGCCTGGCTGGCTCTGTGCCGCCCCGGCTGCTGCCGGCCCGGGCTCGTCGGCAGGAAATACCGGCCAGCCATGCCAACCCGCGCGTCCGCTCCGGCGAGGCTCTTCTCTCCTGCGGCAGTGTGAGACGAGGCTGTCGGATCCCCCCTCGCCAGGGCTGCAGGCTGGTCTCCCACAGGTCACTGCTGGGGGAACCAGCACCTTTTGCAGCTATTTCTGGCTTCCCTTGCCCAATTCTTAGAAATTTGGGGCCGTGGTGGGGTGCAGAGCTCAGCCCCATATTTAAACCCCAGGTGTTCTTGCAGGTCCTGGTACTTTAGGAAGGTGTTGGCTGCACCTCCCCTCTTGCTGCCCCATCTTCTGTGTCTTCCTCCATGAGGTGCACACGAGCGCAGCAGTGGTCTGCCCTGGCCTGGGTCTCCTGGATGAGCTTCTCTTAGAGATGGACCCCCCGGCTTTGCACGAGGGGCTGTGTCCCCTGGGTGCCCCCTTCGTCTCCTATGCAGCTCTTGAGTCTGGGACCTGGGGTTGCATTTCCAAAGCTGAGAAGTCCAGTGTGCTGGTGGGTTGTAGACATTTCTTTAAACCCCTGAGCTGGTGGAGGATGCTCCAGTACTGGGAGTCTTTCCCTGCAAGGAGCTTTTCCCAAGGGGATGCAGAGGATACCAGGAATCTCTGGATTTGGTGCAAAGCACAAAGGAGACGATGTTGCCCAGGAGGTCTTTATTCCACACCTGCAGTAGCTGGGCTGGGGAGGGCCTGTCCTCTGGGACTGGCCCTTGGCTTTGGACTTTGCACTCCCCTCTATCTGTCCAAGACTTTACAGAGAGAAAAAGCCCGCGGAAGGCTCCCTCCCACCACCGCTTTTTCATCCTTCACCCCCTGCATCCGCTTGCTCTGAGATGTCTCTTAACCAGGCTGTTCCCTCTGAGGTTAGTGGGAAGATTTGAGAAGTTATTTGAATGCCAGGCTCAAAGGAGGCAGCAGGAACGCTCCCGGAGCTGTTACCAGCTGACATTTGGGTGCTCAGCACAGCTTTGGTGTCAGCGCAGCTGAAAGCAGAGGAGGTGGGAAGCCCCAGACACCTGCAATTTGGTTAATAAATATTTATTTGGAGGTGACAAATACTCTTCTGGATAAAGCCAAGTTAGCAGAAGGAAGATTGCGAGGGAGTGACAGGGTGTGCTTTTTTTGAGGGTTTACCGTGGGGATGTTGAAACGAGCAGCTGATGAACTGAAGGATGTCGAAATCCACATTCATTTCCTGACGCAGGCTGCGTGACGTCAAGGGACACAGGCAAACGTCCCCCCTTGGCGAGCGAGTGCCCGGCTTGGGGCACCCTGGTCCTGCGGGGACTGCGGTAATCTGGCTGGGCGCTGGGGGTCTCCTCCCTCTCACGGGTAAGATGCGACGGCAGGGGTTGGGAGCCGGGGAGGATGCAGCAGCCCCGCGGTCGGGGTCTGGTATGGATGATAAAAAGGCTGAAGTTTAATTGTTCTCTTAAAAAGGAGAAGCGAAGGGAGGGGAGCTGGCCTGGGACAGGAGGGTGATGGGTGCTATCACCTCGCCATGTCTCGGGGCTCCAGTGGATGGTTTCATGGTGCTTGGAGCGGGGACAGGGCGGGTGCCCCAGGCACTAGCCCCATCCAGCCCTCGCAAAGCAGGCCCACTCCTCCTGGGGAAATGGGAAAAGCTGCTTTGATTTCTCCCCTGGTCCCTCTGTGTGTGATGTGCAGAGGGAAACTTTCTGTTTGGGGACTTTTGGGGACTTTCTGTATATGAGACCGACATCCAGTGGGGCTTGTCTGGGCACTGGGGCTGCTGCGTGCTGTAGGCAGCGGGGATGAGCCAATCTCCGGGGGCTCTGCTAAACCATCCCTGCTCCACGGTGGGCTCGGTTCACCCTCAGTCAGCCCTGGTGCTCAGCGCTTCCACCGCTTTCTCCTTCCTCTGAGCAAGCCGACATGTAACCGCGATACCCATCACTGTGATTAAAGCCCACTAGAGACGAGGCACGGTGTGGATTGCTGCCGGGCTGCGGGAAGCGCTGCATTTACCCCGGGGTGGGATGGGGGCTGGCAGCTGCAACATCTGTCCCTGTCCTGAAGCTGCTGCTGCTGCTGGGCCCTGTACTGCAAACATGCCCGCGGTACCTCCCGCTGCAGAGAGCGAGAGGCCGCGTCAGGCAGCTCTGTGCCGGTGACTCAGTGTCTTCTGGCTTCGGAGGAAGCGGCTGCTGGAGATGCTGATGTGCGTGGGCAGCAGGGCAGCGCTTGGCTCTGCCCTGCCGGGCCACATCCTGCAGCGGCTCAGCCCCACGCCACACTGGAGCAGGAGCCTGGGATATGGCAGGGTGTGGGAGTCAAACCTGCTCAGTTCCTTCCAGCAGCTGGTCTGCGTGGCGCGTTGGGATGCTGAGGCTGGCATGCTGCTCCTGAGCAGCTCTGGCTTGGGGCGGACACAAGCACCACGAGTTTTTCGTCTTGGTTTTGCTCATGCGGGGAGGTTTTTTGCAGAGGAAGAGGAAGGCAGGGCCGTGCCAGGGACAGGAGCTATTTCCAGGGCAGCTTGCCTGGCTGTGCTTGCCCTTGCTGTGCCCCGGGGAGGTCAGTGGCTTGGCTCTCCGTCGTGTCTTGGTGGTCTCTCTCTCCGGACTTCAAATCCTGGTGGAAAGCCCAGGTGGAGGGGCAATGTTGTGAGATGATTATCCCACTGTGAGACCTTCCCTGGGGCTGGTAGCCCTCACTTAGCAGATAGCTACTCTGCAGGCACTGGCCTTTTTGAGCCAAAGGCTTGATGTGAGCCCTCCCAGATGCTCCTGGCTCTGTAAGTCCTCGTGCCCTGTGCTGCCGCGGAGGGAGGAACCACTGTTGCCGCTTGCTCGTCTTCGCTGTGGCTGCACATGGAAATGGGTTCAGTGAAATCAAACGTCAGGAAATGCCCGGTCCCGGTGTTGGAGGAGGCTTTCCCCCCCCAGGAGCAGCGTAGCTCAGCTGGGGAGTGAAGCCACCGGGCCACATGCGAGCAAGCACAGAGGAGCTGTCGAGCTGCTTCACCATCCCCTCTCCTCCTGTGAGGACAGGGGGTGGTGGTGGCAGAGCCGGCAGTGGCGGAGGGGGAGGGAGCCCGCGACCTGGGAGATTAATAATAGAAACGCTGGCATCCGTTTTAGATTAGCAAGAGAAAGCTCAGTACCCATCTCGCCCAGCATGTAACTTTAATGCCGAGATAATGAGCAATGATATTTATTTGTAAAAGATCTGGAGATATCGCTGCCCAGGGAGCAGCCAGGAGCTGTCAGAGCCCGCTCCATCCCCGCGGCGGCTGCTCCGAGCTGTAACCCAAGCGCTCTCCTCCGACCGGCTCACTTTTCACGCTCCAGCTCTGTTAACTGAGCAGGGCACGTGGTCGACTCAGAGCCATGGCTAAGATTTGCTGAAGCTGCTCGTGATTTGGGCCATCACTGCCAGGAGATGTCTGTCTTGCAGGATGGGCTAGAAGCATCCCCTGGCACCCACAGGATGAGCTGCTGGAATGGAGTTTAAACCCATCCCTGAGCCCTCCCCGCTGCTGTCCCCTCTCCCCGCTGTCCAAGTGTCGCGGCTGGAGTGTCGGGGTGTGCCCGGGGAGGGCTGGCAGGAAGGATGTGGGGTGTGGGGAGGAGGTGGCACGGCATCAGCCGAGCTGGCGAGGGGAGGGCGGTACGGAGCGCCTGCGAGCGGGTGCTTCCCTCAGCCGAGCCACTGCGCCGGCTGAGATTTTGGGGCCATTTCAGGGAGTCTGGGGGCAGACAGCCTTTCCCTGTGGCAGGGCTTGCCTGCTCCCAGGTGGGTCCAGGTGGACGTTTGGGGCAGCGACAGCCCCTGGTCTGGGGAAGCAGTTGGGTCTCATGGGCATCTGGGCTCCTTCAAATCCTCCAGTTTCGGGACAGGGCTGCTCCTGCTCCCCTTTCCCTGCCTGGGTTGGTCCGAGAGGGCTGAAGGATGCACACGCCGCCATGCCCAGCCTTACGTTGTGTAACTGGACAGGAGGCAGGCTTAGGCTGTATTTGGCAGGTGGGTGTCCCTTCCTTATTAAGCCATCCCTTGGGTAATTACTGGGTTAAGGCCTGATGAGATAATGCTTCATTATTTTTGTGCTATTGGAGGATTAGGAGCAGTGGGATTTCTCAAAGGCTTTATCTCTGCTAAGGTCCTTGGGCTGCGAGGCACGTTTGCAGGCGGGTAAGAGGACCTGGGCTCTGGCAGCCCTGCGGCACTGCTTGCCCTCCCGCGGGGTTACATGCCGGCGGCTGCGGGTGGTGGGCACGGGTGCAGTGGCTCTGGGCGAGGGGGAGCCCGGCACGGGGGGCTGCTCGCGCTCGGCCCTGTCAGAGGCTGGCGGGGCTCTGCCATGAGGGATCTCCTTTTAATGCTGTTGCAGCCCCATTCATCAGCGCGTTCCCGCGGTGTGCAGCCCGCCGCGGGAGGGAGGAGGTGACACTTACAAATAAACAGGGAGGTGGGTGGTGCGCGCCGAGACAGGGAGCGGAGGGCGTTCCGGGGGGCTTCTCCCATGATTTATGGCCGAGGCGATGCGGAGCTATCAGCACGGCCTTTGGAAGCTGTTTACTAACAGTGTAGTCTCCTGGCTGTTACGCCGGCGTGGGCTGCTCGTGGGGGTTGCAAGGGAAAACGTCACCCGTGCATCCCTCCTGCGACACGACCAGCTCCCAGGCTGCTTGTGCCCTCCCCAGGAGCCCGGCCAGGGACAGCCTCGGGGTGCTGATGGGACTGGCATTCAGCCCTCTTTGAGAGCCCCAGAGATGCTCTTATGAAGGAGTTTGAGTTGCTGGAAGCAGGAATAGAGTAAAACGTGCTTAATGAAACAGGCTGGGCTTGGCAGGGGCTCCCCTCCTCCTTGCAACCCCGGCGTAGCCAGCCCGCGAGCTGGAGGGATGGAGCTGGCACCGGAGCAGGGAAGCAGGCAGGGCTGGACACGGGCCAGGCTGCGCACTTGATCCAAACACAGCTGGAGCTGATCTGATGAAGCAAGAGGTTAAGAAGAGAGCATCTGTTATCTAAAGGGGACACACAGTGGGAAACTGTAAGCTCTTTATTCCCCCCACCCCACCCCCTCTGTTCAGTGCATCATCCCTGACTTTATTTCTTTGATTTATTAAGGAAGCCTGTGCTTCCGGGGCTGTAATTAAGTGCCACTGTGTGAGCTTTTGATAGTGAGTGAATGATATAATGGCTTGCACATTCGCCGTCTGCTCAAGTGCTTTAGGATCTAGATAACACGAGGAGGGATTTCTTCTGCCCACCAGGGAACCGCAGCGCTGCCAGGGCTGAGTCACGGCGGGGTTTAGCCGAGCGCGGCAGTGTCTGCTGGAGGCAGCGGGGAAGGATGCGGGAGCCACTTAGCACTGCAGTGGAAGCATGGTTCAGGGGGGTATCCGTGACCCAGGCTGCAGTTCAGCTGAGAAGGGAGTTCACATCCTCTTGCAAAAGACCATCGCAGCATCTTTACAGGCTGCTGGAGACTAAACTGGGTGTCGACCCTCGCAGACGCCCTCGCTCCCTCCCAGCCTTTCGTGGTGCTGGAGGTGGAGAGGGGACCACAGCCCCTCAGCCAAGGCTCCTGGCTGTACCGTGGTGCCATCCTTGCAGCAGGGTGTTTTTAGGGTAGAGAGGGCTTGAGCATCCATAACCTCGAAGAACAGTCAGCATCAGCAGCCGGCAGCATCCTGCCTGATGCGCAGGTTTCCCTCTGCTGCTGGAGGAGTTTGCTGGCAACGTGTTGGTGCGGAGCCAGGGGCTGAGGCGCGCTGGCCGGCAGCATCTCCCGCTGCCTCCGCCAGCTGCTGGAAGAGGGCCAGCGCTCGCAGCCATGTGCAGCTGGAGGTGCCACGAGGATTTCGCTGGAGCTGTCTCACCCCCTGCACCCTCCTGCAATTCCTTGCACGCCACCTCCGCCCCTGCGAGAAGGTGCTGCCCTGCATCTCCCTGGACAAGCAAGGGCTCCCAGGCAAGGGTGGCATTTCTAGGGAGACATGCAGAGTATTATTGTAATGCCAAGGGGAAGGTTTTCTGCTGGCTCTCTAAACCAGGAGCCTTGGGCAAGTGGTCCAATTTGCATTCCTGCTGGGCATCTCCATGTGCCACACTCTGGGCTGCCTGGCACCAGGGCCTCTGATGCTGCTGGCAGCCCTGTCTCTGTGGTGTCCCAGGCCACAGGGGGACCTGGCGGTCACTGCTGATGTCCCCCAGGGCTCAATTCTGCCCTTGGTTCCCGGGACAGCTGCTGAGCCTCCCTCTGTGCCCCAGCAGTGCTGCTCCGATACCCCATTCACCCACGCCTGGTTTTTAGGCAGAAATAAATTTCTTTTTCCTATAAGGACCATTTTTGGTAGATAAACAGGATTATTTTACTGGCTTGGCCAATGGCCACAGAAGGGGCAAGCTCAGGGTCTGGAGCAGCGTTTCGGCTGTGTGCACATACACTCTTTTGCTGCCGGCCGGTGCCAGCCCAGCGGCAGCCGGTGCTGCGGCTCACAAACTCGCTGCCTGCAGCTGCGGGGGCAGCAGGAGGAGGAGGAGGAGGAGGAGGAGAAGGAGGAGGAAGGAGTAAAAAAAAACCCCTACATGTAAATAAACTTAAAAATAAAAAGTGACAGAGATTATTTGCTGCTTAATGAACTAAAATGTCCAACCTCCCACCGAGCGGCAACATTGTTTATAAACTACAGAAAGGGCTTTATTTTAATGGGCAGTAAATCTCATTCATTCCCAGCCCTGGCAGTCAGGAGCGTGCGGGATGAATAGGCTGGCGCTGAACGCAGCCTCCTCGCTCCTGCGCTCCCTCCGGCCAGCTTCTCCCCTGGGTATTTTTCCCCCTTTGCCCACATTTGTTGCTCTCCTCCCTTCCACCTCTCCTTCCCCGTCCCCTCCACCGTGCCGATAACGGGGTTATCTGGCCAGGAAGAAAGGAGGAATCTGTCCCTGCGCCTCGGCATGTCACATCCGCTCCGTTTTGTTTATTCACTTGAAAAATGCCCCCCCTCCTCCCCGTCTCTGGCTGGCAGCTGGAGAGTGGCCTGAGATAATCACAGTGTTATTCTATTTTTTTTTTTATTCCTCTTAAATAAAGGCTCCTATAGCCTGCAGGCAGATTTTGTCCAGTTGCCCCCATCCTGCTCCTGTGCTCCTTGCTCTGCAAACAGGGCATGAGAGCGATGGTAATCGGAGCAGAACCCCGATGCTACCGGCAGATCCCCCCGCGGATCCCTCTCGCAGGGGACACAGTGGCTCCTGTGCAGGGACGGTCCCTCCGAGCCTGCCAGAGGGGCGGGCAGGACCAGCAGCTGAGCGATTGCAAGCGCAAAATACCTATTGATATACTGTCTTGGGCAGAGAATCGCAGAAAATAAATATGTGGTCTGAGCATCTGTGGAAATGAGAGCATCCGAGTGGCGGGGCGGGATGCTTGGAAGAGGTTTCGCTGCTTTGGGTTGAAAGGGACGATGGCAAGTTGTTCTGAGCCAAAAACAGGTTTGGGAGCTGGTTGGGCCTCGTGTGACACACGGCTGTTAGTGGGCGAGCGTGTTGCTGAGATTGAAGCTGGTGGCTCTCGAGCCACCGGGAAGCGTTGGGAGCTTGTACCAGCCATGGGAGAGGGGCCGCAGTCAGGTCAGGTGGGAATTTCGGACGTGCCTGACTTTCCCCTGGGACAAATCAGGCACCTTGAAAACTTCTGACCATAACTCATAAGGCAATGTACTCCTAAGGCAAGAAAGAAAGTAGTAAGTTATCTGTTCCCGTTTGAGTTTAATATCCATAATCTGCCATTAATCAAAGTGGGACTATAAGATCCTTACTTAGGCCTAATCAGTGCATAATGGATTATCTACAGGAACTAATAAAAGGTAATTATCTATGCTTTGCAAGTTCCAATTACTGTACTTATATGATCAATTAATTCTTGTAACAGTTTCACAGGTGCAATTTGTGTGACAACATTACGCTGACTCCAGGCAGAGGCTCAGCGCCTGCCTGGCGGTGCGGCTGCCAGCGGCACGGGCGCCGGCAGGGATGCGCGGGGAAGTGGGTGCAGGCAGCAGGGATGCAGGGCGGTGCAGGGGGCAGCGGTGCAGGCAGCAGGGATGCAGCCCTGCTGGCACAGCTGCCCCAGTGCATCCCGAGCTCTCCCAGGTGCTGCACTGGGAAAAACCACCTCCGTGAAAAGATCTGCTGGGCAGCAAGGGGCTGGCGTTCGCAGGATTTCAGCCTGCTCGTCTGCCCTGTGCTGTTTTCCTCCCCGAAGCAGGAGACAGAGCGCGGGTTCGGCAGCCGCTCGGCCCCATCCGTCGCTGCCTGTCCTAGGGGACGTTGCCCCTGTCTCAGCATCACCTCGGGGAGCCCCGCTGCTCCCTTCCCATGCCCCAGCCTGGCCAGCACAGCAAGCAAAACCCCGTGCAAAGGCAGCTGGCTCCAGTCATCTCCTTCTCCTGCCTGTCCTCGCATCCCTCTCGCTGGCTTGCAGAGTCATCGGAGGGTCTTAAAGGAGGAGGAAATATTCCAGCAATGTCTGTGCAGTTTTAGGGATGGCTTAAAATTACAATAAATTTGAGACACTTCACATGTCCACTTGGGGCCCAGCATTGTTATGGTAATTTGAAGCAGATTGAGTCAAGGCTTGTGGCAAATGGAAGATCTAAGGGCTCTAGCAGGAACCTGAGGATGGAGGAGGAGAGGTGGTGGGGAGTGAAGGAAAACACCAATTCGGTGATGCCTGTTGGAGCTACGGAGCCAAACCCTCCCAGGCTGACCCTGGATACCTCTTTGCAATGGTGCAGCCCTGACTCACAACTCAGCCTGTGGTTCTTCCTTCTCTTTTTTGTTTTTTTTTTTTTTAATTTTCTGGAGCTCAGTAATCCAGTGTCACCTTCTGGTGTCCCCAAGACTGTGCCGTGTCAGAGCATGTTTTGGGTGAAGCTGCTCACTTGGACCTGGAGTCCTAGAGCCAGGTCCTGCCCCTGAGGTGGCCTTACTAGGACATGGGGATGTGTCACCTCTTCCCTACCTGCAGGGTTTGGATGGTGAACCAACCCCTCCTTACAAGGGCAAATCCACAGCCCTTGGGAGCCCAGGCCCAAGACTGTTTGGGGAAAGTATTTGATGGGTTGAATTAAGTTCTCTCAAGCTCCTCCTCAGCGTGGTGAGGTTGGGTAGACGTTTGGTAATGGGAACCGCAGTCCTTGCCTGTGCCCTGCCAGCCGCTGGCTGGTTGGGTCGGTGGAGGGAGCAGAGCTGTGCCTCCGGAGAGGCCGGGGCACTCGGTCACCGTCCTTGCTCTTACCTGGCTGCTTCTTGATGCAAAAAGGGGAAAGCAAAGGATAAGGAGGATTAGGGTTGGGTGGAGGAATGGCTTTCTCCTGGGGGTCCCTGGGGCTTTGAAGACATCTCGAGCCGGGAGCATCATGCTCCCACACAGACCAGAGACCCAGAAAGGACCACTTGGAACAGCTCGGTTTGATTTTAGCCTTTGCAGAGAGTTTCATGTCACTGCAAAGGAGCAGAAACAAGAATTTGTTTCAGTACAAAACTTGTTTTTTTAAAAAAACTGTCAACATGATATCTTTTGAGAATTTCCATTGTTATTTTCCCCCTTCCCCCCAAACATGAAATTAATTCATCTGTTTAAGTCCTTTTTCTGGGAACAGTCTTGGTTTTGTTGACATTTTTCATTAACAAGGGAAAAAGCAAACCCACAAAAACAAAAAAAATAGAAAAAAACAACCCCCCCCAAGCCCTTCTACTTAAAAGAGAAACTCCGCTCCCAGCTCTCCCACTGACCATGATACAACCACTGCTTTGTTCCCAGCATGGTTGATGTTGTTCCCAGCTTGCTCCAAGCAGCTCCGCCAGCCCGGGAGTGTCCTGGATGGGGCCGGAGGGGAAGGGACTGTGTCCTCTCCGCTGTCGCAGGAGCTCTGGGATGTGGTGGCATCTGTGGTGCCAGAGGGGTGTTTGATGGAGGAGAGCATCTCAGCGAGGCCCCTCGGCGTGGTGGCCGTAGCTGCCTGGCTTGGTGCAAGCACTGTGTTTTGGTGGGTCTGGGCATGCCTGTGGCTTTGCCGAGTTGAGGGATGGGGAGGTGGATGTGGGCAGGTGAGGCTTCATGGCTCCATCACCTGCAGGGGAAATCGAGGCACGCAGGCAACTGAAATATCAGACCTGAGGACACAAAGTGATGCTAAGGACAGGAACCAGCTCAAAGCGCAGCCCAGATGCCCCAGCGCAGCCCCCTCCTCGCCCCATCGCTGTGTGCCAGCCCCCCGGCAGGACCGTCCTCAGCCCCGTGCTGTGTTTCTGCGCTGATCCCCAGCAGCGTGCACTTCCTCACGCCCGACAGCCGCCGCCGGGCTCCTGGCCTTGTCCACCGCTGCCTTTGGTTTTGTTTTCCAAGCCTCAGCCACCATGTCCAGCCCCGCCAGCGCACCGCGGGGAGGAAGCACCCTTCGTGCTGCTGAGAGATGCTGCCACACGCAGCCCTCGCAGCGCCTGACCACAGCACCCAGCTGCTTCCAGAGCTGCTTTTTTCTTCTTTTCTTTCTTTTGTTTCTGTTTCTCTTTTTTTTTTTTTTCTTTTCCCAAGCAAGCCACCACAGGCTCCTCCAAACATTCCCCCGAAGATTATTCTCCCACTTGTCTGCAACATGTTTGCAACGCTGAAAACTCCCGTTGCCCCATCCCAACCTTCTGCGCCTGCTTTCTTTTCTTGGCTCGGCTTCTGGATCGTAGGGACCAAGTCTGGGCATGCCAATTCCCATTCAGTACATTTTCATACCTTTGATTCCACCTTTCCCTGGCAGCCCAGGACTGGATCCCGGAGGCTGTGCAGACGTGACTCACTGCCCCGCGGATATGCCGGCATGGTGCACGGCTGCAAGGTTTGCTGGATAGCAGTGGGTTTCAGAGCTTGACACCGACCCTCTGGCTGCCTCTGGCCGATTTACGCCTTTCTGGGACAACTCGGCTTGCATTGAACTCCACAGTTAGCTTGGTGGCGAGGTACCAGGGTCAGGCGGGTGATGCTGGCCGGGGGGAATCAGGCTCCCGGTGTGGGTGCTGGGCTCACCCATGGGTTCCTGGGTGCAGGAGGGCAGGGATGTCGTGCTCCAGCCTGGCTGTCTGACCGTGGCACCCATGGAGCTATAGGCCCCCCGAATTCAGTGCCGGATAGACGGTCGCAGTGAGTAGAATTGGGTGCGTTCATGTCGTCAGACAGTGGTCAGCGTTAATTAATCTAATACTTCAGATTGCACGAATCATAGGTCTCATTTGATTAAAAAACCCAATCAACCCTGTTTGATAGGATTTGCAAAGTGTGCTCTCCTGGGGTCGATGGAAAGCTGCTGGCTGCAGCAGGCGTAGAATAAGACCGATATAGAGCACGTTTAAAAATGCCACCCTTGGTGACGGCAAGTCGCTGCTAAATAGCTGCTTGGCAGTGGGAAAAGACCAATAACTGTTTGTCCAGATTATGAAGCATGTGGTTTGGCAGCGCCTGGCTTAGCAAGGGTCGAATGCAGATAGACACATGTTACGGACCATCTTTGCATTTGTTTGCTCGCTTTGTTTTAATTTGAAACTCAAGCCTCTTCCCTGTGGTTAGATCCTCCCAGCAAAGCAAATTTTAGCAGAGAGAAGTTGCTTAGGGAAGAGAAAGGATGCTGGACGCAGTGTAAAGTGAGAGCAACCGCTGTTACCGCAAACGCTTCCCGACCTCTGTTAGCAAAACCATCGGCGCTCTTTGCTCGCATCTCTCTGTTCGGCCCCTTTTCCAGTGCAGTTATTTTCTAAGCCAGCATTGCGAGTTTTATTACTACTGCTTATTATTTAAATAGTGCCGGAGGTGTACACAGCGCTTTACAAACACAGGGGAAGAACAGGTCCTTACTCAGAGGAGTTTTTATTGTAATTTAGATGATTGTAGTAGAAGTAATTAAGGCTGAGAGGGGGCAGGCAGGACTGCAGACTGGTGTCAGAACAGCAAGGCAAAAGGACTGGCTTTGAGCAAGGTCCTCATGCGGTCTTTCAGCTGGGACTAGGGATGCTGATCTTTAGCAAGGTGGGCGATAGGAGAAGCATCGGCTCTACCACACCACATTAAGCCATTGCTCCCTCAGATACAGCTCTTCTGACAACGGTGAGATTGCAGGGCTTCAAAAAGGAAAGGGAAAAACAATCCAGGACTTGTGCCACCTGGTAATGCACTGACCCAATTGTGCACTGCTGTGTAAGGGGAGAGAAATTCCTTCCTGACCCTTGTACTCATCAGCCCGTGCCCTGAAGCATGAGATTTGATTTTCTTTATCTGGCTTTCCATAATTGCAGATGTCGTGTTTGGTGCTCCCGATATCCCACCCCTCGGAAACAGCATCTGCTGCCTTTAACTCAATGGACCTTCTCCTCTGGGAGTTCAATCCTGACTCTTTTCTGGGAAGTGCCTGGAAGGAGGGAAGGAGACCTGGTCCCATCAACCTCCCCAGCACTTGGGGGTTTTCCCCTGCTATGTGGTGGTTGCTGGTTGCTCAGCTGGGGAGGGCAAGTGTCCCCCCACATCATGGCACATTCTCCCCATTGCCATGGACAGGCTTTATTCCAACCTGCCTAAAATATTTGGAGTTTAATTTGTATGTAGATATTTGTGAGAGTCACTTAGGAGTTATCGTTGTTCCCTCTGTTTGCTGGACCCCAAGGAGCGGAGTGTGCCAAGGCCAGGACTAAGTCTTGCTACCGGTTTTTCTTTTGATGAGAAGGCACTTGAGGATGCATGAGCAGCTCAAGGTTTGGAGGGAGCCCCATGCTATATGAGCAGGAGGTGCTCCTCGTGCCCTGTTGAGGATAACCTCTCCATGAGCATGGCTGGGGCTGCGCAGGCAGCGATTGCTGGCAGGGCTTGGGTGGTCTTCGCTGCCTGCATGGGGTCGGGGACCAGGAGCTTGCTGGGAGAGGCAGCCATCGGGTGTTTCCTCTCCTTGGCACTGGTTTCTCCGGGGCTTCACTGGCCCTGAAGGGCAGAGTGTGCTGGCGTGGGGTCTGCTGGCCAGGAGGGACAATTGGGCCGGGGAGGTCCCTGTGACCCCCAGGGTGGTGGGTGGACACACGGCTGGCTTGGTTTGCCGACGCCATGGGTGCCTCGAGGGCTGGATGCTCACCGGTGCTGGCAGGCAAACCTGCCCTCCTCTTAGATCTGCACTCTGATCGGGCAGGCTGCGTTGGGGTGCAGCTCACCTCCAAACCAGGGCGGGAGGCGGTTTGTTTTGGCATAAGAGTAATGGGTGGAAAGGCCATTTTTTCCCTGAGCTCTCTACTGCCAGCCGCGAGCGTCACTCAGCCCCGTCTCAGCTACCGGACCATTTGCCTTTCTGCTCCAGCCGTTTTGGGTTGAGAAAGGAACAGGAGGGTGCTGCAAAACCCAGCACAGCCCTGATCGACCTGCATTGAGCTGCTGCTCGCTCCTCAGCTCAGTCCTGCCCGCTCCCCTGCCGAACACCCAGGGGTTTCTGTCGGTGCCCTGCGGGTGGGGAGTGAGTCGGCAGAGCCCGTCCTGAAAGAGTTAAAGGCTCTCGCCCCTTCCAGCCTGGGGAAGTGGAATTAGTCACGGCCTTCAGTAGAAGTGCTGGCCAGGTTATAAAAATGACAAACGAGCACAAATCAATAATGAAGTTAGTGTTTTCTGGGAATGCCAGACACGAACGGAAAAGGACATCAACACGGGTGGTGGGCGCCGTGATGCATAGGATGAGCTGCCCCACGTGCGCATCCCTTGCATGGGTGCGTGCGAGGTGGCATCGTCCCTTTCTCCTCCCCATTGTGTTTGACTCTCCCTTGGCACCATCGCTGCTGCCGTGAGCTGGGACGGCTCTGCGTGCCGGCACCTTCCTGGGATTTTCAGTGCTTCTTGGAGCAGTGCTTGCGCGATGCCGGCTGCCGCTAGACTTCAGCGTATGGCACCAAGGAGGTGGCTCCGGGATATCGGAAACTGGGGATTGCAAATGGTGCCCCGGGGAAGCTGAGAGTCCGATTAATCTTCAGGACACAGGGCAGCGTTTCCACAGCACCGAGGTAGCTTTGGAGGCCACGTTTCCTTTTCCAAAGGGACTTGGGCATGTCTGGAAAGGAAATGGCCTTCTAATTAGATGGCTTGAAAATCTTTACCATCGCTCGTTACAAATACATTAATCAGCCTATATTGAAAGAACTGCACTGCAAAAATGACATTATTATTATTGTTTAGATATGAATGAATTTAATCCCTTCCTAGCCTGGGCCATGTTCAGAAAGTGACCCAACATCCCAGTGCTGCTTCTTGGCCCCAGTGTCAGCTGGTTTCTGTGCAACCATAAACCTACCGGGGGTGTCTTGGGGATTTTCAGCAGCACATTAAAATGGGCAGCTTTAAAATGTATAAGGGAGGGGGGAAAAACGGCCCAGGGATGTAAATAGGAGGAGGTGGGAGTGAGGGCGCTGAGACCTGGCAGAGGTGGGTGGAACAGCAGAGGCTGCGGTGGCGCGGGGCTGAGCCGCACTGGGGGAGCTGGGTGCCGGCGTGCAGAAGGGGGCAGTGGCTTAGGAAGAGCAGTGCCGTGTTTGCACAACATTTCAGGGTTGGTGGCTTTCCCAGGGTATTAGCGCATTTCTGTAATTAATATAAACTTCCTTCATCGGCCTTCCAAATGTTCTGGATTCCGGTCGACCTCTGGGCACCTGGGCTGGATGTCCCGCTCTCTCCTTTGGGATGTGTTTTCTCTCGGAGGCCATGCCCGGTGCCCGGAGCTCCGTCAGCAGCCTGGCCCTGTTCCCACACCGTCCCGGCTCCCTCCCGGCCACCGACGCCGTGCAGAGCCTGAAGGGCGGGTGTGAAAATGCAGATATCGATTTGTCACAGTTCTTTCCCGCCTGCGGTGGTCTGGGTGATGCCAGCAGGTCGTGGGAGCGCAGGAGGACCCGTTCACACTGCGTCTCAGTGGGACCAGGGATGCAGGCAGTTTTTTCAGCGTCGCTAGCAGTTGCTTGCCCAGTGTACCATATTCGCGTGTACGCAGACTTCAGGTGCCATCCTTGTGTTCAGAAAGCTCCTTAGATGTGTCAGCCACTTTCTGTCATGGCAAGGAACCCTCCAGACCCTGAGGAGAGCTTGCTTTTGGAGAGCAAGTGCAAGGGGTTAGTGGAGGCTGAGGGTGATGGATACCTGGGAAGAGCTCATCAGGGAGAATCGCATTCCTTCAAGGAAATCGATAATCTGGGATGCTTATGCTGCTCATTTTCAAGGTGTTGTCTTCATCACTTTATCACTACTTTCCAACTGGAGGTAATGGTGCTGGTGTGGGCAAGCTTGCTCTTCCTCCTCCCCCCTTGGTTGACCTTACGGTGTAGGTAAGGTCTTACCAAGGTTCAGGTCATCTCTATATAATGCTGCAGGATGGTGAGGCCAGAGCACAATCCAAAGTACACCCAAAGCAGAAGCTCCAACTCCAAATGTCACAAGAACTCAGCAAACTTAGAAAAACCTGGAGCAAACCACCCCCCCGACTGCGTACTTGAAAGGAACGAAGCCATACTTGGGCGTGAAGGCTTCCCAGCCCCTCTTTGCCATCAGCCAAGGTTGCCCTTCGCAGTGAAAGGCGTGCGGTGCCCTGTTTGAATGAGACGGAGCTCGGGAGTGCGATGGGTGCAATCGCCCTGCTCCCACAGGTAGCTGTCAGCAGTCTCCCTGGAGCACGTCTCGGCGTGCTATGGCACGTCCGTGCGGCAGGTGCCGGCAGAGCCGGGCTCTTGCCATGACCGCGGGCTCCATCGCTGCCGGAGCCGCACCAGTGCGACGGTGCAAGGTGATCTTCCTGCCTTGGGTCCTTGCCAGCACCGAGAGCTCTGCCCCATGTCCCCGAGCATGCGGTGGCACAGATCCAGCCCGCAGGCTAATGAGATAGCTTCCAATAAGAGTTAATCATTTGCCAGCCAAATGCTGCCGGGGTGTATCTGAATTCCTCGCTCCTGTAGACACACTGTTGTGTACTAGATTGTCGTGCTCTCGCCCAAAGCACCAACTGTTTTGCAACAAAAACCCCAAACCACATGAAAGTAGTCAAGTTTCATATTTGATTATAACCCCAAATTCAGGTTTGCCAAGAGTTTCAGTAGTTTTATGAACCTTTCCCATGAACCGTCAGCAAAGGCTGTAGTTTAACCTGGTTTTGATGAAAACCCAGGTGCGACTCAGTTGCTTTTGAGCAACTTTTGAGGTTTGTGCAAACGTGAAATTGGAAGGCTTTTGAGAGGAAGGAAGAAAGGAACCCAAAAGCACATCAGGGCTAGTGACGGTGTTTGCAGGGAGCCCTGTGCACATGTGGGGCCAAGCTGTAATTCCCTGGGGACCCGGGACCCAGGCACCCACGTTGCTGGGCCGGCACGCCTCGCGCCCGGGGTGATGCTCTTGGTGATGCTTTGAACCCACTTGGCAGCATCGCCACCAAACCAGCTGCTACGACTCGGTAAGTGCTGGTGCTCTGAGCACTGCAGCTCCCGGGGCCGACCCGTGCTCCTTGTGGCAGCATCTCCCGGCGTCTGCCACTGCTGGGGCTGCTTTGCTTTGGAGCAGCGGTGGGTGAGCCCGGGCTTTGCTCTCGGTGTTGCTTTAGGAATAATTCTATGAAAGTCAGCGGTGTGCAAGACAGCTCCCGAGCCAAAAAATAAAAGGCTGGTACCGTGCAGGGTGGGAATGGGGCTCCTTCCGAACCACGCCTGGCGCACACTGGGTCCAGCCTCTGGATTATGTGTATTATTATATCCACACGCGGATTGCTTTTTCGGCAGTGCCGTCTTTCCTTTCTCCAGCAATTTCCTGAAATAACGTTAGGGAAATGTGAAAATCTTGAACTTTTGAACCTCCCCGGAGGACGGCGTACAAGGGGGTGGCAGCAGGAGGAGGGGACGCCCGCCTTCTGCCTGCCGTTTATTTTGGCTATAGGGCCCGGGGATGGGGAGGAGGGGGCTCGCCAGCCCCCCGGCTGGCGGAGGAGCTGGATCAGCGCTGCCTCTTATTAATTAATGGCTTTCTCGTTGGTGGGTCATGGAGGCGAGGAAGGCAGAGGAAGTTTTCTTTTGCTTGCAGATGCCGGGGAGAGGGGGAGTGCCCGGGCTGGGTGGCGAGGGCAGGGGGTGACACGCAGGGGTGATGGATGGGGCCTCGTTTTTTTGGCCAAGCTCTGGATGCGGGCAACTCGCACCAGTGAGGAAGAGAGAGGGGAAGGGGGATACGCTGTGCCTGGAAAGTACTTTTCCCTCTGATGAACTTCAGAGGCATATAAATCACTGCCAGGCTGCAGCTGCGAAGCATGTGACGCTGGCAAATTAATGGTCCTTCGGAAAACGCCGGCCATCACGCCCCCCTCCTCGCTTCTTAAAGGCGCAGCCGGCGGCCGGGCCAGCCCCGGGCATGGGAACTGGGGGGTCACGGCAGGGCTGGGGGAGACTCGTGTGCCTGCCGGCCCCCAGGTAAGCTGGGGCTGGGGGTGCCTGCGGAGGGGAGCCGGCCCAAGGGGCTCCTGCAACACGCTCTGTGGTGCAAAGCTCTCCATGGTGCAACACAATCCGTGGTATAAAGCTCTCCATAGTGCAAAGCTCTCCGCAATACAAAGCTCTCCATGGTTGAAAGCTCTCTGTGGTACAAAGCTTTCCATCGTGCAAAGCTCTCTGGTGCAAAGTTTTCCACCATGCAAAGCTCTCCGTGGTACGAAGCTCTCCATGGTGCAGCACTCTCTCCATGGTTGGCTCCTGCTCTGCTGCCCGTGTTCCCTGTACAAACAGAACCAAGATGCTCCTGGGGATGTTATTTTTTCCAAGGTGCCTTGGGCGCAGGGTGGGTGCCTGGTGTGTTGAATTTGCAGTTGAGGTGAACATCATGCCAGGGGCTGGCCACCCACCTGGTCCAGTGGGTATCAAGCAGAGGACTGTGGGGCATCTTTCTCACGGTGGCATTGAGAAGCCACCACATGCCAGGGCTGGGTGTCTATGCTTGCGAGGCACAGCCATCCCGTGTAAACCTCACAGGCAAACTGCTGCAGGGCCGGAGGGCAGTCGGAGGCTCCACGGCTCACCCAGGGCCACCTGGGCCACCACCCGAGTCCCAGCCCGCTGCCTGCCCGTCACACCATCTTGCTCCTCTTCCTTGCTCTCACCCTTAGAAGCAGCGACAGAAGAGGAGGGGAATCCAGCACTGCAACTTCTGCCCAGTGCTGCTGGTATGCAGGAGGGGGAGGGAGCCGAGCCACCAGCAGAACAGTTAAAAATTACTAAATACTTCCCTAATATAATTAGGTTTCCATGCAAGCAATTGCCTTAATTGCCAGAGGGATGTGGGGCAGTGGGGAGGGGAGCCAGCCTGGGCTCTCCCTGTGCTGCCGCTCCAGCCGGGGTTTTGGAACCCAGCGCAGCGATGCTCCGCTCGGGCTGGACCTCAGACCTCACAGGGGAGATGTCCCCAGTGAAGCCTGAATAAGGATTTGGCCCACGCTGAGCAAGAAGTAAATAAAAGTGTTTTGCAAACACGGTGGGGCTGGAGGCGAGCACTGGCTGGGGGCTCGGCGGGACTGATGTCAGCCCCCTTGGATGGGTTTGCTGGGAGATGAGCTCAGAGGCTACCTGGACACGCTGCAATTTAAATTGCTGTTTATTTTCTAACTGCTGTTGGAGCAGGGAAAGTTAGGCAGGCAGGCAGGAAGGAAAAAAAAAAACCCAGAGAGAGCCCACTCTGTGATTTACGTGGTAAAGGAGATAAGTGGGGATTTAAAGAGAAGGGAATATATAATTGAGACGAACGTGTAATATGAGCACGGATCCAAACAGAGAGATCGTAATCAGAAGTGTTAGGAGAAGCTGAGGTTTATTAATGAAACGTCTCATCTATTTGTCAGCTGAAGAGGAACAGCCTTTCCCCAGCAGCCGGCAGTGGAGGGGGCGGACGCGGGGATTGCACTCGGCGTTCCTGCTGCTGTCGCAGAGATCGAGGCTGCCATCTTCCTGCCCAGGTGGATGATGCTCTGACCTGAAAGCAAAGGCAGGGTTAGAGGATAAAAAGGAAGTACATGGGTTTTAGGGAGCTGGACGTTGTCATTTTCCTTGCCGTAATCTGCTGTAGAAGTTGGGAGCTGGCAGAGCTCCGCAGCAGGGCTAATAACCGCCCAAGGAAGGGCTCGTTGGAGCCTTCCTCAAAGCCCTTCTCCTCTCCGCTCTTCTGCCCAGCTCTCTGCCCTCAGGTGGAGTTGCTTCTGCTCCGGGAAGGCACGGTGGATACTCGGCAGGTGGGAGTAAATGTGCCTGTGGCCTCGGGAGCAGCCTGAGCTGCTGGGTTCAACTGTGCATCTGGCCATGGGACTGTGTGGGGCTTTTCCACAGCTCCAACCTGCTCTTGGGGGCAAAGCGCTCCCGTCCAGCTCATTTCTCACCCTGGCACTCGCTACATCTTCCTCACTGCTCTCCTTGAGACCAGTGCTTGGCTGCCCTGTGGTCCCCCTTCGTGCTCCTCGTCTGACTACAGCCAGGTCGTGATGCCCAGGCACGTCTGGGAACTGCTGCTGACCCTGTGCCGGCGGCCGTGTTTGCTCACAGAGCTGTGGTCTTAGCTTGGGCAAGCCCTGCTTTTGTAGACTGGAGGCTGCAGTCTGGTGCAGACACATCTAAGCCAGCTTTGGAGGAGGTGTTGGTATCTGTGCAGAGAGCATGGAGCACACAGTGCACCGCATTAGTGTCGCATTTTTCAGTAGCTGCGTGGCTGGGAATTTAGCTGGTTTGCTCTTGCTGTGTGGTTTGGTGGGTCTGCTACCCTGGTGATGTATGGTGTGCGGTGTGGCTCACCAAGCACCTATTCTTAGGGTGACACCGTGAGAGATGTGCACCAGAGCATGGTGGACAGTCCCCCATTTCATCCTCCTCTTGCTCACTTTTGGCTCTGGGGCACTTCTGGCGTTGGGTCATTTTCATCCGTTGGGGTTCCTCAGGCACAAGGACGATGTTGGCAGTGTCCAAGGGGTTAACCTGGGGCTGTATGCAGCTCCGGCAGGGAAAGGCTCTGCCTGTACATGAAGCAAATATTTTTTAAGGGTCCTTCCCCTTCCCAGGCCCTGGCAGTTATCTGCGGGCTGACAAAATGCCTGGAACGCGGAGACCCGCTGGACATTGACCCGGCTATGCTGAGCTCAATTAGCTGAGGCTATCTGATTGGACTTGGCACAGCCTAATTAGCTTTGGACTCAAACCAGAAACTCAAACCCAAAGGCAGCTTGCAGGCAGACCATCCTTGGCTGCAGCCTGCCCTCAGGGGGAGGCTTTCCCAAGCCTCTTCTCTGCCCCAGGGAGGGGGAGCAACGCACCGACCCTGCCTGCCCGTCCCTCCGGCCACGCGGCTGGTGGCGAGGGGGCTTAAACCTTCCCTCCTGCCCAGCGTGTGGTACTGAACCCAGGGGGGTTACGTAGGACCGGAGGCAGCTTCTTTCTCTTGAAAAACGGTGCGTGCCATCTAGTTTCCAGAGGGAACTTGCTTTCATTGAAGGTGACGTGGCTCTGGCAGCTGCCTTCCCTATCTTGTCAGGCACCTTCTTGGGTAGGCACCCGGTTCTCAGGCTCTTTCTCCTGGACCTCCAGCTGTGGTGCACAAAGTGGGTGGTTTGTCCCTGAGGCAGCTGGCTTGCTCCAGAGTGTGCTCCAGTCATCGGTGGAGATGTGGAGAAGGAGCTGAGATGCGAAGGGATGGCTGTTTTGGGACCCCAGGATCCTTTGTCCATCTGGTTTTCCAGTTCTGTGTGCTCTGTGAGCATTAAGGCACAAAAATACTGGTGGGAAGGGACCTCCAGGGGCCTGTTGACCAGCCCACCACCAAGCATGGGCTGGGAGATTGGCATTTCTCCAAGAAGACTCAGAAAAGGGTGTTCCCATGGGCTGCCCTTGCACAGCTCCCAGCAGCGAAGCTCTCTGGAGGGATGGCTCATCCCACTTGGATGCGCATGAGATGTCTCCTGACCAGATGACACCTCATGCCCAAGCCAGGCTTGCTGGGTCTCAGTTGAGACATGGGCAGACCCATGTAGCCTTGCAGTCACCTGCTGTCATCCAGTATCCCCTAAGGAAAACTGCCATAACTGATTTTCTGGAAAACTGGTTTTCTGGAAAACCAGTTAGCGGTGTTGCCTTTTGCTGGTCATGGTGCGGCCTGTGGTAGCGCAGCTTCGGGGTGTTGGGATGCCAGATGCATGCTGGCGGTGAGCACCAGCGCCAGCCACCTTGGATCAGTTAAAGCCCATTATGCCAAGTGAATGACTGTAATTATCTCAAATCTGGATTAATGCGTGTGCACAGCACCGTAATATAATCCGTCTGGCCGGTGGTTTGTAGGCTGCTGTTCCTGGAAGCCAGACGCAGAAGGGGGTCCACAATACACGAACGTATCCTTCTCCTCTCACCTCCTGCTGCCATCTCAGACCCCAAGGAGGGAGCTTGTCCCATCGGATGGATCCTGCACACTTAGTGTAGGACATTTTAAAGCGATGTGGGCTGGCCGTTGCTCTCAACGCTGACCGCAGACGGGAGCAGAAGAGCAACTGGGAAGAGTGGAGGTGCTGTCACTCCTGCCAGCGCCTCCGATCAATCCCTGTAATTAGCAAAACCAGGGTAGATGGAGCACTTCCCCCGGCGGTGTCCTGGGGCTCTGCACCACTAGGACCCATCGGCGAGGGGGGAACACGTGTTTTAGCCCACAGATCTCAAAAGCGGTGGCAGGGAGAGCTGCCGGGCTGCTCCCGCTCCTGGTCTTGGCTCATCCCAGATCTCCTGGAGGGAGAATACGGGGAGCTGCTGGGTCCCCTCCCCAGCTGCAGGCAGGGCAGGGTAGGGCAGCCACACGTCTGAAGGGTTAATGTTGTGGGAAGAAGCGGGGACATTTATCACTGAATCCCCTGGGCTGTGAGCCCCACGGCAGGCTGTAACCTGGGCACGGGCATGTCTTGCGAGGAGCAGAGCTTCCCCTCTGACAGCGTGAGCTGGCAGCCCCATTTCAGAGCCAGGAGCTCCCGTTTACCTGAGCTCTCAGCACCACTTCATTGCACTCTTTTGGCTGCTTCTTTCCCTGCCTGTTTTGGAGAGGAGTATTTTAGGGCTCAAGGTAGCAGCTTCCCCAGGAGAGGAGCCTGCTTAGCTCCAGGTGTGAGACCCGTCTCCTCTCCATGTCCATCCTCCCGCCCGGAGCCCTGTGTGGGGATGGGACCTGGGTGCTGGGGGGCAGCGGGTGGGACGAGCCGCGGCGGTGGGGCAGTGTGTGATCTGGGTTTGCCGACGGGCCCGGCACGTGCCACGTGTGCAGCTCGTTACCGCGAGGTCCTGGGGGAGATTCAACGTGAGACGAAACTTCTCCTCTTTCTGCTAGAGCGAGCCTAATGCTTTCGAGCTCCCCTTGCGTTTCACTGGATCCTGCTTGGTTTTTCATAGCTCAGAGCGTAGCACCCCCTCAAGGGCAATTAGATCACTTCCAATTTGCCCGTAAGCCCATAAAACTGCAATTGAATGTAATTAAAAGGCCATAATGAGCTTCAGCAACCTGCGGGACCACTGCGCTTCTGCTCTAACTGTGCTCCTTTCGGAGAACGGGATGAAGTCGGAGAGGCTGCGAAGGTCAGCGTTTGTGGGGAGGAAGAGGAGCTCGAAGCAGAGCTCCCCGGTTCCCAGGATGGGATGGCAGATGTGGGGAAGCACCCAGGTGCCACCGCCGCCATGTACCCGCGCTGGTGATGCCCATCGGGGAAGGCTGAAGGGACCCCTGGGTGCAGCCCTCCGGCTTTGCAGAACAGAGGGAGCGTCTTCCCCTCTGTTGGCATCTTTTGCTGCTGTTTTGGCTTCACCGATGCTCCTTGGAGGCTGGAAGGGTGCCAGCAGGTACAGGTGCCCTCTCGGCATGGCCTGGTTTGCTCCTGGCTGTGTTTGGGGAAGGTTAGTGGCAGGGGACGATTGCAGTGATGGGGGCTCAGCCCTTGTGCTTTGGCAGTGAGGTCTGGGCCCCCCAAGCCTCCCTTTTGGGGGTGCATGGGGACACCCCAGAAGATGGAGAGATGCAACCCCAAGCGGGGTTTGCGCAGGGGCTGCTAACACCACTGTGTTTGGGGCAGGGAGCTGGGCTGGGGGCAGCTGCCCCCGTCCTGCTGGCATGTGCCAGGCAGCGCCTGTGCCCCAAAAGCGCGGGGCTTGGAGGGGACAGCGAGCCCCCGCTTCAGGCTGCTTCTGACTGCAATGGCACGAGCTCAAAAGAGCCGCCGCGTCGAGTCCTTCAGCAGGCGTCTCCCCGGCCCCGCTGCCAGCCCAGGAGCCCTGGCAGCGGCACTACACTGCACCTATTATTGCCGGTTCCTGCAGCGGGTTCCCAGCCAGTAAATTAGGGGCACTCGCTGAGCCGCTGACAGCAGAACAGAGCGCATTGTAAGAGCAAGGACAGCGCTGGCCCTTGAGGGATGAAATAGGAGCCTGTAATTTCTCAGGACTGTTGTGACATCTTTGCACAAGCGTGTGATTGAGTCACATTTGCTTTATCAGCAGAATCCTTGTTTGCCTGGGTGCACCCTCCCCCTCCACCCACTACTGCCAGGCTGGGGGAGAGCCGAGCTGGGCTGCCCGCTCCCCTCCCCCTGGCTTTGCCTTTATATTTGCCTTTCCCTTCTCTCCAAGGGGCTCCTCACACTTTCCATGTGTCACGCTCTCCCGCTTGCTCACGCTTCCTGCTTTTGCCTTCTCCACCCGCCGCCCCGGCTCCGGCCGAGGGGGGCTCGGAGGCTGCCCCGTGTGCTCAAACCGAAGAAACACGGGTGGCGGGTCCTCCACGGATGGGGGAGATGGTTGGTGATGGGGGTCTGCACGGGGCAGGAAGCCGGGGAGTGCCGGAGGAAGAGGCGTTCGCAAGCGTTTCCTCCGGTGACACGGCGGCTCATGGGGAGAACGGCTTCTGGAAAATTCCTCTTTGAGTCCTTCCCCCTCGGAGACAGGAATAGCCCCTGTGGGCTTCCGGCTCTGCCAGAGGCTCCGGGAGCGGGCTGTGGTTTTACAGGGCTCCTGAGAGGGTGGGATAGGGTTTTTAAGGAAAAAAAAAAGACAAAATGAGCCCCCATGCTGGAGCTGAGCATGCTTTGTTAGCCCCGGTGTGGGGTCTGTGCCCCTCCTGCACACACATGCCCGCAGTGGGGCTGCTCCCCTGCCTCCATGCTAGCTCTGAAGCATCAGGCAGAAGCAGCCCGTTTTTTGGTGTGGGTCCTGCGGTGGGGGGTCACCAGACCTCTGGGCATCCAGGCTCTGGCAGGTGATGGGGTGGGTGAGGGGTGAGGGTCTCCCAAAGGGGACCCCGTGGTGCTTTAAGCTGGGCTGCCAAAAAATGGGAACATTGGTGAGCCCATGGTCACCCACGCAGGTTGCCTCAGAAGTGGCAAAGCCTGGGGACAGACCCCCAAACGCCACCCAGCACTTTCCAGCCCGAGCCCACAGCTGTGACCGCACGATCGTCCTTCCCCTTGGTGCTGGGGAGCTCCAATGTTATCTGCAAAGTTGTGTCCAGAGGAGAAAATAAAATAGGATAGAGAGGGAGAACGGGTGTCAGAGCTGCAGGGACAGAGGCGTCCCAGCTCTGCCCCATGGGGTAGGGATGCTGCCTGCTCTGAGGAGTGCTGCCGTGAGGTTTGGGGTGGGTACCACTCCGGAGAGCCCGCATCTGCCCTGTCCCGTGGCCTGGTGGTGGGATGCTTTTGCACTTCTTCTTCCCTTTCATCTTCTGGGAGGAGAGCAGAGGTTTCCCTGAGTGGTGGCAGTGGGGACTCAGGCTGGGGGAAGGAGAAGTTGGCCTGCAGAGTGCCGTGGAAAAGCTGCTTGTGGGTACTGTAATCTCATGCCATGGCCCGTCAACCCTGTAAGGTGAAATCCTGGCCGGAGGCAGCAGCTAACGCCTGTCGATCCCCTGCAAGGGGCCGGGCTGGCAGCACGCTGCTGAATTTCCTCCAGCCAAGAAAACTGGCTGGAAGGGGACCCTGATGCTGGGCTCAAAGCCCCGAAATGTGCCTCTGCTCCTCGCTGGGTTTGGCGGCTGCCGTGCCGAGTGGTCTTGCCGGCGGGTTTTGGCTGGCTCGGGCGGGAGGGGGGGAGCCTGGGGTGAGAAGCTGTGTGGCTTTGAGGTTTCAGTTTGGTCGAAGTGAAACCCGGCAGGAGGAAGAACCCACCAGGAGCAGAGAGCAGCCAAAACCAAGTTTCTCACCGTCCCCAAGCAGCTTGAACCGCCACGGCGTCGCCCAGCACTTCTCAGGGGAAAGTGCCGAGCGCGGCTGAAGGAACTCTCCCAAAACTTGGAGCAGGGTCCCAAAGAGAAACTGCATGATTTTTAAATGCCCGCAAAAAGACACATTTCTGTGTGCTGTCCCCTGTGCAGACTCTGGGGGGGGTCTGAGAGGGATGTTCTTGGGTTTGTCTTTGTGCTCAAGTCCAGAAATGTAAAAAGAAAAAACAGTTCATGGTACTTTTTGGTGAAATCACAGCTGCTCAGGACCAACGTGCTTGATTGCACTCCGGTCCAGTGCTCCTACACCCTTTTGCCTGTCGCTGTGGCAGCGATACTCAGAAGGGATGTATGGATAACGTACAACTGCATCTTCTGGTGTCTTGTGGCGTCCATTCCCAGGGATGGCTCTGCCATGCGCCTGGCGCCCGGGTGGTTTAAGGGGATCGGTTGCCTCTCCTCGCTGGGCAAAGTGCTATAAATGCAGTTTAATGTGCTTGGGCCACAAGATGATGCTTGTTCTTGGAGCCATGGGTGGTTTTCTGGGATAAGAGCCACGCTGTGCCGTGCAGGTCGTCTCCCTGAGTTTGCCCAAGTCGGGCGCTGTCAGGTCCGCAGCAGCGGCCACCATTGGAAGGGGAAGAGGCAGTTCTTGCTCCATCTTTGCTTCAGTTCTCAGCTGTGCTGGTGTAAATTGAGAGCAAACTTACTCAAGATTGTAGGCCAGGGGCTATTTAAATTCATCCGCTGTAAACACGCTCTCTGTTCACTCCAGTTTTTGATCAGGGACAAAAGTGAGGACCTGACCTCTTGTGGTCACTATATTCCCATGGCAATTTTCACATGAAAACTACGGTCGAACCCTTGTGCCCTGCCCAGATTTGCTGCCTGCCTGTCGGTCTCAGCATCCCGTGCCGTGGTTTGCTGTGCTGGGGAAGGAGAAAGGAGGGGATGTGGGAACCTCCATCATTTGAGGTTCCTTGGATGGAAAGCACATGAGGAGATTTCTGTACTACTTTTGAGGAATGAGAGCAAATGGACAGTGATTTTCACTACCACGTTTATTTAGGGAAACTCACCACCCGCAGAGGCATCGAAAGAAGGAACAGTGCTCGGTGCGCTCATTTATGTGCAGATTCACGTGCATTTGAGTGTCAGAGTTTTGAACCTTGTCAACACCAAAGTGACACTTGAGAGCGGAGGAGGAGGAGATTTCCGAAAGCCTAATCTCAGCTGCTGGTCCCGATTCCCTCCAAACGTGGCCCCACAGCGGTGCAAAGCCCTAACATGAAGGGCTGACTTAAGGAAGGGAGTGGCAACCCAAATTTAGAATTTCCTGCTGTTTAATACCCAGAATTGATCTGCGTTCTGATTAAGGAGGAAGAGGTGCTGCAGAAGAAAAAAAAAAAAGGGGAAAAAAAAAAAAAAACGGAAGCGGGGGGGTGCGGGCAGCTTTCCAAATCTCGGCTGGCGTCAGGGCTGGGTGCGTGGGGTGCTTGCACCGTGACGGCTCCCTGGAGCCGGGGGGTGCCTGCAGACCCCTCTCATCCCACTGGGACGGGCTGTGGGGTTGTGTCCTGGGTCCGCAACCCTCCTCGGCTGCAGAAAAGCACGGGTCTGGGAGTCTGTTTGTGCTTTGAGATATTTTTTTTTTAACTTCCCCTCTCTCAGAAGCAGACTGCCGAGCCACCGAGCTGCTGAGTAAACTCCCTGGATATGCGAGAAAAGGTTTTCCAGTAGAGCTAGGTCACTGTAGTTTTACTGGCAAAGCCTCTTAAGCATAAATGAAGCTTATACTGGCGAAAGCTTATGCTGGTACAGTTTATTCTGGTACAAATGAGCTATCCTGGGAAAAAGCACCTCTTGCTGTTGTAATTGTTTCTGCTTTGGGACATTTTGTGGTCTAGAAATGTTAAAATCACAGCCCTTCTTGATATTGCTGTGTCAGCAAAAGCTGTTATTAGCTGTCGGGCTGTTGCAGACCTACCCCGGCCAAGCAGCAACACTTGAAGAGTCCCGTGCGCTGGGTGATAAAATGCAACAGGAAAGTTGGTCGGATGTGTTCAGCAACCACAGCTCCCGGGGGATCTAACCTGTCCATCCGGGCCGCATCCCGACATGGATGTTTGCTGGTCCAAACTGGAGGTTTCTGCTGTTGGCCCCAAGAATGCCAAGGGGATGGAAAATAGCAGTGAAGCTGCCCAGGGACATTTGGTACTTGTCTGCACTGGTCTGAGTGTCTGATACAGCCGGATGAGAATGGGGACAAATGTTTTATACAGATGTTTTCTTCCCTTATTGAAAATTAATAATAGTAAAAAAGCGCTGTCTGTCATGGAGCGAGGAGGGGAAAAAAAATACAGGGAAGGTTGATTCAGCAGTCGAGGTGCTAGCCTGGGTCTTGCAATACCCAGGATCTATTCCCAGCTTTGGCTCCAATTTCCCGTGTGACCTTGGTGAAGGTCATGGAAGGCTGTACCCTACTTGTGCCGTCTGTGTCTGCTCGCGGGGCTGCTGCCTCCTCGGGGGCATTGCTCTCCCCGTACCTCGGTTTCCCCACCTGTGAAGCAGGGATGACGGCATCCAAAAGAGATCTTGCAAAGGCAGGTATCTGCTGAGGGAAAGGGCAGCGATGAGCACCATGCCAGAAAAACAGGACTCGGGCTTCTTATCTTGAGGCCAGATCAAACCCCGCTGGCTCTAGCCTCTGTGCAATGGTTTCAGCTGAAGCGTGTTCCTCTGCCGCGGAGGAGAGCTGAAAGCACGCACATGGCTCCGTACAGCCGCATAACTCGGTCGCTTGAGATGGATCATGTGGCCCTGCCCTACATGTCTTGCTCTTGGGGGAAAATTCCCATCCAAATTTTGTGGCTTGCAGGTTCATAGTTTAGCGAAAGAAAAAGAGCTTCATTGCAAATTCTTTAGCTGCTGAAGAGCTCTTGTTTCTGATCTCCCAACTGCCATGGGGCATCTTATAAGATATATAGAGGTCGTTGTGTTTAAACAAAGGACACACAGAGAAAATAGCTGCAATTTATGGGTGCGGCAAGAGGGGAAATGCTTTGAGAACTATTTTTTTTTTTTTTTTTTTTTAGAAACAGGCACAGAGTTTATTTTGGTCAAGAGATAGTCACACACAATGGCTTTAAATGGCAAAACTACGCAAGAAAAATGAATAGTCTCATACTGCTTGAACTGAAAACGCATTTGGGAGAATACCTCTCCCGTTTTCTGCAGTCCAAGCGGTGTCCATCAGTTTGGGGGTCTACTTGTTTCTAGTAAGGATATGTACTCAGTCTAGGCTTTTTTCCTTTTGAAATGTATTTTTTTCTAGGGCACCTTTAGCATTCAAGGTCCTATAGGATGCTTCTGATGAGTGAGGAGGGCGGACTTCTCCTGTCCGGCTCTGGATCCCCATCTCTCCACCTCGAGTCATTATTTTCCCCAAATGCAAAACCAAACCCGTTTCCGTATTTGCCGGCTGGTTGGAAGTAAACATTTGCCATTGCTGCCTCTCTTACAGCGGCGTTTTGGGCTGCAGAGGAGGAAGCGTTTGGATGAGGAGTGGAAAATTCCCAGTGTCCAAGGGGTTGCTTTGAACTGGACTTTGAGGCATGATGCTCTGAAGGAGTTCAGGTCTGGTTCAGATTTCAGAGCGTTTGGCCAAGGGTTTTGGGTGAAAACACACCCAAACGTGTCTGTGCCTACATACACTTCTCCCCGGCCGGCCTGTTCAATGCAGAGTTACTCCTCCTCTCGCCTCCTTTCCTTTTTGTTGTTGTTGCCTGAATTATTTTCTCCAGACCAGCCCTACCACACACACCCAGTTCCTTGCTGGGTGCTGGGGATCGCGTCTGCTGGGAAAGCAAAGTGTGTAAACAGGATGGGTGAGGGGAGCCGGCTCGGGGCGCCCGGGGACGGGAGCTCCCGTGGTACCCAGGGGATGGGTATTTTGGGAGTGGTGCCGGCCCCACACGTGCTTTGCTTTCTGATGTGCTTGAGTAGGCACGGGCTGGTCGCCAGTAACCTGCCTATGACCTCTCCAGCCTTTAATATTCAGGATCTTTTAAAAGGAAGGACTGTGCTTCGCTGCCTTCCCTTTGCCGGCAGGTCAAGTGCCTGTTTCCCCTGGTCGGGGGATCCCGCGCATCCTTGGATGGTGTCCACCCATCACCTTGGCTAATGGGTGTTTCTGGGGGTCCTTTGCAGAAGGGCTGGCTGGGACCCCATACCCAGACACACGGCTGCTGCAGAATGAGCTCCTGCCGTTCCCCCCGGGCGCAGGCTGGCGGCAGGGGCACAGCCCACATCCCCGGAGCACATCGCAGCGCCCAGCCCCGCTCCTCCTCCCAGCCGTTTAAAGACACCAAAAAGCAGAGAGCCGGGAAGCACGGTCCCGCTGTGCTAAACCCCAGGAGCAGACCCCGAAGCCTCAAGGAATTTCCCGGGGTTCCTGTTGTGCTGCCCACATGTCACTCAGCCACGGGTGACGTGGTGGCCGGCGGTTGTTTTATATCAACATACTGTGAGAGCCGATGTGAGGCCAGCCCCCCAGGGACAGGGATGCTCGCCTCCACCACGGCCACAGAGACGCCTGCCAGGGCCGGCGGTGCCGGCACACGGGCTCGTTTTGGCATTGATGGTGGCACCTGGCTGGAGCACAGGGTCTGGGCATGTGTCCCCTCTGCCTGTCCCAGACAGGAGAGGACATCTGTGCAGAGGGAGCTGGCAACGTCCCAGCCCTGGAGCCTAATCCCCATTTTTGCATCCAAGCCCCCTCCCCTTCTCTGCCCCCTGCCCCGGGGATCCCGCCTCTGGCTCTTGTCTGGGAGTTTAAGGAATTATCTGTGCAGGGAGCAAGCCTCTCCCGTGGCGTGTGTAATCCTGTTATGTCTACAGTGGGAAAGGCGGGTGGGAGGCGTGCTGGGGACGGCTGGGCTGTGCGGGGGACATGTGCCGCGGGGGGCTCTGGGCACCAGGACAGCACGGCTGCCAGTGCCTCTGCGCGGGGAAGCCTTGGGGGGTCTCCGTGCCCCACCAGCACACTCGTGAGGCGGGGATGGGGCTGAATGCATCAAGGCTGGAAAGAAGGTGCCAGGGCAGGAGGTGTGACTATGTGGGGTGCAGCAGCGTGATGCTGGGTGCAGCAATGGGACGCTGGGTGCAGTAATGGGATGCTGGGTGCAGCAATGGGATGCTGGGGGCAACGATGGGACGCTGGGTGCAGCAGTGGGATGCTGGGGACACGGATTTTTGCGAGAGGAGCATCGCTGCCTTACTGGGCCTTCACTTCCCCGTGCTGGGGTTTCCCTGCCAGGATCGGTGATCTCCGAGGAAGATTGCCGGGGCTGGGCTTGCTGTGGGTTCAGCAAGCGTGTTTCCCACTGTGTAACGCTCATATGCTAATCGCTCCAAAGTCCCGGGGAGGCATCTGACCCCAGGCAGGTGACTGAGGACAATATTTCCCAGAATTTAGTTAACTTTGGGGCCTGTAGCCAAAAGCAGTGGCTCCCAGATTCCCCTGTGAACAGCCCCTGGCCCAGCGGCTGTGCCGGTGGCTCCCTCTCTCTGGGTCTCATGTTTGCTGGTGTGAACTGGGGGGGTCCTGGTGGGTGTCAGGGCGAGCGATGGCAATGCCACGGAGCCCCTGCCCGTGCTGCCCGTCCGCCCCCACCGCCTTCCGGCAGCTTCTCCTCGCAGCCTGCCCAGGGGCCACGAGCCAGCCCTTTCCTCACTTGGGATTGTTTTGCAAGCAGCATGACAGGATGAGGAGGAAACGTGCCAGGAATGGCTCCATGTCTCCTCTCAGGAGAATCGGAGTCTATTTTTAATCCCCCCTTCCCGCCCCCCCTCCTCCCGCTCCCCCGGGACGGCGGAGCCGCTGGGGCGCAGGCAGACACAGCCCGTCCGCTGCTGCCTGCAGAAAGCTGCTACCCACGCCGCAGGCAGGCGTGTTCCTCCTTGCCAACACACGCAGACTTCCCCATCGCCCACTCGTGCCCTGGACGGACACACAAACCACACGTGCAATGCACAAACATGCTCTCGCCGCCAAACTGCCCTCCCCGCTGCCACAACGTGGGTGTGCTGCTGGGCACGCAGCCCCTCCGCGCTCCCCACGCATGACCTGGCCCTGCGATGCTGTGATAAATCTGAATTATCCTGCAGCATGGAGGGCATCTGTCTGCTCCAGTGGTGGGGTTTCTACCTGTGCATCAGCCAGAGCAGCGATGCTGTCTCGGCAGCAGAGTTTGGAGCTGGGGTACAGCGGGTGAGCGAGATGAAGGAGGGCGGTGACAACTGGCTCTTGAGCTAGAAATGCTCTCAGTGCCTGTCTTAACACCTGCGTGGGTACTCCACCAGAAGGTGGTTTTTGAAAGCTGGAGGATGCATTGGGAATTTCGGGGGCAGGTTGAAAAGCCGCCCCTCGGCAGGGCGAGGAGCGAGGGGCTGCTGCTCAGGGCTTGCACGGCGATGTGTCAGAGTCTGTCCTAGATGGGAGGCTCAACCCGTTTCTCTCTTTCCTCTCCTACAGATTTCTCCAACCAAGTCAATTCCACGTCCCTGAACTCTCCCACGAGCCGGGGGCCCATGGCCACCCCATCCCTCCACCCGTCCATCGGGCCGGGCATCGGCTCCTCGCTGGGGTCCCCGGGCCAGCTCCACTCACCCATCAGCACCCTGAGCTCACCCATCAACGGCATGGGACCTCCATTCTCCGTCATCAGCTCCCCCATGGGCCCACACTCGATGTCCGTCCCCTCCACCCCCAGCCTGGGATTCGGCACCAGCAGCCCGCAGGTAAGGGGAAGGTGACGGGGATGTTGCTGCTGCCTGTTTAGCTGGGGAGAAGCCACCTCCATGGGTTCCTGATCCAGACCTGGCTCTGGTCTCCCCACTGCAAGCCCCGGCCAGGGAAGCACAGGGAGGTAAACTCCATTGCAGGCAGTGCAGGCAGGTGCCGAAGGGTGGCAAAAAGCAGAAGCCCAAGGGGGAAACTAAGCCAGAGGCATCCTGCTCCTCTGGCCAGAGCTGGGCGGCTGCAGCCACCTTTGGGGCTGCCCTGGGTGGGCTACCAGCGACCAGCGCTGCTGGAGTGCGGCCATCCATCATCTCCCATCGCTTGTCCCCTCCAGTCCTGCCCTGTCTGTCCCTAGGCTGGGGGTAAAAGGGGAACAGTGACTACCCCCGGGTCACCTGGGGGCTGGCGTAGCTCTGGCAGGGGCCAGAGCCACTCTAGGGCTCTGCACCCCATGCTTCTCACCCGAGCAGTCCTGTCCCCTCCCCGGGATCTGGCACGTCCCCTCCGGGGCCAGCCCACGGTGCCCATGGCACGCGCTGAGGGGTCCCCTGCCCGCTGCCCCTTTCTCGCAGGGGAAGGACTGGCGTTTGCTGGCTGAAGATTATGTAAAAAACCTCCAACTATGGAGAGATAAGCTCTTTTTAAAAATAGCAAGATCGGGGCGCGCTGGCCAGCCCCTGCCACCTGTTGCTGGCTGCTCACACTGTATATGTTTAGTAAAAGGGCAGATTAAGGAATTGGCCACCACCTGCCGCGTGCTGCGGGTTTATTTATTCCAGGCCCTCTCTGGGAGTCAAACACCTGCCGGCACCTTTATTTTTAAATATTGGCCTGATTTATTTCCAGAGATAACAGGTCTTTTTACCCAGGGCTGGGGAGGGCTGTGCTGTTCTGAGTCCCGGCCCCGGGGACCCCCAGGCAGCTTCCCCAGGACCCAGCATCCCCGTGCCGGCCAGACAGGCAGCAGCTTTATTTGCCTTTCGATGGGCTTCTCTCATGCAGGATCCGGCCCATGACCCCCATAGATGTGCGGGAACCTGCACCCCGCAGCCCAGTGCGGCTGGGTCCGGCTGGGTCCCGCTCCCTGGTGCGGGAGATGAGCGAGGTGGACATGCCACCTCCCGTCCCGTGGCTGAGGGAAGGGGAACCGAAACGGCCCCTGGGAACGTGCAGCCAGAACAAAATTAGCAGTGAGAGTGCCAAAATGGTGGGGAAGGAGTGGGAAGGGGGGATGTGAAGCAAGGCAGGGGTGAGCCACAAGCCAAGGAGGAAACAGGGAAGGGGCGATGCACCCCCAGCGTCGATTGTAAGGCACGGTTTGCTTTGGGGACCGGCGAGCCAAGGGAACTGAAATAAAACGCAGCCACAGGGCAGAAAGGGGAATTGAGAGCGTGGTCAGATGGTGCTGGGGAGCAAGCTAGCGGCTCCAGCTCTCTCGGCGTGGCGCAAGCGCCCGTCCTTTCTTCAGGGACTTGTCTTAAGTGGTTTTCCTAGAGGTGACACTTAGGAGGTCTTCAGCCTAATGGCTCCTGCCATCTGTTCCCTGTCTGGGCGCATTAGGTCCCTGTCCCTGTCCCTGCAGTGGGCAGAGGCGCCTACCTGGGCCCATGGAGGAGTGCGGGAGGAGGAGGAGGAGGGTGCAGGCAGGCAGCAGGGCTGATGCTCGGAGGGGAGCGCAGCCCCCCGTGCCACTGCACTGGTCGGCAAAGCGCCGGGGGGTAATGAGGCGTGCGGCCCCCGTCGCCGGGCGGGGATGGCACTGATGGAAGGTGGTTTGAATCAGATGGCAGATGCCACTTGCCATCAGGCCATGCCTCATCGCCTCTGGAAAGTCAGCAGAGCAGAAGTGCCCTACCGCACCTCAGGCGTGCGAGGTGCGGTAGGTCCCACAGGGTGGGTCCCCTCTACCCCAGCTCCTGCCGGCACTGGGGTGGGAAGGAGCCGTCAGGCTCCCGAAAGCTAGGGTGCTTTCCCTCTCCCGTTTGGTCTGGTGGAGACGAAGAGCCAGCAGCCCTTGATGTCAGCACCGGAGGATGCTCAGAGCGCTCCCGGCCCCCTCCCTCCAGCACTGTGCACTTTCTGGGACCTCACACAGCTTCCAAAGGCAGCCCCAAAATCAGGGCACGAGGCAGGGTGTCCTGCCGTGGGGTCCCAGCACCCAGGGAGCCTCCAGGCCCCCTCGGGGAGGGGACGCTGGTGCCAAGCTGGGCCGGGGGTGAGGTGTGCGGGGCAGGAGCCGGCTGAAAGCAGGGGGAGTTTGCAGTGGTGAGCAAGGTCCCAGCTGGACCAGGAGGCTAGACCCGGCAGCTCTCATGCTTGCTAGGATTTAACACATATTTAAACCCTCTTACCTAAAAATTCTGGGAAAACTGGAAAAAAGCACAGGATTTTCAGTAAGAGCTGCAAGGGAGGGACTTTCCGCACGGTTTGCAGGGCTGTGCTGGCGCAGCTGCCCCAGGCATCGCTGGCAGCAGCTCGGGGCGCCCGGGGGTGAGCGGGGAGAGATCAGAGACAGGATTAAGCTTTTCCAGAGCTGCTCTCTGCCTTTGCACAATGCTCTTTGTAAGGGTGCCTGGGGGACTGGAGAAAGTTTGGGGTTTTTTTGGATGGGAGGAGAAATAAAACTTTGCTTGACAGAAGGGACAGGATTTGCTCCCCGGTGCAATGAACTGAACAGGGAAGGGAGAGGAGCCGAGGAGTCCCGGCGTCACTGGGGAACCAGAGCACTGGTTCCTCCCTCGTCCCCGCTCGCTTGCTGAGCCGGAGTTGTCCTGCCCCGGAGCAGAAGTGCTGTGCCAAGGCGGGGGGCCGCTGCCTGCCCTTCTGCCTCCTCCCTGCCTGCACGTGCTGCTGGTTTCGCTCGGCGGCCGCCAGCGGAGAGGGGAAGGCACGGGGCAGGCGCCGGGGCGGTGTGGGAACCCCGGGGTGCACATGGTGCCTCCGCTGAGGTTTCGGGCCAGCGCTGTGAGAGGAACTGATGACTTCCCCCACCCCAGCCCGGGGCTGACTCAGCTTGGACCGCGTTGTCCTGCTGATGCATGGGGCCGTGGAGGGCGGCGGGACTCCCCACCCTCCTGGGCTGGTGCAGGGGCTTGCTCTGCCCATCGTCCCCTGCAGATGCTCTCAGGGGGCTGCTTGGGCGGGCTCCGTGGGCTGCTGGTGGCAAAAAGCTTATCTTCAGCAGGCAGATGATAGCCTCTGCCCTTGTTTCCATGCACCAGCGGCCAGTGACGCAGCACGACAAGAGCCATAGCTGCCAGCTGCACCTGGGAAATGGCTCTGTTTCCCAGAAAGTGCACTGGGAGGAATTGCTGGAGCTGGTGACCCCGAAGCCATGGAGGGATGTGCCGCAGCAGTGCCAGCAGCCCCTGCTCACAGGGTAGCATGGAGAGAGGCTCTGTGCCTGGGGACCCACAGATCCCAAAGAGAGATGCTCCTGCCTGGGGATCTGCTCGTCCCTCCCCTCTCTGCCCTATCACAGAGTAACCGAATGGCAGCTAAAGCCCAGGAGCGTATCCCTCACCGGCACTGGCTCCCGGCTGCCTTTGATTCATCAGCTGGCATGGGGAGGGCGGGAGAGGGAGGCAGATCCATCACGTTTCTCCAGGGTGGGTTTACCTTGCTCTGTTCTGCGGTTATTAGTCATCTGCCTGCCAAATATTCCCCACCAGCCTGGAGACTTCAAAGCCAGAGGAACGGCTGCGCTGCTCTAATTGACAGATCACAAGCCCTGGGACTTCCCTGAATTAATTTGTGACAAGTGCAATTGCTGAGTATCTCTATTAGGGTAGAGAAACACAACAAACCAAAGCACAAATCCTGCGTATCCAGCCTGGATTTAGAAGTTGGCAGGGACGGAGGCTCTGCGACAGGAGATAGCCAGAGCGGTCCTGGCCGGCGCTGTGTCCCGAGCTGACCGAGCCTGGCTCCCCCGTCCACCCCGGACCTCCTTGAACCTGCCCTGGGGCTGGGCAGGGTTGGTGTGAGCTTGTCTCTCATATCAAGACAGGTCAGTCCTATGTCTCCATGCCTCAGTTTCTCTCTGTACATGAGGGAATAAGCCCTGCCCTGCTGCACAGGGCGATGTGGGAATCAACTCAGGAATCCTTCACTCAATAGCAGTACCACAGGGCTGTGCCAGCACCCAACTTCCACCCAATTCTCTGCTTTGTTCACCGACCGTTGGGGACCGAGCTCACTGGGGAGGGAAGGGGAGGCGTGTGGACAGGCTGTTGGAAGGCTGGAAGTCGCAGAGAAGCATCCCACCCAAGCCAGCTCTGGAAACCCATTGCATCTGGGATCTATTTCTTTGCTGTGAAGCTTTCCTTTGGAGAGATAATGCTAAAAGGACGTCTATGAATTGCGGAGCTAAAGTGCGAGTGTCCTGGCCTTCATCATCCATGCAAGTGCGCGCTCCCAGCCAGCAGCTCTCCCATGAACCATCACTGCAAATCATCTCCCCTGCTCTGCATCCTGAGGCAGCGTGAAGCTGGGGTGGCTTGCAAGGGCCTGGCTAGGGGGGCTGTGCCGGGGCTGTGCCATGGGCGGGGGTCCGGCAGTGCAGGAGGAACTCGCCTTCCCCTTCGATCATGCAGGAGCGTCCTTCATGGGGCGGGTGGTGTCAGCCCTGCATGGCTCCTGGTTGTGCAGGGGGACCGGCCATGTCCTGCTCCTTCTGCCCCAGTGCCGGCAGTGAGACCTGGTGGCATCCTGCTGCCAGCTCAGAGCCGCACTGGCTTTTATGCCAGGGCAGCAGATGAGCGCTTGTGCCTTTGGTCACTGGACACGTGTGCCCGAATCCTCCTCTTGGTTCAGCTTTGTGGGTGGGTGTTTTACGCAGCGCGTTTGCCCATTGGAAGCTTGTCCCCTGCTTGCCCCCCTGCTCCATGTCTGAGTGCATGGGCAAGCCCTGCTGCGGAGCTGGCTCAGCCCCGCATCCACGTGCCCCGTCTCCTCCCTGAGCACTGTGCTTCTGTCTCAACAGCTCAACTCGCCCATGAACCCCGTCAGCAGCTCAGAGGACATTAAGCCACCCCTGGGGCTCAATGGAGTCCTCAAAGTGCCAGCACATCCCTCAGGAACGATGGCCTCCTTCACCAAGCACATATGTGCCATCTGCGGGGACAGGTCTTCAGGTAAGGCTGGTGCCTGCCCCGGGAGGGGCTCACAGTGGCATGTGGATGCCCTGGGAGAGCATGACGAGGCTTTGCATGGCTCCCCGGGTCCCTACAGCGCAGTGAGCACATGTGGGGACTCTCCATTTGGAGAGGAGCCGCCTGTGCCCTCAGAGGAGAGGATGAAAAGTCCCTTATTGACCAGCTTCCCCCAGCCCGTCTGGTCTGGGGCAGGCTCTGAGCCGAGCCAGGAGACCCCAGGTCTCTGCTTAGCAGTGGTGTTATATCCTCAGCCCTGAGCAGCCCAGCCCCTCTGAAGACGCAGCATTAGTGAGCGTCCCTCTCTCTCCCCATCCTTTGATCCGTAGTGGTCTTGTCACATAGCACCAGATAAAAAGATGTACTTCACATGGAATCCTCCCACTCGTGGGAGATAGATAAAGATGTGCTAATTCCCTTTATTCTCATGCTGTTTTAAAAGCTTTCTGCTCCAGAAGTGCTCTGGTCGCTTAGTTTGTGAGGTCCTTAGGGACACCTCCCGCGCCTGTCGGGCTCTGGGGCTGGATGAGGAGGGTGGGCGCGTGGTGCAGGACAGGCTGGGTCGTGTGTCTGGCGTGGGGAGTCCAGACGTGGCGTGGGGGGTGCAGGGGGGCCCCCCTTGTTTCTCTGCCTCATCCCTGATGTATGGCTAAGAAATTACAAGGGCTTTTCCTGGATATAAGGCAGGTTGTAGCCCACGGAGGGCATCCTGATTTTATGGAAGTCAAGTCAAGGCAAAACCACTGCTCTTTAGGTCCTGCTGATGGCTCTGAGAAACATCTGCTTCCCCCAGACAGAGCTGGGAGAGGCCCTTGGAAGAGCTGATGGTCTTTGTGGGGAGTGAGAGCAAATTGGGGAGGTGGGGGCACCTGGGACACTCAGCGAGTCCTTTTAACCCGAGTCGCATCCCCCCGCAGGTAAACATTACGGGGTTTACAGCTGCGAGGGCTGCAAAGGCTTCTTCAAGCGCACCGTGCGGAAAGACCTCACCTACACCTGCCGCGACAACAAGGACTGCTTGATCGACAAGCGCCAGCGCAACCGCTGCCAGTACTGCCGCTATCAGAAGTGTCTTGCGATGGGGATGAAGCGAGAAGGTAAGGCAGAGAGATCCTGGCCCGAGCACCCATGGGTGCTGCAGGTCCCTTTCCTTCGTTAGGAGGCTCCAGCAGGCTCCTGCCTGTTGGCAACGTGGCAACACCTTGTGCACCAGAGCCAGCGTGAGCCTTGCCAAGGGCTGCCTGCGCCGGGGTGCCAAAAATGTGCGCGTCTCATTTATGTTTTGCTTTTGCGCTGCAGTCAGGGCTTCTTATGGGCTCCAAAACAGCGCTAAGTCCCAGAATGGTACCCAGATGATGGATGGTTGCACATTAGTAAATGAGCCAGCATCCAGAGGCACCGAGCGCAGCACCAGGGAGCAGGGGGGCAGTGAAGGCAGACGGTGCTTGCGAGGTTGTTTGCTGCCCTGGAACTTGCACTCCGTGTTTTGCACCAGCTGCCACGTGTGGGGAGCAGCAATGGCAAATACACAGAGCTCTTCCCTTTCCTTGCAGAGCTCCATCAAACAGAGGTGTGAAAGCTGTCGGAGCTGAGCGCATTTCGGGTGGCAAATGCTGCTACCTGGCCTGGCCCTTCTTTCTCTGTGCAACACGGGATGTTGCATCCTGGAGAACCACAGCTGATGAGGGGACATTGGCAAGATAAAGATCACATTTAATTCACTGGTTGCTAATCACCGTGCTGCTGGGGAGGTGAGAGGCTCCTGCGCGTGTCCCAGCTGCGCGCTGTTTGCAGTGCACACCTCACTCAGGACAGGCAGGGAGACTCAGTGAATTAGCGTCCTTCTCATCAGAGTCCACTGCTTGGGCATCAGCACCGAGCAGCGGCTGCTCTAACTCAGTTGCATTCCCTAGCAGTAGCAATAATGGATTTTTTTTTTATTGGGAGGAAAAAAGAAATTCAGTCTCGTAAAAAGATATCCCTCCCCTTACTGGAATTTAAATTTAGGATCTAAAACTCCCTGGCAGTGCCTCTTTTAAATGCTCTTTTTAAATGCTGACTGCGTCTCTTTTAAACTGCTGGCAGAACAGGCTTTTACCAGACATGATGTGAAAATGACCCCATGGTGCTGCTCAGTTCTCTGCTGCCTTCTCCCCTTACATCTTCAGAGCCACACTTGCCTCCCTGACCGGCCAATAAACCCACCGCTCTGCCGAGTCGCTCTGGTTGCTGCGAGCAGCGCTCCAGCCCGGGTCTCTTTGAAGAGCACTTAGTCTTGTCTGGAGCGTTGATTAAATAGGGCAGCGCCGGAGCTGCGCTGAGTGTTGAGCAGACCCCGCCACGCTCGATTTACAGGGTTACCTAAGGACCCACGGCGCGCAGAGTCTTCAAATGTCAAAGCCGTCTCTGCTCGAGGTGTGGGGGGATTGCAGCCGGCTGGGAGGCGAGGGCACCCAGGGGACCTCCCCGGCCCTGCAGAGCTTAACCCTTCGGTGCTCAGAAACGAAGGCTTCTGGCCCAAGCAAGGATGGGTTGCACAGGAGGCAGCGGCTCTGCCAGGTGTGGCTGTAGGCAGAGACCTCGTTGGAGAGAGCACATGGTTGGAGGGAGTGGAAGAGTTGATAACACGTTGCTTTTGATAGAAACAAAATGCACAGCTGGAACCTCCAAGGAACACCACCGGGCAGAGCTTAGGGTGCTCATGGCCCCTTCCCCACACTCACCCTAAACAATACATGTTTGATAGAGGGTTTCTCTGGGACAAAGAAAAGCTGCTCCTTGGAGCCATCACCATGGAGTGGTTGCAAGGTCTTCCAACTCCTCATCCTCTGCCCTTCCCTCGCTCCTGTCTTTCTTGTCCTGTTTGCATCATTTCCAGCTTGGTGGGAAGGAGAAAACCTCTAGTCTTAAATGGAGAGATTGGGACATTCAGAAAATGCCTCTAAAGATGAGCGGAACAGTGAAGGCACGGTGCTTCGTGTGCGGGGGGCTGGCATTGCCCTGGCTGCTTTGCAGGTGGGCAGAGCCATGGAGCGCGCTGGATCCCGCGGGAGATGTGTGGCAGGAGGAGAAAATGGAGACTCCGGTGACTAAGTGACTGAAGCCAAGAAGTCCCCTGTGTGTTCAGCAGCAGCATTTGCTTCTCAGGGGAGAATGCAGGTGTAGGTAGATGTGGAGCATCCCATTAGGCTGGCATTGCCGCTGGAGCCTTGCACCGGCAGCTGGAGACCCGCTTTCCTTTCAGACCCCTAGAACATCGCAGCCGATGTCTGTAGGGAAGGGAACACAGCAGTAATGCTTTAACTCTGTAGCCTGCACTGACATCCTGTGATCGGGTACCTGCTTCGTGCCTACCGTTAACGGTGATTGCATGGGCAGCACCGCTAAAATTATAGGTCCATTAATTAATTTCTAAATGGTGGTGGAATTCTCCAGGGGGCACGTACAGTATGAGGACTCTATTAATTCATCTTGATTAACATTATCACAATGAATACCAAATGAATTCATAACGATCAGCTAATTATTTAAAAGTGTGACAGATGGGATCTTCGTAACTCTAGAAGTGCACTCTGGCGGTGCTGGCTGATCTTCCGATGCTGGCGTTGCATGAGGAGGGCTTCAGAGAAGGGCAGAAAGCCGGTGCATCGACAGTCAGTAGATGTTTGGGGTATAATCCCCATGTAGGGAAAGCTGGAATAACTCCCTCAGTCCCCAAATAAAGCTCTCTTTTGTTATAAACCTAAAAATTCACAGTGTCTCATGGCAGGTTGGATGTCCTAGTGTTGTCCTAGACCTGAAAGTGAGTAGTTGGATCTCGCTAAGCTTTGGCTTTGAGCAGCTCTTGAGTTTCTCGTGTGATATCCCCCTGGTTTGTCAACAAAACATCTCCTTCCCATTGCATCCGTCCCAGCTCACTGCTGCTGCCCATCCACTTTGGTAGCCAGGAGCCTTGTCCTTGTCATTATAGCAGTCCTGCTGCCTCCACACCACCTCTGTTTTAGGGAACAGTTTTGGGCTAAATCCTGCATTGCTAATTCCTTTTGCCTAAATACTCACAACATAGCTGGTTTTTTATCCTCTAGTGTAAACTGTTGCGTCTTTTAAGTAACAGAGCCAGGGTAATGGACCTCATTTCCCTAAAAAATATCTTGCTCTGGAGACCTAATTTATAGCTCTGTAAAGGCATAGCAGATTCCTGCTGGGGAAGTATCTCTCCTGTAGCCCAAAGGTATTTGTATGTCATGGAAGTACAGTAAAACCCTCTGAACGAAGTACTACAGCTCTGGTGAGAGAATAAGGCATCCTGCGTGGTGGTGAGCAGTGCTGTGACCTGCAGAGTGGTGCTGGGAAGAAGAGGGGTGAGGGCCATGTTTGTACCCAAAAACCTGTGCCAGAAGGTAAAAGAAAAAGGCTCTCTTAGGTAGCTAAGAAGTTGGCTTAAAGGACTAGAGGCACCAAGACGTCTTGGGCAGCTGATGGAGCTCTGGAAGGGTTTGATCCTGACACCTGGGGAATCTCCAGGTGAACATGCCAAGAGCAGACCTGGCGGGATGGACCTTGGCCACGTGCCTGGGGAAGGAGCCTGGCCAGGGCAGACAAGGCGGTGTACCCACGGAGCGGGAGGCAGGGGGTGGCCGCAGGGTACTGCTGGAAGGACGGAGGATTGCTTCAGGGCTACGAGGCTTTGCTTTTGCAATCAGGTCTAGGGGATCTTGGCTTAAAGGGGTAAAAGCCTGCAGAAGCAGAAGATTCCTTCTAGTGTGTGCATCTCTTCTTGCTGCTCCCTGTTAAAAACATTTAAGATAGATCCTGGTGCTGTGTCCACAGTGAATAAGCTTCATGGAGTCTGAGGGATTGCAGCTATAATAAATAAGTGACTGGGAGCATTTTTCCCCTATGAATTACTGCCAGCTGCGTGAGGCTTTGGTTTTTGTACTCTGTCTCCCACTAAATACTGGATAGTCAACAAAATTAAGATTACCATCAGGGATCTTGACTAATACAGGGATTATTATTGTGGGGGTGGCTGTTTGCATCCAGAAGCATAACTCTCTCTGCTTGATCTGTTACTCATTAGGGTCTAAGGTGTCTGTGTATCAGCAGCCTTCTATTTTAAAGGGAAAAAGTGGAAACTGCCTTTGAGTTAGAGAGGCAGAGGTCTTGTGAAGGGGTGGGAGTAAACACTGAGGGTCTTGGGATAAAGGCGTCTTGCCTGTGATGCCATTAGCTGGGGTTAACTTCGGAAGTGAAGTGGGTCATCGGAGACTACAAACTCCACAGCCTCACGCTGCAGCACGTCGCTATCTTGTGTGACGAGGTCCCGGCCCCACCATTGCTGGCAACACCGCCGGATCGCACAGCGAGCAGGAAATACCAGCGAGGAGCCCTTTCTCATGCTCCCGCCGGCCGCCCTTGGACGGCTCACAGGGAGCAGACGTTGGGAACCGGCGCAGCCTGGCCCCGCTCCGTCTCCCGCCTCTCCTTCCCCCAGCGCTGCCTCCGGACATGAGCAGCTCCTTGTGTGAGCCAGACTGTCTCCGTTGGACCTGCTGGGCTGCCCAGTTTGTTAACAGGGCTACCACTTGCTGAGCTGAAGCCTGCAGCCTGAGCACGCTGCGGAGCACTAACGGTGGCATTTGATGCCAACCAGGTGAAATGGATGTTGATGCATCTCCGCCGGGAAGCTCGTAGCCCATCTGGAGACCAGAAGGCTGTCCTCCCCCAGCAACTGCCGCTCAGGCTGCAGAACTGACCCCCAAGATTGTTCCTAAATCCAGGCGCAGAAACCGTAACAACGGTGGCCTGGGTATGGCGCGGCTGCAGCTTGCCTCCGTCAGCTGCTGTGACATGATCCAGAGTTGTGCTCTGAGGATCCAGGACATCTTCTGTCTGGTTGCATGCCTGATCTCTGACTCCAAGACTTCATTAAACTTCATAGCCTGAGATAATTCTTCCTCTTCCCCTGTGTTTGTGGGTTGGTTTTTCCCCTCTTGCTTTCACTGCTGTCAAGCTGAGGGATTTAACCTGGGGGTGGTTTGACTTGCAGCGTTGCGAGGATCGACTCTAGTCTGCAGCTCGGAGACCTCCGCATCTCCCCAGGGAGCTGCTCAGATAAGTAACTCAGTCCAGAGGGACTGAAGTTTCCCCGTGTTTTAACCCGGAGTCACTTGGAGCTCAGCTCCTGCGCTAACACAGCAGTCATGGAGTTGTGCCTGACCCCGCTGCCATGGCTGTGCAGCCCCCCTGCACCTCCCGGAGCCATCCCGGCTCCCGGAGCATCTCTCGGGAACACCAGAAGCAAGAGGAGTTTGGGGAGAAAAAGCAGGAATTCAGGTCTCCAACTCGCTGTCCAAGTGAATGTAAAAGCAGGCAAGTGGCCATACCCCAGTGAAGGGGCAGAGTTCAAGAGCACAGTTATTTTTAGCAGTAATTTTGGAATGGAAAATGTCTTTCAGCTTAATGAGCTTGTTTCTTATATCCTTTTAAAGTGCTGCTCTTTAAACCAGCTGGTTAAATGATGCTGGGTTTGTTTTTTGTTTTTAAGGATACTCTTAGGTTGAGAAAAAGGGGTTGGTTTATGATTTTCTCTCATTGCTTTAGTGATGTTGCTGTTGTTTGCTTATCCTTCTCAGTGTCCGGCTTTTGAGAGTGAAGTGAGCTAGCGATTTTTGCTTTTGTTTTCCAGAGCCGTTCCCCATGTAGATTGACTGCATGCAAAGGTTTCAATCCACTTTTAAACTCCATTTCACTGAAGTTACATTTTTTTAACATCACGGCGGTGTTTTCCCTATCTTAAAAAAATGCAATATTCAGTTGAAAATGTTGGAGAAAAAAACACCATTTATTTCTTGTATCTCGGCTTTTGAGGTTGGTTGCAGTAGTAGAAAACTGCATCTTTGAAAGGAGGCACACGAAAGCAAAGCGGAATAAACACTGTCTTAATTAGTTTCCTCAGCTATCGTGGCATTTTTGATATAAACGGGTACCTCAGGCATAAGCTCTTCAAGATGCTGATGATACACAGCTGAGTTGTAGCTTCATAAAAAGGCAGCAGAGCCTAATAAATTCCACCGCTGGTGAAACGGAAATCCCCAATAACCCTCCGTCCAGCACTTCATAAATAAAGCAGCCACCCACTTGTAGGCTCAGAGAAGACTGAGCAGGTTTGGGTCTCGGAGGCCACCAGAGCCTCCGGGCTCTCCAGGAGGAGGGTGGTGTGCCCTGGCGATGCAGGGACATGTCCCCAAAATGCATCCAGGTTGGAGCGGTCTGGAAAGCGTCATCATCCTTGTTTGCGTTGTGGATCCCTGCATCTGCCAGGGAATGGCAAGGAGCAAAAGGGACGAAGGCAGGAGAGGATCAGAGCGTGCTAAGAATGGGAGAGCCAAGGCCAAAAAGTGCATCTTCTGTTTGCCCGTGGCTTTCGCACTGCCTGAGAACTGGGCTGAGCATCGGTGCCGGCCCCCCGCAGTGCCAGGCTCCCCGTGCCCAAGGACTCCAGACGCTGGATCTGTCACCCAGAGGCAACCCCATTCAGTCCATTTTTGGTGGGAATGAATTATCCTTCCCCCTCCATCCCCATGAAAAGAAACAAACCCCAGCCGGTCATCCACACTGTTGTTCCTGGAAGGATGGATTTTCGTCTCAGAAACAAGCGCTCATCTGTGTTAACGCTGGGTAAGTGGTAATTAGGAGCTGCCGTAGCCTCCATGTCTCTCCCAGCAAACAAACAAGCCTGCGATGCTCCTACCCACGGGGGCTCTCAGAAATGCCTCTGCCTCGGTGGAAAATCCTGTCCCCTTTGTGCCTCTTCCTCCCCTCGTTGACATCCCTCCGGCACAAAAGCGCGGTGCCCGCTGAGCCTGGCAGGGCCTGTGGCGAGTGGCCGTGCCGTGGCATGGGGGACCTGGCTGCGAGCGCCCACGTTGCATCTCTGACCAGGCTTTAAAAACAGAGCATGCACTTGACATCTTTCTTTTTTTTTAAATCTAATTAGTCTGCAGATCACAGCATCAGGTTTCTCTCCACAAGCCCAAGGCTTAAAAAGGAAAGAACTTTTGCCAGAGGATTGGGATTCTGGGGGTTTCATACAGCTCAAAGAGCGACATTCATCACGAGGCTTGCAATGAAGTGGCAGAAGTTGGGGATGCTGCAGTGGGTTCTCAGCAGTGTCCTCCGAGTCCTCCCCGAGACTCAGTGAGCAGCTTGTTCTTCTCCAGCAGCTGGAAAGTTCATTACTCAACTGCAGCCATCCGCACTGGTTGGTTGGGCTCCTGAGCTAGGTTGGTTGCTCACTTTGCAATGGACTCAAACCTGCTTGTTTAGCCATCAGATACTGCACCATCAGCAAAGGCAAGGCATCCAGTGTTGATGTGCACACTGGCAGAGGATGCGTTTTTGCACATCAGCCCTTGGACCCAGGCAGCTGAGGCTCAACTGCAATCCACGGGATGAGACATTTTGGTTCTTAAAGAGACAGAGAGGACACCGAGAAGTGGTCTTGACACATGGGGCTCTGTATCTTGCTGTACTGCGGCCTGGGGAAGTGCAGATGGGATGGAGAAGCTCGAGATGAAAAATGACAGCAACTGGCCTTAGGCAAGTACAGGCCAAATCAAGCAGAATAACATCAGAGCCTCTTCATCAGGTGCCATGGAAAACACAGGCTTCTGTCCTTGGCTCGGTTGAGACATAGCTGGAGGAGGTGGGGCTGCCTCTCAGAGCTCTTTGACTGCAACATCTTTTTTTTCTCCTCAAGTGGATTGCAAGGTTTAAATGCTTCCCTTATGTTAAGAAAATCAGACTAGAAAACCTCTCAACCATATGAGTCTCCTTGAAGAAAAATAAAAGCATTGGCACAGCCATCAACACAGAAGAGAACGCGGGGAAGCTCGTCTCTGAAAACACGGCGCGGCAGACAGGGCTGGTGTAACGACAGCTTGGGACTGCTTTGCCTCGCAGGAGAGTGTTTTCGGGGTTGCGGCAAGCAATACGCCTGGCTCGCCTCCTGCATTTAAGATTAATAGACCCACACTGTTGATCAAATACTGTGCCACCCTCATGACCAGAAAAATCAGTATCGTTGGGAACAGCATGGTCCTAAGAGTGGATCTTGTCTAACACCTGCAGTTTGAGCAGTGAGGTGGAAGGACAAGGACACGGGCTCCTCTCGAAGGCTTCCCTGCATCCGTCCGAGACAAGCCCCATACTTTGTCCAGATGAGCCCATCTGCTGAGGCAGTAACTGAGTGTGATGGGAGACGGGAGGGTCACACTGGTCTTGCAGAGCCCTTGCCAGCCCTTCCCTCCTCCTGGTGAGCGGCAGGTGAGCCCGCAGCAGTGGGGATGTGTTCTCCAGCCCTTCACCTCCTTATCGCCATCTCATCGCAGTAAGAGCAAGAGAGCCCAACTGAGGTTTGGAAAGGTCCTTGTAGGTCACGCTGTCAAGTGCCGTGTTATCACAGGCACCCTGTAGTTTAATCCTCTTCCCAAGGTCCTCCTGAACAGAAGCTGGATGTCTCCTTACCCACCCAGCTGAGCAGAAGGGCACGATACAGAGGGGGGCTTTGATGATGAGCAAGAGAAGGGAGCTAGCAGCAGAACCAGCTCCTCTGAATTGCCACGCCGTGTCCTGTCCTTGCTAACCCTGCAAAGCATCACGTGTGAGACAGGAGGGAGAAGCATCTTGTGGCCTCTCTAGAGTTGAGAATATTTATTTTTTCTTGAATATACATTGATTGTGGCACAAGGGAGAATTTGGGTTGGAGGAGCCAGTCGCAGAACCCCTCTGTGTTTTTGTCATTAGCCTGTGAGTTTACAACTTGCATGAAAGGAAGAGAAAAATCCAGCAGAAGCAACAAGAACCAAATGATATAATGATCTTTGTTTCTAAATTTTACTGTGTTACAGGGATGGAGCACCATCCATCCCGGCCCACAAGACTTCTGGGAAGCCGAGAAGAACAAGGTATCCCCATTTCAATATTACCAGACAAGCTGCCATGCAGCTACCACGTTTGTATTTCTCTTTTTTAAAAGATAAATAAAAAACAAAGCCACAAAGAAACCCAGCTCCCAAGCCAAATCCATTTGAAAAATGTATTTTGTGTCATCTCCACTGTGGTTTATTTGACTAATCCCCAGTGGGAGTGGGGAGTAGACTCCAGAGATAAGGTCCTAGGTCTTTATGGTGAGGGGTCTCCTCACTACTGAAGATTTTCCTTCACACAAACATCCCATATTGCATGATTTAAACATTTTTCAAAAGCTGATTTGCTTGAATACTTGCTCCTTCTTTCCTTCCCCCTACCCCACCTGCTATTTTTTCTTACATATCAAGAAACAAAGTCCCCATTCTTTTCTGAAATGGCGATGTGTCCCTCAGCATCTCTGCTAAGAAGGAGCACCAGCTTGTCAGGTCCTCAGCAGGCCTGGGGAAATACCGATTGCAGTAAATTGCAGACATCTACCACTGGGCTTGTGCCAGTGGAGCTCAGAGGCACGGAGGACTCTGCTAAGAAGCTGTATGACTGGCAGCTCTTAGACACTTTTGCCTGCTCCTTGCACCTTGGATGTCCTCTCAGTTCTGCTGAGCTTCTGAAGCACAGGCTGCAAGGATGGCTGCATCTGCAGGCAAGTCCAAGTCTTGGAACCCACAGAGTCTTGAATGCCGACGGCGAATTCCTGCGCCTTTCAGGACAACGTGTTGGGCTTGCCACCCCTGGAGCTGTATGATGCTTCGGGGTGAATCTGAAACCAGGAAAGTGGAAACACTAGATTTGAAACAAGTTCAACCTCTGGATCCTGAAGAGGGACTTCGGGAGTGCCACACCTGGAAGAACGAGGTGACAGCAAGGTGGCCATCAGAGGGGAGTTCATGTGTGCACCGGCAACTGTACCCCAAGGCCAGGCACGGAGCTGTTGCAGGAGGAAACCTGTTGCTCACATGAAGAATGAAGCTGTTCCCACTTCATTCCTTGAGCTGCCTGTAGGGAGAGAAAACAGCATCTACAGCTGAGTCAACATCTAGAGGAGTCGCTGCCTCGCAGGCATCCCTGAAAGCTACATCCAACAGCCAGGGCTGGGCAGGTGTCCTGCATCATTTCCAAGTGAGGAACAGGTTGGGTTCATAAACACCTGGTAACACGGGTCCTGCGAGCAAGCGGCAACTGAACTTCATGTAGTACAGTCACCTCATCCTGCAGACGCACACCTCGATGAAGCCCTGTGCATGAAGCAGCTTCTCAGGGGGAAGGGAGGATAACGGCGTCTCTGAGCTCGGCGTTGGGAAACAGTCACTGCTTCCCTGCAGCCCAGAGAGCCACGGACAGGGGATGGATGGAGGTCATCCAAGCTGCCGGGGGGGGATCGCAAAGTGATGCCAGGCTTGTCCTGGCTTTGGAGAGGGCTGTCTGGTCTTGGAAACACGGGGGTAGCACAGCAGGTAACGCTCTCCCTGGCAAGGGCTTGGTTTATCTTTGGACCTGACATACTCGGTGAGAATACGCCATCTGCTCTGCCTGGTGTGTCATTGCTGCCGGCGGGCAGCTGGGCAGGGGCGAGTGTCAAGGGTTTTGCGTGGGGCTGAGCAGGCTGGGATGAGTCAGCTTTCCACTGACCAGCTCTGCAGCGAGCAGCAGCACCTACTTTCTGGTGTAGCAGCTCAGAGCACAGATCAACAGAAATAACTACTTATATGTATAATCTCTTCCCATCTGTCTCTTCCATCTATCGTTTATATCAGCTAGATTCAGCCTAATCACTAGCAAATACTGTTGTGATGACCTGTAAGATTCACTCCCCTATACCCCTTCAAGTATGTCTGATTCTTCACCCCCAAGAATGTGACTGTTGTTTTTGATGAGGTTGAGATTTGCAGATTTAAGGCTTTAAGTAGCCACTGTCTCCCCAGACCTCTGCAATGCTTTCCCACAACTCCCAGTGTCCAGCTAAGTCACTGGTGGCTGAGCAAGAGGACGTGTTTTTTGGACTAACACCCCTTCCCGGCGGAGTGGCCCCAGCGGTGGAGGTGGTTGATCTCAGAGCAAGGAACCACACTTTGCACCTTTATCCTTGAGACCTGCTGTGACTGTGCATCGGGTCTTTGGCATTTAAGTCATTTTATAAAATCCCATTTGTTGAGGGTTTGCCTTTCTCTTTGGCTTTTCTGTTATTTAGTAGGTGTTTTATCTCTTCTAATGTGCCCAAAGGAGTTTTGGTGCATCTGTGCTGTTGAAGAAGGGTTGGCATTAAGCAAAAATTTCTAGCCTTTTGATGATTGAGAAGGCAGGAGTAGGGGCGGAGGGAGAAATTTAAGCAGGATTTTATGTTGGCCTGAAAAAGTGAAGAGAAGAATCTGTGCCAGACAAGAGCCAGATGGACAAAAGCCACGACACAAATCTGAGCTCTGACAGCAGCAGCTTACCTGGCTCTGGCAGACCAAGCAGAAAACGTTGTGTGGGTCTCGGGAGCCTCTGCAGCCCATAAACTTAAGAGCAGTTTGCAAAAAATAACCTCTTGCTTTTTGCATAACAGCTTTCACATGGAAGGAGTCTGAACACTGTTGACGTGCAGCAAACGGCAAGGCTGCAGCGGCGGCTGCTGCAGGAGGGGAGGGCGAGCGTTGGAAATCAGCCCCAGGCCTTCGCGTGCTGGGGTGGAGCTGGGTTAATGGGATCAACCTCCATATAGCACTATTACAGCACGTGTCTTAATTTCCTGTCTTTTAAGAAATAAGTTTTATATTCTAGGTTTTATTTTTGCACTTGGCATAGAGCTGGTCCCACTGATTGCCTAAAAAGCCTTCTTGTGTTACAGACAGCTCTGATTTCCCTAGAACAATACCTGTGCCCCTGCTGCTTTCTCTTAACATCACATAACCAGCTTCAAATTCAGCAGAGAGGTAAAGTGTGAGGATAATTGTCAATAAATAGCAGGCCTTTTGCATTACTGAATGCCTCGTTCAGTCCTCAGCAAAGAGCTGAATAAGTTCAGGGAGTTGTCTCTCATGACCAGTGATGGAAACTCCTGTTGCTTGGGCTGTTCTCAGCTAGACTGGGCTAAATGGTACTGTGGGAAACAACGGTGTGCGGAAAAGTGTGTGATTTAGGGTATGTAACATGGTTACTGAGAGAGTTACCAATGTAACTGTCTGCATAAAGCTACTTTCCAGGTTTAGGGAAAGCATGTGTGCTGGTTTCAAAGGGAGATCATTAATAATAATGTTATTAGCATCTAATAAGTGTTTTTCATCTACGTCCTGCTCAGACATTAACTCATCAGCATGTGACATTCTTCTGGCTGGATTACTCCTGCCACACAGGGTCTGGGACAGGGCTCTCCTGTCTAGAAATTGCCCAGAGACAAAGGCAGGACAGTGCTTTGCATAGAGCGCCGGCCGGCAGATCCCTGCTCCCAGCTCCTGTCCCATGGCAGCACCGTCCTGCCACGGAGCCTTGCGGCAGCCATTAGCAGCACTGCTGGACCAGGGAACCAGATGCATGACATGACCTCGATGGAAATTCAGCACTAACAGGCTCAGAAGATGGTTGAACTCTGGACTTATGCTTTAAACTGACCGATTTCTCTTGTCTTTAGGATTCCCTTATGCTATCACTTCACCCATCCATTTCCCTCTCCCGCAGTGACTCGCCGTGTTGCTTCCTTTGCTTTTCATCATTTGTCTTTAACCGTTTTGTTTCCAGGACTTCTCCCTCTGCAGAAAGGGGAGGTTCCCAGCAGAGGCCAGGCCAGGCCTGAGCAGGAGCCTCCCTCGCCGTGCTCCCAGGGGAGCACACATGGAGCAGCTCTCCCGGGCCAGGGCTGCTCATGGCTTCCCCAGACCTCCAAGGGGGTGCCCTTGGACCGTCCAAGCCCGAGCCCCACTGACCACACTGGTGGAAGGGTCAGGTGGGAGAACAAGACATCAGATGTGTGTGTGCTCCTACAGGTCACAAGGACTGAGGGATGCTTTAGGTTTTCATGGCTAAGTAATGCCTGCAGCTCCGTGGAGCTTCGGGGTCCCAGCTCAGCCCATGACACCATGGCCGGGAGCCCTGGACTGACACTGTCCCTTCTCTGTCCGCTTCCAGCCGTCCAGGAGGAGAGGCAGCGGGGGAAGGACCGCAACGAGAATGAGGTGGAGTCAACAAGTAGCGCCAACGAGGACATGCCCGTGGAAAAGATCTTGGAAGCTGAACTCGCAGTGGAGCCAAAGACAGAGACGTACATTGAAGCAAATATGGGCTTGACGCCGAGCTCGGTAAGGCACCTCTTCCCTTGGCCCCATCCCCATCCCGGGCACACGGGGCAGAAAGGGTGGCTTGTGGGCCCTCAGGATTGACCTAGCACGAATACAGCAGCGAGCCTAGGTCAGAGAGGGGTTATCTTATGGGAAAAGAAATAAGTAGAGCTCAGAAATGCAACTTCTCAGCACTGCTGTAGATGCCGTGGGTGAGCTTAGATGAAAGCATGAGGAAAGCAAACCCCTGCATTACCACCAGCACTGGTACTTGTCTGTCTCACTGCCATAGCGAAGGAACAGATACTGTAAGGCATAATTAGAAGGGCTCACAGAGGAGATTTTATTTTAGTTAACAGCCCTTAGTGCTAAAAGGCAGGAAGACACTCCAGGCTCTGAAGAGCTCAGAGTCCAATCAAGCCAATAAACAGAGCTGTGCGGCTGAAGTGCAAAGAGATAAGAGTTGTAAAATTGGGGTGTGACTTTTCAGATGCAGGATTATACAGCTGCTTGGCTCTAAGAAGAAAAAAACCTGGCGAAGGTTGCTTTCAAGTTCCTTTCCCAAGCTTGCATTATAACTGGACCTGCTCGAAGCAACCAGGCTCTAACAGGACCTTGTGTAAACAAGAGATAGCTGACAGGGAAATAGGAAAAGAGTGAGAAGCTGTGATGAGGGAAACTGTCTTGGTCCCTTTCCTAAGAGATTCCCTTATCAGCAGGTTATAGCCTTGCTTAGAGAAAGCCTCCCTGCAAAGCAGCTACCTCCAAATGTGAGAGCCAACCTATCCTCTGAAATTCTGTTTCTAGGATAGACCCTATGCAAAGCCCTCATAAAGAGCCCTGTTGCAGAGAAAGTTCTTGCTGCTCAGCCTGGGCAGCATTTAGGATGCAGTCCCCATTCCTCAATAGCCCCTGTTCCCATGACAGTAATGGGAATAGAGGAATGCCTCTAAAAGGTAGGACTGCAATTGAGGCAACGAATATAGCAGTAGGGTCAGGAGTGGGGCTAATTACCCCCATCCCTGGGTACACTGGGGGAGCCCTGGGATACCGAGGGACTGGGAAGTCTCAAAGGAAAGAGATGGAAGGGGAGAGGAAAAAAATAAATTGCCATGTGTCATCGTGTGTGTGCTTTTGGGGCGAGGGTCAGCTGCACATGTTTAATTTCTCATTTGCCTTACGGCGATGCGTTCTGGCAAGCACGCGCCATCCCACGGCATGCTCTGTTAGCAGGAGGGGGCACCGCCGCTGCAAGGTGCCATCAGGGCTGTCGAGGGTATAAATTACCCCAGTACCCTGCTAGCTATTGCCAGCCTTGCTGCTGGGGAGAGGCTGGAGTGGGGAGCATCTCCTGGCTGCCCAGCAGTCTTTCAGGGGGGCACGGAGGTACAGCTGGGGCTCTGCGAGCGCGTGGGCTGGCTAGCCCGGGAGAGCAGGAACATACGCTGAAATATCCCTCTACGTTTCCTCTTGCTCTGTGCTAGGTGTCTATGAGGCTGAGATGATGAAATGCAGCTATTTCTGGGAAGTGGAAGGACTCTGCAGTATTTATTTTCTGCCACAATAATACTTTATCTCTTTCTTCATATGAGGCTGGAGGATTGAGCAGGGAATACCTTATCTGGCAGGGCTTGACAAGAGATCTCAGAGCCAGGCTGCTCCTTTTAGGAGTCTAAGTCTTGACTGCCTCTATGGGATGCTCTTTTTGGCCTTTACCTACAAGGACACTTTATGGCTGGCTTGCTAAGCGATGCTTTCAGTGCTTAAGGCTTCCTGCTAAGGACACAGGCGATTCCTGAGGGAAACTCTCCAGAAACACATCCAGGTCCATGGTGCTTCCCTGCATTTGAGAGCCCAGGTGCACCCTGCCGGCAGCGATGCCCTCCAGCCGGAGGGTCCCATCGCCATGAAGTTGCAAGGGGCTTTTTTTGGAGGAGGCAGCTCAGCCGTGGTTAGCGAGGGGCTCGGAGAGGCTCTGACGGCTATCAGGATTAAAAATACTTCAGGGGAGTTGTAGCCAGTGTTGTGCTGACTTGAAAACAAACCCCAGAGAGCGAGCTGAAATAAATGGCTTCGTCTGGCACTGCGTCTCCTCAGCCTCTTGTAGCAAATTGAAAGTTGGTTCCTGCATAATTCAACACGCATTACTGTGAACAAGGATGTGTGTTGCATCTAAATAGAAGCAGGAGGCTTGTTGAAATGCCCTATTATTGTCAAGCGGCTTCTGTCGATGAGGTGACATTTGTAGCAGGTTTAGCAGATGTATGAGATCAGCAGCTCGCAGTGACGAGGCCACCAGATGAGGCGAGGGAAGACGGAGGAGCTGCCCTCCTCCCAGCCCTCCCCAGAGAGCCCCTGTGATGGAGAGGCAGACAAATTCAGTCCCTAATAGACACGGGGTAAAACACAAGCTGTTTCCTATTAGCTTGGTATGTTGGGTCCTTTTATTTGTGCCCCTGCACCTTAGTCCATCTGCACTGAACGCTGCTGGTGAGCTGGAGAGCTCCAGCGCTTGCAAGGACGTTTCTACCAGGCTGTGCCAGGCTGGGACGGAGGTGGCAGGGTTCTGTAGGAGTTAACACCCTCCTCTCCCAGATGCTTTCATGTCTGTGACTGTCACCTTGTGCCACGGTGCCTTGGCTTCTCTGAGAGCAACCTCTGGTTGTGGGAGGTCCCTCTGCTTTGCCAGGCTGGCACTGGCACTGATTTCTTCCAGCTAGGACAGTGCGGGACCCAAGTGGGGGGGCTTCAGCACAGTCCTTGGAGCTGGTAAAAGGGGAGGGCAGGGGGGGCTGCACCCTGTGAGCTGTTCCAGCAGCTCTGGTATCTAAACACCTTGTTGCTGGTGGAGTATGCTGCTCCGAGTACATGACCAGGGAGGGGACCCATGGCTCTGTCCTGACAACTTAATTGACACCAGAGAGGATGGGGTACATTCATGGTTTGAAGCCCATGATGGGGAAAGGGGAGCACAGTGAGATGTGATCCTCATGGGTGGCACGAACAGGACAGGGAAGGATGCTGAGCCAGGCAGAAAGCAGCTAAGACAGAGGGATGTGCCCCTGCAAATCTGCTCTCCTGCCTGGGGTGGTAGGAGAGTGCCAAGACTAGCGTTTCGATGACCATCACTAAAACACTTGAAGTAATTGCACCGGTGAGCCCCTAATAACAGCTCTTCAGCCACTGCAAATAGCTGCTAATTGCGACGGTGTCTGGCTTCTGACCGTGGCAAAGGGCATAAACCCTTTGGGAGGTTCCCACAAGCTGTAAATGAGCATGGCTGCATCCTCCACACTGTGTGCCCCAGGAAGCCCCCAGATCCCATGTGGTCCCTGTCCCTCGGGCGCTAGGCACTGGCCGTATGCCCTCAGCAGGTACCTGTCCCCGGGCAGTACGACGGCACGAGGATGGGTTTGCCTCTGCCCCGTGTCCCCGGCAGCCGCGAAGCTGGGCTCCTGCAGCGTAAGCACCACCTCGGATGGGCTCCTGGCCACGGAAAGGCAAAGCCTGTAACTGAGAGGTGTTATCCCCATTAGCTCTTAATTGGCCTTTGAGTGGCTGGTTTCAAGTCACCATTTTCTGGAAGATGTCTCCAAGCTCCGGTTTTCCAGAAGGATCAGGTGCCCGCGTGTCCTTTCATTCTGTCACACTCCGGCACTGTGCCCTTGCTATTTACTGCAGGAGGGGATTTGCTTACCGTGCACGGGGAGGGTTTCTAGCATCGCTTTGCAGATCCCCTCCTGGAGACAGGCAGGGCCCTTTCAGCCTGCAGGGATGATACTTTTAGCTGCCTCTCAAGCTACGGTGATTAAGTTCTGCCAGGAAGCACTGTGGTGGTTCCAGGAACTGCCATCTGAGGTGTAATTAAAGGCTGGGCCCCTCGCTGAGGCTTTGTACGAATCACAGAAGGCTGGGTGCAGCTTGTGCTGCCTGCTGAGGCAGGTCTGGGAGACCTGGAGCCCGGCTTGCTGCATCAGGGCGAGTCCTAGAGACAGTGACAACCTGCCCAGAAGCAACCCCTGGTGAAAGCTTTGGCAAAAACATCTAACTTTCCTAAAATACCCCTTTCATGGGGCTGCGCAGGCACTTGTTGCTTCATGGGTGAGGTTCTGTTGGAGCATGAGGTCTCCCGTAAGTCGTGCCCTGCTCCGGGGCATGCAGGGCTCCATCATCCCGCCCCGCGGGAGCTGGGATGCCTGGGTCCTCCACCTGGCTGCTCCGGCTTGCTGACCAAACTCGGATGACTTGAAGTTGGTGATGTTCCTACAGCCTGGGCCAAGGGTTTCCCTTCTCACCCTTCCTGCAAATACCTCTGAATGCTGACGTTCCCTGTGTTTCCAGTGAAACACTTAACCCTGCAAAGCTCCTCCTCACACCCAGTTTAGAATTCTCCTGTTGTCCGGGGGAAATCCCATCTTTTCTTCCTCTCCTAGGGAAGAGTCCAGTCTCTGCACACGTCTCCTTCCCCAGGGAAGAGCCCCAGCTCCCTCGGAGGGAGACTCCCCTGCCCTTGCACCCTTCGGGAGCTGCTGGAGATGGGCAGAGCAAGGAGGGGAAAATCCCCGTAAGGATGCTCCCTGCTCCTCAGCTGCGCTGCTGAATGCGAGCCCATTCCCATCCATCTCTGCATGCAACAGGTGAAAATATTTCGAAGGCGGGTGCCTCTGAGCATGCCAGATGCTGGTTATTTTAAGCCTGGAGAATGGGAGACATTGGCTACTGAGGCACAGAGTTTGTGTTTGCTGCCAGGGGACAGCGGAGGGGAGTGGGCAGGGGTCCGGGGCACGGCTCCTGGGGGCAGGAGTGAGACTCAGCAGCGTGGTCCTCATCTGCCCAGCCTGGGAGAGGGGTTTACCGTAGAGCAGCCAGCTCGTGGTGAGGAATGGCCTTGTCCTGCTGAAACCGAGACTCTTGCCAGAGGGAGAGGTTACGCTGGCGTTCGTGTCTGCTCTGCCTCGGCCGTGCTGAACTCATACCCCTTCCCCCTGCGATCCGGGGGTGAAGTAAACACTCCTCCTCCGATTTGGAAACTGCTCTTTTAAGGACATGGAAGAAAAATAATCATACAATTAAAGCTGCTAGATATCAGCAGGGATTACAGTGGGATATGTGAGGGGCTCACACATCCCTGTCCAGAGAGGTAAACCCTATATACACACTTGTACTCGCAAGGTCTGTCTTCGCTGGCGTTAGACAGTCTCTTCCAGTTCCTAATCACAAGCCCACTTGAGCTGTTAGCAGTTCCTCTAAACAGGGATTTGGTGTGTTTAGGCTGACTGTCCTCCTTGAGAGCAGATGGTTTTTGTTACCGGATAATATTTCAAAGGAAAGGGTTTTTCTTTTTTTTCTGTAATGCCTCCTCTGGTGCTGGTTTGTTAAGCTGGGACATGCTGGCACGGGGAACGTGCGTGCTGCACGGGTGCAGAAACCTGCCCATCCCTGGGCTGGAGCTAGTTTGGTTCATCAGTCAGTGTGATGGATATTGGGTCTCAACACTCCTGGTTCCTGTTTTGGAGCTTGCTATAAACTACTGAAAACCACGTGGTGGAGAAGCCAAGTCACCTCCTTTCCCTGTGACTGCTAACGTCCACTTCTGGGGTGCTCCCGACTTTGGGGTCCTTTCCCTGCTGTGGAGGCAGCAAGACCCTTCAGCTGCTCCTCCAGCCTCTCCTCTTCTCCTTGCTCTGCCTTTTCCCAGCCTTTCAATCTCCTTTTCTTGGCAGCCCAATGACCCGGTGACGAACATATGCCAGGCAGCAGACAAACAGCTCTTCACCCTGGTGGAGTGGGCCAAGAGGATCCCCCACTTCTCCGAGCTGCCCCTGGACGACCAGGTCATCTTGCTCAGAGCAGGTGAGTGGGAACCGTCCCTGCGCAGGGCGCAGGCTCCGGCACAGGGCCGTAAGAGTGCTACATCTCCACGGTGACAGGTATTACGCTGATTTAGGTCCCGGCAACTTGAAAGCCTTTAACTGATTCTGAGTAATAGCCTCTGATAATTCAATTGCTAAATAGGATTTAAAAAGCCCCAAGGGACATGTTGCTGAATGTGATCCAAAATGTTGCACCAGCTGCCAATCAGCTGAAAAATGGCCTGGCTTCATCTCTGATGAGCGAGGCGCTCGGAGATGTGCGCTGGGTGATTTAAACCAACGGAGCTGTGCGCTGCCTTCCTTCCAAGCTGAGACTTGAAAGACCAAGTGGGCTTGGGACTCCATGAAATTTCATGAAACTAAAATGTTTGATCATAATTAAAACCAGAAAGGGGAGAAAAATCCATCAACCGCCTTCTCCCACCCACCAAGATGAAAATAAAATTCTCTGGGCTTATTTTAAATTTCCTTGTGCAGCAGGGGGTCTGCAAGAACGGAGGCTTTGGGAGGTGAAAAGCAGTTAGCTGTAAGAAGGGTCTTTTCCCATCGAATAAATTCAAGCCCCTGCTGCTGGCAGGTTATGCACAAAGATCAGGGAGGGAAGAAATCAAGAGCAGAGCTCAACGAGGGTGCATTTTAGGCATGAAGCTCTTTGCATAGCTCCAATCATCAGATAAGTGATTAAAAAGGCTTTGGCTTGAGGCAGCGGAGAGTTTTGCTCCCTATACAAAGAGGAAGGCAAGTTGTCAGTGGGACAGATGAAGTGGCTTCCAGCAAATGACAAACTCCATGTGAAGGGTGAGACTGGGAGAGGAAACGAGGAGACCTTGACAGCTAGCGGTGGCACCCAGCTCTCCGCTTGGCCATGAGAGACACTGACCTCGGCTACTCAAAGTAGTCAAGGTAACTCAAAAGGGAATGATGGAGGAGTCTGGTGTAGAGCAGAGGTGCAGCCTCAGAGCAGGGCGAGCTGGTGAGTTGCCTGGACTGAACCGGTCTGGCAGCCAAACCCAAGTAAGCTGCGGACTTTGAAGTCCCTGATACTTTTAAAAGTTCCTCTTGTTTCCCCAAAATGCACTTTTGTGGGGAATTCAAGAGGGGAAAACCCTGCAGGGTGCGTGCTCCTCTCTCTGCACTCTTCTAGCCTCGAGTTAATGGCCTCTGTAGACAAGACACTGCTGATCCACCTTGATGGCAACATTCCTGACTTCTTACTGTAGAAAGTGTGTGCCCCAAAATAAATGCCCATGAAATTGGGCAGGAAAGTGCTTTAAGACCCAAGTGCAAAGTGTTCACTTCAACACAAAACGTAGGAACTGCTGGAACTCCTCCGGCCCAAGGTCTGTCAGGGTTGCTTCAGGAGAAGGTCCAGAGTAGGAAGATGATGGAACAAACACTAGCTGTCATTCTGTTTAATAAGGCTGACTGTAGCCCAAATGCATGAATCTTAATACTTTTAGAAATTTTTTATTGACTGTCAACCAATGTAACTGTGTACCGTGACCCTACATGCAAATACCCAGTCCCTCTTGCAACCTCTCTGAAATCCTTGACCTCAGTGTTTTCTGGGCGATTAAGTCACACCGTTTACTGGTGTAGGTTTTCCACTCTTCTTATATTACTGAAAGGAGATTTTTATAGTCACATTTCATCTAGTGGTTACAGCAGTATTCTGGGAATGGAGAATTTGGGGGTTTTATTCTTGCTGCAGACTTGGCCAAGTCCCATGCCCTCCCTGGATGGCTCCTGCTAGCCCTTTGGTGAAGGTGCTCCTCTGACTTTTCCATGGGTGTGAGTGTTGCCAGAGCTGGCCCAGGGCCCTCTCTGGAAAATACAGAAAGTGTATTTTTGAAGAGGGTCTCTAGAACCTCTTCTGAGAGTGGATGAGCAGGGGAAGCATCTCTATAGAAATCTTGGAGGGCTTTCTGCAAATATCACCGGGAAGAACTGCATTCAGACAAAAAGCTGCCTTTTTCTTTTGTGAAATGGAAACAAAACCTGCAACAACAGTTCAAGGTTTTCCTTTCTCTTTAGAAGAAGGCTAATGAAAGCTGAAGTGGAGATTTTCTGACCTGATATCTCTCCTTTGTGCTGGCGCTTGTTATGACCAACTCCGAGCTGGCATCCTGGAGGGGCCACTCCATGGGGCGGGAGGAGAGGGGGCTGCAGACCCCATCACATCCCAGATTTCATGGTGGCTCTAACCCCATGGCCACGAGGTGGGCTGAGCACCTGGAGCGGCTCCAGTGGGCTCCCTGCTCCAAGCATCTCTGTCGGGGCCTCAGATAACCTCCCCCAAGTCTTTTAACCAGTGGCTCTATCTATTATTGAATGGGGAGAGTGGCCTGCTGAGAACAGCTGCCCATGAAATATTTAAGTATTAAAATTTAGCTAAGCGCGTCAGTCAGGTTCGGTCATGCATGCTTGGAGGCAAAATTAAGGGGAGCACGCATCTTTGGAGGAGCAGTGCTGGATGGGCCAGCAGTAGCTTTTTTCTAATTCTGAATCTTTTAAAAATCTTCCCTCTCTGAGCTTTTTTGGAGAAGGATACCCAGCTTTTTAAGCCTGTTTTCCCTGGGTTTTCTTGTTTCCAAGCTTGCTACAGCTGAGACGGGAATAACCTGCTGTTTTCTCTGCATCGAGGCCAGCCTGGCAAAGGATGCTGAGCAATACATCTCTGCAGCTGCAGTTCCTTTTATAGGGCTGGTGGGGAAACTTGGTAGTGAGGTGGATTAACACGATGGTCACTGCGCTGCCAGGTGCCTTCCCTACCCCAGAGGAGCCAAAGCATCCCCAGAGGCTTCAGCCGCCTTGTTTGATCAGAAAGGAGTCGCAAGAGTCAGAGATATCTGCTCTGCTTCTCCAGAGCTTGGGTTGAAATGCAAAAGTCTTTGGGTAGACTTGTTTGATCTCTAACTCAGATTTGCTGCCTGTGGTTATACGTAATTTTTCCTCCTTGCCTCTTTATCTTGTCAGCTCTTTGGGGATGCTCTGGTGAAATCACCGGGTAGAAATAGGCTCCCCATTTCAGCCGAAACATCCCAGCTCTAAATGGGAATAATTCAGCTGAAGATGCTGATTAATCCCGCGGTCCTTAGCTGGAATAAGCCCAGCTGAGATGTTGGTGGCACCCTGCAGCCTCACCACTTTCATATATTCCTGGCAAACAGGAGGCTGGATTTGGCACTGCTGGAGCTGTGCGGAGCCACGGCAGAGGAGTGTTGGGCGATGGCCGAGAGTCAGGGCAGAGTTGTGACAGCTGGTGTCATGGAGGGACGTTGTGAACCAGCTCTGGCATCTGTTGGTTGGAGCTGCATGGAGGGGCTGCGTGTGGAGCTGCCGTGGGTCCGTGTGTGACGGCTGGTGGGAGACACCCACGGCAGCTTTCTGTGGGTCTGGCTCTGGCAGGTCCTCTTCAGCCACGGAGCACGGTTCCTGCAGGCTCCTGGTGCAATCCCACGTCTTCTCCTCCATCCTCGTTGGGTTTCACGGTGTTGCAATCCCTCTGCAAGTGCCAGGCCTCGCCCAGTAAATAGCCAAAAAAATGTTCCCGTGATTGGGGTGGAAACATGCTGTGGCCACTTAGGAAAGAGTGAACTTTATTCCTTGTCAACATTTCTAACGGCACAACCCATCCCTGCCACAGTAGGTCAATACAGCACACGTGGACCTTGTATTTATTCCAGTCAGCAAGAAACGACATGTTTCTGTGGCAGGAGAGGAGATGAAGGATGTTGCTGCATTGCTTTTCCAGCCTGGGAAAAAAAAAATAAAATCAAATATCCTGACATTTCTGGACCCTGCCAAGCAGCCCTGTGTTCTGGACACCAGAACATTTTCAGGCTGGGTAAATCAGCCACATGATGAGCCTGAGACTCCTCAGGGTTGCAGAAGACCCATCTTGTCTTATTGAAGATGCCTTTCCTGGTTCAAAGTCACCAAAATTTCCACCCTTCAAAACTTCACAGCATTTCTTCTTGTTATGGGTTTGTTTCGCGCATTCTTGAACTCAGCTGGTAGCAGATTTAAGAACTGGAAGACGTGTTAAATTAGGAAGGGGAACTGGCAGGCGGGGAGGGAGGTCGCATCTCTCTTCCCTATCTGTCGCTAGCCCAGGCTGCTCCCGTGGTGTCCAGGCTCAGAGGATGTGTTTTCCTATCTCCTGAATAGCATGTCCAGTAACTAACAAGACAAAAGCTGATTTCCAAGCATGGAAAGCTGTTAGTGGAGCAGTCATGGACGTGGGACACCCCTGTACAGTGGCAGGCGAGAGGAGAGGCAATCCCTTCCAGTATTTATATAGCAGAAGGAACAAACCTGCAAGCAGGAGTTTTCATGGTCCCGATTTACACAGCTGAATAATGGTGAATGAACTTTTGTGCCCCATTACGGCCTGAAAATGAGCCCAATTAGCTGATATAAAGCGTTAATAGGTCTTTAACTGCTCGGAGGCACAGAGTATAAGGTCAGAGGGGGAACGCAGGGCTCCACACCCACTCCGGGGTTCACAGCGAGAGGAGCAGGGCAGCGAGCTGTTTGCTCTGGTGCCTGCGAGGTTTATAGAGGAAACTGCTTCCCTTATTAGCGTTATATTTTTAGTGCATTTGTTCCTTAATGTTTTTTTCTTTCCCTGACATCCCAGAAAGGGTTGGCTCCCCCCTCCCTTCCCATATCCAACCTTGTTGCTCTAGCAAAGGCGCTTCTTGAGTGGTTTCCTCCTCTCTTTTTAGCGCTGGGGAGGTGACATTGCTGATTCCTGAACCTGGTGAGGACTCCGTGGCTCTAACCTGCGGCCTTGGTTGTTTTCTCGTCCCCAGGGTGGAATGAGCTCCTAATCGCTTCCTTCTCCCACCGCTCCATAGCCGTGAAAGACGGGATCCTCTTAGCCACCGGGCTCCACGTGCACCGGAACAGCGCGCACAGTGCTGGCGTCGGGGCCATCTTCGACAGGTGGGCAGAGGGAGGGATGGATGGTGGGGAACGCACCTCAGGCCACCTTGCCTAGACATCCCCGTTTCTGTCTCTGCGCTGGGCTGCTTCCCTTCCCCGCGTTGCAACCTGCTTGAGGGGTCGGATGGAGATGTGTTGGCACGTGGGCTCGTGGCCGGAGGAGCCCAGGCTGAGGCGTGTCCGTCCATCTTATGGCGTGCATGGACATGTCATGATCCTTGCTGCAGGCAATGGCATTAAATCCCTCCTCTTAAACCTGCAGAAACCAACAGCCCGAAATAGTTAGGGAGAGGGCTGCCCAGTGCAAACCAAAGCCTCTTTCATGGGGTCCAGATGCCTTCTAATGTTACGAGGAGGCTGCTCCTTTATTTCTTTTCATCTTTAATTGGACCAAGACGTGATTTTATTTTCACAATGAAAACGCACCAAAAATACCCAGCAGGTTCCACATGCGTGTCCCGAGGGCTCTTTAATCTCGTGCTTTGGGAGAGCGTTTTAAAGCCAGACTTCAGGGTGTTTCACCCACAGTGTGGCTCCAGACGCTGCTTCAATTGTGGCTTATTTCTCTGCCCAAGACTCATCTTGATACGGCTTAGTTGAAACCAAATCACCTTTGCTTCTTTGCTTTGCAAGGAAATTGTTCTTCCGACGTGGGTGACATCATTTGTTTCCTGTGAGGTCATAAGTGCAAGATCATGACTTCACTGCAGGATCTAACAGGAAAAACTGGGCAATCAGTGGAAAATATTTCAAGACCGGCACCTGCAGTAAGAGCAAAGGGAGTAATAAAAATTACCAGCAGAGGAAATTGCTTTTAGATACCTGTTGAGGTTTTTTTTATATTATTATTTTTTATTTTTAGGCAGCTTTCTCAGGTGCCAAAGCCTCTCAGTGAATGTATGAAGCCAGTTTTTGTGGTCCCTGTTGTATCTCACAGGAACTATTGATGTTCCTAATGAGCTATTTTTGATACAGGAGGAGAATGAGGGCATATCCTGAGCTGGTATAAGCAAGCACTATCCCATGATGGTTGGACTCGATGATCTTAAGGGTCTTTTCCAACCTTAACGATTCTATGATTCTATGACTTCATTAACCATGCACCGGAGGACCTCACTCCGGGTCTGACACCTGGGTGTTTTTTCATTTCTTTTTAACGCTGACGCCTGTGATTTCTGTGTCCTTTGCAGAGTACTGACAGAACTCGTGTCAAAAATGCGAGACATGCAGATGGACAAGACAGAGCTAGGCTGCCTGCGAGCCATTGTCCTCTTCAACCCTGGTACATGCCGTTACCTTCTCTCCTCTCCTCTCTTGGCTGATGCTGTGTCCTTGTGGCTCCTTTTCTTACCTGCAAAGCTCCATTGCAAATAACCGAGGGCACCCAACTCCCGAGGACAGGGCAAGAAGGAAGAGAGGCAAGGATGAAAGTCAAATTAAGGGCTGCACGTGTGTCTGCCACCTTACAAGCGTGTCCTTTGCAGGTCAGGGATGGATCTGGATCCATGCCCAGGGTTGCTCTCCGGGCCTCCCTTTCCACAGGGTGTTTTCCCCCTTGCCGAGGGCAGCACGGTTTCACGGTCCAAAATATTCTCCATGCAGGGCCCAGCCTTGGCCGGGACTCGGCTGCGATCATCTGAGGAGATGGCGAATGCTGCTTTTGGAGTTGACTCCTCCTGATGGGCTGAGTTCTCTGCTGAGCTTGAGGGACTTTGGTTTGATCAATGTACACAGTCTTCCTATTTTTAGTGTTTCAGCCGACTCTGTAAAAAGAAAGTTCTGGTGCTTGAGGCAGTTGTCCCTGAATAGGAGGAAAAATGAATCTAGATATCGTTTAAGACAAAAATATGGATTAGAGCAAAGTAAAGCATGCACCTTGTTGTCCTCTGTTTCCTGATCTCAACATCCAAGGGCTTTTATTAACTGCATTTCTGGAAGAGCCCTCTGCACAGCCTGCAGAGGGTGAAAGGCACGAAACATGCTCATAAAGTACACAGGAACTTTATTTTTTGTCCGCAGCTTGCTTAGTTTTACAGACTCCAGGAGGATTCACACTGCTCGCTTTCCCCTCCTTCGCCCCAGCTGCCCAAGGGAAGAAGAAGGTTCAGTGCCGGGGGTTGTCTCCGGCGTTTCAGAGAGCAAAGCCCGGCCAGATAGACTGCCAGCCTGCAGATACCTGTACAGCTCTGTTGAGGGGTTCTCTATATTTTAGAGCGGGACAGCCGAGAGCAGAAGTAGATGGCAGCCGAGGACAGACCTTCGCGTCTGCGGCCACCCCTTCCCCTCCCTGCCCTCGCAGGAGCATGGTTTGTGCCCAAGCACGGCTCTTTCTCTGGCCTTTCCCACCGAACCCAGGCCAGGGCATTTCAGCAGGGTTTATTGCTGGTTTTTGGGTTTGTTTTTCTGCTTGACTTCCCCCCCCCCTTGTAATCACCAGTAATTTATTGTCTGTAATTTGGGATTAGCCGTATATGGTAAAAGAAGGGGAATCTGGAGAGGTTCCCGTGGTACATGTGCTTGGGGATATCGATTGCTTGACTGTCCCTTTCACCCTACTAAAAACAGATCCTCGCCATGTTGCGGGGGACCTGCCAGAGCTGGGGCTTTTCGTTTAGCCCTGCCACAGTGCTTCGTGCTGGAGGGAGAAATCCCACAAGCCCAGGACTTGAGGGGGACTTAAACCCTTTTCATGAGGGTCTGTGACCACTGGAATGAGCCAGAATCGTTGGGACTGGGGTATGAGGTGAAGTAAAACAGATCTGCAGTTACAGGGCAAACCTTTCAGGGCTTGAACATGCCCCGGGAGGTGTTAGGTACGGCCCCAAATTCCTGGGGTTCAGACCCCGCACCCACGCTGTGCCCTGGTCTGGTGGTGCCGGGAGGGGTGGAGAGGGCTGGGGGGTACACAGGGGGGTCCTTGCCTGCCTGGAAAGCCTGGAGGTTTTTGGCTGATGGTCCTTTCGTTGCCTTTCAGACTCGAAAGGTCTCTCCAACCCGGCTGAAGTGGAGGCGTTACGGGAGAAGGTGTACGCGTCGCTAGAGGCATACTGCAAACACAAATACCCCGACCAGCCCGGGAGGTGAGTTGCTGGCTGTGCCCTGTCCTCCCGCAGCCTCACGCCCCTGCAAAGCCCCGTGCAATGGGTGCTGCAGCCGGTGCAAAGGGTGCTGCGGCCCAGGGCAGGGTCCGAGTGCCGTCCTCTGGATCGCTGCACCAGTGTGCAGGTGCTGGGTCTCTTCCATTTACTGTTCCCACGTCTTCTGGGAGTGAACAGTTCTCTGCAGAGAAACCCACTCATTTCTACCTGTTTCAGTTGCGAACGTCCTTAGAAAATCCCCCTGTGAAGTGCAGAGAGGTCTTTATTCCCATGCCAGTAAATGCAACGCAACCAGGACAAGGTCGGGCAGTAACAGCGGTGCCGAGACCTGAGGAGCCCCGGCTCCTGTGGCCGCAGCAGTGGGATGAGCACATGGGGGAAGGGGTATCATTTCCCTTTTGGCAGCCACGGAGAGCAAACCACAGCGAAAATAAGACACACACGGAGTTAATTTTTGGTGGCAGATGAGCATCATTGCTGGGAAGTGAAAGCCTCAATTGATGCTCTTTTCTCCCCTCCCCGCCTCCCCCAATCCAGCTGGGAATGGGAGGGGGAATTAGGAATGCTTTCCTGGACCGCTCTGGAGCTGAGTGGGCGCATTTTCCCAGTTACAGCCTGAAGCTGGCAACTGCCAGTTAAGTTACTGACAGTCACTTGAGAAACCAAGCAAAGCACTGGAAACTGCTGCTGGTGCGTATCGCTGCTGAGGCGTGAATATTGGGAAAAACAGCCCAAGCAACTGGGATTTGCATCTCACCTGCATTCCCGGTCTTGCATGCCTGGATGGTTAAAAAAATAAAGGATGCTCTTACAGCAATGAATGCAGCGGGCAGACCACGGCCTCAGAAGTAATATTGCACTTATTTTTCCCCCCTTTGGGTACCAACGTGCTGGCTGATAGAAGAAGACACATTGTACAGGGGCTTCTTGGATGTTGATGGTTGGCTTGTGGCAGGGAGAGTTAGGCTGAAGGTACCGTTGGGCGTGCTGGACTTTGCGGTGAGGAGGGGAAGGGAGGGATGAGCACAGTGAACGGAGCAGGGGTGGTTACCTCTCCTCCCCCGGGTGGTTTGCAGGGACCCCAGGCCAACTCTCAAGCTGACTCCTCTTCCAAAAGCGTTATTAAATTGCAGTTCCTAAGCAAATCCAGCCCCAGCCCCTGGACTTTGGCTGTTCTGGTGTTTCAGAAGAGCTCTGCTCCCCTTGGAGCTCACAACGAGCAGCCAGCCGTAGCTGGCACAAGGAGAGCTGCTCTGGGAGTCATGGCCAGCAGCTCTCCTGGATTATTCCCCCAGTGGGATGAACGTTTTGCTTTGCACAGGAGTCCAGTGTCGGCAGCTGAGTCGTGCTGCCCTCGCACGCGGCCGCTCGCTGCCGCGGGCTGGGGTGGGACTGGGCAGGGGGATGGCATGGGGACAGCCCCGCTTGTCATCGACCGAGACACCATGAGGCCGCTGTGCATGACTGAGCAAAGCCACCGAGCCACCAGTCAAAATCGGTTCCCCAGGGCTCTACCTCAATGATCAGTGATGTGTGAGGGAGCATTTTGGGTCCGGTAGCTGCACCAGGGGCTCTGGAGTTTGATCTCTCTCTGGCTTTGAATGACCTTGGGCTGGGGACCTCCTTGTGTGATCCTCACACCCTTCTTCGGTGACCTCAAAGGTTTTTGCACACTTAGGGCTGTCCTGAGAGCTGTGACTGGACACTGCTGACCTCACCACATCTCTTCTATGGTGCAGGGCAATGGTGCAATAAGCCCAGGTGGCTCGGGAGGGTTAACTCCTGGGCTGGGAGTCCAGAGTTGCACAAGAGCTAAATGAAGCTCTCAGCAGCTCTCTCCATCCTCCTGGTCTCATGGCACGGTGTGATCACCATCTGGGGCTGGAAACAAGTTCTTCCTGTGGTTGAGCAAATGCCTGGTCGAGCCCATGGCGGGCGCCCTCCCCTGCTCCACACTGTGGCGAGCACTTGGCTTCCCCACCGCTTCAGATGCCCTTTGGTGCGTGACTTCAGCCTAGTCCCCAGCTATCGAGAGCTTGTGAGCACCATGTAAACACCAAAAGGGAACTTCTCTTCAGCAGCGAGACGAAGGGAGGCATTCCTAGGAAAAACCCAGCAGTGCTCCCCCCGCGCCAGCCCCTGCTCCTCCGCAGGGAGGGCACGGTGCGTACGTGACACCGAGCAGCCGTGGGGAATCGGGGCTATTTTCTCCCCTCCCGGCCACAGCCCTGGCACGTTGTGCTGTGGGCTGGTTATCTCACAGTTAAACGTATCCGAGGGCTGGAGCCATCATCTGGTTTGGTTTAAAGTGAAACTTCCTGAATGGGATGGTAGGACTGATTTGTTTTTCCTGGCTCTGCTCCCACCGTTCTCGCCAGCTCAGCAAAAAAAAAAAAAAAAAATGGGGAGAGAAAAGTGTGCATGCATGTATAGTATCTGTATGTTTATGCATGTTTCTCTATGTGTGTGTTTTCTAGAAAGTCTCCTTCTCCCTGGGCTGCTTGCGGCCTTTGCTTATGTTCAAGCCCTGATTGTGCAGCAGTAAAAACAAATAAACGTGCTCCCAGCCATTAAAGGGCCTTTTTGCTGTTTTGAGAGAGGGAGGAGACATCCCGCAGCACCTGGGGTTGCTGCCTGCACCCCTGGGGTGCAGGCAGGCAGGGTGGGGGCACCCTGGGGTGCTCTGAAACACCCTTGCAGGAGCCAGTGGCTTTCTCCCAGCTCCGCAGCCTCCTGCCGCCCGTGGAGCCCGACACACAGCAGCCTTTCCCTGCCATGGCCGGCCAGCTCTCGGGCTTGTCTCCTTTGCCCCAGCCGGCTCCTGCAGTGCTGTCGGCTCTCCCCAGCCCCCCTGGCTCTCCCCTGCCCGGCCGCGCACCCCTCCTGCCTGTCAGCTCTTGCCGGCATCGAGGGTGCGACCTGACAAGCAACTCCACTGGGCAAGCTGGGGAGAAAGGGCTTTTGTTCAGCTGGGGCTCAGCGGAGCCCTGCGCCAGGCAGGGAGAAGGGGAGCACCCTGTGTCCTCGCTGGTTTGCAGCACTGCTTCCAGCTTTTGTGTCAAAGCCCGTGTCTCCTTCCATTGGCTTCACCCCTGGGACACCTCCAGCCTGGCTGTCAGCTGGGTTTCTGCCGTGTCAGCAGCCCTCAGGGCTTGGCAGCAAGCAGCAGCCCAAGTGATGGTGCCCGGTGCCTGCAGGAGAGGGGCATCACCAAGCGAAGTGCTGACTAACGCCACTCAGCGTCTCCTCCATCCCCTCCCCAGCTGCTTGCCTTTTTCCCTGACCAAAGATCAAACTGCTGAAGCTGCTCGCACCACTGCCTGCGACAAGGCTGGCCCCGTGGTGCCTCCTCCCCGTGGCTGTGGTGTAGGGACCCCACGAGCATCTCAGGATGCTCACCGAATGGTTAATGCACATGTGTGACACAGATGCACGAAGCCAGTCGTGCACTCGAGGCCAGGGATGGCCTCTCATTTCTTATTTTACTCTTCCAGCTCAGCTATCAGCACGTGTTTGTTGTGAATATCCACCATGGCTGCCTCGTCTTCGAGGCTGGGGACATACTTAATGATTTCTCTGCACAGTTCTGGGTGTAGCCCCATGACTTTGGTAGCAAAAGAGGTTGTGTCTGACTCCCAGCCCTTCTGAGCAGGAGCGGCCACAGAAGCTTTGGGGGTCAGGGCAGAAGCGGGGCTGCCGGTGGGATGTCTGACCATGTCGTGTCTCCTGCCCCCAGGTTCGCAAAGCTCTTGCTCCGTCTCCCGGCCCTCCGGTCCATCGGCCTAAAATGCCTGGAGCACCTCTTCTTCTTCAAGCTAATAGGCGACACACCAATCGACACCTTCTTGATGGAAATGCTGGAAGCACCCCATCAAATGACTTAGAGAACTGCTGCTGGGTCAGTCCCTCGCCCGGCCGGGGTCTCGCGGGGCCCCTTCCTCTGCTTTCCTCCGCCGCCGCCCCAGCCCGTCCCTCCCTCCTCTCCCCAGCGCTGGAGGCACCGTCTGATCCGGGGCGATCCCCTGCCGTCCTCACTGCCTTCACCCTTGTCCGTTTGCTGTCACTGCTGCATCTCAAGACCTGCTCGCTGGTTCCCTGTGCTAGATGTAGAGAAGTGGGAGCGGAGAGAGCTTGCCACCCACCGCCCCGGCTCGCACCCCTGCCCCGGCCCCCGCCGTGCCATGAGTTTTGGGGTGAGCCGCCAGCCAGGCTTGGCATCACCCAGCGTGCGTGCCGTGGCCGGCGGTGCTTTCCCCGGGACTGGAGCAGGGACGGGGATGGTCCCAGCCCTTGGGGCAGTGGGGTTTGGACAAGCCGAGGGGAGTGGTTGAACTCGCTGGATTGCAGCTGGCTATTTTCAGAGGATGGAGTTTTTCAAAAAGAGAAGAAAAAAAAAAAGAATTCTATTTTTGGTTTCTAACTATTATTAGTAGTCTCGGTAGTTACTTTGTGGAGGGAGAGGCGGCCCGGCCCGTGCCCCATGAATGAGTCACCCGTGGCCGCACAGAGCCTCTCCTTCAATTAAAAGCAGAGGATTTGGGATTGAGCTGAATCCCCCCCCAAATAACAAGGCGACTGGTGGCACAGGGAACCAGGGCTCCCTCTCACCCTCTGTGCAGAGGGTCCCGCGGGCGGCAGCACCTGAAAAAAATCCCCTTTTGCCATCCTAGAGGGCAGCTGGGCATCGCTGCTCTTCCCAAAGATGCCTCTGTGCTCGGTGTGGAGCTGCCCACGCGGACACGAGCTGGCTGGAGCACTTGCTTTAAGGCTGCCAGGGACTCAACATCGCCCTTCCCCAACTCGTGGGCTCTTGCTGGGACCTCTGCCCTCAGCACTGCGCCCAGCATCCCGGCACGGCTCCACTCGCAAGGCTCGGTCCAGCCTGTCCTGCCAGACCCACGCTTTATTTCAAGGGCTGTTGCATTGGAGCAGCAGAAGCTGGTGTGCCAGCAATGGCTCCTTCTTGGTTTTTTTGGTCCTGATGTGGTTCAGTGAGGTTGGAGGGGCATTTCCAGCTGATGGGGTGGGCTCAGCATGCCTCTCCATGCCCGCATTGCGGGTACACAGCAGCCCTGGGTACCGGCAGGCGTTACCCCTGGGCCAGCAGCGCCCGAGCCCTTGCCTCGCACGGGGGTTTCGGCTCACCCAGGGGGCTGCTCCTGTTGATTCAGCAGCTGCAGTGCAAAACAGTGCAAGGCAACAATTAGTGGGAGTGCTTGGCCAGGCTGGTAATTGTGGCTGTTAATTAGTGGTGAAGCAAGAACAGGGCTCCCCATCCCCTGAATCTCCCCTGTTGGGCAGGGACGCAGGGGCTGAGAGGTCCCGGCTGGGTGGGGGACGCGGCAGCAGCCCCTGCCTGTGTGAGCAGCGTGCCCATCCCCAGCCCATCCGGGATGCCAAGAGCACCAAAAGCACTTTAGCTTTTGCACGGTCCTTTCCTTGAATCTTTGTGTGGCAGCAGGGAGATGGACAGGTTTTTGGGGATTAGGGACACAGTCCTAGGAACAGACCCACATCCCACAGGACAGGATCCCCCAGCCAGGGAGCATTTCCTCTTCACATCCCCATTTCACCTTCATCAGGTGTCTCCAGAGCTCCACCAAAAAATGAGTTAGAGAAAGAAAAAAGCAGAGGGAGCGGTGAGGGATGTTGGGGAGCGTTTTTCCCCCTTGGCAGGACGGACTGTCCCGAACACACTGTGGGGTGAGTGCTCGGAGCCAAGAACAAGGTGCCTGCGGTTGGCCTCGGGCCAAGGGCTTCCCCACCGCTTTCATGTCTTCTGTGCTTTAAAACAAAGAAGCATTAGGTCCCCAAGGTATTTCTTTCTCTTCTTTCTCCCTGTGGGTTGTAGTTGGCTCTTCAGCCACCTCCTTTGTGCCTGGAGGGGGATGGAGCAGTGCCCACCAGCTCCCACCTCTGTTTTTGAGGCGACACAGTTGTCTCCTGCCTGTCGTCATCCCGCTGGCAGCTCAAGTCCCCAGCACCATCCCCTGCAGTTAACCAGGCCGTCTCATTGCTAAATAAATACTCAGGATTTCAGGTCATAACTTTCCCTTAGGCTGGCCTGAAGTGGCAAATCCACAGAGGCAGGGAAAGTGTTTTGGCTGTGTTTCTCCAGCAGCCTGCACGCCGCCGAAAATATTATTAAACAGCTTCACCCTGCAAGAATTTGCCAAGAAAACTAGGCAAGAGAAATGAAATATGTAAAGGGTGCCAGCAAACACGAGCAGGCTGTTCCTTGCCAGCGGAAGGCTGGCGCAGCCCCGCGGGGGGCTCGCAGGGAGGTGTCAGCTCCCAGCCAGCCAGCGCAGAGCTCAGCCTGGAGCCAAACCAGCCCCCGGCAGCCGGCAGCCCCTGGCCTGGCTCTTGCTGGCAGAAAGGAGCCTGGAGCTCGCTTGCCGGAGAGGATGAGGGTCCTTTGTGAAAAGAGTCAGTGGACATTGCACTAGAATAAACCCGCTGTCCTTCTCTGTTGGGTGGAACCACTTTTTTCCTGATGGATGTCTTGGAAGGGGCTGTTTGGTGCTGGGTGCTGAGCTGCGGTGGCTGGCAAGGCTGTGGTCTGGCCGGCTGCAGCCTTGGGCACTGCCAGGCTGCAGAGCGGGAGCTCCCATCCCATCCCATCCCATCCCATCCCATCCCATCCCATCCCATCCCATCCCATCCCAGTTAGCATTTAACCTCATAAAAATAAAATGCCATGAGGACGGGGGTAGCCTCAGCAAGGAGCATGGTGCAAAGGGGAAGGCTCTGCAGGCCAGGGGCTCTCAGTCAGGATGCGTGTCTCCGTGCCTCAGTTTCCCTGCCGGAGCAGCGCACAGCCTCGATTCATGCCCCCCCGGCTGAGGAGGGTTTTGGGGAAACGCTAAGTGTTGTCCTGGGCTTTCTGGTTTTGGCGGGTGTTGAGGGAGCCGCTGCATTGCTGTAGTTCCTCATGACTCTCTTGCTTTCAGCAGAGCTCTTGTGATTTCCCCCGGCAGCCACACCAGGCATTTTGGGTTGCCAGTGGGTCCTGAGCGTGTGATCAACCCCCAGAGCCCGGACCCCAGCCCACCCCGCCGCCCCCCCAGCATCACCAGCCCAGCCCTCCCCATCAGAAGGAAAAGCTTTTGTGTGTCCGGTAACATCTGCCACAGCAGCCTTAAAGCAACGTGCTTTTGCATGAGTTTGAGTCTTTTCATTTGTATTCTTTTTCACTTTTGGCTTTTTTTTTTTTTTTTGTCATCATCATAATAATTATAAACATATTACATGTTTGTTTGAAGAGGTGATACATGGGTAAAAGAAAAAAAAAGGCACATTATTCACTAGAGAGGTAGGACTTTCATTTAACCAGATCTTAATACTCTTGCAAAAATCTGGTTTGATTAGGGTGATCTATTTTTTAATTATTTTTTTTTTTAATTCCTGTTTGTTGGTGGGACAATCTTTAATTTTCTAAAGATAGCACAAACATCAGCTTTTCAGCCACCCACCTGCCACCCTGGCTGTTCCTCGCTGCCTTCTCGCATGTGCGCGTTTCAACCGAGCCCTAACCCAAACCGAGCCGAATCCAGCATCCCGCGGGCCACCCCGGGAGGATGCCGGAGCTTCCTGAGCATCCATCAGCTCCGAAGGGGCTGAGCACCGCTGCCGGGTGGGACCCGAGGAGTGGAATTACAAGCAAAGGACCTTCATCTCCCCAGCACCCATGGGTGTAGGAAGCCCGCACCGACCCTGCGAGCTCGCCAGCAGCTTCTCTGCGCTTTGGGCCCGGTGGCCGCCCAGCGGGGAGGAGAGCCCTGGCGTGGCGGGCTGGGCGCAGCTCCTGCTCCTAACAGGGCTGAAGATGGCGGGACCGTGGCTCAAGAGCTGATGCTGTCCCCATCAGTGACGAGCGTGCATGAGCTGGTTTAAGTTGATACATATGTGCGTGTGTATACATGTATGTACTGTAGATATATACACTGTATAAATACCCTCACTCACATATACATATATTATAATCGTAGCAATTACAGACTTTTTGTGGGTTTTTTGTTTTAAGTCGATTCTTTTTTCCTATTTTTTTCTTGCTTTTTTTTTTTTTTTTGCTTCATGTAAGCGAGTACATTGTATCTGAAGCCCTTTCCGAATTGGCAGATGCCAAATGTGGATCTTTATTCCTCGAGACAAAGGAAATGCATCTATTTTAAGATGCCTTTTTGTTTTGTTTTTTGTTTGTTTGTTTTGTTTTTCTTTTGAGCAGCAGGTGGTTTTGAGTAAAAATAGCTTTAGCAATTCCCAATACTTAGTGATGGATGCCTTGGCTATGGGATGCATAGCTAGAAAAATAAAATACATTAAAATTTAGAATGACAAAAAAAAGAGAAAAGATAAGGAAAATATCTAAAGCATCAATAAAGTTAAAATCTATTTTTGTACAAATGTAATTTTATCCCTTACGTATTCTTGGATATTTTCTTTCTGGATTGTTTTGTTTCTTCTACAGAGATTGTTATAAACTCTCTCTATTTTTCTCTCTTTCCCTCTCTCTCTCTCTTTCTCTCTGTAAATGTTCAGCCACAGGGACAGGGATCTGGAGAAGAGGGAGAAACTTTTGACCGTGTTTTAAAGGCTTTATATGAAATCTCTTTTGAAATAATTTTTTTGAATGAACTTTTTATTTTTTTCCCCCACTTCCAAAATCTTCTTCGGGGGGGGGGGAGGTGGGGGGGCGGGCTGGTCTGGGGGTGTCTTTTGTCACGTATATCTGGCGTTCCCGCAGGTCTGTTTTACTGTGAAATCACTACCGTATATTATTATTCACTTAAAAAAAAGGAAAAAAAGAAAAAAAAAAAAAGAATTGCTGCTGGAAACGCCAGTATTTTGATGAACAATTGTATTAGAATTGTGAAAAAAAAGAAAAAGAAAAAAAGAAAAAGAGAAAAGGAGAAAAAAAAAAGAAAATATATGAGCATTTTAAAATATAACCCAGTCCAAGTCCTCTTTTGTTCTTCACTGGTGTGTCTTGAGCTATTCCTCCAGGTCCCCCGGGGGTGCTGTCCCCATCGGAGGTCCCCACCGCCCCGGAGGGTGCCCATCCCCGGGGGACCGTCCCTCCCGCTCGCCACGGGGCCGAGTCGGAGTGAATCCAGCCTGGTTGTAAGGAGCAACGGCAGGACCGGGGGGAACCCCAAGACGCAGCAAAGGAGATTTTGTTCCTTCCCTTCAGGAATTTCCCTTGAATGAATTTCAGGTCCCTTTGACGTCTCCAGCTGATGGGACACCATCGCTCCCCCTCCGGCACGTCCCTCTCCTCCTTTTCTTGGCCTAAACGCAGACAACTGACCGCTGTGGCCGTTGGGATGCCCGGCGCGGCTGGACCCCTGGGAGGACGTGCTGGCCAGGCACCTGTGGGTCACCCTGGCCTTTCCCTGCACGGGTGGCAGTGGGGTGGCCGAGGCCACCCTGGGTGCATCACAGGGCTGCGGGCAGGGACGGTCCCCGTGCCATCACGGCGCCCAGCAAAGCCCTCCCAGCTCTGCCCGGGGGGCTCGGCTTCGGGGGGAGCCTCTGACCCAGGGGCGCAGCCTGAGAGCATGGGGCCATGGAGGCTGGGCAGCCGCTCCGGCCTGGTGACAAGGCCATATTGACGAGCTCCAGTGGACGCATGGGGACAGCCGGCTGTTTTCCAGCCGCCATCCCTCCTGGAGTCCCATCAGTGCCTGCGGAGCGGGAGCACTGCTGCCCCGGTGCCGTGTGTGCGTGAACAGGAGCCGTTAGCGCTGGCCTTAGCTTAACCTGGATTTGTTACCAGGTACAAACAAGATTGAACTTGCTCTTGGGTTTACAGCCGAGATAAATCCTCCCCCGACGGCTGCAGAGCCGGTCAAATAAAGAAGGAAAATAAGAGTTTCAATTTGGTTAGTGACGATCCGTGTGTTTCTAACTTGGCCGCAATATTTTTTCATTTGGGAAGCCCTGGGAGGTGGCTTGCGGAGGGCAGGGGCGCGGGGGATGATCTGCCTCGGCAGCAACCTGCTGCTCCCCAGCGTGGGCCGCTGCCCGCTCCCACCCCCTGCCCTGCTCTGGGAGACCCCAGGGAGCGGGGAGCACCCGGCCGGCCACGCTCACACAGCTGATGGCTCCTGTTCAGAGGGTGGTTATGTGTCTTGTTAACCTCCAGGCAGCAGTTTGTGTTTAGAGAGTAAATATTTACCTCCCTTCCTGAGGGTTTTTTCCTCCATCTCCCGGGGTGGAGCGAGCCGGGGTCCGTGGGGCAGCGCTTGCCGGGATGCTCGCCCTCGTGCCATGGGCCGGCTGGGTTACCGCTGCCCACTGGCTCGCAAACCACACTTTGCTTTGAAAATCGGGTTTGCTTCTATATTTAAAGATGCTAATAACAGAAAGAAAAGCAAAGCCCAGCTGGCCACTGATTTTTATTATTTTTTTTCTTGTGGCTGATTGCTGCTGCATTCGCTGCTGCTCCCCCGGGAAGGCGGGGGGCTTTCCCAGGCCCCCAGCCCCAGCTCTGGGGAAGGGCCCTGCTCCCCCTCCTCTGCTGCCGGGGAGGGCGGAGGAGGTTTGCACCTCGGCCAACTCGTCGTTGTTTCTCCGGCTTCTGCAGGGATCAAAGTGCCTGTTTTGACTCCCCTCCTGATTCCTTGATAACAGAAGATGGCCGTAATGCAATTAAACGTTTCTCACATGCAACGGCTTGGGAATTTGTTGTGTCTCAGGGCTGGGTGTGCGCAGCATTTGCCCTTGCCCTGCGAGCAGCATGGAGACGTTGGGATGGCACACACGAAGGGGCCCAGAGATCTCTGGTTTATCAGGAACCTCCTAATACAAGATTTCCTTAAACTGTGCAATTGGAGGTGTGGGACTGGGAGGGGACTTCACCTTCCTCTGCAAAACACCCTCCTGAGCCTCCGGGTGCAGGCGAGGATGCGGAGCGGAAGATGCTGTGTTGGGGGTGCGGAGCATGCTTGAGCTGCTTGCTCTTGGAAATGCATCTTGCTTGGTGGCACCAGGCTGGCCACTTAATTTCTGTGCGTCCCCAGTGCTGACAGAGATGGAGTGAGGTGTCAGCAGACTGTTTTGAAATCCTTAAGAGAAGGGCTGTGATCCCGGTCCTCTCCATGCCTTAGTTTTGCAGCAAGAAGGGGCTCTACAAATAAATACAGACAGATGAGCTCTTTCACTGGTAATTTGTCACTTCATAATTGCCAAAGAAAAGCAGGTTAGTTTTCTCCTCCTGACCTCTCTCAAGTAGCCTTTTCACCCCAGCTGGCCCCGAGGCCGGGGTCGGGTCCCGCCGTGCCCCCACGGGGCAGCCTTCCCCCGCGCCGGGGCTGCAGAGGGCACCTTGGCCTTCTGCATCATGTTTTACAAGTGACATTTCCACCGGTCCATGGCATCACCAAGCCGTACAGACACCCACCTCCAGGCGTGCCTCAGGGTGCCTCTGCCGCCTCGCCCATGTGTGGGTGAAAATGGGACCAGATGGGAGCACTGGGAAATCAGTGCACAGCCAGCTTGGAGGACCTGCGTTTCAGGGTCAGTCCCCGGTACAAACAAAATTTGGGGCTTCAAGTGATGGGGATGCACCTGAGGACCCAGCTGATCGCCCTCTCCATCCCCGGCTCCCCAGGGCGGTGTGGGAGCGGCGCTCCAGGTCTTTCCCTGGTGGGACTTGGGGCTGGAGACCCCCGGGGGGGTTCAGCTGCTGGGAGTGAGCGCGGGTGCCTGTACGCGCAGGATGGGTGCCTGTACGCGCAGGGCGGGAGGCTGAAGCGCAGAGGCTGAATTTAGAGAAGGCTGCGGGCCAGCAGCTCCCAGGAGCGGGGCTAATCCCCCCCCGCGGGGGGAGCGGTGCCTCGGGCAGCCCCTGGGGTCCGGCCTGGGCCGTCCGAGCAAAGAGCAAAGTGCTGCTGCCACCTCCCGACCGCAGCGAGCCCTGCCCGGGCCGGAGGAGCGGAGCGGCTGCCCGGCCTCCGCTCCCCCTGCCCTGGATGCCCACTCCCCTGCCCGGCTCCCGCTCCCCTTCCCGGCTCCTGCTCCCCTTCCCGGATCCCGCTCCCCCTGCCCTAGATTCCCACTCCCCTGCCCGGATCCCGCTCCCCTTCCCGGCTCCCGCTCCCCCCTGCCCAGGTCCCGCTCCCCTGCCCGGCTCCCGCTCCCCTTCTCAGATCCCGCTCCCCTTCCCGGCTCCCGCTCCCCTGCCCTGGATGCCCACTCCCCCTGCCCAGGGCAGCACCGGGGCTGTAGCAGAACAACCCAGGGAAAAATCCTGTTGTTTTTGTTTTATCACTCGCTTTTGACAGCGTCCTGGAAGGCTGCAAAGCTCGTGAAGCAAAATGCTGCTTCCCTCTCATGCTCCCCGGTGCCATGCACGGACCTCAGGCCTTTCTGAGCCCGCCTGCTGAGCAGCTTTCCATCCCTGAAACATGCTCCGCTGTCGGTCACCTCCATTTCTTCTCTCCTCCTTGCCCCGACTCTGAAATTTCTTGCTGCGGTGAGTTGTGCAGACCAACAGCCCACAGCCTAAACCACTTATCTTGAGTATTTTAACTCATTTTTCCTTCAAAGAATACAAGCGCCTGGTTTTTCCTTGCAGTATGACAAAGGGTTAACAAAACACTGGAAGTAAAGCATTGCCTAAAATGAGTATCCTTCATTTCCAAAGAGCCTGAGATCCCAAGGCACAAGGCGAGAAATACTAGCCGCAAAAATTTTGCATCTCTCTCCCTTACAACACTGGCAGTGAAACCTTGTTTGGCTTTATATGCAAGATTTTCCATACCGTGCTCCAACGCAACTCAATTCCACTAAGCCCACATCTTGTTTTTCTACTGACAAAGTGAGGTATGATTCTTGGCTCGGTGATTTTCTGCTGTGGAAGACTAAATGAAAAGATGCTTTTAAAGCTCATTCACTCAACACTCAACCCAAAACCCAGGGGGAGGGTCAAATGGAAATGCGCTAAAGTTATCAGACGGGCTTTCTGCTGTATTTCTTTTATGGTGGGTATTAGACTGAAGAAAATTAAATGAAGACACAAGTGTTTGCTAGGATACTGTTAAAGGTAGAACAGCCCAATGAGTAAAACAGCCAAGTCATTTAATTTATTTTCTTATAAAAAGCTTGTGTTTGAGTCACTGTGATTCCTGAGGACACAGCTCTTGGTGTTCGTTTTGTATGGACCTTTTAATTTATAACATAAAAGCACCCTACCCAGTAATAAGTGCAGCCACATCCTTGGCCGTGGCGGGGGCTACCTTGCATGAGCTCAGCGCAGAGCTGGAGCGAGCCGGGGAGGGAGACAAGAGGAGGGAGGGGGAATCGCCTGGCTCAAGGTCGGCTGGAGCAGAGTGGGGAGGGTGCTCCCACCCAGCCCCGTCCGCCCACCGCAGCCTCCCCCACCCTCCTGCTCTGCTGCTTGTGGACTTGGCAGCCTGGAGCCCCTCCCTGGGGCTCCCTGCCCCTTTCTCCCCGTGCAGGGTGTTGCTTTCCACTTGTCCTGGTTGTGGTGGGAAAGGAGCAGGGGTATGGGATTGCCACCATCATAGGAGGGTGGTGGGGACGTAAGGACCCTGGAGGGGCTGGAGGGCTTCATCTGGATGGCAGGGAACGGGGTCTCTGATGTCCTGGTAGAGCCTGGGAGGGGGGCTACGCCGTATGCTGCAGACAGAGGAAACCTTTGCCTCTGCAACGTCCCACCAGCCCACCGTGAGGGAAAAGCCCTTCCTCACCCCTGGGCTGGCAATCAAATGGACTCTGACCACGATGCACCACGGGATGAGCAGAGAGAGGGGTGGCACTGTCCCCCTGGGCCTCCTGCCCCCCACAGTCACTAGCCAGGGCCCATCATCCCTGCCCCATCCCTGCCCCATCCCTGCCCACACGCTGCCGGCGAGCGAGGAGGCTGAGCGGGGCCAGGTTGGGAGGGCTGCTCCTGTGTGTCCATGGCCATCAACATCTGCCTCCCCTCCCAGCTCGCTGCCTGAGCAGACACATCAGGACGTGGGTTCCTGGGCGATCCGAAGACATTACCTAATCCTCTGAAACCGGATCCTCCCGTCAGACTCCGGTTGGATGAGAAAAGCTTGCTCCGGCCTGTCTGTTCCTACTCCAAAAATGTTTCCCTCCTTATGGCAAAGAACGTGCTGTGCATAATTTCCTGCGATCCAGAGGGTGGAGGTGGGTCCCCAAAGACCCCGTGGATTAACCCCTGCCTGGAAGGATCTGGTCTTCATGTGCTGATAAATCTTCTTGTTTCTTTTTAGGGGACCACTGTCTCTGCCATCTTTCTCTGCTGGAAATTCCCACCTCTTCTGCCCCAAGCTCTCTGCCTTGCCCCTTGGAAGAGACTCGTTGACAGGAGATTCCTTCAAGAAGATCAAAAGTGCTCACCACGAGTTTCAGGCTCATGTCCCCAGGCGCAAACGGGACTGTTCTGGTGGCAGCAGAGGGAGTGGGGTGGGTTTCAGGGGATGATTCGTGGTAGCGAGCAAGGGATGAGCCACATGAAACAATCCCCACATGCAGAGCCATTTGCACCATCCAGCTAGCTGTGGATTCACTGGTGTCTAATATGGGATGCTCTCACACAAGGAAAACTTGTACTGGTGTAAGTGAGGGGATGAAATGGGGCCAGCTGTCCAGGGCTTCCTTTGGTGTATGCCCCTCCTGCAGGGACTGTGGCAGGAGAGAGGAGGGACCAGAGCAGGGGGGGTCCAGGGCTGGGGGGGATTTAGGAAGACCTCCGGGATGGCTTGGCAGGGTGCACGCAGCCCATTTCAGCATCCTTGCTGTGTGCTGGGGGCTCTCCGAGCATCTCAGCCTGCTGACAAGCAGGAGGAAGGCCAGCAGGAGAGACAATTTGTGGCTAGCTATTTGCTGTTGTCACTCCAACCATTTTACCTTAAGAGGCAATAAAGATGAAAGCCAATAATAAGCAGCCAGCCATCATTTGGGGGGGAAAGGCTATAATTTACTCTGCCAGTCCATCGGAGGCTGGTCTTATTGACAGGAAGCCTATATGGTTTGTTTCTTACAGTACTTACGTGCGCTCAGAGCAGTTGAGGGTGACATTTTTAAAATCTAAAAATATACAGCTGGTAGCAAACTTCCAGCAGCACGGAAGGGAGAAGAAGGATTTATGCCCAGAACGTTTTGAACTTTAAGAAAAGCACATTTGTAGAAAAGGTTTTAAAGGGCTCACAGGAGGGGAGCAGTCCCTGGGCTGCTGCTGGCTGGGGGTGACACTGGGGCTGTGGGGTTTCAACCACTGGTGCTTTACTGAGGGACCTTGTCCAGGGTGAGACTGTCATATCTTCACAGGGATGAAAATCAGGAACAACGCTGTTGAAGTCAGGGAAGTTACAGACAGATCAAACAAAGGAACCAGGTGCTTTTGTGCAGCCCCAGGTTGTAACCACTAAACCAGGCTGTACCTCTGCGGAGAGCCCCAAGTGGGCTTTCTGTGCTGCTGAGGAGGATCAGTCTCCAGGCAGATGCCATCGCTGTGTGCAAGCAGAGCACACGGCTAATCCTGCTCCGCAGCTCTCGCCTGCCGCAGTTCTGTAGCGGCTGCTGGACCAGGTCAGCCTGCGGCCGCGGGCGAGCCCAGCTCCGGTGGGAGCAGACACATCCCCTTTGATCTGGTCCAGAGGACAGGGCTACCATACATTCTCCATGTCATCCCAGTAAACACAGTAGAAATGAGGTTTTTAACCTCAAAGGAAGATGATTTGGATTCTCATTTTCTTCTGCTCAAAATAAGTAGTAAAACCTTGCTGTTGGCAGCACTTTTCCCAGGAGTATGAGGGCTTGATCCTACGAATCTGGGGAACTCAACGATTAAGACCTGTCATAGCTTTTTTCACAAGGAGCTTCAAATCCTTCCTTCTTTCCAAGACATTGTCTTGTGGGGGAGGGAGGAGGTGGTCTCAGGAAACACAACGAATGACTAATCTCTCTCCTGCCTCTGCCAAGGGAGAACAACCAGCCACACGAGCATCCCTGCTGCTTGCGAGAGCTCTGGGATGTCAGCAGGGTTATGATTTATGGCAATCAATCCATCAACCTTATTTATAGCAGCAGCTCTATGTGAGATTTCACACATGAAGATTGGCTTGTTCTATGGCCTTGCTCCTGCCAGAATTGTCTCTGGGCCTCCTGACCTTCCCGGGGGGCTTTGCCGTGCCTCTGCCATGCCCATGTGGGCAGGAGTCATCCCTACCCAACATTTGCCTCTTTTTCTCTCCTTATTGCCTATATCTTTAGAGCACTTCCTCACAGCCAGAGTTTTTTCAGGCCAGTGGAAAGAGGACGAGGACTGAGATGAGAGGGGAGATGGTTGCTCCTGCCCTGCAGCACCGGGCAGAATCAGAGGACTCTCCTTCCTCGCAAGAGTGTAAGCTGTATGTTCCTTTATTAAAAATGTGATCTTTACCTGTGAAATGTCCATCTTGACTATTCAAAATGCTTTCTTGCCAACTGTTGCTGTTTGGGCCCTTTTCCATCCTGCTGGTATTTTGCTTGTTTGTCCTGGTGCTCCTGGATGTCTCCATGCCCGCTGGTCCATGTGGGCTGGCGCTGGTTTCCCGGTCCCCGGGATCTCCCAGTCATCCGGGAAACTGTTTTCTTCTGGAAAGCAATGGGGGCTTCAAATCCACTTTGTGGTAGAAGGCTTGAAAACTATGACTCAGATACAGTCCTGAAGGGTCAGAAAACATATGGCAAATAAAAGGAATGAGCGTATAGGAACGAGCCTGTAAAACCCCTGATCCCGTGACAGCAGAAGGGAGCGGGGGTCTTGCAGGCACCTGGGGATCGCAATTACATTCTCTCCCTGATTAGCTGGGAATGGGCACCCTGGAAACCCTTTCTGCTCTTGTAATACATGGTGACAGTGAGAGAAAGTGTTGCAGCCTCTGTTTAAACCTGAACCTGCTCCCAGTGGGTCGGTCAGCCCCGTTTCTGTGCCGTGATGAATGGAGCCCTGGGACGCGATGCCTGTAACAGCCAAATCACTTACCTTGAAAATGCAAACCTTATGGAAAGCGAATCAATAATTTCTGGAGCCTGGGTTTTGCTGACACGCGGCCCGAGCCCGCAGGAAATAAACCCTCTGTTAATCTTTCTCAAGAGGCACGCAGTCTCCTATAAAAAGCTTCTGAAGTAAGTAACTAATTACAGCCTGCACGAGGCTCCAGTCTGTCACCTCCGACAGCTCTGTGGGAGAAGGGGCTGCCGCTGCCGGCCAGGATGATGGACGAGCGTGCACGAGCTCTTGGCTTCACTCTGAAAGAGGAAGAATTAATGGGCAAATAAATTACAAATCAATTATTAAACCTTAGCAGTGTGCAGGGCCCTGTTCAGACTGGGTATCAAATATACATTTCTAATTAACTCAACAACTCTTGTCTAATGTGCTCTGGATGCTACCTGCTGCTAGAAATATGAATTTTTGCCACGCACTCTAAATAGAGTCTTTTATTTCTCTCTTCTTGCCTACTGAGACAGTTCAGGCCGCAGGTCTGTAAGGAGCACTTTTTATGCATAGACAGCACTGAGAGACCCCCAGCTTCATGCTGAGACTCAGGATGGCCCCGGGCAAGCTGCGTGAGCTGCAACGCAGCGGGGAATGAATCCGACACATACTGAGTGCTCAATGTGCCATGGGGTCTTGTTCGCTTTCCCTGAGCCCCAAATCCCTGATTAAGAGGGAAGCCACGGTACTTTCCTCCCCTCCCTGCTTGCCTGGGACTGTCTGTCGGCACCTGGAGGTATTGCCACAGGAATAACCGCTGCCTGATACCTGCCTGCAGGGTCTAGACAGATCCCAGGCCAGAAGTTCTTCCTGGAGCACTAAGAAAAAAAAAAGGGCTTGGCAGATGGATGGCTGCACTTAACAGGCCTACCTCTGCTATCCTGGGATGAATCGTGTCCTCGAGTTATCAGCATGCTTCCAGATTCAGCACCACTGCTCCTGTGTGACAGGGATTCCTCAGGGAATTAGCTGCCGCTGGGATACGGATGGAGGCTGGTTTTATAGGGTTGGCACGAATGCCAGAGTCACTGTAGTGCCAGGCCCCTTGAAGGAGCTAAACCTTTGAGGTATTCATGCTCCGTACCACGGCAATATTTCTGCCGCTCACTAATCAATTATAATTCTTAGACAAGCTCCCATATGGTGCCTTTATAAATCACTCTCTCCAGTTATCAAGCCTGTCTTATTTGCCTGACATGAGCTATAAGGAGGGTGGTTTTTAGGCTAATGTTGACAGAATGCACAGAATGTGATTTATTTATAGAGTTTTATAAAAGTGTTTTACAAGTCAAAATCCAGGTCCTAAGGAGCTAAACAAAAGGCTGAAGACTAATTCTGCAGCCTCAGCCTGAGCATCTCTGTAATAAGCCCTGGTTCAGGGAGCTGGCCCATAAATACGTGTCCTCTGTCGCAGCACGGGGAGGTCTGTGGGGCCCAGGGGCAGACCCTGCTCACGGGACACTGGTGGTGGTACCTGCTCCGTCTGCCCCATGGGAGCCGCTCTCCATCGCAGCCCTCGGCCCGCAGGGCAGAGGGACCCTGGGGACAGGCAGGGCACTTGGGCAGCGGCCTGAAGGTTGAGGACTTGGCGGCGGAGCTGGGCAGAGAGCCAGGACAAAGGGTCTGAGCAGAAAATGGAGTAAAGAGAGGAGCCCTTCGCGTCCCCACCTGAGTAGAAAACAGTACAAGGTCTTTGAAGCACTGGTTTGCTCTGATCCTGTGTACAGGGGAGAAAACCAGGGGTACGGCAAAGCCGTGTGCCCTTGTCACGGGCAAGAGAGAGTGAAGGACAGCCCGGAGTGGCTCTGGGTGCTGGGGTTTATCTGCCAGCAAAGCCTGAGCTTTCCCTGTCTCCTCGCACTGACTCCCTTGCCCCCCCCCCGGTGCTCCCTGAGCATCCCCCGCCTTTGCCTCCACACATCTCCTTGATCTCCACGATCCTACCAATCCCTGGATGTTTCCTCCAGCCACGAGGAAATTCCTTTCTTTCCAGGCCCCCTACTTCTCTTCAAACACACTTCTTCAGTTCTGGAATCCTTCTTTCTGGACTTCTCTTCTTTCCAGAAATATAAGTCCCCATTTTTCCTGCTCTAAATAGTCTATGTGTGATCAGCCTCCTAACCAGTGGTTCTGTCTCTTTTTTATTAGTCGCAGAATTCAGGATGTTTCACTTTCTTTTACCAAAATTTACAGTCAGCCTGCACTGGTTGCAGATTGTGCATAGCAGGCTTCTGATTGAGAGCTCTAAACTTCAGTTTTGCCATTCTCCTCCCCATAGATATACATCCAGCTATTTCCCAACTGTAACATTTCACAATTTAAGCTGTGTTTTTTTGCCGACAACAGCTCTGAGCTACACTAATGCTCTCTACTCTGCTGAGAGGCCAAACATTTTGGTGACTGGTGCTGTATTTAGCCCCTCTCCCACAGAGCTTTGGTTCTAGCACCTGTAATGCCAGAAGGGGGGGGGGGGCTTATTTCCACTCCTGACAGTGCCGCATAAACAGCATTTTCCTTTTTTCCCATGGGAAAAATTCAACCTGAAAGAAAAATCCAGCGCATCAGCTTGGTGTCATAAGGGAAGGGAACCTCCCTGGGCCTGCTGTGTTTACATGATTTGCATGATCTGAAGAGGATAAGAGTATGGAAACCAGTGTTAGGAACCCGAATAAGAAGCCAGTGCTATGGACAGGTTTCTTGGGAAGCCTTGGGAAGCCGTCCTTGACCGGCTTTGTTTCCTGGTGTGAACACATTAGAGCTTGCAGCCAGTGCAAAGCAGTTTTGGGGAGGACTGGAGGAAGCCTGTGGCTTGCTAACATGCAGGCAAGTTTATGCAAGGAAGCAAAGCTTTTAAACTCGGGACCTTAGGTTCCCACTGGGTTTATCAAGAACAGAGAAGACAAAAGAACTCACTTAACGCTTGCGCTCTGCTCTGGCGTTGCATGGTGTAAACCCGCTGCGATGAAACTTTAGCTTGCAAACCGGTGGGGCTCGGGATTAGCGGGGAGCCCTCAGCCTGCGCCCGTGGGTGAGCCCCCGGGTTCGGGCTCCGGCGGGGCCGGGCCGCTCCCCGTCGCGCCCAGCAGGTGGCGCCCTAACACCGCGCAGCCACCGCCGCCGCGCCCTCCCATTGGCTGCGCCGGCGCGTCGCCATGGCAACGCGCTGGCAACCGGTCCTGCGCCCCCCGCATCCCTCCACCCTCCCATCGCTCGGGTCTCCCCCAGATTCCCTCCCTGTCGCCTTCTCTGCTCTCCCCGGTCTCTGCCGTGGGGATCAGCAGCGGCGGGGAGGCACCCACGCGTGTCTGCGTGAAAGCGCGCTCTGAGCGGAAGGACAGCGGGGGGGAACCGGGGTGAAACGGCTGCCAAAAGCAAGTCAGACTGTAGCACAGGGAGGGTTGTGCAAGGCTGAACACTTTCCCAAGGCTGCCTCTGTGACTCTGCCGCTCCCAGACCTGAATACCAGACATGCTCTCTCTTTCTTTCCTTCTCTCTCTGCCCCTTTTTCTTTCCTTTGTCACCGTTTGAACTCCCAAGCTCCTGCGCTGGTGGGTGTTGCAGGGTGTGCGGACTGAGATGCCCTTTCGAGGTCAGTCATGCTGAATTCTCTGGGGAAGAGCACAGTGGCTCCATTGACTGTGAATGGCGATGCAGACAGGCAGGCCTTGGTGTGGAGCTGGGCACCGGCTTGTGATTGTAACGTCTGGCTGGCCTAGGCTGAGAAGCAAAAGTACAGACTATCTAGAAACTCAAGACAATCTTTTAGAGGCCAAATTTCCTTTTCTTACTCCGGCTTCTCCAGCCAGGTCTCATTCTTGCCCTGGGTGGAGCTAGATTTCTGTTCCACTGGGAATGGTAAACTGTGCGCTGAGGGTAGAGAAGGCCCTTCAAACACGCCTGTGGGACGAAGCACAAGCCCTCCCAGTCCTTGGCTTTGTACAAATGAGATGTGTTCCCATGCAGATTACATTTAACCCTTTTTGTGCCTGCCCTGAGGAGGCACAAAACAACAATCTTGCACAACTAAACAACCCTTCAGCCTACTACCTGTCCTGAGCAGGGAGACGGGATGCATTGCACTCACTGTTGTTTCTAAAACAACTCAGGAACAGACCCAGGGGGCTGCAGCTATGGTTCCTCCCTCCTCTCCAGCAAGGGCAGAACATCTGGAATGGGTTTGGATGAGCTGTATTTGCATTCCCAACAGGAGGCTGGAAACCACCCCCTCACTATTAAGAGTTTGATGCTGTGAAGACACTGGATATGACTTAATTTTGAGGTCTTTAAGTTGATTCAGAGATGTGTTTGACCCAGACTCTCAACAGTTCTTGGCTGGCTGCATCCCTTCCCACCCCCTCATGCTACTAGTTCGGAGGGCTCTCTAGCCACTAGGAAGTGCTTGATTCATCTCTGGTAAACTGTACCTGCCTCTTTTCCTAACAACTGTACCAGACCCACTGGTCAAGCGGTTTCATCATGATGGTCTTCTGGGGCTGCAGCACCCTGTGTGCTGGGGGGGGGAATGGTGCTGAGACCGCTGCTGCATCCTTTGCTCTGTCAGCTCAAAGGCAAGGTCATTCCTGCAGCACGGGGCCACCCTTGCTTTCTTACAGCCGCTACAAAACTGCAGGAAAGCACTGCAGATGGGATTTCTCAGCTGGTTGGGGAGGGAGGCAAGGCTGGGCTGGCTACTGCAGACAGGGCTCCCTGCCCTCCCCTCCTCGGCTCCTAGCTCACCCCTTGCCACCTCCTCCTGTGGGCAGCGTGGCTTCGCCTCCCATCGCAGGGCAGGCAGAGGCGCGAGGTGGGGTTAGCACAGCCTGCCCCGCTGATGGGGCTTATCCCTGATCCTCTGGGACCAGAGCTTTTCTCGTCTCAGCACAGCAGGGGTTGTGCAGGAAGAAAGAGGCATTTTCAGCAGGGTGTGACTCCTTCTTCCCTTTCCCCAAGGAAAGGGAGCTCGGCGGAGAGAAGGCAGGGTTTCAGGCACCTCCTTTGGAGTTTGCGTTACCCTCCTCCAAGCCAGCTCAGTAAATTACAGCCCTAATTGAAACCATGCCTAGGCTGTGCTTGCCTAAATCATGGGGTGAGCATTTCTGCTTGTACTGAGGCTGTTTGCAGGGACAGATGAGCTCCTCCGGTGTCAGTGTGCAGGGCTCGGTCTCTACCAGGCCATTTGGCACTCCAGTACTGTCATAAATATTTACCCTCAGTCATACGTGAGGGTCAGGGGGGCCTGGATGCCTGCAGCAGTTGGGGGTCTTTAAAAACTGATGCAAGTGCTTCATGTGAGGGTCTCTGTGCAAACTCACCCCTAAGCCCAAGGTCTATGGGTGGGTGGAGGTACCACCACAAAGGCATTGGCAATCCATAGGAACGGTGGTTTATCAAAGTCCTGAAAGTGCTCAGAGCTCAGGAAGGGGCTGACGAAGGCTCTGTTGGGAGTCACCACTTTGATGTGGGGTGACAGGCAGGTGAGGAGCCTGGTCTGAGCTGTAGGGCTGCAAGAAGTCCTACACGGCTCTGGAATTTCCCCAAATGTGGAGGCTGACTGTCTCCAGGGCATATGTTGATGCTCAGCACCTCTTGCTCAGCAAAGGACCTTTATGGGGTTACCAGCCTGGATCATGGAGAGGCTGGGCCAGCTCTCAGTGGGATTGGGATGGGATGGGATGGGATGGGATGGGATGGGATGGGATGGGAGAGTGTGGTCCAGCGTCAGGCCCACAGGCAGCAAGGTCGCTGTGCCCCAGCAGCCGGGGAGCTGCCGGGCTGCTCTGAGCAAAGGCTGCGGCTTTCACCACTCCCCTCCTTTGGCTGGGGAGCTCTCGCTGCCACGTGGCCTTTTCCACTACAGCACCCTCCTCTCCGCCTTGCTTTGCTTCTTGCTCTTTTTCTTTTTTCCTCAGGAAACATCTGGAAGCTGAGTGAGAAACATTAAAAGGGGGAAAAAAAAAAAAAGAAAAGAAAAGAAAAGGAAAAAAAGCAAGGGGGAGGGGATTTTGGGAACACCATATGATTTCACTTTCCTAAGACAACTGCAATTATGCCTTTGAGGCTTTACCAGTCACTGTAGATTCAAACCATGTTGGATGATGTAAGTGGGAAAATATGAAGGGCCTACTAGCTGCTTAAAAAAAAAAAAAGAGATCAGTTTCTGGCATTTTATTTAACATTATGAATCAGAAGAAGGGCACCATCCAGATGGGCTTTTTATTTCTTGCTTTCCTAGCCTTGGTTGTGCCTCGCTGGTCCCTTGGGAGAGGGGAAATGCTGCCTGTATCTATCCAAAGGAACCTCCTCTGTCCTGCAGCAGTCTGCGTCTGCCATGAGCCCCGAAATCCCCACGGACGGAGCTGGGGCTGGATTGCTCCCAGCCGAGACACGTCCTGGGCTGGGCTCTTCTTGCTTGCACTGAAAAGGGACTATTTACTTTTTGGAAGCCCAGCTGGTGAATGGGGTAAGCAGGAGCTGTTGGTCCCAGTTTAGCAACCATGAGGACTCCTGTTTTCAGGCAAATTCCAGCTATCCTTGCCTATTTGACACTGGCTCCTGAGTCAGTTTTGGGAGGTTTGGATGCAGTGTCTCTGTGCAGAGCCTGGAGCCCAGCACTGGGACAGAGCCACTTGAAAGGATAAAGATGTTGCCGTCAGATTTAATGGACTTTCCGTTGGAAAAAGCAGGAGGCTGCAGGAGAGCTGGGCTTTCAGCTGACAGGGGTTAAACTGTCATAAAATAGGCTTGGGAACAATGGAAAAATTTCTCCCGCCCCCAGTTCCCATGGGAAGAAATCAGGTGTGAAACGGGGAGGGGAAATCCTGTGCTAAAAGTTGCCCAGAGCCACCATTGCTGATGCTGGGGGAGCTGGCGACGGAGCGGAGTCATTAGTAAAATGTGCAAGTTGCTCCTTGGCTGCGAATAAAAAAGCAATTTGGGTTTCTTGTGTTTTCCTTTTTTGTTTTAATGAACAGCTCCGGATTGCAGCGTGTCTGATTAAGCAGCTGACGTGAGGACATGTCAGCGACTCGCTTTCATTAACAAAAGCTTGAGTGATTCGGGGTTTCCTGGAGCAGTAGCTTTGGCGAGAGCCAACGCTGGGCATCGCTGGCAGGGCAGGACCAGGGCGGTCACCCCGCTACAAGGTGTCTGTCAGCCTCGGGGCAGTGCTGGGGTCCCTTCTCCCCAGGGGGCAGGGGACGGTGGTGGGGAAGGGACAGGACTCAGGTGGACACCTCTCATTTAGCACCAAGGAGGAAACAGGCGCTGCTGGAGCTTCTATATAAAAGGCTCTTTTTAAATGGGGTGGGTGGGTGTGTGTGTGGGAGGGTGTGTGTGTGTGTGTGTGTGTGTTTGCTCATCAGACGTGAGGGCAGAGGACATTCTCCAGGAGTTTTGGTTGAAAAAAAAGGATTATTTCCTAATTGTTTGGCTGCTGAAACTCAGAATATGTTGGTTCTCAGCTAGAATTTCTCAGCTCACCATTGCCGAAGACACAGACCCTGATTATTTCAGTACAAACCCAGGATTGTTTGAAGGAAAATAGCCAATGCAAAAATTGGTTTTCATCAGTTTGTCAGGAGAAGTAAAAAAAAAACCCACCCTAAAATCAAATGCAGGGGAAGCCTTGCCCTGCATGGATGGAAAGACCGAAGCGAGCAAACTCCTGGTTGCATGAGTGGGACAGTGTGGCCTGGCGGGCACAGAACAGGGCAGTGGGTGGCTGCGGTGGCCCCGGAGATGGTCCCCAGCACCCCTGTGTCCCAGTCAGGCCTGGCCCAGGCTGCTGGGCTGCGTGGCCGGGGTTTTTGGAGGAGCCCCAAGCAGGGCAGAAGTGATGGAGGATGCCCTACAGCCTCTCTTTACCACAGATCTCCCTTGCTGAAGCCTGTGTTGTGCATGGTGGCGAAACGCCCTGCCTGCACTGCCTTCCCTTCTCCTTCCCATCACTGAAAGGAAGGAAAATTCATCCAACTTGAGTAAAACTTCCCCATAGATCTGACTTGTCTGAAACCTACCTGGTGCCTGCCTGTCCTGCCCGGGGACCCCCGCCCTGCGGCACCTGGGGCTCCTTGCCAGCCTGGCACTCTGGGCTGGAGTCAGAAGCAGCCCATCAGCTCGCGTACAGGAAGGTTTTGCCACGGATTAGCCCTCCTGAGGCTTTCCTGGCATCCCTCCATCAGCTTGTAACTTTTTTTACTTTGCAGTTTAAAACAACAGAGAGATCCTGGCAGAGCTTCGGCTGTGCAGAGGGAATTGGTGATAAATCCAGGGAGTTCATAAAACCCAGGGATTGGAGGGAGCCCCGGGGGCCACAGCCCAGCCATGGATTGGCAGACCTCCTCCCCAGCTCCATCCCCAAAATTCCTGGCCATCCAACCCAGAGGCCAGTTCTTTCCTGCCTTGATGCAGCCCTGAGCACACTCGGGGATGGCAGCCCCAAGGGACTGCGTGCTGCGGAGCCTGCTCCTTCCTGCTGGTCCTGGGCATCCCCAGGGGCAGTGGGGGGCCACGAGTGGGTTTTTGTGGTGGCCAGGAGGGCTCATGGCAGACATCACCCTGCCCTTTACCAAGCACAGCCACAGGCACACACATCTTGATTGCACATCACCAGAGCGATCCCATAGCTTAAGGGCTAAATGGACAGGAGGAAGGAAGTGTTATTATCTTAGGTTTTTTGGACAGAGAATGAAAATGAAGAATTAAGTGACTTGCCCAAAGTCAGTCAAGGAAACTGTCAGTGATCCTGGGAAAGGGGCCAGATTTTCTGAGCTTCTCGGTGCTTGAGATGCGCCTGAGGCTGCAGGGCACATCCCGGGCACTGGGAGCAGCGAGGCTCGGGGCTGGGCTCCTCTTGCCCTCTTCGGGGAGGGGAGATCCTGAGGACCCCGAGGCGATGGTCATGCTGTAAACTGGGCTGAGATTTGCTCTCTGGCCATGTGGGCAAGCAGCACAGCGTGACTTGCACCCTGTGAGCAGAAATCTCCCCTGCCCTAGAGCAGGGTGCAGCCTCCACGCAGCCCCATCCCCAGCGTTGTCTGGGGGAGCGTGACTTGTCCCGGGGCAAAGCTGTGCCAGGGGTGTGCGGGAACATTCAAGCCCATCCCCTGGCCCTGTTTGACTTCAGCAGGTAAAGCAGTACCTGGTGCTCCCCATTTCCTCCGGCCTCCCATGAGACCAGAGCCCTTGCTCCTGCCCCGCTCTGTCCTCTGCCCAGGTCCCGCAGCTCTCGCAGCAGAGAAAGGAGGTGGTGATGGGGAGCACCCCAAGGTAGGACTCGTCCTCTGGTTTCTGGCATCTGTGCTGGCAGGGGGTTTGGTGTCACCATGATTCAGCCTCCGGCCTTGGCTGCCTGCGGTCAGCGCCCACGCCGGGCTGCGAGAGCTTCCTCCCGGCTCGTGGGGGTGGCTCCGTGCCTGGGAAAGCTCCCGGAGTGATTAAGAGCTTCCTGAGCCGATGCACGCCGAGCTCTTGGGTTTCTCTCGAGTCAAGAGTCGTTTCCTAGTAAAACCTGGAGTAGCCAAAGATGGGGGAGATCAAAGCAAAGTGAACCCAACTGTGCTGCTCTGTGCAAGGATCAGCTCTGATTTCCCCAGAGCTTAAAAATGCTGCTTCCCCAGCTTCCCGAAGCATCGTCCTCAGGGATTTGTACTGCGGGAGACTTTGTACGGCTCCCTGTTTACCAGGGAAAGATCTATTTGCAGATTAAAGCTTCCCTGGATCTGCATGAGTGAACTGTGTGGGTGCACAAGATGGTGGGGAGTGTAGGGGGGGACCTCCCTCTGGGTGATGCTGGCAAACCTTCCCGGCTTTCTGGCAGCAATGGGGATTTTATTTCACAGTCACAAAGCAGGGGACCACTGCCTAGAGGTGAAGGGAGGAGGAAAGCTTATCTAGTCCTCAACCTCTGCATTAGGGGAGGGCACCAGTGTACCCATAGCAGCACCAGAGAAACACCAGTACCTGTGTGTGTCTGCTGGTGGCTGGCACGAAAGCAGGCTGTGGGCAATCTCTGGGCAGCCAGAATAGTTGGAGGGCTGGATCACTGGAGTAAAAGGCTGTTTTCCACCCTTGGATGTCCTTCTTGCTTGGCAAATAGCCGGACACCAAAATGCATCCCCATGTTCCCAGCACAAGCTGTGTTTGGAGACATAGGACTTTGCTTCAGCCCCTTACGGAGGCTGGAGCCAGCTGCAAACCTTGGCCTTGGCTCTCAGCTCAGGGCCCACCTGCGGCTCACAGGCAGCCAGCTGAGCGCGGGGACGCAAGGTCTCGGCTGCGGGGAAGGGTGCGCGAGGGGAGCTGTCAGCGCCCACACCGTCCCCGACATCCCCCCGTGCTCGGCTGCTGTGAAAGACATCCCAGCAACACAGCTTTTCTGCAGGCAACCAAATAGCAGCCTTTAATCTGCAGGCATTTAAAATATGGAGTGTTTCCTCTCATTTGAACCTCAACAAAGCTTGGAGAGGCTGAACGCTCCTTGCCCAGGTCCCAGGCAATCCTTCTGCACTAAGCACGGGCACGTGGGCATGCAGACATCACTCCAGGCATGGGCCGAATTCTTGCTTTGGGTTCTCTTCCCGTCAAGATGCAGCTTGAAAGGCCGAGGGGAAACCTGCGGAGTTAAGCTTCAGCCAGGTTCCTGCGGAAACCTCCACGCTGCGTCTTTGTCTCACACCTAGCTAAATCTTAATTAGAATGGTGATTGCAGCCATGAATATTATTTGCTTAGTTTTCTGCCATTACACTAAGATAAGTCCCTTTGGGAAGGACACTGACTTTCCGGAGTCTTTGACCTCAGAGTTCTTGCCGTTTTCTCGAGGAAGGCAGCAAGTAAAGAGGAGGCAGAGGAAGAAGAAGTGACTTTTCCAGGGATGCCAAAGCCCTGGTTTTCCTTTCTCTCTGTCCTGACTCTGGGGCTGAGCAATTTATTGCACATTTAACCATTTAGCTAGCGAGTTCTGCAAGCTTTTCGCAGAGTGCCTGCATCCTTCTCCAATGCAATCACCTGAAATGGAGCGTGAGCTTCTACAGAGCCCAGCTCTTCTCTGCTGCCGGCCGCTCCATGTCGTGGCACCTGCGGCTCCCAGCAAAGCAAGGCAGCCCAGGTCCAGCCGGCCTGGCTGGAGCTGCTTTCCTTAAGCCCCGAAGTGTGCCATGATTGCAGGCGACAGCCAGGCCTGCATTAAAAGCTCACTCAAACCAATGCAAATCTGCTCGCTCCAGCAGCTTCGGGGAGGCTTGTTTGGAGGGAACGGGATTTTTGCTGCTTTTATGGGTTATCAAAGCCAAAAGCTAATTTCCATGCACACTGGAAACAACGAAACACAAATGTTCCTGGAAAGCAAATACATCAGGACTGCAAATATGGACGTGTTAACAGTTGTAGTTGGATTTAAGCAAAGGCACACGCAAAAGCCTCCCAGAGGGAGGGATGCGAGGGGCATCCTTGGGATGGCGAACGAAGCCCTGTGAAGGCTCTGGGTCTCTCCTGCTCCGGGAGCAATGACATCTCCAGAGGGGCAGGATGAGTGCAGCAGCTGGGACCGGTCAAGTTTAAACCTGCTGAGACTCATTCTGCAGAGCCCTCAGCAGAAGGAGGAGAAATCAGGTCCGCAGGTCCTGGGACGCAACCTCTCTTTGCAGCACAACGTTGCTCTTGTCATTGCTTTGAGCTTCCAAAGTGACTGTGCTCAGTGAACGCCCCATTTATACATGCAATCCGTGCAGCAAATTTACACCTCAGCCATCCTGTGTATATGCTTTTACTAACCTGACCTTTTCAAGCTGTTAACACTGTCCATGGGATGACGTCTTGAGCCCTTTACAAGATTTTTTGGCGGTGGCAGTAAATAGCATCTCCTGACATGTTTGCAGAGATGCAGGTTAGGCCTTTCGCTAATACACCCTAAACACCCTGCACACGATGCTCTCGGCATCCTGAAAGGGTTTGCTGGCTTTTTGCAAATCCTTGGGGGGGGGGCACAGGAGTACAAATGAGAATTCAGTGGTTTACAGCTCATGGGGCCTTGCAGCCAGCCTCTTCAGCCCCTCTTTGCAAGGGATTCTCCTGTCCAAAAGTTGTTCGTGTCATACAGACACATACATACAGCCCTGAAAAGGTATTTAGGGACGTGAGTCACATCAGTTTCCATCAGTCAGGTATTGAATGAGAGGTACCCGACCCCCCAAACCCTCTCCCAACACCCGCCTTCGCTTTCCTAATCGCCATATGAAGAAAATATTATTCCTTTACTGCTATTCTTTACACAAGCTATTACCCTGTGCTATTTCAACTCATGTTACAGCTCTAGCCTCACTGTTTGAAGCCAAGATTAATCCTAAATCATGAATGGATATTAGGCAGGTAGGGTGAAGGCGAGGGCACTGCACAACATGCCTGGCTGAACTCCCTGAGTACATGGAGGAGCCCTGCCAGGGCCAGGAGCTTGAGCTGCTGGTTGTCATCAGCCGCATCCCCACTGCTACCTCTGTGCTGCTACTGCCTCCTCCTCCTTCTTCTCCTTCTCCTCCTTCATCCACTCCCACCAGCATCTCCTCCCCGGATGGTCCCTTGGGGCTGCAGCCCCAGCACAGCACCCATGGGTGCCTTGTAGCTTAGGGCATTTGGCTTGAGAACTGCTTTAAAGCACTGAATTCCTGTTTTTTTAACCCAATTAAAATGTTCATTCAAGGACCTCAGGACTCAGATTACAGCAATTAATTCATTTCCGTGTCCCCAGGCGCATCTTGCTCACTTGCTCAGGCAACATCAGGAAAAGTGTTTCAGTTTCTATCTAACCCCACGACTTCAGCTGTCCCTTTGGTGGCTGGGAACTGAGCCTAGAGATGAAATAATGAACTAAAATCCTTCCATGCATTGACCAAAGAAAACAAGCTGTCAAATAGAAATATTCCCTCACTTCTTTTCGAGGCATACCAAATCTCCTTCCCATCTGTAGGTATCGTTACGTCGGGAAGGCAGCGTAAGTAACTCAGCATGAAATTGTCAGCGACAGCATGTGATACTGTTTGTAGAGCATCAATCAGTCTAGGAAATGAAAAGCGCTATCTTCTTTTTTCCAGGTTTGCTCAGCATTTTATACCTCTGCAGGGATGTTATGAAGGAGATTTTTTTGGCAGATTACACCCAAGTCCAACATTTGTCATTAGGTCCTTAATTATGTGCAGTTTTCTTTGTTCCGTTTGCATTAGGCCATAATATCTCCCTCTCCTGAGCTCCAGCAAACCCCAATAGAGTCAGTGACTCCAGTTAAACATGAAAATGATGCTGGAGGGTTGAAGCTCCCCAGGTTTGCCGGCTTTCAGCTCTTGGCTCAGCCTGGAGAATGAAAGAAGCCAGGGCAATTTCATTGCCTCTGTCGCATGGGTTTCCCACCATGGCTGTGCTGAAGCTCCTGCCTCCACAGCAACAGTAAATCTGATGGAGGATAATGTAGCAAATTGGGCAGAGATTTCTGGGTGTTGAAAACTGAAGACTGGTTTTGAAAGGGCAGCTTTGTGCAGAGCATCCCTGCAAATGCAGGGGGTTTGTTGGCCTCCGCATCTGAAGTCTTCAGCAGTAGCCCGAGCTCAGTCACATCCGTGCTGCAGCACTTACAGCCCGATGCAGTCGATATTCTCTCTGAAGCAGAGAGAAACTTTGTAATTACCCTTTAATCCTGTTTAAAGATGACCCGAACCACCAAGCCCTGCACTGAACACTCCTCTAAGCTAAATGAAAAGAGGCTGTCTCCATTCTCTGCCTGCAGTAATACAGGAGAGGAAATGCTTGAAGCTGGCCGATATCTGCCAGCAAATATGTTGTTCCAAGTCTTTTTGGAATAAATCAGGTCAAATCTTACCAACAAGTGGCATCTGGGTACAGCGGTGATGGTGCTATGAGGCTGGTGTGCCCGCTGCTCCCCGTGCCTGGGTCTCTGGAGGCTCACTCTGAACTTTGGCATTGCCAGTTTTAGGGTCCAGCTCTTTACCCAGCTTTGCTCCCAGCCTTCCTGCCTCCCCTCCTTTCTGAAAAGCAAACCTGAGCTGATCACCATGTTTCTCGGAGCTCGCACAGCGCCCATGCTTTAGTGGCTGTTCAGACTGCACAGCCGAGACCATGAATTCTCCAGCAAAGCAACAATTAGTACAAATTTTCCTAGACAGCTGCTCCCATCTGCTCTGCGGGTTATTTGTATTTGCTTAGTGTGAATAGCAGATTTTTTGCTGAACTCACACGGTTTCTTGCAGTTGAGTTTGACAGAGTGAGATGAGCCATTTAATTTAAGTCAGTTCCTTCTTTTTTTTGCAAAGAGCCTAGCTGAGAATTTTGGTTTTGACTGTATGATAATGCTGCATAGACCAAAACCTCTGAGCATTAGAAATGTCTCGGCTGCTTGGCTGATGAACTGTAGAAATGGAATGAGCTTTTCGCATGGCTTTGCGTTCAGTGCAATCATTCCATTTTCGTGTGGTTTTGCTAAACTGCACAGGTTTCATTCAGCGCACAGGGTACAAACTCCTCCTTTCTTCCCCACTCTCTCCTGCTCAGATTGCAAATGCCGCTGTGGCTCGTGGCCCTGGTGACCACGACGGTGCGTCATGGCTGCAGATCCCGAGCTGTAACCGGAGCTGCAAAGCCGGGAGGAAATGCCATTTTTGGGAGGGTTTGGGTTTGCAGGGAAGAGGGTGTCTTCGGGAAGGTGGTCTCTGTGGAAGCCCTTGCCTCAGCCTTGCAGATGCAGTTTGGGGTTTAGGGCTAAAGGAGCGCCTGCTGGAGGCAGATAACGCACCCAAGAAGAGCTAATTCATGGGCACAGTTAGGGCCAGTCAGTCCAGAAATGGGACCTGCTCTTTGCAAACGGTGGGCGAGGGAATCTCTGCTCCACAGGAACGGTAGCTCATATGCTCCCTAAAGAGCATCATTTGCTGCAGGGGACCAAAGGCACGGGAAATCAGGGGACTTGTTAGAGTCCTCAGGAAATCTGCAATGGGGCAAAGACAGAGCCCTGTCTTCTGCACCCCAGCCCCGCTGACCTTCTTTGTCGAGAGATCAAAACGCGTTTGGGGAACTTCAATGTGTCCCCCTCCTCCAGGAGAAGAGGCTTCTCACAGGTCATGCCTCATCTCTCACCACTTCCCGGTGACCCTCCTTCCCTGGAAGCCGTGTGGATGCATCGCACTCTGTTATGGGAAGCTCTAAAGCCCCGTTGTGGCAGGCTGAGCGGGAAGGGAGAGATGGCATTTGGGGGGAGAATGCTGGGTGCTGGCAGAGTAAACCTCCAAGGGCTGTAGCACTGAGTACACTACAAAGCGAGAGGGAAGGTGGCCATTGATCGATTATTTTTATTAATAAAGAAAGTGATTATCTGACCAGCTAGCAGAAGCTCCCCAGTATCTCCTTGACAAAGTAGGGTTACTAGGGCTGACTTTTATGTGGCATTGATGTTAATGTTCTTTCACCCATTCCTTCATTTATTGCTGTTCCAACAGGATCAACTCATTTATTGCCAAACACTTTGCTTCTAGGACACCTGCCTCATGGCTTTGAAACCCACTGTCCCTGCTGAAGTATGGATTACTCCTTCCAGCTGAGCAGCTGAGAGGGATGGAGAGCAGGGCCAGCATAGCCATCAGCTCACGGTGGGGAGGAGCAGGCAGGACAGCAGCTCTGCCAGGGGCTGCACAGCCTTTTACACCCCCCTCCCTGGAAATGCTGGGGAGAAAGCAGGTACACCGGTGAGTATGAGGCCTGATCCATTCTTGCTAGCAGGACTGCATTACTGTGAATGGGACCCCAGGGCAGGGCATAAAACAGCGTTATGGTCCTCAGATATGTGCATGCAAAGAAGTGGGGAAATGTGGGCATTGTTCAACACACAAATAAGGAGATGATGGGTGAATGGGTGCCTTGTGCAGCCCTACAGGGCATAGGAGTCCAAGGGAGAAGGTGTCCCTTGGGTCTGGGTCTTTGGGGGTCTCCCAGATCATGCTAATTCGGACTCTCAGAGCTGAGCTGAGCTGCTGTCTCAGCTGACATTGCCAAGCTGAATTCTGCTCAGCTGCAGCCCCGGTCCTGGCACATCGTCAGCTCTGAGTTCATTTCCACCGGCTGGCAGGTGGGGACAGAAGTCCCTGCCCTGGGCTGGCAGAGCATCAGGAAACCCTGGAGAGCCCCACGGGCACAGGCACTGCCTTCGCTGGTATTTTCTGTTCAGCTTGACGCCTCCTGAATTTCTAGCCTTGTCCATGATCAGGGCTTTTTGTGATTCCTGGAATCTGTGCGATATAATCAAGACCGCCTAACCCTTTGGGAAGTGCCATTGCCCCTTCTCAATGAGCAGGATTAACCAAAAAATCGGTAGAGATGTCTCCAGCAGGCCCCATGATCAGAAAGCATCTGGTGTCCAAATAGAAACATCCTCCAAATTCAAACTTTTCTCGCCAGTGAAGAGTTATTACGAGGTGTTGCTACAGCAGCCTTGCAAAGCTGGACCCTGCTGCACGCCACTCCGCTGTCATCTGGAATGCATTCGGGATAGCGTGTGGCTCAGCCTTGCATCTTGAGCCCAGCCGGGCTCTCAGTTAATCGCACAGAAAGGCTACACCACATCGTGATGCTGTGCAGCCTGGAGGCATTGATGCGATGGGTGGGAAGAGCCAGGCAGTATTACATGAAACCTGCTGGCCCCTGGAGGAAATTTTTATGAGGGCAATGGAAACTTGAAGAGTGAACTGGAGACAATAGGCAAATAAGCTCATGATTTTTATATAATATGGATGCTCTTCAGGCTGGTTACGCAAGGTCCTGAGCGCAGGAAAAGGAGGAGAGGGGAGACAACAGCAGCACTCACTGAACTGAGCTCGCTGGGCTGCTGCCCCGGGCATTGCCTCCAGGACAGGGCTGTCCTCCTGCCTGGATCTGTGTGTGTCCCACCGCCCACCTCAGAGCCTGCCTTCACATTTTCCTATCGGCATTTGAGGAGGGGAACACCTCTCAAGAGGCTGCTTTCCATTTGGTTTTGATTTCTATCTCCTGCCAAACTACTATTCCTCCTTTACGACCTGCCATCTGTTTCTCAAGGGAGAGCGTGGTGACAAGGGCACTTTGTCCAGGTGCCTTTTCTGCGAAGGAGCAAGGCAGTGCTAGCTGTCGTGCTTAAAATGGGGCATTCAAAACCCTTGGCCTTATGGACTTGGCAAGAAACACCCCTTCTCCATCTTAAAAGCACTGGAGCATGAGTACGGCTGCCGGGCTGCGTTCCCTCTGCCTGTGTGCTGTAGGTGTTCAGCCTCTCCTTTCCCCCCAGTCTTGTCCTTGCTATCCCAAGGGACATGCCAACACTACATGCCCATGCCCATGCCCATGCCCATGCCCATGCCCGTGCCTTTTCTTTTTCAGCTGAGCTCTCCTCTCTGTATCATGGTTATCAGCCAGAGAGATACGTACCAGTGCCCGTTTGCTTTGTAGACCATTTGGGGAAATACCAGTGGCTGCCGTGTCATTTCTGTCCCCAACCAGCCAGCTGGCCACTGGCACCAAGTGCAGGGTGCAGCACCCGAGCCCGCGGAGGGTTGCATGGCTCCAGTCCCAGGCGGCAGCGGGGAGCCCGTGGGCATCCTATGGACAAAACTTCATTCCGGCATGAAGGGCAAAGTATCACGTCCAAAAAGACCTGTGCCAGCCTCATCTGTGAGCCTCCAAAACTGTCCTCTCTGCATGGCCTAGGGCTGCCCAACACCAGCCTCCATGCATTCGGTGAGCAGTGGCAGCAGGGGGACCGGAGGGGGATTTGGGAAGGGGGTTGAGCTGACGGGGCAGGGGAATGAATAGCGCTTCTGTTCGGTGCAAAGGGCTTGGATTTCAGCTCGGGGAGGGAGTGTGTGCTGGAGCAGCAGGAGAGGCCCTGGTTTACAAAACAAATAAACCACTGTGGCTTATAAGCAGGAGTAATCTGTTATTCTAAAGGGTTCAGGGATAATTTACCACCTGACGTCAAACTCCTCTACAATTTGAAAGGGAAGTTAACAAATGGAAGCTGAGACAGAGAGGGGGAAACACTGGTTTCCCAAAGCTGCTTTGTTTTTTAACTCCTTTCACCCAGGCTGTTTAAGCCCAGCACGTTACTCTGTCCCTGGGGACAGGGGCAACGGTGGCCACAGCTTGTCCCTGAGACCAGGCAGCACGTCTGCAGAAGGGCTGGATGTGCTGCCATCCCAGCACTGCCCACCCCGTCCCATGGGCTGGGGATGCTGCGGCACCGCTCACCCCGATGCCTCCGGGTCGCCTCTCTCCTGGCCTCAGAGGCAGTGCCAGCGGGAACACCGGTCCAAGGACACGGCGGGTCCATCCCAGGATGTCCACCTGTATCTACTTTGGGGTCAAACCCTGAAATCCTCAAAGGGAGAAATAACCTGATTATTTTCTTTGGCAGCTCCATCTGACTCCTGACAATAACTGTGGCCACTCCATCCCTGTTTACATGACATCATTCTATCTCAGTTTGCAGTTATTAGAGTGGGCCTTTTTGTTTGGACTAATTTAATCCTTCCATTTTCAAAATTGCTGATTTTTATAAATGGTTTTAAGCCAGAGTCCGAGCTGGATGCTCTGTTTCCTTGGAGAATGGCACTTGCCCAGCAGTGCTATGTGAAAATCCCATCTGGACAATTCTGTAACCGTAGGAAATTCATGTCTGAGATTCCTGGGAACAAAATATAAGGAAAAGGGCAAGTATCTGATACACACAGTGACAAGTTCATAAGCCGTCAGAGTGACTTAGGAGCCAGGATTTTTCCCCTGGCAGTGGGGGCAGCTTTCCTAGGAGCTTTCCTGTTGTGTTTGTGGCAGAAACATCAGGTCAGCCCTTAACCAGGAGCAGCAGCAAGCTCTGGTTTTCTAACCTCTGATGCCCAGACCCACCAAGCTTCATGGATCACCTCCAATTTTTGCCATTTCCCAGCTCATCCTGGCAGCACTTTGCATTAGCATGATGTCTTCATATGTGCTTGGTAGAACCAGAGCCACCTGGGACGGGTGACAGCCTTGTCTGCAGCAGGGGATGTCTTTCTGAGATGTCCCCATCACTTATGCATCACATCAGGGTTTTCGTCTCGCTGCTGGCTTTTGGGGACGCAGACAGCAGATGGCAATGGAGACCTGGGAGGCGCGGGGTGGGGTAACCAGCAGTGAGGGTCAAGCTCTTGCTGCTGATAAAGATGAGCTGTGCTGTGGGAAAAAAGTAGTTTTGGAAAAAGGGAGGAAAAAAGAACAGCAAAAGCTCCTTGCAGCCTTGAAATGCCCTTAATCTCCTTGCTGACCCTGCTGTCTGCTTGCTCTGCTGCTGGCAAACCAGAGCAGAAGCCTAGCAAGGAGGAGCATGTTGATGTGTGTCCCGTTGTCAGAGCTGCAGCGCTGGGCGGCCTTGAGCAGCTCCAGATGCTGGGGTGAGGTCAGCCGGGGTCTTGGCCCTCCGCGGCGGGGGCTGCCCAGAAGGAGACCGGCTGGCGGGACAGTGCCTTTCCTGCATTTTGCAAATGCCAAGGCAAAGCCAGGCTTACCTCCAGGTTTGCCCCCAGGCCAGTTTGCAAACCCAGTCCTGAAGTGCTGCAGGATGCTGAGCAAATCAGGGCACTGCCGGAGCTGTCTGCTCTGTCCGTGAGATGTTCCCAGGCTGAGCTCCAGCAGCTGCAACTGTGCGAGGCACGTAGCAAGCACCCAGTCCTGGCTACAGAGCGACTGGGAGGAGGTGGAGGCAGAAAGCATCCCCGGCAGCTGCCTGCACACCTGGGAAAGGCACAGGGCACCCCTGGTAGCAGCCAGGAGGGGCCCCCTGCCTGCGGGCGCTAACACCGATGGTTTTATAGGGTCTAGCCCAGGGTGCTGCATCTGCCTTTGGTGATGCGAGCCTGGCAGCACCCTCCTGCCCCGCTGCTCTCGGGGGTCCCGTTGGAGGTGTAGCCGCAGCTCCTTCTGCCTCGAAGCCGAACCGAGCCCATGGGCTACGCTTCCCTGCTTGCTGCAGGCTCTGGCAGCTGGAGCCGGGAGGAAAACACTAGATGGCAGGTTGAGGCCATGTCTGAGCACCTGGCTGCCAGCCCAGGCCCAGAACAGGGCGGTGTGGGATCTCTGGCGGCTCATAGGGTTGTGCTGGCCCTGCCGGCTGGCTCTGTGAGATGGGGCGGGTGCAGGATCCTTCTGGCTTTATCCAGCTTCACGTTTTCAGGAAACTTTGTCAAAACTCTTCCCCTCGGGCCTCTGGGCCTCCGCCAAATTTGGCAGAAGTTGGCAAGGAGGTCTCAGAGGAGGATTGGCAGCTATGCAGGCAAGGTGATGGCCTGAACGTTGTATTTGCAGAAAGCTAGGCTGAAAACTAGAAAGACAGATTATTTCAGTCTTGCTCTGTAACCCCTGTGCCCCTTCGTGCAGGTGCTGTCTCCGCTCACCATTGCAACCCCAGTCAGTTCTGAGCTGCTCAACATCATCTGGAAACAGCCACACATGTGGGATCGGAGCAGGACCCCACATCCCCAGAGCAGAGGGCTGTGCACCCCAAAATACAGCCCCTGCAGACGCCCTTCAGCCATCCTCACGAGGCTTGTTTGCTCTGCAAAGCCCGGGTGCAGAGCATGGCACCCTCTGCAAGGTGCCCACAAACTGGGACAAAATGGGGTTTCTGTCCCAGAAACAGTTGCTATTAAAGGGTGGCTTTTGAGGAATTGTTTTTCCTTTCTCATTTTATTAAATCTGTGCAAGCTGGAATCCCAGATTTATTACTATCCAGGGATCCAGCAGGCACATGAGGGGCTGATTAGAGAGGACTTTTTAAGGACAGGGACAAGAGGTAAGGCTATCCTCTAGCACGACACTTGCAGTTACCAGGCTTTTGTGTGCCTGTAATGTAGTTTGTAGCCGCTCAGTGTCTCTGATGGCTGCCAGGAGCTGCAGGCTGGGGTATTGCGGAAAATTGGGGAGCAAGGTGGGGAAACAAGATGCAGAGGTCTGGGCTTTAGGTGTGTGTTTGCTAGTAAATATGCAAAGCTGCTGGTGAGCTGTGGTTGCCTGTAGCTTTTTGATTTCTGGAGCAAAATATTGTTAAAACAAAGGAGATGGGAGCTATGGGATGCTTGTTCTCGGCTGCGAGTTCACTGTAAAGCCCTGTCCGGAGCAGGGCTGGTTGGCTCCGAGTCTGTTATCCGCTCTTGGGATTTTGACTTTAAAGAGAAGCCAATGGCTGGGACACAGCTTTCTCCAGGCCAATTTTGCAGATTAGAGATGTTTCACATCAGTCGTGGCTGAACTCCTGAACTCCTACACAGTTCCCGGGCTGGCCCTGGCTCCAGGGAAAGACGTCTCACCCAGGGCCCCCTGGGACTTCGGGGGATGTGGCTCCCCAGGGCCGCTTTTCCACCCACGGAGCCTCCATCCCTCTTGGCACTTGCTAATTCAAAGCAGGCACTCGGACCATGCCATTTTGTGTGCCCAGAGCCAGAGGAAGTGACATCCAAATAATCAACAAAAATGGCAAAAGCTCGGGCTGTGCACGCAAACAGCAGCTGATTAACGGGGGAGCATGGTCTGTCCATAGAGCAATATTAATTTGTGAGAGATCCCCTGGGAAGCTTGCTCTGAAAAGGGAAATCAGCCAGTGCTGCAGCCACTTTTTGAGCATTCCTTGAAAAAGGGGCTGTGATGAGAGCTTGCAGCCGGGGGAGGCGGTTTGGGTGAGGAGCGGGGCTGCCCTGGGGCTGTGGGGTCCTGCCCCCCTGCCACCGCATCCCCCAGCATCTCCCAGCACGGGTGCATGGGAGCAGGGCAGTCCCTCCGGGGCTCTTCACCCACAGATCCGGAATCCTGTGGGTGCTCAGGTCCCGAGTGAGGCTGCCCGGGACTCGCTCCTGCCCGGGCTGCCGGTGCGGGCTGTCAGGGAGCTGCAGTGGTTGAGGCCGTGCCTCAGCAGAAGGGAATGTTCTTCTTGAGAAATTTTAAAGGCAGCCTGAACGCTCAGTCCAGATCTCATGAGTCACCTACCACTGCACATGTGGGCTCCGACGCAGCCAACATCCCTCAGCGCCAACAGCAACACTGCGTAGCCTAGCAATCGGGAGCAACCCTACAATAATAAACCGGAGGGAGAAGCTCTCATAACCCTATATAGCAAACCCATATAAGCTAATTTTGTTTGATGAGGATTTTCCAGCAGTTAGCGGGAGGGTCTATGATCGTGAGGAGGGAAAGTAGAGGCAAAGTATTTGTCTGATGCAGCCTCGAGGTCAGGGCTCTGTGTCTGCCTGCTGCTCTCACACCTCCTCCATCCTTTTTTCCTTCCCCATCCTCCCTCCATCCATCAATTAAAGCTTTTTTTCCAAATCCCTTTCATGGGGTGTTTCTCGCTGGCTTTGCACTGCTGGCAGCCATCGCAGACTGCCACGTGGACCCCCTTCACATCCCCTCAGCCGTGTGATGTCCCCAGAGCCCAGCTGATATCAGTCAGAGCTGCTGGCCACGGCTGGACCGTGGCGGGAGCCAGGTCCACATGCTGCTGAACGGCAGCGTGAGCCTCTCTAGGGATTTCAGCAGGCTCTGAATCAGGCCTTGACTGCTCAGCGCATCTTGTCTGGATGGTGCTTTCACATGTGGTTGGCTTTAATTAAGCTACTCCTTGAAATATAAGCATACGCTTGAACACCACCTTCAGTGCAGGATGCATGCCTCCGCCACGGATGAGGAAAGGGGCAGTTACTCTGACCTGGGGAAAATATTTCATCCTGAAACATGTTGTCTTTGCTGTTGGAAAAGACTGATTCTTGGAAAGAGAAACAGGGCAGCTCTCCGAAACATCCCTGTGAGGAGAAATAGTTTGTTGCCTCCTGCTTGTGCAGCCCCGCGGCCAGGCTGGCTCCAGGCGCGGGAAGAGGTGCAATGTGGGAAAACACCAGCCATTAGTGTCTCTGAGTGCTTGGTTCAGCGATGAAAAGAAGCACCATTAAATGTTCTGAAATTAGGTATAAATTAACTGGCCCAGCTATGGTCATTTATGATGTCTTTCAGGTTAAAAAATGGTCCTCATTTCTAAGGATTTAGAGTCCCCACCTGCCTTTAATGGGACTGTTCTCCTTACAGCTATTGCCGTAGGTAAAGACTTGAAGTCAAACAATAATTACTCCCAGGAAAGAAACACTGTTTTCTTGTCATGTTCCATTAAATAGTTCACAGCATGAGCCAAAGAATTAATGGCCTTATTATCTGGCCTTCAAAATATATCATATTAAAGAGGAGAAGGCAACTCTGAAGAATACTGAAGACACCGGGGATGCCACTGCCCCCGCTGATACAGCTGCAAGGCTGTTGGGATGTTTAATATCTTAACTTATCTTAGCTCAGTATTGACTCGGTCACCAAGGGATGGAGGGTGGTGGTGGGAAAGGACCTTGGACCAGAAGAGGTGGCTGGGCAGACCGGGAATGTGCTCTCCCTGCTGGGATTTGCTTCCCGCAGAGATGAGGTTTATTTTTCATCCTCGGTATGTGTGATGGACTCCGTCCTGGCTTTGCCTAGGATGGGTTAGTTGCGGTAGGTATTTTTGCTGCTACGTGAGGGCTGGCATCCACACATCTTTGCATGATGGCAGATGTCAGCTTGGGAAGTGAATGTGCCGCAGCCACGCACTGGCAGAAGGAACCTGAAATTCATTTGATTAATGCGCATTGTTGTTGTTTCTCTTTGAGCTGGAGAACCTGGCAGCCTCCAAATGGTTTGGAAGTACATCAAATCCCCCAAGGAAGAGAGACAGAGTTTCCAGCCCTCCCCCACGACTTCAGGGCTCTTCGTAGAGAGGACTCAGAGCGGTTCATGTCCCAGACACCTGCAGACACACTCAGGCATGTGCACATAGGTGCGGCGCTGGCAGCTGAATTCCTCATGGCCAAAGGGCTGCATATTCCACCTTTCTGCCTCTCCGGGTCTGGGGATTAAGAGATTTGCTCAGTTTTGATGAAGTCTGAGCAGTTCTAAGATGGCTCTGATGATCCTCAGCTGCTCACAGTTCAACTTGGCCATTCGTGACAGCAGGGGAAGATGTGGCAGGGGAATGCCCTGTCCAGAGATCCCTTTTCCCTGTACACCCCCTCTACAGAAGTCCCTGTAGAGGGATCTCCAAGTTCAGCTGATGGCACGGATGTCAGTCCCTGGGTCTCATGCGGATGCAGGGCTGGGTGGATGCAGTCCCCCGGCTGATTGCAGTCCTTCCCCGGGGCTCATTGCACCTCCAGAAATACACGGCATGACTGTGGCTGGCTCAATCCTCTAAACCTCTTCTGTTGTTTTTGTTTCCTAGTTAGCCTTCAAATAAGAGGTGATATGGGCTTTTTTTGGCCTTTCACTAACATTAAATCGCAGAGTGGAAATGTGGGGAAAATCACTCATGGCTGTCATGGGCCTGTGTCCATGCTGCATCATTTGTCAATCTTTAATTAGTTTAATGACAGATTTGCCAATATTTTCATCCCCTCATTTTATGGGGTCAGTGGAGAGAATGAGAGCCCTCTGGTTGTGTCTTTTTATTTTTTCCCTTGCTCAGGAGGTGGGGTTCTCTGCTGCTGAAGGCTGGCAGAGGTCTGGCGTTGCAGGGCCATAGCACCCCATGGAGCTGGATGGGCTTATGCCGTGTCCTCCGTTTCTTGCTCGATGCTTGTTTCCCCTCGGGGGTGTCACTGAGAGGCACTCAGTGATGCAGACAGATGCAGGACCCCTGCACCATCCCGGGATGCTGTGTGTTTGCTGCCAAGGCTGGAGAGCAGAAGCAAAGGTAAAGAAACCACCAGCCAGGTCATGAGCATCGTGCTCAAGCCAAGAGCTGCCATTGGGAGGGAAGGGCGGCTGCTGCTCCCTGGCACGGGCCCTGCCCACCCCAGAAACACGCATGGCAGCATCCGAGACAAGACCTCACACAGCCTGTGCAAAGTCTGGAAAGGCAGGAGAGAAAGGGCCAGTTGTTTTTTGTTTTCCTTCCTCTCCTCTCTTCTCCTTCTGTCTCATGAGCTGGCAGAGACCAGCGACATTTTAATCAAATTTGGCACGTGGTGATAGGAAAAGAAGGAAGGCAGGGAATCGAAGGAGGCCAGGAGCCCCCTGGAAAGGCAGGCAGAGGGAAGGGAGAGAGCACAGGGAATTAGAAAGTCCATTCTGGATCCAAGTGGGGGGAAGATGTCTGGAGCAAACCCTTCTTGAGAACCAGACCAGCGGTGAACAGCCCCGTCCCTGTGGGAAGTGGCTGAGGATGTGCCGCTCCCTCATTATTCCTTTTCTTTCATTCCTTGTCCATCATTGTGTTCCTTCACCACTCATTCCCATATATTTGCTGGCTGTTCTTACCTCCAGGATGGTGCCTCCTACACAGAGTGGATGCATTTTCCCCCAAGCCATGGTTTCAACTAACAGTGCATTGTTTGAACTCAAGGAAACTGTTTTGGGAATGTTTTTTGAGCAGCTCTGTTGTGTTGCCTCTTACATGGGCAGACCAGAAATGACAGCAGGCCACAAGGCTCAGCTCCAGAGCTTCCTCACTCTGCACGGAGGGCGGCTCACATGGGGACGCCAGGATCAGGGCTGTGTCTACCAACAATTCATATGGCACAAGTTGACCAGCACAAGCCAAATACTAGTCTAGATGTGCCTTCGCCCTTCTCAGGGTACCACACTTCCCTGGGACATGATTTTTGCAGCAGGCCCCAGGATGTGAAATGCCAGCCCGCTGCTACACACCATTGTCACCGGGACGTGTCCAGTTTTGGGTGGGGGAGACGTCCCTGATGCAGCCTGGCAGAGATGTGCATGGCTGCATGGCCCCGGGCAGGCACAGAGAGCAGGGGGTCAGCGCTGGGACCTTGCTGGGCTGTTGCATTGCTGTCGTCACCACCGAGGATTTCCCCTTGCACTTGTACTCCAGCCCTGACACCACCTCTCGCCAAGGGCACGGTGCTGTCTGAGCCGCTGCGGGCTGCCCCGTGCCGGGAAAGCAAAGTCTCAGCTGACTCTGTCTGCATTTACCTGGCCTCGTGTCCAGGAAAGCTTCCCTCCAGCCTGTGCATCTCTCTGGACTCTCTTCCAAATGTGTCAGGCAGCCCAGGAGAGCACAAAACAGAAAGGAAATACATCTTCATAAAATTGCTTCAAGGTTTTACTCTTCTTTTTTTAGGTTCTGCTGCAGCAGACCTTGCAGACCAAATGTTATCTTTCACTTCTGGATGGACATAGCAGCTGTAACATTTTTAATAGCACCTTCCTCTTCTAAACACCAGTCTAGAAGGCTCATTTTTATATGCGTTGGTCTATACTGATTTCTTTACCTATTTTTGTTTCAGTAGTGATATTGTGAAAAAATTAAACTAGTTCGAAGATGAAGGGGCACTCTGCTGGCAATTTGTTCTCTGCTTCAGCCTGATGACGTTCATCTGGTTTGCATAATCTTTTCATTAAGGGGGCTAGGCCTAATGGCACTTTCCGATTGAAAAATATCTCTGGATGCTTGCAGGGTACTTACAGCATATGGCCCTCATCCAGCAAGCGTAATTGTACTCGAGGCAGTGAACTCAGCTAAGGACAGTGGGACGCCTTGGAGTGACACCACACACACATGAGCACAGATGCTGTTGGCGTAGGAAATATCTCCTTTGAAATCAAACTGAGAAGGAAGCGCTGGATGCCAGCAGGCACGCTGAACCTACTTTTGTTACCTAAAAAATTGTTGACACATGAGGTATAATCAGTGCGGTGTTTTGCAACATTTTCAAAAATGTTGCTTTTAATTCTTATTCAATTTCTTCAGGCACTGCCAATGTTGTGGCTTGGGTTGGTTTGTTTGCTTTTTTTAATTTTCAAAATGTTCTTCTTTTCCCACATTGAGGGAACACTCTCCGCCTTCCTCTTATTAGAATCATAGAGTAGTTTGGGTTGGAAGGGACCTTTAAAGGTCCTCTAGTCCAACCCCCCTGCCATAAGCAGGGACATCTTCAACTCGATCAGGTTGCTCAGAGCCCTGTCCAACCTGGTCTTGAATGTTTCCAGGGATGGGGCATCTACCACCTCTTTGGGCAACCTGTGCCAGTGTTTCGCCACCCTCATTGTAAAAAATTTCTTCCTTAGATCTAGTCTAAATCTACCCTCATTTACTTTAAAACCATTACGCCTTGTCCTATTGCTGCAGGCCCTGCTAAAAAGTTTGTTCCCGTCTTTCTTCTAAGCCCCCTTTAAGTACTGGAAGGCCGCAATAAGGTCTCCCCGGAGTCTTCTCTTCTCCAGGCTGAACAACCCCAACTCTCTCAGCCTGTCTTCATAGGAGAGGTGTTCCATCCCTCTGATCATTTTTGTGGCCCTCCACAAAATTGTTTTTCCACAGAGGCAACTAAAAAGCCAAACTGCAAGAATGAAAAGAAAGTCAGGCTCACCATTATTAGCCAACCCCTCTTCTTACAGCTTTAGGATTCACAAGCTAATATTCCCGCAGTTCTACTTGGGCATAGGAAAATGGAACATTATCCAGAAATTGTCTTGGATTTCTCTGGGTAGGGAAAAATATAAATCTAATGCCCTCTTGTGGCTCCTTACAGCAAAGTGTTTGGCTGCAGAGTGGTAGCAGAGTTGTCTCAGCTTTTGGTTGTTATGGGGTGGGAAAGATAATAAGGCTGTGTCCCCCCATCTTCATTTCAATGTGATGTTAAGGGCTGTAGATGCAAGGTGGTGTTCGGCTCATGGCTGCGAGGGAAGCCCAGGGCATCGTCTGAGCCTTGGGCAGGGCTGCGGCCAGGCTGCGGCGGGGGATGCCTTGCTGGATGGGCTGGGATGCAGGCAGTAGACCTCATCTGTGAGGCAGCATCCCAGCTCCTGGCCTTGGCAGGCTGTTCCCCACCAGAAAGCAGTGGTTTTAGAAATATTTAAGTCAGTTTTGCAGATTTGGAGGCAGTCCAAAAAGCATGGCGTTTTTCTCCCAAGGCAAAACAGCCTGAGGGCACCAGGGATGGAGGAGCCCACGACCGGTCACCCATCCATCCATCCCCAAACTCCATCCAATCCAGCAGACTTTGCAGGAACCTTCAGCCTAAGTAAATGAAATGATTTAGGGTTTTTCATCAAAGCCTAGTTCTCATTTGATTTTGAACTGCTCTGAAATGTATAGCTGTTGCCTGTCGTTGGTGCAAGGCACCCAGTGACACATCCAAGTACATCTGAAATATTTTTTAAAGCATGGACATTAACATATAATAACAATAAGAAAAATTCTTTATATTTTAGAGCCCATGTGCCTGCCCCCAAACCAGCCTTCCAAGAAAGACCTCCATCAGCATCTGCTTCCAATTAAACGTCGTTGGGTTCCAGCTCAAAATAACTTCAAAGATTTATTGACTTCTATGATTTCTAAATAGCTCCCAAAGAGCAGTGAAGAGCCCAGTGTTGGCTTCGCTAACCTAGTGGGATGAGACGGTGCTCCACACTCCTTATCCCACAGATTACCGGAATATTGAGCCAATTGCTCGCCATTTGAATGTTAACCTAAACCTATGTCTACCGTGAAATTTCAGGAATTTAGGACTAGTACAATTGGTGAGCAGATCAGAGATCAAACCAATGGTCCACATTACCCAATATCCTACCCCAGCAGTGACGTCCCATTGCCTGTGAGAAGTTCCCATCCATTAGAGGCTAGTGTCCTAAACCAAGAGGACCATAGCTCCTCCTTGCCTTTGTTTCAGTCCTTCTTCTTGTAAGTGGATAGTCTCTCTGTCAAAACAAATGCTGAGCATCTGATCAAGCCCCCTGAGTAGCTGGTGGTTGAGAGTGCCACACGCTCCAGGATCAGCATTGCTGCTGAGATGGTTCTTCAATTTTATTTTGTCTTTTATCCATGAGAAATTTCAGCAACACCAAGTTTTCTGTCAAATTACTGCTTTAGAATTTTTGTAGAGCTATTTTCAATTTGAAGTTTTCCTCTATAAAGTTTCCGAACACCAAAAATAGTGAAGACTTTAACATTAAAGGATAAGTTGGCTTTTTGGCAAAGACACAAACTTATTTTATTATGAAAAGTGTGAGCTGAGAGAGGGCAAAGTTCCTTTTGCGATCACGACACACACCATCAGAAGGATGCTTACAGAAATAACAGTGAAAGAGCTAAGACATCTTAGCCAAACTGCAGGCGTCGCATTGGCTTGTCCCCACCACGGGCAGGGGCACGCTGCTGGGCTGGGAGCCAGCAGCATCCAGCATCCAGCTCTTTGCTTTGCAAACATCCCCTGGAGTGAGCATCTGCATGGGTCCTCCCTGCTGGGATGAGCTTTTCCTACCCCTTACCCTCTGCCCAAGCAAATCCTTCCCCCCTAGACATCCTTCTGTGGTCTTGGCTGCTTGCTGGCCAGTATAGAAACGGGTCCTGTATGGACACAAGCAGCTGTGATGAGGTTGGGTTGTGATATTGCTGCTGTGAGCTGAGTACCAGCTCCCAAATCTGGGAGGAACTGCCCCATAAAACAGCAGGGAAATTGCCAAGTGAGTCCCTATTTGGCAAAGAGCAGCCCCAGCACCGTTCCTCCTCGGCTGACCAGGTGAGATCTTTTAAGACGCCATGTGACGGCTTGGGATTACCAGTGTGGGACCATTTAAGCAGGGCCCATGCCTTTCCTGAGGTCTTCAACACCCTCATAGGGAAAAAGGAGAAAGTGTGACAGGCTTGCACCTCAGCAAGGCCCTGGAAGCGTCCACCAAGAAGGGGACATCGGGGGAAGAAGTGAGCAGGGAGTTTGGCAGGGAGGCATCACACATCTGGCCCTGCGAGACTGTACATGCAGTCCTAGTACTCTCTGCTCATTTCTCACTTTTTCCTTTTTAAGTGTCCACTTAAGGCAGAGAAATGGCTGAGAAAAGAGCAATGGGCTTTTTTGGCCACAGGCCTGGAGAGCATACGTCTGACTGCTGGTGATGGTGGGGTCGCCAGCGCAGCCGGGAGGGATGTGCCCAGTGGCAGGTGGGTGCTGCAGAGGGGTTTTCCAGGGTTTCTTTTACCCTGGCTCATGTTTGAGAGGAGGGCTGCGGGAGTGGGAGGCACGCAGATGAACAGTCGTGTTTGGTGGCTGGTGGCGGGACTGACGGCTGAGATGCTGTGACAAGGAGAAGGGTAGGGGATGCAGAAGGGAATTTGCAGCCTCTTAGGATGTTTCTGGGAGGATTTCCCTCCTTACTTCCAGGCTCTGTTCAAACCAGGGTGCTGTTTTCTGCCTTGAAAGCAGAGGCTCCTTAGAGGGGCTTTTCTTTCTCTCAGCCAAATGTAGATCTACTAAAAAGCTTGGCTCTGGTCTCTGCCAAGAGCTCCATTTCCATCAGGATTTCAGGGCCTACTTAGTGTCTCCTTTTCCTGGGAATTTCTTTCCAAGAGCTTTTTGCTGGTCCTTCCTCCCTTTGCTGTGGGTCTGTGGGGAGGAGTTGTGTGTGCGAGCACCGAGACCTCCAGACCGAGGACAGGGGGATGCTCTCATCCAGCTGCACTGGTGCACAGAGCAGGGTGCTGGGCACCATGTCCAAACTGTGCCTCATGCACTATGAAACATGGTGCTTCCTCCAGGCCCTGCCACTTTTTTCAAGCTAAAGCAATGCCTAGAGAAGACCGAGAGCATTTTTCACTGGGTTTGCTTTCCACTGACTCAAGTTGGGCCGCACTGGAGATGCGCACGTCTAATTTCTATTGCAATAATATGACTGAGTGGCGAGAGACAGGACACATCACTTAACCTCAGCCTGATCTAACATGCAGCCACTCTGATGGGTTTGCACCAGAGAGAAGGTCTGAGGGAATTACCATGCTCTGCAGAAGCGAGAGCTCTGCTCAGTCTCTCTGTGGGGAGCAGGGCAGGAGAGTGCTGCTGCTCCCCGCCTGCCTGCCGAGAGGGGATGGGGGACTGTTTGCCAGTTGCTGCTGCTCTTAGACAAAAAAGAGATGGAAAAGCCTCAGTCCTCACGCCTCTTTTGTGGCCTGGACAATGTGAGTCATGCTGAGTGCCTGGGGCACCCGAGGCTGCTGCCTGCTGTCCCCCCCTGCCCCCAGCACTGTGGCTGCCTCTTTGCCCCGTCAACGTGGTCAGGCAATGCTTCTGCGTCGGGTGCAAGGGGGGAAGACAGAGGGACATATGGGAGAGGACAGAACGACAGACTCCAGTGGGGAATGGGAAGGAGAACAAGCCCCTGAACGGCTCAGACCAGAGCGAAAGGAGCCTGCGTGTAGCAGAGGGCTCCAGCAGGAGCGTTCCCAAGCCTTCGGATCAGCAGTGGGACAGAGGAGTAAATTCGACACATATTTTCCATCCTCAGCTATCCACATTGCCCCTAACCTGATCCCAATTAGATACACAGAGGCAGCTGCCAAGGAACTTTTATGACTCATTTGAAAGGGAGCCTGCACAAGAACCGCGCATTCGAATCCAGCTGTCTCCTCTCTGTTGTTGTTTAGGGAGGACATTTGTGCTTGCTTAGCTCACCTAGGAAAGGGCCAGCAGGCCCCTGGACACAGGGGAAACTGGTTGTCAGCCCAGCCTGGGAACATGCTGTGTATTCCTTAAAAAAAGGGAGAGATGGAGCCGAGCTGGCAGGAAGCGCGGCTCACGCTTCGGAGGCATGGGCAGCGGCCCGGGGAGACCTCCTCGCTGCATTGCCTTTCTCCTTCGCGGGCTGGGCTGCGAACAGAGCTAATCCCCACTGAGCACCGCACTGCCATGGACCCCAAAATTCCTCGGAGAGTGGAAATCACTGGGATTTGGCAGCTGCCCTCTTGTTCGCAGGGACAAAGCCCTCACCTCTTGCAGAGGCACCAGCAAAGGTGAGGTGCAGAGCATTGGATGCAAACTAAAAGTGGGCTGAGGCTCAGCAGGCAGGTCTAAGTGAAACGGTCAAACCTTGCTCAGGAAGGACATGGGAGATCCCAGGTTGAAGGAGACCTGCAGCCCATCTGCATCTCTTAAAGCAGCCAGATACCACTGCTGCGGAGGCAGGTGGAGGACTCTCACAGCAGCGGGTGTGCCTGCCTGAATTAAATCTCATCCCGGTCTTTAATAACAACAGATCAACCTAAATCCTGAAGAGCGAGATTGAAAATCCCTTCCCAAATGCCTGCTATTATTATAACTGCAGCAATGCGTGCTATTGCTGTGCTCCGCAAATTGCCTGCCTGTCCCCTGTCGTGCTTTAGGTATCAGCTGTTCTGGGACAAGGTGCTTGGGATGTTTTCAGTTGGAATTGGGCAAAGACCTAGAATATGATGAGTATTTTGTGCTAGGAGTTCAGAGGCTGTCAAGCTAGGCTTTGTTAGCAAAATGCATCATTTGTGATTCCAGTCTGGTACCAGAAACCGTGAGGTTTATCTTGTAAGCTGTGACTACAACAAAAACCAACAACCCCCACCTTGTGAGAAAGCAGAGAAAGCTTTCGGTGGCACTTCATCGCTCAAAATGCTGTTCTACAAAACTGGCCCGGAGATGCCCCAGTCTCAGAGATGCCTGTCTTGGACAGAGTTGATTTTCTGGGTAAACCCCCTGATTTTTAAACAGTTCACTTTCAGTATGGAACAGGCCACGTTTTCCCTTGATACCTTGAAAGTTTTCACTAAGTGGAATTGTCCTTTTACCACCCATCTCTAAAATTCAGTATCTGTGATATATTTCACTTGGCTTTTCAAGTTTCTGAGGCCCTTCCACTCTCTTAGCTCATATTTTCCTAGTGTTTCAAATAAGTACTATTAAACGAAAGCTGAGACTCTTACAAATTCACATGACTGTGGGAAGTGGATCTTTAAGAAAAGAACCTTGTACCCCAAGACCCTTCCTAGCAAGTGCCATCGCGTCTCACGAGCCCAGGCAGGATCCTGCTGATGTCTGCACCCTCTGCGTTTTCAGGGCAGGGACTTACACGCCCTGAAGCGGGAGCAGCACCCCGCAGAGCTAACCACCCCTGCGCTGCGGAGAGGGCGGTGGAAGCCCTGGGATGTGCTCCCGGGCAGGGCTGGGCCAGAGGCCAATGTGGAAGAGCGGGCATCATCTGCAACAGATGGACGAAGTGCTGCAGCGCGTTTGGTGAGCGGGGTCCGGAGGGTTTGCACCACCCAGCATCTACCCCTGGGATGGGATTGCCTAATCTCCCTGTCTCTGACAGTCCCCTTACTCCCTCCCTGGGGCAGGAATGGCACGCACAGCACCCAACCCAGCACACCAGCGCCCAGCCCGGCTACCGTGGGGTTTTTTGGGGCCGGTTGGCTCAGGGCCTGCCCGGGCAGCCCTCCACCGAGAGGACCGCAGCCGGCATCACTAGATGGTGCTAACGCTTGCGTTTTCCCGAGCTCCCGGAGCACCGGAGCAGCGGCCGGGCAGCGGGCACCCGGCGAGCCAGCGCCGCGGGGATGCTCGGGGGTCTCCGGCGGCCCTCAGGCACCGCTCCCCGGGGCCTTGGGGTGATGGTGGTCTTGCCATTAATCATAGCGGTGATAAGGAAGATGCTTCCTTTCTCTCTGCTTGTCTCCAGGCTCTCAAGGGGAAGGATGCGTCCCTGGGGTGTTAACGGGAACCTGCCCTTCCTACTGCTGCTCCCTTCCAGGCTGTGGGTGCTGAGCCTGCGACAGGGTGCAGGGATCCCCGTTCTCTCTCTGCATCAGTTTGCACTGACCCAAACCCTAACTAGACACAGGTTCGTTGAGGCCAAGGGAACAAAGCTGCAGCGTGGGTAGGGGCAACTGGCTGCAATTCCCAGTCAATGCTCCCAGTGCTGGTGATAAGCTGGGAACACACAGATGCATGTGCTTGCCCAGAGCCCCTGCTGCTGGAGGACAGCCTGTTGCAGGTCCTATCCTCCCATCACTGGTGGAGTCAGGCATTCAAATGGGAGCTGGCAGGATGGGGACTTTCTCTCTTGCGGAAGGGTCGGTGGCTCCAAATGCCTGGCTGATAAGGCACAGCCTGAGCTGCAGCTGGCTGATCTTACCCCTCCTCGCTGGGTGAATGGCCCTGGGGAGGTGCTGGGGTACAAGGAGGAGGGAGAAGGGCTCACCCACACAGCTGACTCAATGCTGATAAGCCGCCACAGCCAGACACTAAACAAATGTGTCTGGGAATGTCATGTTTCTGCTCAACAGGCACTCCTCACATCTCGCAGGGTTGAGCTCAGGAGACGGAGCTGCCCCTCGTCCCTGGGAAGAAATCAGTGCCTGGAAAATGGGGCTGACTCAGCCGGAGGGTGCTGAGAAGATCATGGTAATGGGATGAATTCCCAGCAGGCGAGGAGCACATGGTCAGCAGTGCCCTCCCACAGCATCAGCCGAGGCTGTGGTCACTCCCAGATGGGGTGGTCAGCCCCAGCCCCGGGACGTGGCCCTGGGTAAGGAAAGCAGCAGGGATGTTCACTCAAGAGCATGAAATCTTCCATGGGGAGAGAGCACGGGTGCACTCCGTACCCTGCCCATCGTCCAAAGGGGCTCCAGCTTCTGCAGGGATGAAGAGATTGTCGCAGGAAAAGGTATCTAAATGTAATTTTTCTTGTGGAGTTGGACAATCTTTGTCAAGCATTGGAACAGGCTTTCCGGGGAAGCGGTTGAGTCCCCATCCCTAGAGGTATTTAAAAGCCATATAGATGTGGTGCTTAGGGACATGGTTTAGTGGTGGGCTTGGCAGTGCTAGGTTAATGGTTGGACTTGATGATCTTAAAGGTCTTTTCCAACCTAAACGATTCTATGATTCTATTCTATAAGACACGGATATGTCAGGCCTCCAGAGCGCCCTGTGGGGAAGGGCGGGGATGGCAGAACAGCTGCCACAGAACCAAAGCAAGGCTTCAGTTTGCTGAATTCTCAGCTTTTTCCTCCTACTTGCTCCCACCTTCCTCTGCAAGCAAACCTTCCAGAACATCATCAACTCAGCCATGGAAGTCATGTACTTGAGGCCAACACATAGGTCCATGTAAGAGCTCACAAGGAAACCCAGAGCTCTGCTCCGTTTGTGAGAAACCCCAGTTTTCCAGGTCATGGTTTTGGCCGATCCTCACGCTGCTCACAGTGCAAATGCCAGTGCCTCTACCCCAGTTGTTCTTGTTTTTGGAAGATAACTGGAGCCAGAAACACAGAAACATGAAGGAAACCACACAGAGAAGCCAAGGCAAATCCAGGCTCAGATGCCAGCCATCACACCAACCTCACCAGCCTCATGGTGACACCAACAGGTCTCATTCAGGATGGAGAAACACTTCAACAGCATTTACTGTGCAGGGAAAGAGGGACATCATTTACCTTTGGAGGCTGACACTGCTTTGCTGCAGAAGGTTACCTCTGGCTAGGTGAGCAGCTCTGGCTGTTTGACCAGACGCATGGGAGTAATTAACATCCTGATTTTAGGATCTGATCCTCTCAGGGTAAGCAAATAAGCCGCTGACATTTTTAATCAAAACTCTTCTCCTCACACTGTGTTCAAAGGCAGAGAGGACGCAGGGAGGAGGATGATGAGAGGACACAGGGAGGAGGATGAGGGCTGAGTGATTGCTTTCTCCGTGATGAGGACTATGTCAGCCCTGCTGCACTGGGCTCCTCTCCCCGGGCTTCTTCACCTCCCATGGGCCTCACGTAGCCATGACTCATTGCAGCCATCCCAGCACCACATTCTCCGAGACAAACCCACACAGGAGCAAGAGAAGCTCAGGGCATTCTCTGAAGAAATTACTTTCTCATGACTAAATGTCAACGTACAGAAAAAATGATCCATGACCACAAATTCACTTAAAAATCGTCAGCGACTCCCCAGCCCAGAGGAAAGTCTGGTGTCGATGTCGTGGTGTGAAGCAGATGCAGGGAGAGCGGTTGCTTGTGTTGGTCAGGTCTGCTCAAACGCATCTCCTTTCAAAGAGCGTCCTGTGGCAAGCTAATGACCTGGGTGGCGGGGAGCTCTGCTGGGGTGGCCTCTAAAAGGACAGCTTCTTGCCTTTATTATTACAAATAATGATTTATTTATTAGCAGCTCCTTGTGGCACCCAGGAGAGGAGCAGCTGGGATTGTGCAGACACGCACGCCAGTGGGGAAGATTCAAATCAGCCCTGGCTTTCTGCAAGGCCCCTTCCCTGGGCAGGCTGGGGCACGGGCAGACCAGGAGTCGCTGCTGGCCCGGCTCCTTTCTGCAACTAATTAAAAATCCACTCCAGACTGTCAGCAGAGACCCTTGTCTTTTGCTTTATCATCCCCCTTCTCCTTGAGTTTGAGGGTGGTTAGAAAAGCGCAAGGAACACGCAAGATAGAGAGTTATTGTAGGCATGGCTGGGTGCCAGCCACCCTTGTAATTTTGTTAATAGACTAATAGAGGAGCAAATGAAGCCATTGTAGGTAATATTAATGCTGCACAGTCCCATCATGGTCAGAAATGTTTCAGGCTACATCATCAATAATTTTTTTTTCTGCAGGATCTCATTTGCCCTTGGTTATATCAGGACTGGGCTGGTGTTGGTAGTGTTTTCAATTCTTTAGTAAAGTCTGATTTTTCTTTTAAATGAACAGACATTAATGGACTGCTTAAGTTCAGTTTTAATGACCTGATATAATGTAAAGGAGCAAGCTCATAGTCTGGGTGGGGATTTGTCTCAGGTGTCCAAGTTACGGCACTCAAGGTGAAGGTGTTAACCCACTTATTTCAGCTGTCTAGGAGCGGCAGACAGCCCTGGGGATCCTGCGGAAACCTGCCCTGCACAAGCGCTGGGCCCCTCGGGTGTCCCGGCACGAAGAGAGTGGAAAATCCATATGACAGGCCAGAAATGCAAATACTGTGCTGAGCTGAGAAATGGCTTTAGCAGAGGAGCTCTCCCATGATGTAAAGCCTGCAAATGCAAATAGCCAGGTTGCACTGGAGAAAGCCATCAGCGTTACTTCGCTTCCTGCAGTTCCCTGGTCGCTCACACTAGCTGGGATCGCCTTTGCTATCTTTCCCTGTTTCTCAGGCAGCGTTGGGCAGCCAACGCCAGGACAGGGATGGAAAGAGTTGCACACTGAGGGCACGAATTGAGGAATTGCCCCATGCACACATCGGCTCACTTCGGTCTGGGCCATCGCTGACATGCTACTTACCTTCAGCAGGTTGCAAAAGCTGTGTGGAGTGTGAAATTGCAGCCTTGAGACGAAAGTGCTCAGTGGCTGCAACACCTCTTGCAAAAAGCATTTCCCTTTTCCTGGTCCTGGGTGGTGTATGGGAGGGAAATGCTGGAAATCAGGACATCTGGTTCGGGGAGGAGGCGGCCGGTGGTGCAGACAGGCTGCTGCTGCAGCCGGGGCTGCTGGTGCTCATCTTTCCTGGGCTGTGGAGACACTCACTGAAGCAGAGCCACCATGTGCAGGGAGGTGGCCTCCTCTGAGATGGAAACGGCCGTTCTCTGACCGGGCAGAGATGCACAGCTGGGCAACAAACGGGTCCAGATGGACATCATTTATGGGCTCAGTAACGGGGCTATTCCAGGACCCGAAGCGAACTTGCAAGCTCAGAAATGGGCCACTCTCTGCTGTAACAACTCATGTTTTTCTTTGACTTCAGCAGACGGGCTTTCACTACCACAAACGTTTCTCCCCAGATTCCAGGCACCATTAGCACGGCCAAGGGACATGCGTTTCCTACCACATGGAACCGTGCCGTCGCTAATTATAGCCACCTATTCTAGAGAGACTCTTCCCAGTAATCTCACAGTGTTAACTCACCTACTGCCAACAGCAGGTACCCTGAGTGCTGAGAAGCACATCGCTTTCTGCCCCCAGGCCCTAAGATGAAAGATGTGCCAGTGTTAGTTGTAAATGAATCCCCTCTGTTTGAACTTCCCAGCTGTGAAAAGGAAGGGGGAGATGCAGAAAATCGTTCTGAACTTCCCCCTCCCTCAGTTATTTTACATAACACTTTAATGTTGGATATTTAAAGAAACCAACAGCTCTTTATGACCATCTAGCCCCTTTTTTTTCTCCTCCCGCTCTTGATAATGAGGACCAGAGTGATGGACCATGCTAAATACAGCCATTTCCTCACTGGTGCTAACTGGGGAGGAACACGCCGGCTGATTCCTGGAGAAATGGCAGAGAAAAGAGAAATTTTGCCTGGGCAAAGCAGAGCCTGAACTCCAGAGCAGAAAGTAAAGGAGTGGGAACGGCAGAGAGCAGACAGTGATGACCATGGGGTCACACTGGCTCGAAGTGAGCTGGGAGGGGAAGGAGAAATTGGAGGGAAAACGTAAGGAGGCAGAAGGCATTAGTCCCCGCTGGGGGTTGGCCAGGGTGAGCTAAATACCTGGGCTTTCACGCTTTTGCCCAGTGCCAGGGCAGAGGTGACCTGGACATGTTGCAGGAGGAATCTGCATGGTTGGAGGGAGCCTGGTGCCCACGGGATGCGATCTCCCGGGGAGTGCATGCCCCAGTGCAGGGCCCCGCGCTGCGCGGGCTCCGAGAGCTGCCTGACCTCATGCTCTGCGCCCGTGAAACTGGGGAGTGAGCGAAAAGGAGTCCGAGCAACATGAGCGAACGCAAATGTGTTTCCACTTAGCTGGTCCTCCGAGGCCAAATGATGTAACTCCCGCGAAGCCCTGCAATATGTTGGCAGGAGGAGCCTAGTGACAACTCCAACTGTAAGTTCCTGAGCTAATGAGCAGAAAAGTTGAATAAAAAAAAAAAAAAAAAAGGCTTTTTCTTTGGCTTAACATAGCGATCCTCCCCAGGACTGTTTTCTGAGCAGAGAAACAGCACACTGAAGGAAAATATCCAGCCCCAAAAGACCCTGGCTCCTCTCCTTTTGGGGCAAAGCCAAGGGGTCAGCACCTGACGGGACACACGTTTCAAACCAGCGGAGCTGGGGGTTTGCTCAGCCTGCCAAGATGCCCAGGAGATCCCAGCTCCAGAAGCAGCTCACTGCCATCCTGTTCTCCAGCCTTTATGGAGTTAACCACATTTATTATTACTAAGGGTGGGTTTTTCTGTCTATGTGTGTGTTACCAGCAAAGAATGTTTTACTACAGCTCTCCACACAGCCACCAGCCTCCAAATGGACCATGTTACAGTAGAGCTAAATATTGTGTCAGGGACCATGTGTTTCTCGTAAGATGGGCTCAAGCCACGACTGTGTAGGAAATTGTTTATCTGTCTCCCCCCCCTCCCTCTTTCTGCCTTTATCCTCCCACGGGCCGCGTGGATGGCCGGGGCGCTGGTGATGGGAACTTTCCCGGGGATGCTGGTGGAGTTTTTTTCATAGCCCATGCCTGCAGTGAGGAGTGAGCTCCGGCTGGGACAGCACGGCAGGGCGGCTGCGGGTCGTGATGTCTCCTCATCTTCTGGGTGACATGCCAGCTCCGCTGTCCCAAGGGGCACGGGTGGCTCTCTCACAGGGCTCGGGTGCCACAAGGCACTGCCCCAGCACAGGGCAGGGGCCAGCACCACTGGTGCAGGCTGGCTTGGCACCGCAGATGCCTGGGGAACCTTCTGTTAGAGGGTTCGGATGGAGGCTGCAACAAAACCATGATTCTGATGTACGTGTGCATGTGTTTCAGAGTGAAATCTGGCCAGAGAGGTATTGCCAACCCCAGGGTCAAGGTGGAGATGAACCACCTTCTTTGATTTGCTGGAAATCCCGCTGTCTGCTGGGTGGGTCATAGAGCCAGATGATTAAAGGAGAAGTAGAACAACCTCTCTGAAAATTGTTTTATTGCTGCTGCAGCTGATGCAGAGCAGAGCAGCCCCTCCGGGTGCTGGCCTGAGCTGAGCAGGGTCTGCTGCCCGTGCTGTCGGCAAGGCACCGCGGTCGCTGCGGGCAGGGTAGAGGCTCGGTTTCATGCTCCGATGCTGCACATCCACCCGTGGCTCGGTGCTTGGCAGGGGCACGGTGAGCAGGGAAACCCCCCTGCCCTCACGGAGCAGGAGTCAGCAGGTCTGGGACTTGGTTCTCCCCTGCACTGCTCTGCAAGAGGGCTCAGGGAAACCTGAGCCCCTCATGCCTTCCTCTCCTTATCCATCCATCTCGACGCCATCCCCAAATGCGAAAAGGCACTTTTCCTTTTTACTCTCTCTGCTCTCTCCCGGCCACTGATCTGCACAATAGCATAATTGTATATAAACATCTGATTTCTTTTACTTTGCCTCAGTAATAGCTTGTAGCAACCCTTTCCAACATCTATTAATACCGTGCTATATATTAGATCCAGACTTCAGATCCTCAAATGTGACTATCTTCAGAATAAAGTGGGGAAACGCTGAACAGAGATCAAACGTTTGCCCTCTGGTCAATTTTCAATATAGTATAAACTGTGCCTCCATATAAATTTAGCAAGGGTTCTTGCTTCTAAACACCTTGGACTTTTCTCTCTGTGAGATATTATAGATGAGGCCCGCCTGGATCAGCCTAATGATCTCTAAACATCAGTATCCCGCGTTTCAGCAAAGGCCCGCTGAACCTGGCAGAGCAGTACTCCTCCCACCGCCTTTTATGTAGAGCAGAGCTATAGGAGATCAAGATCTCTTTACTTTATAGGGGGAAAACATGAGCACAAAGAGATGAATTGACTCATCCAAAATCACCCAGTAGCCAGGTGGGAGGTAGAAACCACTGGAGCTGGATGGTGGTTGCTGCCTCCAGCAATCCCAGGACCTGGGGTAGGTTTCTGATGGGAACGATGCTGAGATGCCATTTCGTTGCTTTACATTTGCTCCTTGTAACACACAGGGAGACTTCCAGAGGTGCAGTTGCTTCCTCAGTCATAAAGATTTGCATTTGCCTTACTCTTTGGAACAAGAGGCTTTTTACTTATACAGAAATGAAGCTTTTTCCAGATGGACTTTTTTTTTCTGAATTATTTTGACTTTAGACAGATGTGGGGGGCTTTGCATTGAATGTGGCTTGCCCTATCTCTTACCTACCCACCTGCAGAGGCAAAAGCAAAAAGCATCAAAAATATAGCTAAAAATAAAAGCCACATCTAATTCCTGTTCCTTCCCACCATAAGATCGGATAACATTTGAGCAAGTCTATAAACGCCAGCTCGTGCTTTGGCATAGTTGCAAGGCCTGGCTGTGCCGGCACGCAGAGCACCAGTCAAGAACTGCACCATGCTTGACCGAAGTCAGAGCTAGGGAAAGGGGCAGCACTTTCCATTGGGAAATTATCTTTCTCTGCACAAAAAGAGAAATCTACACAGGTTATAATAACAAAAAGGTGTGTTAGCCCTGATTGTATTGCTGGGAATGAGAAGAACAGCCAGGGTTAAATCTTCCAGCTGGTTATAACCCCTGGGAAGTGCCCCCTGCCCTTCCTTGTTAGGACTTCGTAAGGATACAGTTCCAAATTTTAAAAAGATCATGGGTTTGCAAAAACAAGCTGTAAACCTGTGTCCTCAGCTATATTTTTCTTCCATCGCGCCATGGCATGCACACACCACCGCTAGCGGCCGTCTGTGCTAGGGCTGCTGTGAGACAGTGGTGACTGCTTTGTACATCCCATCGCTCCTGCAGAGCGATCCAACAGAAGACACTTAATGAGTAAAGGACACTGAAGAATTTGACTTGGAGAGAAAAAATGTGTGTGAAGATCTGCTGGGGCTTTCTGGCAGGTTTTCAGGCTTACTAGGGCTGCTAAAAGAGATCAGATTCTTCCTCCTCTTCACCAGAAACAGCAATCAAAGGATTTCCCTGGTTCTGCTTTGCTTCTTGGTGCTGGCCACTGGTCTAAATTGGGCTGGGTGAAGGAGAGTGGCTGTACATTTTTCTGCTGGCTGGATGATGGCTGGGATCGTTAAAAAGCCTGAGCTGTACCAGGGACTGGACCAGCCCTTCAGATGATAACCTGCTTTACCACCAGCCTGTGACCCAAATTTATTGGGCTGCAGCTGGGAATCATTCTCTTTGATCCATCTCTGCTATTAAACAGCTTCAGATAAAGCCGCAAAGCTCATTTCTAGGAAAGGAAGCCAAACAACCTAAATCTTGTAGCTGAATAGCAGTGGGGAAACAATCTTCAAACTGCATCTCCTTACCTGCTTCAAAAGCAAAGCAGCTCATTTTAACACACTACATGGCACCTCAGCAATGATTAAAGTACCTTAAACGTGCACCTTCTTCATCATAGACCCGTCTGCTGACAGGGTGCCAAGTACAACAAACCCAATCAAAAGCATCATCCCTATCATGGATCTAATTGTCATTGTCTTGTTTCCTGAACAAGAAGAGCTGTAACGAAAATAGAGCCTGGAGAAACATGCACATCCTCGTACAGAAATAACTCCCTAAAAGCAAACTGAAAAGCCATAGAGGAGCCAGTCTACAAGCTACGGACACAAAGTGCCGAGCGAAGGAGATAACTGGCTGGTGAACGCTGGGAAATAATACCCTAAAATCCTTCTGAGCCCATTCATCACCCCGGCTTCAATGATCATCTCAGCAATAAATTCCCTTATCATCCTGTTGGAATTTGACATTAATGACCTGCCTGTTATTTCAGAGGGAGATGGACTGTAACCGACGGGTAATTGGTAGGAAAAATTGCTGGGTATAGCAAAGATCTGATACCATCGGAGTAGTTACACCACAAGAGAGGGAGATTAGGGAGCTCTGTTTACCACAAGGGGTTTATTCATCCTGAATAAATGCGTTAGCTGCCCACAGCCTTCCCCTTACGCCCGCATTCCCCTTCAGTGGCATATTAACATCAGCACTAACACAGTTTTATCCCAGTGACTCTGGCATGAACAGCAAAGACACCGCATAGCAGAAGCTGTTGTCAGTGCACAGGTGATTGTAAAAAGGATTAAAAAGCTCTCTCCAAACTCCCATTAGCTTATGCATTAATTTCTGAGTTGTCTCAGGAAAGACAACTGTCATTTCTTAATCATTCACATTACTCAGAATGCTTCTGCAAATAGCTCTGGTCTGCAAAATTTTTCACAAGCAACTTCCCAAACTGCGGCTGGTTTAGGTTTTGTTTCTCTGCTGGAGTGACACAATAGGTTTATTAACATTTTTCCTTGCACCTGCAGGTCAACTTCCAGTGTGTTCTGCCTATGAGCCCATGTTTGTGGGGGAGCCTGCAGCCTTAACCAAAAATAGGACAACTGACATCTCCAGAGTGTGTTGGGGGAGAGCTAGAAGCAAGTCCAGAGGTAAAATCCTGGCTCTGCTACAACGAATGACAGCTTCTCCCTGACTTGATGGTTCTATTCCTTTCTCAAAGCTTTCCTGGTCCTACCTTCCACTTCCGAGCTCACAAGACCAGCACCAGAGCCACAACATCATTTTTTTTGGTGAACACACCTGCTTTTTAAATTAGCTCCCTGGAGTATTCACAAAAACAAAGCCGCAAGGCGCAGTCACAGGAGGACTGAATTGGCTACAGACATACTGGCACATACTCATAATAAAACATCTGCACTATTTGCCCAGGTCTGACTGTAACTTCCCATCATGTCCTGCACCTTTCTGGGAAGAAAGAACTGGTGATGGTGGTGGGAAAATTGCTTCACCTGAGCCAAAGGGGATTTTGCAATCACTTTCACTGGAGGGCTGCTTTTAACTCTATGTATTCCCCATCTTTCTCTACCACCCTATGAGCTCCCCACCACTGTAAGCAGTGATGGAGGAGCAGAAATGCTCCTTTTCCATGCAAATTCTCCCTGGAGGGCCCGCAGGTGGTGGGGATGGCCCCAAAGCCTCCCTCAGATGGAGACTGGCTTGCTCTGCAGGAAGCCTGACAAAATTTGCCTTCCAGGCTCTACTCCTGAGCGCTCAGAGGTGCCAGTCTGGGTGTGAGTGCAGAAGGGCCAGTCCCATGTCTGCTGTGCAGCACAGGGAAACACTCTGCTGTCTGTCCTCGGTATCACCGCAGGATGCCGTGATTTGGGGACAAGGTACATGGCAGCAACACCCTTCCAAACCAGCAAATCTACCAAGAGAGAAAGACTAGCTGGAGCTCTTAACTGCTCTTTAAAACAGTGGTTTGAAGCCAGGCTTGGAACAGAGATGGAGCATCAGACCCCTAAAGAGGGAGCAGACCTTGGAGGGATGGATGGAAATTCTGAGCTTCGTATTGGTAACATCCGAGACAGGAGGTTGCAACAGCCCTAGAGCTGCAGCACGCTGCCCCGGCGCCGAACTGTCCCCTCCGATGGCTTTAACAGCAGTTGGGAGTCAGTTCCCACATCTCTGGAGCTGGTGAGAGGGGAAGGCGCAGGTAACAAGGTATGGCTGTGCCTCTCCTGGAGATGACCAAACTAGAAACCTGGAGGTTGAATTTCTTCCCTACGGCTGCGTAAAAAGCTGTTAACTGCCATGGCAGGAATCGAGCCTGTGAATCCCAGCTCACTGCACTACTTTTCATGGGAGTCTGTTCGTGCAAAGAAGCGTCAGCAGAATGAATTAAATGCCATTGTAGTGGCCACATTCCCATGTGCTCCTTGTGCTCTTCCACTTGACTTACCAATAAGGAAGCCAAGATATTTTGTAGAGATTGTTTTGAAAACATTCTAATCAACTTAATTCATAGCCAGAGCCCTTCCAGCCCACTTGCTGGGCTGGAACGTGTTTAATCCCTGGTTGCCCCGGGTCGATGGAGATGGTGTCCTCCAGCCTGTTCCCTCTTGGCTGCGGCACTATGCCTGGGGACTGGCTGCTCGCTGCTGGTCTTTGAGGCCATGCACAAGAATAAAAATGTTGGTGACAGCCTGAAACAAGCTTCAATTTCTTCTTGCCTTATTGAAAGGCATGTTATTTACTGCAGACAAATTGGAGATGAACACGCCGCAAGAGTCCCGTGAGTTCATACAATAAAACTCTGAATAATCACAATACAATATTCCTGCAAGAAAGGTTTTCTTATCTTGATTTTTTCCCTTTTCTCTCTCTCTTCCCCCCCTCCTGCATCTTGAACTAATCAGTACCAGACCAGGAACCTTCAAACAGATTTGTTTGGATACTTGGAGTGAGCTCATGGTAGCTGGAAGGCTTCTTGCTTTCCCTACAAAAAACAGAGCCCATTTGGAGGGGAAGGAGGGCTCCAGCTCTGAAGTCAGAACCTAATCAGCATACATTGCAAACAAGATGAGAAGTAGAAAGCTGCCTAAAACATCTCTGGCCCCTTCCCTGCATGTCTACAGCAGAACTGCTTTCCCTTCGGCTTGCAGCAGCTGAGTTGCAAATGCCGCAAGGATGAACCCACCAGCTTCCTGCGGTTTATTCTTTACATGTTTGCGAGGCGGCTTCCAAAATAAGTTTGAAGGCTGTCAATCTTGTCTCGAACAGCCACGGGCAATGACGTGTCAGTCTGTTCATCTGCATCAAACGACTGCTCCCCCGCCGCCCTGCCTGGCTTCTTGCCCACGGTGATGCAGCTGTAATGGAAAATGGGGTGTTGTGGGGTGGACTCCTTGAGATCTATAGCAGAAATAAATTGAGGGGCTCATGATAGCTGGTGAGAGAGATCCCCCAAGGGCTGCTCTGGTCTGGAGCAGCTGGGCAGCCCCCCAGCCCTGCGAAAATGCTCTCTGATGCCCGGAGCTGAAATGCAGCTGGGGCTATGCTTTGGGATGGCGGTCGCACACTTGGCTGTGCCCTGAGGAGCAAAACCCTGCCAAGAGGCAGGAGCCGGTGGTGCAGAGTGAGGGGGGTTGCTTTCTGAGGGTGGGAAGGGGAGAGTAGTGGAAACTGAGGATTTAATGTCTTCCTCAGATGGAACTTTCAGCCAATGGCAAAAACAATGGAAAGCCCCCCAAAAACACTAGAGTCCCATCCCGAGGGGCTGTCCCCCTAAAGAGAGGCAGGGATGATGCCTTGGCAGGAAATATGTCGGCCATATGAGTTTGTGAGTCATCCTGGTTGTGAACAACACACGAGTCAAGAGTTGGCTAACGTGTGCATCAGGACGTATACACATATATATATGTTCTCCTTCTGAATCTTTCTCTTTACCTTTCTGTCCCAGAAAACATCCAAGCCGCTAACACTCTGAGGAGGATGACGCAGCAAAAATAAATGTTTTAGTGAGAAACAGAGAAATGAGATTTGCATATGTTTTTCTGGGAAAAATATCAAGTTTTCCCTGTTAGAAAACGAATGTGTTGGAAACCAGCTTGTAAAACTTGGAGCCTGACTCAAACACTGATTTGTCACGGGACTGTCACCTGTGCCTGTTGTTACTGAGGACTCCTCAGCCCTCTGTCCAAAAGGAAAGATTGCTGTTGATATTTTATCAACGGATTTATGGAAGAACAAATCCCAGTCAGGGAAGTGACCAGAGAAGCTTTCCCTGGATTCAGCAGCGGGTGAGGAAAGTTTGTGGAATACAGAATTATCCTCTGCTTGCTGCAGAGCTGTTCCCAGGGAGATTGGGAGCACAGTGATAAATGAACTTCAGAAAGCCTGGGGGTTCAGCTTGGCTAAGAGAAAAAATGCTGGTGTCTATCCGAACACTGCAAACCTGATTTTCCACTTACACGCCTGATTATTAGCAGTAAATGTACTTCTGTTGACACGCCAAGTTTTCCCTTGGATGTCATTCTGTAGGCACACGCTCCTTCGACCACAGGTGATTAGATTTGATGAAGAACCCACCGAGCGAGGTGCTTCGGTGGGTATCAGCGGGAGACCCTGTTCGACCAGCGCAGCGCTGCCGTTTGCCCTCAGGCACCCTGACTGCTTGGCTGAGGCAGAAGAGAGATGCCAGCAGAGACTGCGACCCAGCGGAGACCCAGCCGGTGGGAATCTTCTGTCTGCAAAGCTCCTCAAGTCTGTAAAACTGGGTTGGAAATCTCTGAAGAGGTTTTTGATTAATGTAAATTCCCATTTTTGCAGCAAAGTAAAGCTTTGGTTTATATTCATGTCCCCTTGAGGCTTAATCAGTCTGAGGTTTCCTTGCTAAGAAGTGTGCACAGCTCTTCTTTTTGCTTTCATTTAAGCAGGACAGAAAGCATCCCAGTGCCTGTATTTCTGAAGAAGCCAAGGCCTGAGCCTGGAAACTAGAGCCACCAAAACACAACCTAGGCCATGAGAAGAACAAGGCAAGCTCTCCAGGCAGGCTTCTGCAAACTGCAGGAAAGGAGTCACTTGGAAACTGGGGCAAAAGTTGAAACAGGATTTAATTTTATCTGAATTGATTCATCTGTCCCTAATTAGTAATAGCTTCCCAGTGCATGATGTAAGACTATGCAGAGTTTTTTTTAATGAATAACTTTCAGCTAAGATAAAATATAGCCATTCTCAGATAATTCTTTTTATATGCCAGTAGAGATTTGTGCAAAGATGAAAAATAGATGAGACCCCCACAGTCACACATGTTGAAGACTAAAATCTTTTAGTGTATGGATCCTGTCTTCTTACCAATTTATTGTTGAAAAACCAGTAAGTTTTGCATATCCCTGGTTTAATATCTGTATTTACTTTTACTGAGAGAGGACCCTTAAGCTCCCAAAACTGCACAATGCATGATGCTGTACAGAGGGACGACGCATAAAAACTTGCCCTGACACAGAAGTGCTGTCTATGGTTGTTCTGAAAGTCCCAAATCCAGCTGGCAAAAAATGGTCATGTTTAATGGCACTTCAACAAAATAAATGAAGCAACTAGTTAAATTAACAATCCATATTGTCCAATTTTTCATGGCAACAATGCGAAACTGGACCACGGACTGATCTCGCTCACCTCGTAATGCACAGTCTTTCCCTCTTCCGTATCATTCCTTTGCTCCTAGTCATACCTCCTTGTACCATCACACATATTTCATCTCAGTCCTCTGTGCTCACACCCTTGAAATCCTTCCAGGCTTCTATCATGTCCACTTCTCTAACTCACCTCTCCAAGCCAAGCTATACATCCAGGCTCTAATTCTTCCCCATAAACCAATCCCTCCAGGCCCCTGACCATTTTCTGGTATTTCCATGAGCTGTGCGACTTCTTGCGGGTTCACTTCTCCTCTCATAACATCAATAAAAGCCCAGAGACTTAGACCAGGGTGAGAGGAGAATCAGGTTTCTGGGTTTGTTTTATAACCAGAGCAAAAGACGAAGCTGGGGGATGCTGTGCACGGTCCTCACCGAGCGGTGAAGAACCAGGGCAGGACATGTTGAGCAGATGGTGATTCTGGACTGCAGATGAGGACTAAATTACTGTGTTCAAATCACATCTTTGATACACTTCCAGCTTTTATCAGATGGTTCCACTCAATGTTTGGCACAGCTGATGCGAAGGGAAGGGCAGGAGAGCAATCAAACAGTGTGAGCAGCTGAAGCAGCCCAGCTCAGAAGAAGGGCCCCGTCCCTGGGGTGCTCTGGCTGTCATGGTCCTTCCCCACCTCCCAGGCAGCAGCACGCTGAAGTAGGGGCTTTCTTGACTGCTCCCACTCTTCCAGCACCTGAAGAGCTTTAATATTTACCCCTACGTGTAAAAAATCCTGGCACCCCATAGGCTATGCAGCTTCTGTTCCCTCCTGCCACATCACTTCATGTTGCAAGCAGCTTGCCCAGGCGATGCGATTGTAAGTTAAAATATTTGGGAGGATTGGTAGCATGTGAGCAATTTCTTGGAGTTAAAAGACTCCCTTCCTTGGGGTTTGGCTTTGGATGACCCACGCTCCTAATGCACTCTTCACTTAATTCACCCCTGCCAGGGCAAATGCTCTTATTTATGAGGTCCGTAATCATTTTCTATCAACACGCTCTGAAAATCTGCTCCTTCCGCAAAACATTCCTTCAAGTAAATCTTTCCCCATGAATATTCTCAGTACAAGCTGAGTCCAGGCCCTGCTCAGGGCATAGGAGAGGACTTTCAAAGGACTCCCACTGAGTTCAATTGGCTCAGACCCCAAGTGAATACACATCCACACCCACAAAGCTCTGTTATAAATGGCCTCATATAAGCTCACAAGAAGGAAACCAAACCTTGCCCAAAGTCCTTAGGAGGGTCCGTGGTTATTTCGCCATCCTTTTACTGCACATGGACCGCAGGGTTTTACCTCTCAGAATCAATCTCAGGCAGCACCACAAAGCACACAGCTGAAGGGCTGTGCTAATTTAAAATCCTTCCAGAACACTGAGTTTGGTGTCTTTTTTCTTCCTTAAGTTAAAAGCCAGAAAAATATCGAGAAATGTCTGTGCAGGAGAATCAATCACATACAAAAGAACCTTCTGGGTCCCATGAAAAAGCCCATGTTTTCAGCCTTGGCAGTTTATTCTTCCCCCTTTTGGGAGGCAGCACAGATATGTTTTCCATTTGAAATATCCCAGGGGTCTTGCAGCTCATGCTGAGCCCTCAGAAGTAAACGAGCCACTTTTCCCAGCAGCAATCCCAGCTACAATTAAGAAATGTTATTTTTTTTTCAGCATACCCAGACTGGCACTTGGTTCAAGCCATAGGAAAGCAGAGGCACTGAGTTTATGCCAGAGCAGTACCAACAAATATATAACATGCAAACATCTTTAGCTCAGAGTTTTCTGCTCCATATCTCTCAGCTGTTTCACAGGCCAACTAGAGCTCTTTATCGGTGTCATTTACTCAGCTGTCAAGTGGGTTTTTTATCCTAAAGCCCCACAGTGGGGAAATAGGAACCTGCAATGAACTTGCTTGAAATTGAAACAGATATTTAAGTAGAATAAACCAGTGGCTGGACTGAATAAACACTGCAGGCACTTTAGAAAGAATGTTAAGTTGACATAAGATCTGTTGGGTGAGTTCAAGAAATGGGAGACTTTATGCTGAAGTCATAAATCTTCTGGGTTAAAAAGGGGATACTGCTGAGCTCCGCACCTTGGTGCCTCGCTGGGAGACCAATGCAGGAGGTTTGCTGTCCCAGAGGCTGCAGAGCTGTTGGTACGGGCAGTTGGACTTCTTGCCCATCACAGCTGCTGAGGAGTGTGGACTTCATTGCTCCCTTCTGCAACCGCTGTAGCTCTCCGAAGCCTCTGGCAGAGGGTCCTGTCCACTGGCTGTGTGAAGCTGGGTGTTTCATGGGGAGCTAAGTCTTTGCTGCTAAGCCCTGATACACAAATGTCTTGAAGGACAGTGAAGCCCAGGGTCTCTGGGCCAACAACATGTGTTCCAGCTGGGACAGCCCCAAATGCTATTGAGGGCCAAGGCAGCAATGAAACCCAGTGGCTTTTCTGCTGGGGCTGTCACAGGGCAGCAAAGTTGCTACAGCTCTTGCTGTGTTTGGAAACTATGGTGCCCTCGTATGACCCTGACACACTCTCGCCTGTCTCTGCTCTCCTTTTCCTCTGAAACGCAAGGACGGATGGAAGGGTGGATCTGTGCTCTCTGGGTCTTGGCTCCCGATCAAGTCGGAGCAGCCCTGTTGATCTGAGGGGCAAGTTGGAGCACGTTTCCTCCAGGCTTGCTGATGCCGGCAGCCGTGGGAGGTGTGAATTGCCTGAGGGCTGAGCTCTGCATGGGGCACCCAACCAATTCCCAGCACCTCTCAGAGCAGACTGGAAATGCTCATAGCCCCGGATAGCTTTTGGCCCTGTACTGAATAGAGCAAAACCTTCTGCAGTACTGAAATCCCATTTAATGTCTTAGCGATGTGGTCTTAGCGGTGTCATCGGGCAGTGGCTTGTCAGAACAGCCTGCTGTTACACAGGTGGTTATTGTCACTGCACAGCAGCCGGTCGCAAAAACATGTGTGGGCTGGGAAGGAGATGTTTTCATTTTTTTAAAAAAAAACCCTGCACTTATTAAAGACAGGTTTTCAAAAACTGGATATCACAGGAGACCATGGTACTAATGTGCCCTGTGATGGATTGCCTGGGCTGGCAGGACCTGTGGCCTTTGCTCGGCCAGACCTGGCAGCCAAATGCCTTGGGAAGGTTTGGACATGACTGCAGCTCTGCCTCCATCTGCAAACCCCATGTCTTGAGAAAGTAGATCATGTTTCCTGGGGAGTGGGCTGATCTCAGCAAAATGCATGCCACGTCCCTCCGTGGTACCTGCAGGGCCAACCAAGCAGTGGTCCCCAGGGTGAGAGCTCACTCTGGTGTGTCAGCCTGTGCTAAAGAGTTGCACATGTTTAATATTTCTGGTCCCTGCTCCAAGGAGAGGGAGAGAGGAGCTGCAGAGAGTACAGCAATATTTTTTCAATACATTCCATATGTTTCCTCCATAAGTCAAGATTAAATAGTGGTGCTGGTCAGAATAAAAATAAGCCTGCCAGCTGTTCTGCTGCCTTTGGAGGAAGAATGAGCCCTAGCAGAGGCTCTGACCTGACTCGAGAACACATTTCCATGGGGAAAAGTGGACTTGCCACTTATGCTGTCACTGCCCTCGCTGGTGCTATTGCCTTTGCAAGAAGGACGAGTCGGCCCTGGCCCCACCTGCCCGATGGAAAACCCTGAATTTTGGTGCTGCAGCCTGGAGGCCTCGCGTTGTCCTTCTCCTGCGGCACGGCGTGGCATTCCCAGGCAATACGCGACGTCCTTCGGATCCCCCAGCCCCGGGCCACCGCAGCCCAGTGCGCAAACACAAACATAGCACGAGGCTCCCAGCTCACGCCTCGGCACCCGCAGCCAGCTGCCTTGAGCCCTCGGTTATCACCCCTCCTACTAGCGCACACCAGGGCTGCAAATTACTTTTTTTCTGTTTTCTTCCCTTGTCTTCTTACTCCAGCAGCAGTATTTCAGTCTTGTTACTGTCACCACTCCAGTTGCTTAGCTCCAGACTCTGCAAAAGCCATCGCCGAAGATGGCAGGTCTGCAGGGAGGAGGAAAACCCAGCAACCACCAAGGGAAGGAATTTGCTCTCTCCTGAAGGGCGCACTCGGTATAATTATGCCAGCCAAATGTGCACAGAAGTCCTCAGTAATTGCTATGTTAATCACTTCACATGTGTGGGATTTTTTTAGGCTAAAGTATAATTACAGCTAATTGCTGTTTGATTTTGTTCCTGTTTATATACCCATTAAAGGAATTGTTGAAATGTCTTTGCTAAAAGACTTTCTTCTTTCTTTTTTTCTGCTCCTCTTTTTCTTAAATCATCCTGGAAAAAACGGGATCATGTTGCAACACTCGGACTTCATGAATGGCCATTAGCTCTCCAATGATCTTACAACTAAGAGCCATATTAAGCCCGCAAGAGCCTGATGTTTTCCCAGTGTTGGGAACTGACAGTCCTTGAATTTGCAGAACTAACCAGAATTTGCAAAAGATCTTGGCTGTTTGTTAATGAAACCCTTCTGGGCTAGCGGCTGAGTCTGAATTCATGTGGGGAGATGGGAGGATCTGAGCTGTTTGTTGCAAGCAGGAGAAAAGGTGCTCTCAACCAGCTGTTTTGGTGATAGAAATAAGTTGCATTTCTGCTGCGTGCTCCCCATGGGAAACTGGCCCAGGTGCACCGTGTACAAAAAATACCTCCGATGGCCTTTCTTTTCAGAAGGGGCCAGCGTTTTGGAGTGTCTCCTTTTTTTTTCTCTCCCTGTCCTGCATTGATTTTACATTTTGCCCATCTGCCAGAGCCAGCAGAGAGAGAACCGAAGCTGGCGGGGCTGAAAGCAGGCCCAGGGATTCACTGGGAGCATCTCTTGGCATGGCTGGTACCACTATCATCACTGATTATTTTTTCTCAGCCCTGGTTTTTAACACAGTTGTCCCAGGGCACAACTTGGAGAGAACTAAACATCAGGTGTGCTCAAAATTTGGGAAGTTATCATGTTCTAATTGCCTGAGGCCAGACAATTCCCTTATGATTTCATCAAAATATTTATACATCTTTCAGCCATCCTTTGGGATGGCTTTTGCAGGTTTTATTTTTCTATTGGAAAATTGGCTTTATGTGAAGGTGCTGAGCAGGTTTGGGGAAAAGGAACAGAAAGAGTCAGGTTTCCTGTCCTGCGAGAATCCCCCATCCCCATCCCCATTTGGAATGAAAAACTGGAACTGGGAATGATCCTAAAAGGTGAAAATATTTTTTACTATGTCCATTGAAATGTTTTAAGTTCATTTGGCATTTGTCAAATAAAAACCACACAAGACACATGGACAAAAAACCCTTTTCTTATGGGGCTCTACTATTTCAGCAGTCATTTTTCCAGGAGCTTCTCCCTTACTGCATACTTCTCCGGGGGCTGGAGCACTTGGCAGCAGCTCATGGACATGAGGTGGGCGATGCTCGATAGAAAAGCTGCTGAAAGAAGGGCTGGACAGGGACTTTACTGACTCCTTTAAGCACATATTGGAAGAGGTGCCAGGGGAGCATCTTACCAGGCACTCCTACCTCACCGAAATGCAATGTTCCTCTGGAGGAAGGAGAGGCCGTGGCTCATGAAGGCTGTAATATTCTCATTCCTGAGCATTGTATCCTTCAGAGGGGACGGAGACCACATGAAAACAGTCTTGACTGTGGTGAGCCACAAGCCATTGCTCCAGTCCCTCATCAGCCACACGCAAAATTCAGAGCAGGGAGTGATCACAGAAAATGCAGGATTATGTTGCTAAGGGACTGGATGGAAAGAGCGGGCTGGTGCCATCACAGCCCTTTGCCTTGAAAACAGGGAGCTTATTTGCTCTATTTTTTTTTTTCCATTTTTTTTTTTCGCCCTTTCTATTTGGCTTCTGCCTCTGCTCTGAGAAGCCAAATTAGCTCATGGTCTGAGGCTCCAGAACTGAACATAAGCAGAAGCAAGATTACATGGGCTTGAAATAGAAGCAGAACTAGAGCTGTTTACCATCCTGTTTCACTTTGACACTTCAAGGGAGCAGGAAACAATTTCAGGGCATGGGCACTCACACAACAGCCACCAAAAGCACATCTGTAAGCACAACTGTTTCCTGTGTGGCAGATGCTTTATGGCTGCTGCTTATATCCACTCCAAAATGCTATGGGCGAGGACATCACCTGCTTCAGTTCGGATGTCCCACCACATCCGATGGATGTTAACGAGATGATTTCCAAGGGCCTCCATCGCTTTCCCTGACGAGAAGATCAGAGCCCAAATCTCAACCAGGAATGTCTCACTGATGCAAAATTCGTTCAGGGAATACAAAACAGAGACTGAAAAACACAGTATCCCAGCTGACTGCTTGTCCCTAATTAAGATCCCTTTGAGCTGGTGACTGCATCTGAAAGCTGCTGCCCCTCTCAGCACCAAAGCCTGCATGGATATGTGATGTATTTTTAACCAGGCTCTTCCGAGGAGGATAATGATACGGTGGTGCCTCCTCCCTGCAATTTTGTAAAGTCTCTGCATTTGGAAGATGATTTCAGCCATGGTGCTTACATGCTAAATAGCAGGCGGAAGAAGAATGAGCTTTTGATTAAAGTATGTCTAGACAGCCTTCTGTATTTTTAGGTCTTGATTTAGAGGACCCAGGTATGAAGGGATTTACATCATTTCCAAAATCTGATCTGTTGTTTCTGATGGTGGTAGGATAGTTCTTATGGTCACCCCTCAATTTTATCAGCAGTCTCAGGACATTTGGTGTTTTCCTGGTGGCCCCAATGGCTATGGAAGAATAGCTGCTTCCTTTTCTGTAAAAATAGGAAATTCTCATCCTTAATGATCCCGTGATGGTTGAAGTTTGGGGTGGGGAGGGAAGTGGAACAAGACTGCTATAAAATGGGATATTTTGAGCCATCTCATAAATTTTGAAGGCTTGGGGTTGCTATGCCTGTGGAGGAGACCTTTCTAGCTTTCAGACCGCTGTGTAGCTTAAAATTCCCAGTCCGGAGCCCAGGACTGCCAACAGCCTGCAGAGTTTCTTTACCCAGCATCCACCAAACCCTCTGAAGAGAAACGCTGCAGGAATGACTGCCCCAGGGGACTTGATGTGGCAACTGGGTCTTTCCATTTGAAGGTCAGCTTGTTCCAATTCAAGCCATGTTGGCAGCATCCTAAGGTCCCAGCAAGTTTGCTGCCAGGCCAGGAGCTGCTGTCGGCAGGACACGTTTTCTAACCATGCGAACAGACTCAACCTAAGAGCAATTTACTCTGCCTTTAGAAAAACATCAGGATCCCAATCAGCTGTGCTCCAGGTAGGTTTGACAGCACAAAACCCACCCTGATCAGTGGAGGCATCAGGTCCACATATACTCCACTGCAATTATCTCTGGCACTCAGCTTGATTTGGAAATCAAGTTACCTAATAGCCCTATTATTTAAACTTGTTGAGCAGACCAAAAGTTGAGTCTGCAGTTTCCATCCACCAACAATCAGCTTGAGTGTTTTTAGCATTTGCACCACTCAGCCGCGTGTTTGGTTACAAAGACCTGAAGCAGTGGGAATTCACCGTCAGATGCAACTTGATTGAAGGACTCTACAATTATTGGCCTCTCGAATGCAGACACAGTCAATAGCCAGGGTTAATTTTGCTGGGAAAGAGGAGCTGAAACTCTTTGGACTCTGCTAAGAACAAAAAGCGACATTCAGGCGTATTTTGCAGAGATCTGGAGAAAACAGGCTCTGGAGTGTTTGGGTACAAAATAACTTCTGACAAAATCTGTTTCTCCTGCAGAAGAACCTGATTTGGTGAGGCACGAAGCTGGTGGGGGCAGGACAGCTTGCTCAGCACTGCAGAAAGCAGGTTTCCAAATGACCATTTTTGAGGGCTCTCTGGTCTGGTGAACTCAACAAAGGAAAAGGAAGGGAGCCATTAACTGAGACATAATTAAGTTTAAACTAATTCCTAAAAGGGTTCAAAGGACAAAATCAGAGGAACTTTTTGGTCCTGGAAGAGGAGCCAATTTGCAATAGGTCCCATGACCAGTAGCATTAAAAAGATGACAGGATAAGAAAAATAAGAACTTCTGTGCCTTTTAAAATCCTCTGCTCTGTTGGGCTTAATGGCTCTTTCTTTTCAGGAAATGCTTCATCCTATGAATGTGTAACCAGCAACAAGGATGGCATTGCACATCTGGAATAACGCTTCATGACAGCCCTGTGGAGGTGGTGGGACTTGAAAAAGTTAATGAGAAACACAAGCTTGCAAAAAGTGGGTGGGAAAGAGGGTTAGAGATACAGCAAAGTGGTTTGCATTCAGATTGCAGGAACATTTAATGACTCAGTGTGTGCTGATTTTTGAGCTAGAGATGTTGTCAACTCCTTAATGATTTCTCCATCCACGGGCCTATTAGGATGGGTTTAATGTATTTAAGATGTGAGTCACTATTCCAGCCCTTACAAAGCAGAGAAACCCAGGGAAAAAGATGAAATGGGTCCTTATTATGCCTGTGGACCCCAGGAACTCTTTAACTGTGTCATCTCAGGGGTATCAGTCAAAACCAGTACGGTATCCCTCCCAGTGCCACACCACGATGGTGGCTGGGCAGCCTGTGCCACAAGGTGAGGTTTATTTTTGGATCTGGGTCTCACTTTCGAAGGCCATGATCCCTGTTCCCATTGCCCATCAGCATCCTAGGCTTCTTGCAGCCCGGGACCATCCCAGTTCCTTGGATGAGAGTTCATTTCAAAGGCAGACAAAGCTTCCCACAGCTATTGTCCTGTGGCTGTCTGCATATTTCAGCCCTTCACTATCCCTCCTCCCAGCAAGCGTCTGATCAGAAGCTCTGAACTTCATCTGAAAGACACAAATTAAACTTTGAACTAAAGAAAAAGACACCCCCCCCCAACCTTTACTGAAATACTCTTTAAAAAAAAATCCTTATATATTCTAAACTCAAAAACATCTGGGTTTCCAAGCCTCAGGAAATTACAACTACCCTTCTGGAAATAAAATACATGTTTGTCCATATATCACATTAATTAAAACCCATAATATGGAAAGAGGCCGGTAAAATGCTTTCCTGATGGCTGGCAGATTTGCATAGCAATTTATCATATCATTTATTATTATTATTATTATTATTATTATTATTATTATTATTATTATTATTATTATTATTATTATATTCTTTTTCTTCATGTCAGCTGTGTGTAGAAAGATAGTGTGTTCTTTGCTGATCAAGACAGAAAAGTACCTGGTCTCATAGTGATCTGGTTATTATTTATATGCCCCCTCTCGCCTTGTAGGCATGCTGACTTATTGATTGTACCATGTGATTTTAGCAAGGAAGAGATTTTAAATGGAATGATGACACTGGTGATTTACAAAAACAAGCTATGACTGAATGAAGAAGACAGCCACTGGAAGGGCTGTGGTTATATCCCCCGCTTCTGTCTCAAGGACAGGTTCCCATCTGCCTCTGTTAAGCAGTGGATGGGGTAAGCCCTCAGAGATGGAGTCTGCTCAGTGCCACCGTTCCTGCTTCTCAGCCGTGTTCCTGCAGCTCCTGGCCCCTGCGCGGGATGGTAGGAAATGCCACATCAGAAACATTCCAGCTACTGGGGAAAACGATTTGGGGACTGGGAAAACTGCAGACTTCAGTTGTTCTTCGTGGGTTTTGCATTTTTTCCTAGTGAGGTACAGCGCACGGAAAACCATCGTACACCATGTGGTCAGCATTTTTACCATAAACAGAGCAGTTACACATTGTTAAATTATTATTAGCTTAGCTACCACTGGGAAGGTTGTCTTAGCCTCCTCCAAAAGGACTAAAACAAACCTCCATTGGTTGCACAAGCTCTTGACTAGTGGTGTGTGAGCATGAATCCATGGCACTCCCATAATGTGCACTGTCTCACATCTGTCCTCCCAGACACTGACCCTTCTTCCTCCACAGCCAGGGGAAAGAAGCCGGAGCAGGCATGCCTCGTCAGAGGAAATTATTTGCAAAGAGATGGGTTGAACTTGTGGATTCTGAGCAGAGTCCAAATTGTCTCAGACTTCAATGCATGCCTTCATTCCCCAGTTGTGTCAGCCCATCCTAAGTTGAAAAAGTCACTGCCAAAGGAAATCTGGACCCAAATTTTGAATTCCAAACTCTGAAGCTGGCAATATTTGTATCAAGAAATATGACAAAATTAGGGAAGTTTTTCATGGCCAATTTTTTCTGCCTGGATACAGCTCATGCCATTCAGTGATGCCAACATCAATACTAATTTTGTGGAAGATTATTACGGCATTTTGCTGTGTCTATGCCACAGGAAAAAAGCATTACTTTATCAGGAATGGTCTGTAGAAAGAGCACATAGCAAATCCAACTTTTCATCCTCATCCAAGGGGCATCAAAACAAAGTTAGGACTGGAAGCAGCTGTGAGTCTCAGCCTGAACCTGGAGTGACCATCCCGCTGCTCGGGGAGGAGGATTTCAGCTTCCAAACTCCTGCCGAACGGAGACTGCCAAGAAACGTGGCAGTCTGCAGCGGTAATCTCCCTGCCATGAAGCTCTGTCCCAGCGACAGCTGGTAGCAGTGTGTTCGGTCACTAGGAATTGCCACTGGATGGGAATGTGTCCTGTATCCCAGCACCAGTTCACTGACCCGGGCAAGGATTTCAGGGCTTCAGCTCCCTCAGCAGCCCAGGCAGGCTTCATTCTCTGCAATTAACAGCTCCGTTACTGTCAGCCAAGTAACTGTATATTCCATATGAGAAATGCAGGAGATCTTGTGACAGCTACCTCGTCTCACAAAGCAGGGGATGTTGAGTGAGACAAAACATCCCATTCCCTCGCCTCCCCTGTTAAAATAAATGTCATATACTGTGATCAGCCCCTGTGTTCATGCATGCAGCCAGCAGGAGAAAATCAAACATCAAAAGGAAAAAAAAAACAAACCTAACAGGATATTGACATCAATAGGAGTTCTGTGAATAGAGATGAAATGTAAAATTGAGTTGCAATCCGGCTGATAGAAGTTAAAGACACCGTTAACCCTTGAGCAGATCTGCTGCTGACATGAAAGGCAGGAGGGCTGTTAAGGCTCAGGGCTACTTGTTCTTACATGGGCACCTGGGCTGTGCTTTTCTCAGGAATCCAGAGGGAATTTGGCACCCAAATTCCTTGGAGAGTTAGACATGTAATGCCATAGGTTCCTTGGAAATTGCCACTTCTCTTTTGTCACTGCTACAGATCCAACATGTCAATGGGGAGAAAACCAGTTTCCTTCATCTTCCTCTCGCCATAATTTTTCCATCGCTTCTTTCCTAATGGAAAGAACCATCTGTTCCAGTGATGAGGCAAAAGAAGGATGACAGAGGAGAAAGGGAGCAAAGATGCAGGGCAAAATTTTCTGCCAGGATTTTTAGTTTGGGATAAGAAATAAAAAAAACACTAGAAGAAGTTCCTGATGGAAAATTCCGAGTAGCTTTAATGTCACAACCTCTGACCTTTGGCCACGTCATCCAAAAAGCTCCTGCAGACGCGCTGATGTATTCCCAGCACTGTGGCCTGGGCACCAGGTCTGGATTAATCCACCCTTGCAGAAGCAAAGCTCAAGTTGGGAAATCAGACCCCAAATCCAATTCTGGGGAGTCAGCAATCCAACTCCGCTCCCACGGCTCGGACACCCCAACTGCAGCCCCTGCCCACAGACCGTGCCCTAATGGGACATGACCCCTAAGTGCAACCTGAAACACATGATGTTCATATGTATCCTTAGAAAACTCCATGTATTTTCTTAACATTTTTTTATTTGTTTACTTTAAGAAATAATCAGGCGTAGAGTTTGTATTAAGGACTGGCTTTTCTTGCACATTTTTATCTGACAGAACAAAGGGGTTTATTTCTGCAATGAAGAAACAGCAAAATAACTTGTAAAGGCACACTGTAATTCCATCTATTTGAAGTTGTTTCTAGCGCTGCGGCAGCCCCAGATAACTTAAGAAGTTGCAAGTTCAGAAGGGATTTTTATCTCGCTGCCTGGAAGCGCATCGCCTTGACTTCATGGTGGAATCTCAACATGAGGTTGTTGTTTAAATAACAGGGAGCGAGAGTGGTTGCCCCGGGACCAAGATTGCCCTGGGATTTGGGATGAAAACCTGGCTGTCTGGCAGGGAACCCCTCTCCCCAGAGTAGATCCATCCCACCGGCTTTTCTCCCATGGACAAATTTGGGAGAGACTCACAACCTCTCCACCGCTTCAGGGGACCTCGGCACAAAGCGTAGAGCAAAGCCTTGATGGAAGAAAGGAGAATAACTCCACGCTAAGGTTTCCTGGACCATGGCAGGGTGAGCAGGTCCCATCCCTGACACAGACAGACACATCCCCACCAGGACTTGAGTTTGACTCTCAATTGCTCTGTCTGCTCAGATGATGCCAGTTGTTAACCAGCACCACTTGCTTCGCCTGAGCTGACCGGGCTGGTAACTGGAAGCAATGAAGCAAAGAGGCCACGAAGGCAAAGGGCTTGTTATTTAACGTGTTTCAACCCCTGAGCAATGCACCCGTCGGCAGGCCCATAGCGTTGTGCATTCAGGAGGGGAAAGGCAATTTGCACCATCACTCTGAGCACCAGCGCTCGGCAGCTCCCAGTGTGCCGGCGCTTGGGGCTCCCGGGCCGTGACCGCAGGAGCCGAACCTCTGGTCCCCTGTGCTGCAGGCATAGGTGCCTTCAGGTTTTGCTGCTGCTTCATTTCAGGTTTTCAGCTTGCATTTCATCTCCTGTTTTATAGAAACAGCCTTAATTATTCCCTATTGCAGCAGGATTAGGACAAAGTTGATTAGCTGCAGGTTTTCCTGCATATGAGCTCAGGCAGAAAGCAATTCCCATCCGTGCAATGCTGCAGTCCTGGGCCTTAGCAAGCACAGCAGTTGGGTTTGCATTTGAACTCCACTAGAGACAGACCTTTTGGGACAAAATGTGCGTGCCCCCTGCCAGGAGGGGCAGGCAGGAGGCTGCGGGTGCTCAGCTCCAAGCAGGATCAAGCAATGGGTGCATTACCAGTCCGGCTCTGCCTTTCGGACGTGGGATCGCGGCCATGCGGTATATCACAAAGGCGATGACACAGGACATATGGAGCTGTGTGTTTCAACATACATTTTCAAAAAGCTATTATTTAATACATTCCTTTGCACCGAGTAATGCGTTGGAAAGGATCCAGGCTTGGGGATGTTTCTATAAACACATCATCTCTTGCTGCTCTTCCACCTCTTTTGCTGTGAGCTGAAGGATATGGTGTTTCCCTCTCTTGCTGTGGAAACTTTGGATGTCGCTTAAGATCTTCCTGGCCCATTAAAGCACAATCTTTCATTCTTACTCAACTTTCAATTCAGTGTAGTCCACGTCAGAAAACCTCACCGTCTGTGGCGTTTCATATAGTCTGTGCCTGGAGGAGATGATTTCCTAGAAGCAGCCTTCTATTTCTCCAGCTATGAAAACATTCCCAGTACATCCTGTATGTGGAGATGATTATATGCAGCACACACACACACCCATTAGATTGTTTATTCTAGCTTTTTATTTGTTTGAATTGTTACTAGAGATAAGTGACATTTTCTCACAGAGCTTTTTCAACCAGAAAATGCAGGTTCAAAGATAACAGAGAGCTTTGAATATGTGTATTGAACCTACCTATTTCATCATTTAGGAAAAGATAAATATTCAAAGTTACTTTGAAAGAGAAAGTTGTTAGAAACAAGCTATAGATCTATATTTCTATAGAACCAGTGGGCAGAAATACATGATATGTTGAAAATATCAAATCCATTAGGTTGGGGTTTTTACTTAAAAAGAACAAACATTTTAAAGCTTGGACTCAAACCTGGATGCTTTGCTCAAACCCAGGCAGATGTATTCCAGTTGGAGAGGAGGAGGTATTCAAAACAAAGTTTGATTGTTTTCCCACAATTTCTAAACTGCCAAAAAGCCAAATCAGCATTGTTTGTTACAGCATGATATTCAAATCCACTTTTAATTGAGCCTGAAACTACCACAGTTGCTTATTTCCTACAGAAGAAAAATTCGGTGTTTATGGTGTGAAAAAGCCTTCCTTGACTGCGCTGGGCATGAATCAGCTTCTGTCCCCAGCAGCGCGGGGATACCCAGAGCATCCTGAAGACTCTGCTGAAATTGGGGATTCAGCAGTAAAACTCATTGAAAAGTATTAGTTTGGTCTGTAAAATACAAATCTTTTCAAGAAAACATGTCTCTCAGGGAAAAATTCTGCTGGGGGGCTCTTCCCGGGTGCAGGGTAGGATAGCCAGTGGAAATGGGAGCCATCCCAGAGCACATACTGGGAGCATGGGTGAGAGCCCCAGTATGTGCCTGGTCCAGGTCCAGTCCCCCTCAGGGAGGTCTCACAGGGTCCATCGGCCTCATTTTCTCCTCTTGGATGTACTCAGCTTGGTCTAAAAAGAGACAAATCAGGTAGAGCAAAGACCCTGGAGCAAAGGACTGAGCTGAGTCACCCGTTCACTCCTGTGCTCTCTCCCAGCAATGCAGCGATGGGTCCCCTTCTCCCTGCGAGGCGGATCGAGAGCAAATGTCACCGTTGTGACTTTGCTGCTGTTGCATTTCTTGCTCTCCTGCCAGCCCAGTTCAGCAGTTTTCCTCATGGCAAAGAAATCTTTCTCACAGCCTTTAACTTAGATTTTTGGTCAGGTTTTCAGAGCTTGTCCTTAATAATTTGGGCTTTATTTTCCTACCAGTTTCTGGCTCTGATCCAGCCCATCATATCTGGAAAGAGCCTTTACTCAGCAAGTCTCCACTTTTTCTTTTCCTGTGTGTGTTGACATTCTCCATCTCCAGGACAAATACCTTCAAAGCAAAGCAAAATATAAGAGTTAATTGGAAGTTACAACGCAGAGTGCCCTCCATGGACACACAAGTGACCATCGCTGCTCTGAATTCTTGGCCAAATTACCCAGAGTGAGCAGCTCGTGCTGATGCTGCACCTTTGCCTTCCTGCTCATGCAATGGGCTTTGATCACATCTGCAATCCTGACGACTTTCATCTATTAGCGATCACAGAGATTCTCCCACAAGCTAGTGAGCATAAAGGGAGAGGGTGACTTCACTGATCCTAATTAAGAAGTTATAATTAACACAAACTCTCCAGAATTAATTTTTCTGCAGTATTCAACTGGCTCTGCTGCACCAGTAACACAGGAAGCATCCCCAATGCTTAGGATTTACTGATGCCATCCATAAGGAGGGGATGAATGAGGGCATGAACAGAAGGGATTTTGGCTTCTTGGAAGAGGATGTGCAACAATTAATTCCCAAAGTATAGATCATTGCCTGGCTCTGCCTGGACCTTTGCTTGTGTCCAGACCAGGTCCCCAACAGCTGTACTGCAAGGGTGTGGGAGAAGGCTTGTCCCCTCTTTCCTTGCCCTGCGCCATCCATAGGTATCTCAGGAGGGCATGGTGGCTATTTCTCCTCACAACTGGCCATCACTAGGCACCAGAGGGGAGTGCAGTCATTTTCTAGGTAGCCAACAAGCAGAGAACTACACAAGCCCTGCTCATTGCCCATTAGGATCTGTTTAATTAGACTCAGAAGAAATGGACAATAAGTTAGGGTCATGTTTCTATTTTATTCTAAAATTTCATTAACGTCTTTACATCCAAGCAGAGATAAGCAGGTTCTGCTGTGTTTTATTCTCCTGTCGCAAGCATGAAACATTGCTTTTAATAGATCTTCATCTTTTTCCCCGGAAATACGGATTGAATATGTGTAATTAGAGCAAAAGTCACATGTCTCCACTCAGAGAGACATACCAATAAATGCAGTTTGTGTTCGGAGCAGTCTGGAGTTAAATCTAGGGGCTGGATGGAGACATCTCCAATTTTATTCTAAATGCTAATTGGTGTCTGAGAGCCCTTTGATTGAAGTAACAAGGAAAAAAAAGTGTGCACAATTTCATCCAATTTCCAGAAAGCACTAGGCTTGAGAGCTGGACTCCCAGTTTAATTTATGTTGTGAGAATCCTCCACCACATAATGCCTCTGTTTCCAGATATTATTAACAGAGCTGGAGTGTCCTTCCATGTGTTCTGGTGGAAAGTAACTATAAATCAAACATGCTTCTGGGATGATTGCAAAACCTCCATGAAACTTGACTCACAGTCTAAAAATGTGCTTGTGGAATGGTGGTTGCATCATGTAGGTGCTGCAAAGCAAACACAAATCAGGGAGCCTCCTCTCCCCATCGGCACTCTTTCCTGCAGCACATTGCCACACATTTCCTCCCCAAGGGGTTGCAGGACACTGAAAGTGCATCTCCAGGAACTTGCAATGCTCCTCTCCATCTCTGCTTCCACTGTTGCTTTTCTTAGCAGCAAAAGAATCACTGGAGCTGGGATCAAAGAGGTTTCTTTTAGCTCCTGAGCTCTATTGCTGCAGTGGAGGAGAATAAAAGAGAAAGGAAGGGAGAGGAGAAACACATCTGGAGGCTGGTGCATGGCAGCTTGGCCTTCACTTCCAGTGAGCAGCGTTTGGAGAGGAAATTGCCTTGTGGATAGCTGATACGAGTGTTTGCTCAGGGGGGAGCAGTGGGCCTGGGCAGGGAAGGGAAATTCCTGAATGCCAAATCAAATACAGGAAAAAGAATATGGATTCCGCAAGAAAAACTATCCACTGGAGAGAGGCATGAAACAGCCAACTGCTGGCTGGGCGCTGGGGATGGGCACCTGGGTGGTGGTCTGAGGTCCTGGTGTGGAGCATGTCCTGGTGTCCCAGCATCCTGGCATCCCGGTGCAGCCCTCGGGCCCACGCACGGTCCAGTGCTGTGCTTGGGAATGTAGGCATGGCCATTTGGCATGGCCAGCTCCAGTCTCATGGTTTGTCCATTGCTGGAGCCATTCTGCACCATCTTCCAGCTTCTTTATGATGTGGAACCAGTAGTGAGGGAAAAAGAAAGGAAAAAGGACAAACAAAACAAAACAAAACAAGACAACACTATTTTCTGTGACCGTCCTCTGGCCTCTGTTTACAAAAAGTCCTGGCATCCATAACGATCAGGTCTTTGATTGAACGACATTTTAATTTTGGATATATTAGAACAGCATGTTCTCCATGAACAATCTCAGCACAGAAAGGGAAGAGGAGGCTCACAAGAACCTCTTCAGCTTCAGAGTCACAACATGTGCCCCAGATGCCATCACGACATCTTTGATAGGCAGGCCAGTTGATTTAAAAGAGGGCAGGGGGGTTCAGCTAATTGAAACCATTGTGTTATGATAACCAAATGTCCTACATCTTTTGCATCTCCCATAGATGGCAATGCATACTGAAAAAACGAAATAATAATGCTATGTCCGTTTTCGGGGAGAGATCAAAGGATCTCCTGGAAAGAGGAGCCCAGTTGTCCCTTGAATGCATCTGGGATGCAGACAGCCTCTGGAAAAGCCTAGTTCATTCATTCACGAGGCAGAGGAATGCTGTCTGGATGCTTTGAAAAGTGCATAGGCTGGTTGAGGGAGGAAAAGGCTCTGTGTAAAGGAGCTGTGGGATCTCAACATAGCTTTTGTGGCCAGCCATGCCCAGGTGATCTAACCGGTGTCTTGCCCTCCTATGGCAATGGGGTCCTCTGACCGCACTGTGCATTTCAGCAAGAGATACAGCTGGTGCTGTGGTACCCTAACACTGACTGGGGCCTGTAATGAGGCAACCAGGGAGTAGGAGATGCAGTGTAGCAAACAGAAGAAGAAATAAATTCAGTGATATTGGGAGACCAAAGCTCCCTGTAATTCCTGGGGTACTCCAGGGTGAACAGCATTCTCCAGACTAATCGTTGTCTTTGGAGAATTAAGCCCCAGGAGCCAATGTACTCCTTGAAAGCACCTTGGCAGAAATGTATTTCTTCATCCCGACTGTGGCCTCTGAGGTAGCTCTGCCCACGCTTGCTTTCAGCTTGAATTCGGACAGGAGTCGGTGGATGCAGTGAAGCTTTCTCCACAGCAAAGGAGATGCTGTCTGGATGAATCAGAATCATCCCAGCCCTGCAAAAAAAGGCATGTCCCTCTTGGGATCGCCCCGACACGTTCCTGTGCAGAACATCTGCTCCTGCACACCCAGCTGCTGCTGCTGCTGCTCCCACCGGGGCTGCCGCTCACCTTCCCTGCTCCCGGTGCTCTCGCCTGACCCGGACGGCTCGGCACTGCCAGGAACCACTTATGCAAGGGCTTTTGGCTCTTTTACCAGGGAGATATCTCCTTTATTTATAAGTTATCACTGCTTCTGCAGTAAGGGAAATGGCAGTGCCCGAGAATCAGATGGTCTGAAGGAACCTTGCTGTGCCGCTAAAGGGATGGACCCGATTTCTCCCCCCGAAACGGCGAACAGCCGCCAGCGTAACTGCAAACAAAGCTCAGACAACCTGAGTCCTCTTCCCCTGCTGTAACCATGGGACCAGCCCTTTCCCTCATCACAGGATAAATCCTGTCACAGGATAAATTAAAAATAACATGTACATAATTAGCGTAAATTAGAAACAGAATATGGAGGGGAAAGGAACGATTCGTTCCTCTCGTGCAATTTGGCCCTGCTCTGGATGCCTCCAAGGATGCCTCTGTCCCTTGCTCATGAAGATAATTCTGAGGAAAAAGGGGTGAGTTTTGCTGATTTTGGAAGGCATCTGTTTGCACCAGGTGGTAAATATATATTTTTTCATTCTCCTGGGACAATGCCCCGTGAATCACCTAACAGGGCTTTATGGCTTTCTTCTGCATCCCCTGGCAAATTTCTGAGCGCAAAAACTCTGTTTTGTTTGCATTTATAATAAGGCATTTGGAAACATCTGCCAACGGCTCAGCTTACCAACCAGACAGAAAGCCCACTTTCATTTACGGGTATTTTAAATACCAATTAAAATTACAGACCATCTTCTCCTCTTACTTCCGCAAGCAGAAGCATGGGGTATGGCCTCTAGAAATCCAGAATAACTGAAAGCAGTTGCTTCTATGCTTCGTCAAGCATTATTCTGAATACAGAACATAACAACAACAAAAAAACTTTATTAAATACATTACATTGAGTGGATAGTTTTGCTAAACATTCATGAGATATTGGAAAATTCAACTCCAGCCCTCATGTTTCATCAGCTGCAGCTAAATGCTTCAGTACAGATGGACAGAGCCCAGATGGCAACCTCGTCTGTGGAATTTGTCTCTGCTCTGGACCATATGCTGCTCAGAAGTAAAAAGGACGCAGAGCTTGCTTTGAAGCTTGGTCTGTGGTGCTCTGTGGGTGGACGGGTGCCACATGGAGACTCAGACCTTCTCATCTGCATGTGACCGACCTGTGAACTGAATCCTGGTGACATGGCAGGGACGTGGTGCTGGCAGTCCCATCACTGCGTATTCGTGGAGACCCATCCTACCCGGGGTGTCCCAGGGAGCCGTGGACATTCACTTTGGGACTTTGTGTGCCGTTACTGGAACAGTGAATAAGACAGATGGTGGTGTCCTCAGGGCAAGACGTGCTTTTAGGTGTGGAGTCAGCAGTGAGAAATGTTTGGTAGTTTGGGCTGAGCACTTAAGTTTTTCTTTCTAGAGAACGTGTGAGCTGAACAAGCATCTTCAGCAACACTCTTTATAAGTCTGCAGGTGAATTTTGTCTCCTCCCTGAAATGCTGCTGCTCTGCATGTAGAAATTAGGCTTCTTTATGCCTTCCACATTCCCATGACATATTGTTGTTGAAGGTGCCAAGCTTTGGATGAGTAATATTCCCCAACTGTGCATCAGTTTTATCAACACCTGGTTAGCCAACCAGCAGAATCAGTGTGTGAGGAGGATGAATAGGGCTCCTAGACACATGCCTAATTGCTAAGACTTAGTTTTCATCCTCAAGTCTGCTGCGTCTGGCTTGGTGCATGGTGGCAAACTGGGGACAAGGCTGCCTTGGTTCAGCTCACTTTTAATGAGCCACTCACTGAGTCCCCAGATTGGAGAAAGGATTTGGGGATAACAAGATGCAAGTAGATGCTTGATAGAAGCACAAATGGCTGTTGGAGGAATAAACAGATTTAATCAAGCTGTGTTTGCTCAGCAAGGTGTGCCATGACTGATCCCTCCCTCCTGGGCATGGAGTGCAGCTCATGGCAAACTCCAGGAGACCTTCTCCATCAGCACCATCTTCATGGCACCGCTCTCCTTGCAAAGGGGAGTGCAGTACAGCTGGGTGGCCTCCATCCTGCGCCACAATTCCCTGGGCCCCAAATCCCTTCCCTGAGCAGGGACCAGACAAGACCTTCAGAGAGTCCTGTGCAATGATTATGTTTCAGAAACATATGTTTTTAAAGGTAGTAGATGTTAGAGAATGCCGTTTGCCAATTCTCTTTGGTTTAACCACTGCTCTGGGAGCTTTTCCCTTATTTACTACCTTCGAAAGCAGGAGCGTGATATCAGCCTTCATGGAGATGCAGTCTACTGATCCCCCTTTTTCATACTTCCCTCGCACTACACGACTTTCTCCCCTTCCCAACCCCATGGCATCACCATGGGCACTTGGATCTGGGCAGTGAGGGCAGGGCTGGATCCTTCTCTTCCCACTTTCACCCTCTTGCACACGCAGCTCTGTGTATCTTTTCCTTACCATTTGTTTTTCCTAGATATACACAAGTTTATCCACAACCATTTCTACAGTTAGAGATGTTAATTTGGCATCATACATGGAAAGTTTTAGACATCTGATCAGAATCAGCACAAGCTTCTGGGAGTTGCTTGCCAGCTGAAGGAAAAAGAAAGGGCCGATATTAAAAAGAAGCCTTTCCTTAATAAACATATGTACTGCAAATATAAACACTTAAAAATGCTATTAACTGTATCAGAAAGTTCTGATGAATCAATAAAGTGTGGAGGTGAAAGAGTCAAGCAGAGGCAATGAAATACAAACTTCGTGTTTTCTCCTTTGAGTGCCCTGACAGATCCAGGCTTTAAAAAGCTGCCTCTCAATCTGCATGTCTGATTTTCTACGTCCAACTTACTGTGTTTGCTTTGGGCCTGATCCAAAGTCCTTTAAAGTCATTGTCATGGACTGGGGTGGTGCTTCCCCCCCAGCATTTGTTGCTGCAGACGCTGCACGAGCTGCAGGTTGCTGAGCCATCGCTGTAGAAGATGCCTCCAGGAGGGTTCAAGCACCCAGTGTTGCTCTATGAAGTGCCACCAGCTGTTCAACAATTCCTGTCATACAGGAGTCCAGAACAGAGGAGATGAAAGCCTCCGAGCTGACCCTTCCTGCACACCTTCATTAGGTTTATCCTAGACCAGGCACCTAAAAAGTGGGGCCATAAGGGGAGTTGCACATCTGATCCCACTCCAACCTTGCTCCCACTGATTTTAGAAGCAGTGGAAGCAGAAACCCTGGATTCAGGTGGTTCACTCTCCTCCTAAAGAGAGCTTGGTGACCCTGTGAGCTCTTTGGTTTTTTCTTCCCTCATTTTTTTTCCTAAGGCACTCAGGGTTTGGCATGTCTGGAACTGCAGGTGCAAAGCTTTGAGGAAGGCTTGCCAGCAAAAGACCATGATCTTTGCAGAGGGGATTTGAGTGTCTTACCCATCAGCAGGAGGACTTTCCGGATCACAGCAGCTGAACGTGCAAAAAGCACAGTGCTCTCCAAATCACAAGCAAATGCTCCAGGGACAGCCAGAGCTTGATGCTCTCCTGCATCGGCTGCTGCAATCCTGGAGCGAAGCCCACCCGTCCCTGGCTCCCACCCACTCGTACCCCCCCAGCGCCTGAGCCCTCCCTCCAGGGCATGTGTCAAAAAGCCACCTTCATTTTCCTGACATGCTTTTCCTGCTCCCAGGGCTGAATTAACACTAAATGAGACCCAGATTCCTCTGTAATTAAGGGCCTCTGTTCCACATCAGCCTGTTACTGAAGATCCTCCTCTATCACAAGGGAACTTGCCTGTTGCTTCTCCTTCTCCTCCTCCAACCCCAACGCCCCCAGCTCCCTCCTGCTCTTTACATCTCCTTGTCCTGTTCCCCTGGGATCCAGCTTCATCTCCTCCCCTCCACTGTCAACAAGGGATGTGAGCACGGAGGGCTGATGGGTTTCTCCCACCGCTTCCCCTGTTCTTTGAACTGAGGACAGAGCACATGTTTTTCATGAATGAGAAAGTAATTTGAAGCCATGTAAATAAAAATAGCAACAACAACCAAATCTAACAGAACAACCCAGAAAAAGATGCTTGGGAATGGTCAGAAATGCTTGTTTTCTCTTTTCCCATGCAAGTTTTCTTTCTTTCCAGCCTTTCCATCTTCCACACTTTCCAGCTACCAAAGCTTGAGAAATCTCTAGAAAGGGTTGGCCCATGGTGGCCCAAAAAGAAGTGAAAAACCTCTCCAGAAAGCTTCTTTGCAAGACCATGCTTCTATATGCCTGCATTTTTGCAGTTTGTGGTAGGACTAGGGTTTGTCTCCTCTGCTTTAGCTCCAGCATACGTGTTCCTGGCTCCCATGGAGGCATCACTGGACAGCCCATGCCAAACAGTGTGCCAGAAACTTGACCTTCTCATGAACTTCAGGGCTATTTTCTAGTCTGCACCCAGCTCCTTGCAGGCAGGACTGTCTGGCCAGTGGATTCTGGCCCTTTTGCATGGAAAATGAGATGTGTCGGCCTGCACGGTCAGGTGGCTTGCCAGCTGTGTCCCTAACAGCACTTCACAGCCTCCTCGTGCTCCTCCCTTCCTTGTTCAATGAGTTTGCCTTTGCTCATATTCTCTTCGCACATGGGTCTGCAATGAGGGGACCTCTGAGATCGTCCTTGGTGGCCTTGGGCCAGCTGGCTGACCCCCAGCTTTCCCACTGCAGCAACCAGCATGCTCCTCGACACAACAGAACTTAATGTACGACTTTTTTTTTTTCTTCTTCTTCCTCTTTCCAGAACTGCTCAACACTTTACTTACATCTTTCCCCATTTCCCCAATTTTCAGTGCAGGGTACACAGTGATCCTTACCCTTCCCTCGCAGCAGCTGGTTCTTGCTTAGCTGGCTAAGGTCCAATTTGTACTGAAGCTAAACCCAGCAATGCCTCTGACTCAAATCAATATTATCTACCCCAGCCTAAGGCAGTTTATGCTGATATTAATAACAACGCATCAAGTTCCAGCACTAAGGATTTGCATTAAGCTCACCGCTCAGGACTGTAATTGAATTTCTTAGCAACTTCTGCTTCGTTCCCTGGGTCGCCAACATTTGCAGAGGCTCCCAAACCTCATCTGGCAAACCCCACCATGCAGTCCCTTCTTCCCTCGGTACCTGTAAGGTCAGGGACAACCTCGGTACTCCCAGACCACTTCCCTGTTTTTTCTGCACTTACTGCATCAAAGGGAGATCTCTGGTTAAGTGGTTCTTCCAGTTACCCTATTAATGAGCCTTTTAATTAGTATCCTTTTTTGCTAAGTAATTGCTACAGCGTGAGGTCCACTTGGGAGATGCAAATGAACTGGAAGCAGGATGTTGCAAGGTAGTGGAGGAGCTGAACGCTGCTATTAATGCCTTCTGACAGGCTGCGTCAGGAGGAGCAGTACCGGCCCTGGACAGGCACGTACCTGCCGGGGATCGTGCCGTTTCCCTTTGCCACCACGCACCTGCCGAGCAGCCCGTCTGCCTGCGATGCCGATGGCTCGCAGGCAGCTGCCTGGTGCTTGCCTTGCCAGTGGCCACTGGCTGGTGCTGAATTCACTTCACTGACCTGGAAAGACATTGCACATGAGTGGAGTCGTTTGAGTTGCAAAAAAGGATGCATTTTACCTGCGTGAACCATTGCTTTAGGCAGAGGCCAGGTTAAGCCACAGAAATGAGAAATATCTGCAGAGCGGATGCTTTTCTCAGCAGAATTAGGTTGAAGATTCGTACTCACGCAGCTCTTTCAGGCTCCACTTTAACTTCCCCTTACCTCAGGACAGCATGAATATGGATATTACAGATGTCACTGGTCTTCAGCGCACACTTGTGGAGGAAAATTTGGGCAAGCAAGTGAGCAGGCATGCCCCAGGCAGCATGCTAAATCCCAGTCCTCACCAGGATCTCATCTCATTTACTGACAGTCTGCTTCTTTGCAGGTCTAACCATACCAGCCTTATAACAGCCACACTGCTCACGTGCTGAGCTGCCTCTTGCCCTTGAGCCAAGCAACTTCTGCTTGCAAGGAGCTGCTCAGCACCGCCAGCTTAGGGCTCGGTAGGTCCAAAGTATGATTCCTCCCATCACAGTAGTTGTTCTGCCAAACTAGGAAAGCAGCAGCCTGTCGCTTCTGGGAAATGGCTGAACAAAACTCGGCCAAAGCTGCTTTTTGCCTGAGGGAGGAGGATATGCCCAAAGGGGCTGCTCCTTTGTGGAGGCTCAGTGGAGGTTTTGCACAGTGGCCACATCCTTCAACGTCCACAAAACAAAATGCACCTCCACCAAAAGGTACAGCAAGAAAAGCCTGACGGACTTAATTCTGCCCAGGCTGGCTCCCTTCCCAGGTTTGTCTGGGTATTTCATGTGCACCACTGGATCATTGCAATTTTGCTATTGCTTCTGAGGGCCCAGCCCTGCTCCCATGTGTGTGCTCCTGGGCTGGCGAAAGGCCATGTCCGAGGTCCAGCATGGAGGTGCAGCTATCCCTGCCTCAGGGAGGCCGGGGTCTGGGACAGGAGGGGTTCCCAGGCAGCAGCTGGGCTCACCAGGGCTGAGCACCCTGGCAGGCCCCAGACTGCCACAGCAGCCTGCTAAAATTTGCAAGGAAAAGCAGAAAGAAGGGTCTGAAACCCCACTGGGGAGCTAGGGCTGGCAGCGCAGCTGCAGGTAAAGATCTATTTGGGCAATTTCCAGCTTAGCGGAATTCTGCTGATGCACAATAAATGGGGACCTTTGTAGCAGCACTGTTCAAAGCTCTCAGCTTTAAGGGCACGTTTCCCCAGCACCATGACCGATATTTCCTTTGCCAATACAGCGGGTTCCCCACGAATCCCCATCTTGCCCCTCTCCCGGAAGGGGCATCCACGCAGCCATCAGCTCCGCTGCTGTTGCTGCCTTTTATCCTCTGCATCCCTGAGCAGAGCTCACAAGTGATGCTTTGTACTGGAGCTAGAAAAAAATAAAAGAAATGTGCTCTAACACACGAAAGAAAAAAACCTCATCTCACCCCTTGTGTTTTTCCTGGAAATGTCACTGCCCTTAATGCATCAAATAATTAGAATCACTTCTCCCCTTTTGTTTGCCTTGGCCCTGGCAGCTCACGTTGAACAGGCCAACATAAACCTGCGTGCACTGCAGGAATTTTGGGCACAGCCTATTCTGCAGCGCTGGGCTCAGAGGGAGAATGACTCCAAAAAGCCATCGCCCTTGCTCTGCTTTGTGGGTCCAAGCAGCTACAGGCACAGTCGGTTGCTGCTCTGCAGAGGAGCCAGGAGCCCGCTGGCCAGTGTCCTCCTCCATCAGAAGACTTGATTGCAGATGGATTATTCACTCCCAGGGACCCACCTCTAAAAAAACCCTTGACTCTGGCATCAGGGAGGAGAAAATTGGGAAAGGAGTTTATATGCATGGGAGATTTCAGCTGGGAACAGTCAGGGCTGAGGAACACGTGCTCAGCTCGGAGCTGGCAGAGATATGTGGGAGAGCGGTGGGATGTACCCAGCAACCAGCCTGCAGCAAAGAGCAGCTCCTGTTCCCCTTCGCCTTGCACAGATGCTGCTGCTTTGTTTATTTTGACTGTCTTCTCCCCCACGCGCAGGTCAGAACAGAGTTTGGGATACGTGGGGTCAGGCACCTCCTCAGGGTGGCACTTGGGGGAGAAGGGCCCACGGGAGGACCCTGATGCTGAATGCCAGGGAGGAGAAGGAGCAGCTGATGCCCATTTTGGTGCAGAATTGTGTCCACCGCAAGTGGAAGGTCTGAGCGCGATGCTCATGGTTCAGGTGGGTAGATATCTCCCTGAATTCCTGATGGGACGTTGAACAAGTTGCTTTGACGTTGTAACTGGGAGTGTGGAGGAAGGTCCCTTCTCCTCTGGGCACCGTGGAGGTGACGTGATGAGGTGGCAGAACAGGTCCCTCACAAGTGCTGGAAAACCGCCTGTCCTGGGTGAGGTGGGTGTTGCACCACAAATCCACATGCAGAGGAGTTGTTCAGCACTCCCTTGGAGCCGATATGTCACCCATACTGATCTGGACAGACAGACGGACAGCAGAGCCAGCATTAGACCCAGGGAGGAGCAGGCAAAGGCAGCAGCACGGACCCCACACACTTGGCTCCTGCCTGCCGTTGCCTGCCTGCTCCCAACACTGGCTCTGATGGCAGGTTAAATATATGTCAATAGATTGTTAAATAAATACACTGAGGATTAGCTGTGCTGTAGGTATAGGCCCCTTTCAGATTTGCTAAGTTTCAACAAGTATGTTTTCAATAATTGGCTAATATTTTAAAGAAATGAATAAAACCTATGCCACTAAATCTAGTCCTCCTCTTATTAGAAGACATTTATTTCATGCTCAAAAGCATATGTCTTTAATATGTGAAGTAAAACAAAGTAATATATAAGGGATCTCTTCTTAAACTTGAATACGTGTAGTCATAATCACAATTATTAGCTACCATCAAACATACACTAATGAAACAAAGAAACACTATCGTTAGTAACTTTACAACTGGATGTGCTTAAGAAATAAAGACAAATAAGGGAATTTCCCTGTTAACAATTTGAGATTTCACAAGACAGAAGGATCAAATATGTTGAGATGCTTCTGCATCTTTGAGGAGATTTATAGACAAAGCAAACTGACAGATTTCTTAGGGAATTGTACAAATGGTTTTGGAAGCTAGTCTTGCTCCTGATTCCTGGTGATTATATTCTCTTGAAAAACTAAAATTGGACAACTACCTTGCTGCTGCTGTCATCGCAGAGGTACACTGATCTGTTGTTGCAGAATTCCATTCACTTGCTCATTTATTTGTACAGAGGTACCAACACTGCCTTTTCTCCAGTGGAGAAATAATTGTCCAAATTCTTGGTGAGAAGAGCCACGTGGTTTTCAAAAGATTTTTGTCTAAGAACGCAATCAGCTGAGGTCAGTCCTGCTCTCAGAGACCAGAGCAGAGCTCTTAAATATTACTCAGGGAGTTATTTTTGTATAAGAGGAAAGAAACTGGCCCTAGCTGTGTATACCTTCCTAATGATCTTCACAGCACTGTCCATCTTAGCTCTTCCTCCTCACTGCACCACCCTGAAACACATACAGAAAATAAAAGCTGAAAATAGGCCATCCTTTTCTTACAGGGAGTATAATTAAGCCTTGGAACAGATTCCCCAGGGATGTAATGCATCTCCAATTGCTTGGAGAATTTAAATCAAGGCTGGGGTGGAGATGCTGCCTTGCTCAGAGAAAGCTGCATGCTACGGGTGAATCCCCTGGGACCCACCGTCGGGCTTTGGGGTCTCCAGATCGGCTCTCACTGGGATTTTGGCAGCTCTTTGGACACCACCAGACTCAATTGCTCTCAGTTCAGCTTCCAATGTGACGACTTTTGTTAGAGGGCCAAATCAGTGAGACTCCGCGGATGCCGGTTACCAAACCCACTTGCTGTTTTGCCTGGCGTGGTTAACAGCATCTGTGTGGGACTGGGAATAAACTGGAGGCAGCCCAGGCTGCTCCGTGGGTCTCTCGCACCGCAGCTGGGTCCTCTGTGCTGTGCCTGCTCATTTTGGCCTGGAGCTCTGCTTGCAGCAGAGCGGGGCCAATTGCACCAGCGTTTTCTCTTCAATCGAGCAACACCAAGCTGCCTGGGATTTGGCCCAAATAGAAAGATAGCCCTGGCCCAACTGCAGAAATGAGTTTAGAAAACAGCTGTGCCCCCCAAATCAGGTATAAACCTCCATGCTGAGAAAATTTATTGAGATGAAGGACAAAAGCAGCCCCCTGGGGAAGCTACCCGCTGCCCTGGCTGCCGCAGGCTTCTCTCCAGCACCCCCATCGGCACAGGGGCTGCAGCGGGTGCCGCTCCGGCTCTCACGGCTGCGGATTTTTTTAAGACTTTGATGTCAGCATATGCATTTCAAATCCCCACCTTATAACAGAGAGAGAAAATACCCGATGATATTCTCTGCTTCCAATTTCAAGGACATCAGCCCTCAGACTTTCTGAGCCGAATGTGCTGCCCACGGATGCCGTACAGCTCCACAGGTTTCAATATTGCTGTCACCAGCTGAGACTCTGTCTACATCAATTCTGCTTTCTTATTTTGTTTCTAAGCTGGTGCTTGAGCTCTTTGGCTCACAGACAGATTTTCCCTTCCAAGATTTCAGTGTTGGAAGACTGTTTCCCTAATTCCCAATAGTTTAAGATTATCTCTAGCCAACTATTAATCAAAATCAGAATCTAGCACTGCTTGCTTGTGCTGTTGCACTTGAGCACATAAAAAAATCTTTTTCCTCTGAAGAAACACAGTTGCTATTTTTTTAATTTGACTCTGGTTCCTTTAGCACCAGCTCCTCAGACTCAGAACAGCCACATTTCTCATTCAATACTCAACATCATACCAGGATGCCACATGGACCAAGGGATGCTTTAAAAACACCGGTAAAACAAGCAAACACCAACTCAGGAAAGGCTTAAAACAAGCTAGAAAACAACAAAGAAACTCTCTTATTTTCCTTTTCCACAGTATGCTCCTTCAAGTGCGGAAGAATGAACTGCCTTATAAAAATGTGACATATTGATAGGCAATTAGCTCGTGCGGTGACATGGGTTATAGAGCAGAAGATGGATTTTTACAGTGCCTTCCATATGCCATGTCTCCAAAAGCCTTCGCAGAGAAGTGCGGTAGATGCCACTGACTTTTTAGCATCAGTAGCTGGAATGGCCCCTTCTGCTTCAACAGCGAGTCATGCAAAGCCTCCTGTTTCAAGCCCAGTTGCAAAGAGGAGTCCCACAGGTCCCGGGGCACAAGTCACAGGAATCTCCTTACAGGAGAGTCTGGCTCCTCCACCGACCTGGTAGCAAATTCCAGCTTAGCCACACACAGGGTTTGTGCCTGGGGTAGGGATTTTTCCTGTTTCCCATCTCCTGTTTTGTAGTTAAATCAATTCTTAATGCCAGCATGCCCTCATGGCAGAGTAGCACCCAGGGACTTGGCACTTGGGTAGTTGCCCTAAATAATTTGTTTGAGTGCATGAAATGCTAAGAGGTGCTCTCTGAACACTGCACATTTGAGAAACGTTTAAAATGGAACCGAAATTGCTAAAGGAAACAAGCATCCTTCCTCCCACACCAGCATCTCATTGGGACCGCTTGGCACTGAGCACAGTGGAACTGGCCGGTGACTCCACTTCAGATTCCCATCAATCCCCAATCCTCGGTCAGGAATTCCTGCTCTGGGTGACCCTGGATGAGGTCCAGCTGGATCCAACTTTTTCAGATCCACTGCAGACCCTGTGACAGGGGATTTTTTTTTTCCAATCACACTGTCTTCTGGTGGGGCTTACATCAGCTCAAGCTGGCTCTCTATTTTAGCATCTCTCCAGGCTAAAAAGAAATCACATTTCCACAGCAACAAAAACCAGGGAAGCCGGTGCTGCTTTGTCATATCTAATTTCAGGCAGCTCTTTTCCTTAAGCTGGTCATGAACAAGCGAGGATAATGTAACGCGTAACTTGTTTCGAAAATTATTCTCCCATGCTGAGTCCTGATCTACTGCTGTCTGAGGCACTTTGCTCAATAGATTACAGCACGATGCCAGCTCCGGCTGGCAGACTACACAGGAGTTGCAGCCACAAAACTGGATGTGATTTGCATTTGTCCTACTCACTCCGAGAGCTGTCGCAGGGGATGGATACTGCTCTCTAGCTGGCACTCGATATCTGCTGAGGAATCCCATGTTATCACTGCTGTCATCTTCCAAGCTGCATGTTATACAGAGAAGGAAAGCTGCCAGGTTGCTCTGCAAGCCAGTAGGTATTCTTGGAGACAAAAACCTGAGCCTGGTCCCAAAGCCATTGTTTAAGCTTTACTTGGTTTTTATTTCCTTGAGAATTGGACGCTCCTCTCCCTCTGTCAGTTCACAAAGCTGCAGCCTGGATTGGGCCAGCTGCGTCCTCTGTTTCAAACCGAGGACCAGATCCAGAGCTCAACAAAGCCAGAGGACTGGTGCCTGTGTCACCAGCGTCTTCTGGATCAGGCCTGGAGCAGAAGACGCTGTGTTCAGGCTCGGCAGCTCCTGTCCTCTGCTTGCTCGTGCCTGTGGAGCTCATAACAGGAGAGCCGGTGCCCAGAGCCCATGGGCAGCCCCAGCGCCAGCCCTCAGCTCAGCCTTGCTTTGAAGGCAAGGTGTGCTTGGGCCTTCTGCTGGGGAAGTTTTACCAAGGTTTTATAAGAAACCCTGCTGAGAATGGAAAGTTCACATAAAATCGTCATATAATAACCACGAGGGGCTCAATTTATAAATGCACTGTCTGCTGCAATAGTTCTGCCTCCTCTATTTACCAGCCAGCAATTATCCTCACTTGAGCTACTTTGTATTTAGCTGCTCCCCAACTGAAATGAACAGGAATGGCATTTGCTTGCTGAAGTATAAAATGGAAATCTCGTCTTTGCTGAGGAAGCACCAGACAAGCACCAGCTCTGGCTGCATCCTCCGCTTCTGAGCAGCGATGTAAGCTGGGCACGGGCTCGGAGACGGGGCGAGTTTGTAGGGCACGTGGTTATCTTTTGGTCACACCAGAGACACAAAAATCCTGCTTACAAACCTAGGTTTCCTAAAGCTGAGGGGCAATTTTGAGCGGAAAAGAAGTCTGTAAAACTCTCCTGCCATCGTGCTTCATTGTGCAGATCTGGGTATGTAAACTGTGATTTTTCGTGATGGGGGACACAGACAGATCACTCCAAATCTAACATCAGGCCGGCCGCTTGCAGGCCATTGTACACAACCTGGAATGGCAACATAAGAGCCTTCAAGAAAGATGGGTACATCATATTTTATCTCCACAGTGGTTTGTTCACCAGAACCTGCCGCAATTTGGGAAGTAGAGAAGCAGCAGCTTAATAAGGCAGTAGTTGGAGAAAAAAAATGTTATCAGTAAATCAGTAAAATGTTATCAGTAATCAGTAAAACTCTGATTAAAACCAATAGTACCCCAAGGTCCCCTTCAAATGCTGAAGCCAGTCTAAGACACAGTGCTCTTAAAGATTATTATATCAAAGCTAAAATAAAAAAAAGATGGTTTTGTGGCAAATGGAAAACACGGCTCAGCAGAGAGACAGGGAAGCTGTGGATTTTAACTGCGATGGAGCGGGGCCACGCACTTGCCGTGCACCGCAAGGCTACGGCCCTGGGCGGGTTTGGAAGATCAGCTGCTTGATACATGGGGCCAAGCAATGACGCAGGATTGGGAACAGTTCATATATGGATCAGCAGCTGGAGGCGTCAGGGGCCAGGAGCCCACTCTAGGTCCCTTGTGATCCACCAGCCCACCTTAAACCTCTCTTGAATTATCCCATGCCGCAGAGTGCACCACCCTGTGCAAATCTGTATACGTATGTATATGGATGTATGTTTGGCCAGGATATACAAATGCTGCAATAGTCTTTGGAGATAACTGCGTGTGATCTGTGCTGATAGACTGCTGGAAAAGGATCTCAATTAAAAAAAATAAAATGTTCCCCTGTCTGCCCCTATTACCATCCCCTTTCCCACCATCTGTTCCCGGGGGGTACGTTCATATCCCCCCGCTCCCTTCAGCCAGCAGCCACAGCAGTCGGGTTTGAGACGGGCACTGACTGCGATGCTCCACTGCAAGCCCTGTCCAGTTCCCCAGCTGTAACTCCTCTGCTCTGTTCTGCTGGGCTAAACAAGCTGAGCTGCTTTAGCAAGGGAAGGTCTTCATCTGCAGGTGATTCCTCTCTTCTTCTCCTTTATTAAGGGAAACTGGAAGATTCCTTGTGGACCCACAGTGCTACACATGCAGTCAGAGAGAGCTGCCGGACCAAAATTAGATGCGAGTTAGACAAGCGAGATAAGGAGTGGTAGAAAAGAACCATTCGCTCATTTGCAGCCAAACAGCCCAGGCACGGAGCAATTAAACAGCTTGACAAAGGTCATGCAAAGAACATGTGGCAGAGCTGAGAATGAAATCCAGATCTAAGCCTTTAACCACAAGGCTGCTCTCTTGCGTGTGCTGCTACAGCACAAATCGTAATTGCTCCTGAGCTTTGTCTTGTTTCCAAATAAAAGTATAAAAGCTGATGGGCGACCTTCATGCCCCAGTCCTGGAGAGGACACGTGTGTGCCCTTGCAACAGCAAACAGCAGGGCTGCAGCCTTCACGCTGGTCTCCCTCTTCCAGGGTGACTGTTTGGGGCTCTCCAGGCTGGAGGGCTGAGCTCCAGCAGGGAAGAGCCAGACGTCTGTCCGATGGGAGCTGCTGGGGGAGGCGGGGGCTGGAGGGGCACGGGGGACGGCGACCATCACGGCACTTGCTGTGGCTGCAGCAGAGCGGGAGGTGCAGCCCAAGGTGCCAGGGAGGCTCTGAACCCTTCTCCGAGGACGTGCTCCACCTTCACATCTCACCTACGTCAGAATTACCTCATGTTCATAACTCCAGCAATTTCCAGCTGGTGCAGCCAAGCCTTTAGCTGCTAAATTAAAGTTTCTACCTCTCCCTGGAGAGTTATTTTCCCTCCATTCTTTGTATTAATAAATTAATAATAAAGTATTGTGCTGGAGAGACACAGTGGGTTCGGCTCCAAGCGTGGCAGAGCGAAACAAGTATAAACATCAGCTTGTTTATAAGCATGTCTGTCTGCAGGGTTTGGGTACCAGAATTCAAATCCTCCACTCAGCACTTGCCAGAGGAACTGAGAGGTGTGATGGATGTTTTTACAGGAAAGAAGCCTCCTTCTTGCTGCCCACACCATGGCATAGCTTATCCAGCCAGGCAGCCAAGCCCTGCTCCGTGGTGGGGTCGGATCCCTGGCACCCTCTCCCTGTGAGTGCTGACGAGCGCTCCCTTCATCTCTTAAAGCAGGGATTTCTTCAGTGCAGACCCACAAAATACTTAAAGCCTGATGCACCCAGGGCAGCAAGGCTCTTGGGTTCCTCACCACTCCACAGTGAGGTTTGCTTTGTGACGGAGCCCTGCTTTGTCCCTCTGCAGTACGTCGTAAGTCATGTCTCCAAAAGTAAACACAGTCCATCCCCCCACGATAGGCAAAGCTGGTAAGAAGCACGGGAAGGCTTGAGGGCAGTGGCCAGCTATTTTCCTAAGGGAAAAAACTCCACAAAAAACTTTTTGGAAACCAAGATCTCATCCCTTCTTCTGTACGGGAGGGGACATGAAGAGGTACTTCTTAGAGATGTGGTTTTTTAGTCACCAATGATCAAATTCTGACTTAAACAATCGTATTCACTGCTAGCTCAACATCTAGTCCCTCATCTCATTTATAGCCCTGGAGGGAGCAGCAGGCAGCTGAAATGTGATTGTGGTAGGAAATTTCAGATGCAGCCACTGACCAGCGGGTCAGGGCTTTGATCAGGCACTGATTGTGGCACCTGACGAGTACAAATGAGTTGGAGATTAAGAGAATGACTGAACATATGGAGCCTGGCCTGTAAACTGGAGCCAGCCCCCAAGTGGGATTTTTGCAGCTGGTTCCCATGCCTGTTTTCCGTGTTCCCACACGCAGTTGGTGCTGCATGAGGGTCCTGCTTCCCACCTGGAGGGATGGGGACCACCTGCCCCAAACACACCAAGTGCTGAGGTGTGTGTGCTTAGGCACAGGATTATATATCAGGTAGGGAGAAGGCAAAATAAGGGAGAGCAAGTGGACTCTGCGTCAAGGCTCATGCTTTCCGTGCTTTCATGGCACTCTACGACGAGGCATTGCTGCTGGTTTCCTAGCACTAACCTAGAAAAACCAGCTGGGGCTCAAGGCAAGGAGAAACCTCTGCCTCACTCCAATAACCCCGGCCTCAACAGGCAGCTTTGTGCCAAGGGCTGCTTCTGCGATGGAGCGAGGTGGGCTCGGGGTGGTTAATAAATCCCTGTAGTCACTGCGTCGGTGAGTTAAACACACCGACACACAATAAACAGGGCTGGCCCACGAACACTGCAGATCCATGCAGATGTTATCATCCTACATGTGGGCAAATGTCCATTAGGACAGAACATAAATAAATCGTCCTGCTCTAACCATATCTCTGGTTTCTGTTGTGATCCAAGCTCCGATGCCAAGGGACATCACACAGTTGTAAATACAAATGGAAAACTGCGCAGTCTGCAATCTGTTGGTTCATTACAGTGTATATATCGTTTTATCCATTAACCTGGGACCTGGTTTTGTAATCACCACACAAATCTCGAACTGGATGTTGATTTATGATGGTGCCTTTCCGTGCTTTACAAGAACTACAAGCTGACTACATAAAGGGATTTTTTTTTGGCATTGTAACATGCAGCCATCTTTGGGCTGCAGTGTAGCGGGGGTTTAATGATGTACAGCAAAATGGCTGAACGCTGAAACATGGCAGTTGGGAAGGGAAGAGAAATGCAAAGGAACAGACACTTCTTGAACCTGTAAAGCTGTGACACAGTAGCAGCTACAGAGTTGATATGCCCCGAAATGTCACTGTATGATGAATTATACATATGATGTTAGAGAGGAAAAGTTGCCATGAGTTGGTTGGAAATAAAACACAATTCTGCGTTCATTTACACCGCCGTGGGAATTCGTGTCTGCAGAAGGCGCATCCCTGATGCAGAAATTAGCCAGGAAAGCGGCGGCTGACACCTCTGCTCTCCCTCGCAGCACAGAAGTGCCTTGGTGGGAGCAGCCCTTTTTATTTCCCATCAAGAGAACTGCAGCAGAGCATCTGCCTGCCCGGTCCAGGGCAATCGGGACAAATCCTACGGCATGTTATCCTGTCCTGCTGGCAGAGGTCAGGGCTCCGCACGGGGCTGCTGTGCAAGCCCTGCTCTAGCAGGGCAGCCACTGCTGGGGGAGAAAGGTTGTAGGACAAGAGAGAAAGATTTACAGAAAACACCTTGGAATAGCCAAGCTTAGGAAAAAAGCAGCAGGAGGTTGAAGTTTCACATTATTAACAGCTGAGCTCACAGCTGATCCCAGTTCTGGGTGATTGAGCAAAGCAGGAGAGGGCTTTATTAGGAGCCCACAGGTAACCTCTTCCCTTCTGCCTCCCTGGGGTGGTACAGGGGTAGGCAGGGCTGAGCTGGAGGATGGACGCACGCACCAGGGAACAGCTTCTTCTGGGTCCTGCTCCTGCGAGGCTGCTGGAAGACATCAGTCTTTTCTCGTGCATGCTGTCCTTGGGAAGTACCTTCAAGATGCTGGTCCTCAGCAAGAGCTGAAGGTGGGAAATGCTCTCTGGGAACTCCCGTGCAAAGTGCTCCCCTCTGCCCGGTGGGGTCTGGGGGACCCAGGGACCAGCCCCTGGTATGGGGGATGCTGGAGGCAGTTGGGTAGCTGTGCCTGGGGAGGGCTCCTCACCTAGGAAGGAAGGCAAAAGGAGTATTTTTTCTAGTGATTCCATGTATTCCTTGTGCATTGATCTAAAAAAAGCCTGTATGCTTTTGATGTGGCCCAGGTTAAATATTGTGGGTAATAACAGGCTAAAATTCCTGAGGGGTCCTGTAGAACCAGCTGCTTGAATATCATAGCTTGAATCAGACCAAGGCTGCTAGTGGGTTATCTAGAAATTATAGACATACCCCTGCATACAGCTACAGAGAGAGGGATGTTAATGGGGGGGGAAAGTGCTATTTCTGTGTGTACACTTAATATGAAAAAAGAACATTCATTTCTGTACATTTATGTGGAAGCGATGTATTTGTATTATAGCAGCACCCCAGCAATAGACTGGTATGTTATTTTGCACAGAATGTAAAATATAAAGGTAAAAGGCACTCCTTTGTCCTCTGGCCTTGTAACCCAAAGGGCTGAGGGTGCTCCCCAGGCCACACTGGCTTTTGGAGAGGTGCATTTCTGACCTTGCTCAGAGAGCACAGGCTGCCATTAGCTGGAAAACTAACTTCTGCTGAGGTGGGATTTAATTAGAGGACAAGAACTATTCCTGTGAATGAGTAAAAGCTCTACAAATACAGTAATGAACTTTCCAATGACTGGGTTTTTTTTGCTTTGCTTAATACTGATAGGAAAGAAAGCAAAAAATCTTGGTTTGTGATATTTATTGCTCACAGCTTAGTTTGATTCACTTGAACCTGAATTTCAAAGCCACATTAAAGTCAAGGGGTGTGAATCCACTTAAATTGAAACCAAATGACAGCTGGCTGGGATCCCTGGGAAGGGAAACCATGGAGCTATGCATGCTTCCCACTGAAGCTGATGGGAAAATGATTATACCTTTGTCAATGGGAAAAATCCCATTAGCTGCTGGTGGCAAAATCAGGTTTCTAGTCAGCATATACATACAGTGCTTGTAAGCTTGTGTGTAAGTGAGGAGCTAAAATAATGAAAACTCATGTGTAGCCTCAGCCTGAAAGTTGGTACAGGTTGCTTAGGTCCAGCTTGAGGAGCAGTGGGTGATACTCATGAGGGGAGGAGACAGTTTTCAGCCTAAACAATTAAAAAATAATTTGTGACATAACTATGGAATAGCATTGCAGGGACTGGAGGCACCATGCCTTCTTCCTCTTTAATTAAAGATAATCCAAAATTACTGTTTCTAATTATTTGCAGAGAAGAGTTTAGCAGCTGTAACATGATGCAGTGATTGGAGTTGAAAAGCCTCCTGAAGCCCCAGGAAAATGTGAACTGGCATCCCCTTGCACTGTCACTAAAAGCAAATATCTTTTTGGGCAATTAAGATGTGTAGCTCTGAATTAATGAGAAGGAGGATTGGGGTGCCCTCAACACTGGGATGGTGTTCTGTAGCTCTGCTGGTGCTGAGATGCACTTGGAGGATTGCTTTGCTTTCTTCTCAAGTGTCTCTTGTGTTCCCAATCAATGGTGAATTAGTTCCAGCTATTGGCAATAATTGCCAGCTTCTCCTTGAAGATGAGCTGAGTTTTGTAGACTGCAAAGCTGGTAGTTGCAGGTTTCTCTCCAAATGCTCGTTAGGTGTCTTCATGTGCTTCCATTTATGTGCAGGTGAGAAACTTGCTAGTTTGTGCTGCTTGTAAATGCACCTTGAGGTGCACTGATGCAGTGTTCACACTGTGGGTGCACCAATGCAGGAATGTTTGTGCTTGACATATGAGAATTTTCTTCTCTTCACCCAAATCAAAGCCAAAGCTCATCTCTTCTACTTTGTGGTTCTTGCCCCTTTGCAGACTGCAAGTCAAAGCTGGCTTTGAGGAAAAAAGATGGTATAGTGGGTTTCTGACCTCTGGGAATTCTTCCCAATCCCCGAGACAGCGCAGGGAGGTGGCTGGGTGCCTGCTAGAGAACCAGGGAGCTGGGGGTGGTGGGATCAGCACTGCTCTGCATGAAGGATGTCAGTAAAAATACAAGTGAAAGGAAATAGGGTGACATTACTTGCAGTCTGTCTGACATAGTTTGCCAAACAGGCCCTTGAAAATGGTGCTAAAAGCTTGGGGAAATTAATTCAGAAGTTAAGAGGGGAAATGTGAAGCTAGTGGAAAGTATGCAGTTTAAAAGCACTTTCTGCAGTACTGCTAAATAGGTGGAAATTGAGCTCTTGTATCAGGTACAGCTGCTGCTTGTCAGGAGGCCCTGTGGGTGTGTGGCTGCTGTGCAATTGCCTGGGCTTGCAGCAGGGTTTTCCTGTGCTTATGGAAGTCAAAACCCCTGGGGCTCTGCTGGACCCATTGCCCTGGTCAAGTCCCAACAGCGAGAGCCTGCCCTGCTGGGGTCTGGCCCCCTCCATCCAGCTCACCGAAGCTGGAGGTCTGGCAGTTATTTGGCTTTTTTGTGTGCGGGGCCGGGCTTTGTGCCCAGAGCAGGGTGGCCTGTTGTGTGCACATAGCACATGGAAGAAATGCTAAAGAAGTGGGGGTGATGCTTGAAACGGGGGTTGTCACTGGTGCGGGACAGCAGGGCTCCCCTGGGCTGCGGAGAGGAAGCTTTTTGCCCTGCCTAGGAGCAGGGAGGGAAGGTGAAAGGAAGGGCTGCTTTTGATCCAAAATCCTATTCAGGGTACAGTCTTGCCCTTTAAGCTGCTGTCTTTCTCTACTTCTAATCCCCTATAAAATGGGAATTGCAGATTTTCCCTTTTTTCACTGGGCTAATTTTTTTTTTTCCAAACAAGGACTTTGGGATCAGGTCTTGACTTGCGAAGTGCATCTGGAGTCACACCATGCAGCTCATGTCAGGCACAGCTCCCCTTGCCCAGCTAGGCTCATCTGCTCCCCTGTGACATTCCCTTCCCTCTTGGCTTTATAGGTTGCTTATAGCCTCATGGCTCTTGAGCTCATACTTTCCTATTAAGCAGCTTCACTGTCAATCTTCATTAACCATTACCAGTCTTGCATAGCTTCTTACTCTGATTTCATGCTGAAATAATTCTTTAATTTTTCCAGAATTGTATGAGCTTTCTATAACTTGTTTGGCATCTCCATACCACAATTTAAGAAAGGGGAGGGGGGAGACACAAAGGATGGTTTAGAGAAACTCAACTTTCATCTCAATGCAGCAAGCTGTCTCCTAAGTGCACATTTGCTGCACAGGAGACCAGACTGATGCATTAATTTTGGAGCCAAGATGTGGGGATGCTTATTGTGCCGCTGAATTCAGCGGAGCAGAGAAGGCTTGAGGTTCCCCCAAATCATCTGCTGCTGAGGACAAACCATGTGCCATTACCATGCTGTAAGGCAGGAGGCACATATACCTCCTGATTTAAAAAAAAAGGGAAGAAGTACAAGCAGGGTTTTGAAAACCCATTTATAGTTCCCATCATAGCTTGCGTAAGTGTCACCTTGTAGTGTCTAGCCAAGAGAGACAACGGTGTCTGTAGCTGAAAGCAAAAAAAGCCACTGGGGCAGCTCCTCAGTTCACGTTGGTGGTTACCAGCCCCATGTGTTTGACATCTCTGAAGCTGCCAAGAACACGGACCTGGACCTCTGTTCTCCCAGTGTCAGCTCTTTCCACCATGTGTGGGGGGGCTTTGGGGTGTGCGTCCTCTCTCCCTAGCAAGAGAAACAAGTGAAAGTGGCAACAACAGTCACTCTTTAGACCCTGCCAGCTAAATGGAAGAACTAATCAATCTGTCTTGCTCTGCTTGTTTAATATTCCTCTTCTGCAGAGAAGTGAGACAGTTACTTATACTTTCCAATATGTTGGGACAGTCTTTTGGCCTCAAAATGCTCCAGAATAATGAAAAAGTCTGTTTACAGTAGCAAAAGCTCAGTCTGTTACCTCCTGGGATTAATTTATTACACTGGGATTTCTGAGAAGACTGTTTTCTGTCTCAAAAATAGGAGTGTCTTGGCAGCCCCTTACTAATGCCAGGTATTAAGTTTTTGCGAAGGTACCATGTGATTTTTTTTTTTTCTTAAAGATTTGTGGGACCTTTTTTGAGGAAGAAGGGGAAACACCTCAGTTCTCCTGTGGTGGCAAGAATGGCAGAGCTGCTCTTGGACTGCAGATGCACCTGAAGGAGCTGACCCCCTTGCGAGAGCCCTGCGGCCAGGGCTGGAAGCATTTGCAGAAGGGTCAGGCTGTGACAGAGCTGCCCAAATCCTCCTTGCCCAAGGGCCACTGGTGTCACCAGCCTAATGGTGAAGGTCTTGACCCAGTTGCATGCAGCAAATATCGGCAAATGCAGCCCCAGCCCTGGGCCTGAAGCCAGCATAGCCACAGCCATCTCCTTGCTTGGCTTGATGGCTGGCCAAACTTTCTGGGAGCCAGGTTTGGCCCAGCAGCTCCTGGGCCACTCTCCTTGGTTTGAATCACCATTTCACTTTACAGCTTTGGAAGTTGCTTGGTTTTCAGACTGCCCCTCAGAGCTGGGAACATGATATTTTGCAGGGCTGGTTGCTCCTGCAAAATGTTTTGCTCCTTGCAGTCCTGGGCATCTGGGTGTGCAGCAGTGCAGCTGCCACTACCATTGCCAGGGAAGCTGATTTAGGAGCAGCAGGACCCTGCAAGGTGTGCTTGTGCTGTGGGGGGTGTTGGAAACACCCCAGGAGGTGGTGGAGCTGTTCTGGGTTGAGGTGGTTGGATACTGTGCAATACCAGGGGTACCAGGGATAGGTTTTGCACAATGCTGTCTTGTGTTTTGGTGGATAAGCGAAGAGGACAGCACCGCGAGCACCAGACACATTGTGTTATCTGGGACTGGCTAAATCTGTCCTGTTTGGAAGCTGCTGTGTTTATTACAGTTATTGTTTTGCTTTGCTGTTATTTTGCTTTAGAGGAATACTAGGGGAGGTTCTGGCACTTGGTACATGTACATGCTCAGTGTAGCACTGAACCATGATCTTTGCTGCCCTGATCTGTGGGATATATTTATTTCTTCTGCAAACTGGTGTCTGGAACAGTGCCGTAAGGGAGGGCTGTTCTCTGCTGGCGGTGGCGAGGGAGCGCTACCCCCTGCTCATCCCATGCTCACTCGCTGCTGTGGTACAGCGCAAGCGTGGCCAGTGGGGACTTTTCCTACTGTAGGTCTGTTCCCACCACAGAATATTGCAGGTTGTTTGTTTGCCCATGTGAAAAATGAGCAAACCCAACCAACTGCTGAACTGAAAGGAATACAAAAGAAATGTGTGTTTTATTCTCTTCCTGCATTCCTCTGCCTGGATGCAGACTCTGGCCTTTCCCATCCTTGGCTCCCCGGCTTCTTCCCTCCCTGCTTGCTGGTGCCTCCCCACGTGTGCAATTTTGCTAGTGGATTTACATTCTTTGAGTCAAAATTGGACTTGGAGATCCTGCTGCAGCTTTGATTCACAAAACTCCAGGCTCATGTCACTGGAGGCAGTTAAGCAAACAAAAGCACAGAAGAAATGAAACAGCCAGCTGTGTAGTGTAGTAGAAGCGCTGGGAGTTTGCTATTCCCGGTCACGACTGGGATTTCACTTCTGTATCGTGATGCCAGTTGTGGTACATTAGTCCCTGGGCTACCTAAAGGGGTTATGGGTTTCTTCATTGCAGCCTATAGATCCTAGAGGAAGACAGCTGATTTTCCATTACTGAGAAACCCTCTGGATCCCAGAGGGTCCCTGAACTTAATTATTCCTAAGGCTGACCAGCTCATAAATTTCACATTTCATTAAATTGGTTGCTCTTGTTTAAAAACAACATCCCAGCTGTTGCCTGTGTCCATCTCGAGTCTAACAAGGGGAAAAAGCAAGGTTTGTCCAACAGTCTCGAGGACTGTAGCTTTTTCCAGATGCTATCTTCTCATGTGTTGTGAAGGACTGGTAGCCTCATTATGTCTTCTTGCTGCAAGATGTGTTTGGCAAGAAGAAATCCCTTTTTCTCTTCTTGCGTCAGAAGAAAGCCATGGTATGTATGAGAAATGCAAATAGCTTGGCTAATTTTGGAAGTCAGCAGCTAAGATTACGGCCTGTATCCCACAGAGTGGGACTGAGCTTTGGCCCGGGTTCTTCGTGCCGTGTGTATCGTCAGCTGTAGCTGCACTGTTGTCAAACCTCTGGACAGAATAAGTGATGAACATAGTAAAGCCAGAAGTAATTCAGCTCTTAGGAGGCGGCTGATATACTGTACTGTTCTTTTTCTTGCAAGAGATTTATTTTCAGTTAACCTTACTAAATATCCTGAAAATGTTCATGTTTAACCCTTCCTTGGATATAAAAAAGAAATACTTGTTCACACACGTGTGCACATCCATGCATGCTACCTGTTCACTAGAAGCAATGTAACTTGAATTTCCAAATTTGCATGCAGGATTTGAGCAGGCTCAGGAGAAAAATATTTGTGATAGCACTTTCTTCTTCTTTCCACCTTTCCCTGAAGTGTAGCAGTAGTCTTGTCTCTCACCTCCAAATACCAAGATTTTCTATGCTAGCTCCAGTTGATGCAGGTAAATACACTGAGCTGGACAGAGGAGATTGCAGCATAATGAGGCAAAACCATGACATGGTGGCAAGAAAGTTTTATGTATTTCAAGATCTGTGGCAGTAACAGTTGGCATGGGTTTTTTTCACCACTGGAACAGATGTGTTTATGAACTGGTGAATCCTCCAAAGTAAATGCTGGGAATATTCCCTCTAAGGCCCCCAGAAGCTGTTGCAGTCACCATGGCAGCTGGACCTCGGAAAGAGGGGGGGAGCAGTGGAGCAATGTCTCTTGCTCTCTGGAAGAAACAAATGGTGAATGCCCCAGAGGGACACTGTGTCTAGAAAGGGCCATTTGACAGCCTCTGAGCGGTGTTTTGGCAGGGATGCTCACAGAATTATCAAAAGCCATAGAACACTGGAGTTTTGCAGCTTCTCCTTTTTCTAACAAAGCTCATAGATTCTCCTCTTCATATTACTGTGCTTTAAAAGAGATGGGAGTGATGGCTATGGAGAGCAGCTCTTTTCCTCATCCCCAGGGCTATTGATGCCAACGCAGCATTTGGGAAACAAGGGAGCTCCTGTTTAAACTAATGATATTAATTCCATGTCATAACATAGCCAGCAAGGGGATGAATAACGCTGTACAGTTAATTGCCATTCGGCTTAAGCACAATGTTGAAAACTTGCTGTTTATATTGTGTGACCTTTACTGTGCAGGAGAAATGATAGTGATGCTTGGTCCTGGGGCAGGGTGTTGAAAGCTGGAGCCTTGCAAGGGAAGGGGAGAGGTCCTTGCTGGGAGGAGAGCCACAAGGAGAGGGTTGCAATGGTTCAAGTGCTCTTGTTTGCACACCCTGCTTCCAACTGGCCTGCCTGTTGGTGATAAATCAATGAGAGAAAAGGAGAGGCTCTTCTGGGCTGCTGCTGTGCTGCGTGGATGTGGAGTGCTTCCACCTCCGTGTAGCTCTCCTGGAGTCAATGTTTGCAGGGTGCCCGGGTTCATCACTCGGCGAGCTGTCCTCTTCTCTTTAGCAGTTTCTCTTAATGCCAGTGCTCTCATTGCACACCACTCTTCCAGAGTTGCTGGGATAAATTCTGCAAATAATCTGCCCCGGGGTTTTGTGCAAATGGCCCAAACTTCACCCCAAACTCGCTCTTGATTCTTGCAATGCTGCTGCTGTCATGGAAAATGCTGATTCTGCTCTGTTGTATGCATAATTCTTGGCAGAGTTCAGTTTTGTGCACGAACAGTCATCTTTGTCTTGCTTTGGGCAGATCTGCATGTGAATTAACTTCAGTTACACTGAATTGACATTTTTAGCAGCAAATGTTGATCTCAATCCTGCTATTAAGTGATACTTGTGCTGCCACATGCTAAACATCTGTAGTGAACTGATGCTCAGTGTCCCTGAAGGCCACACTGTATATTGCAAGATATGATTCCTCTGTGTTCGTGGGACTTCGATAAATGAAAAGCCAGAGCAGGAGGATAAGGAAGACATAGATACAGCTTATCGGACTTCACATATCAGATGCTGCAGCACTCAGAAGTTGCAGCTGGCAGTAAATAAAACGGCCACCAGCCAGATTTTTGGCATGTCCCATGGGGATAATGTTGCATGGGAGAGAATCAACCACAGGAAGCAAAGGCAGCAAAGTGAGTCACTGTTGGGGCTGGGGGTTGCTCTTGGGCTTTCAGCTGGTACCCTTGGGGGGCTGGCATCTCCTGTAACTGCCTGAGAGAATTTGGACTGTAGCAAGGAGAATACAGAGCAGCAACTGGGCTTCTCTGGTTTTACTTACACCATGAGGATTTGTGTGTGGGATAATGATTTTACAGTGGGCTCTAGACTGATATTTTTGTAAATGTGTTTCCAACCTGAGGAATTTGCTCAATCCATGCTTAAACTACAGGCTTGAGGAATACAGATATTCAGAAGTATTTAGTTATTCATTTGGGGATGCAAAAATGCAGGTGCTGAGGAGGTCAGCATATAGCTTTATTGGGAAATGGTTGAACCAGCACATCTGTGATGTTCCTAGCATTAGGACACAGTTCAGCTACTATACAATATGCCAAAACCCTTAAACTTTATATGATGTGATTGAACAGCTTTCAGTACCACAGTACATGTGCACCCATGACCAATGTTCCTATACTTCAGAATTAGTGCTGAACTAAACCACAGCTCTTTGTATCTGAAAAGAGCCACTTCTGATTTTTTTTTTCTTCATCCTGCCTTGGAGTAGATCAAGTGAAAAGTCACAGGTGAAAGATTTACAGGATATTTTTCAGAGTTGTCTGAGAATGATTTTGATATGCTTGCTTCTTTTGCAGTTGGCAAGCTCTGCTTCTCTGGGACTAAACCTTGTGGAAACTTATCATTTATCTTCCACAGCTGGGAAGGAGGAGGCCAGGTTTAAATCTGTGCTCCAAATTGGGTAGACAGTACTACATCTCAAAATATCTAACATTCAGTGTTTTTCTCAAAAAAAAGTTTTGCGGCCAGTGCTGGGACTGCTGTTGAACTTCAGTGACTGATTCACTAAAGAGTCAGTAGAGGAGCTGGGAAATACGTTAGGTTTCTTCCCCATGCCAGTGACTCAGTCAAAAGGCTCTTTCCTTTGGCTCTCGTGGTGAGCTACCACTTCAGGCAGGAGCTATGCACATCGTGCTGCTGGAAGTCCTCAGCCTGGTCCCTGCTGATGTCTCTTGGTATCTGTAAGGCTAGACTGCTTCCTGCTGTGTTAAGACAAATCAGCAGAGGCTGTGGGAGAAAACTGGTGGGTTGGTGTCCCTGCTGCTGCTGCGGAGGCATTTTATTAGGAGCATGCAACTTGCTTTAGCAGGACAGGTGCTGTTCCCGCAGGCTGCTCTGTGCTTTCTTTCCTTGTCTTCTGCAAACCCGATTTCTTCCACCTGCACATCTGCTTTCCACATTTGCTGCCTCCTGCTCCAGCAAGGGTCTGACAGAGCTGCTGGGTGAGATCCCAGCTCCCCTCCACCCTCCATGGGGGCCCACCCAGCTGAAATCCTCCAGAGCTGATGGTGGGAAATGGACTGCATTGCTGCTGCTAACAGCCTGAAATGTGCAGGGAAGGATGGCGAAGCCAGTGTGCGGGAGCGCAGTTCTGGCTTTCCATGAATGACTGTCCTTATTCAGATCCCAGGCCCTGGCACCTGGCCCTTTTTGCATGAAAAAACTCAATGAAGTAAAAGAAGTTCATAGGGCAAAAGGATTGCTTTGGCTGTAAGTAGTTCTGCTGATGTACTTGGGTGTAACTAAGCAGAGGTCAGGCCCAGGGTCTTTAAGAGGAGATTTGATTTTTTTGACCTTTTGAGACTTTTAGTGTTGGACTAAGTCTTTGCTTTGTAATCACTTTTTTCACTGGGTGCCTCTGGTGTATCGGATTGTAGATGGTCTTGGAGAGTTCAGAGGGAAAGAAGCAGCTTGCAAATTCACTATGGAGCTATTCTGTGAACCTTGCAATTTCCAGTGGCATATAAAAAAATCAGCTTAGAAAAGCAGCAAGTGTTTTGGGTGCTTAGCCAAACAGCAAACATCCTGCAAGTCACCTATTGCTAATCAGAAGCAGGCAAAACTGTTGCGATGAAAAGTGAAGTTATTTGGAAGTTGGAGTGCCCTTCCAATTGAATACAACTTAGAAAATGGTTTGGTTTAATAATTTTTCTTCAGGAATTGACTACCTCTTTTTTTCTAATTATAAAAAGCCTGTTTACATGTAACAGGCATTTGGAGTAAAAGCTATTTTACTTCAGTGATGCAGCATGGATGTAATGAATGCAAGGATGGGTGTAGCCCTAAGGGCTCCCCTTAGTTATTGGCGTTGGAAGCATTGACAGGGAGAAAGAAATGTGATATCTGAGACCCTGCATCTTGAGGATCCCAGCTTGTGATACCTGCTTGCTAAAAGTTGGCATGACCTGCAGTAACTGTGTGCGGCCATTTATTCTAAGGGACTGGACTTGTGCAAGGCTGCCCCAAAAATCAGTGGGGCACAGGATGGTCTTAAGGACAGGTTAGCATTCATATATGTGGGCTTTCCAACATGGTGAAGCCTAAACTAGTATTAGTTTCCTCCCAATAACTTCAAATGCCAAAGGAAATAACCTTCTGCTGAGTCTCTGTTCCTTTTTGAGGGAAAATGCAATCCCAGAGGTGTAAGAAATGCAAAAAAAAAAAAAAAATTAAAGGGATGAACACTTTCATGACATAATGTCAGTGATGTGACTTGCCAGTCCAAACTTGGCTGGCGTATTGATGCAGTAAGCTGTCTCCAGTGGGTAAGCAAATGGTGTCACCCTCTTCCCAGATCCCGAACAACCTCCTCAATGTGTAGGCAGCAGCCGCTGATCCTCATGGAACAAATGTCCCCTTCCAACATGAGAGACAACACAAGGTTCTTTGATTCCTCCTAATTGCATTTCAGTGTTTGTGGCCCAATTGTACAGTTTCTGCAGAAGTTCAGCAATTTTGGTTGCTGGCTGCCTCTCCTTGCTGACCTACAAATACCAGTTTTCAGGGAAAGATTTATGGGCAGTGTGAAATTACCATCTTATAAAAGCACAAATCACAGCTATAAATAGGGGTCTGGAATACGCACAGAAACCCCAAGGGAAGAGGGACTCTTGCTTTGTCTGTGCAGGACAGCCCTGCTAACCCAGGTTGAGGAGGAGCCCGGTGCTTTGACTCTTGTAAACTGGCAGAGCGCCAGCCAGCCTTCCCCTAATCCATAGCCTCGCAAGGATGGAAATAACATCTGGCCAGACTGACAGTAGTCAGGCTTTATAGTAACTGAGAGCTCTGAAAACTGAACCTTCTCAAGCCTTGTATGCATTTATCTTCCTTTCCAGAACATTAGTAGGCAGAGTTTGTTTTCAGTGAGTTATTTAGCAGAAAGAGGGATTAGACCTTGGGCTAGCATTGATTAACCCCTGCATGTTGAGTTGTTTAACAGCATAATGGATTAGTCATGTTTGCTGGTGACCTTTGTCAATTGAATCCTTCATCTGAAGACTCTTCTGTCTTTTTAAATACACAGAGCCTTAAAAGTGGAATCTATGCAAAAATGTCCCTGAAGTGAATAGCTGGTTTAGCAGAGCACAGGACTGGGGCAAATAGTCCCAGAATTTCTGATCTTAGGTTTGATGTTGCATGAGTTAAGTTATGGGAGCACCACCCATTGCTGGCTACTTAGCACTGCCCATAGAATGGCTCATGAGCGTTCGAAGTCCTCCATGAGAGCTGTGTGTGAGCTGGAAATAAATTGTTGTCTGAATGGAAAAGCGTTTCTGGAAAAGGACTGAATTTTCTGTGGGTCTTGGGGAAGACTGTAGAATGAGAGTCCAGTTAGCAATAAGATTTAATGTCACCCTGGAAATTAAATCACAGGCATGTTTTGTGATTATGTAGTTGACTTTCATTTGAAGGAAGGCATGGGGGCAGAGATGCTGCAAGCATAAATGTGTGAAGCCTCATTGCCTTTGATGGAGCTATGTCAATTTAAATCAGCTGAGCATCTGATCTGGATAACATACACATTTCTGCTGTTGAAGCCAGGGACCAAGGGGGAGAAAAGCTGCTCAGTGCGGCCAAATGTGACACCAAGAAAAGCATCTCTAACTGCAAGAAGGCACTGATGGCAATTTAAGGGCTGCCAGAAGGGTATAAAGAGTCCTTACATAAATCGGCCTTGGACCCAGCAGAATATGTCTGAGATGAGGGTGTCTCCTCAGATCTTCCATTCTCTCAGCAGCGCCACGAGGAAGCTGTTATACTTTGCAAGCAAAATACCTTCCTGCTGCAGCCAGGAGTTCTTTCTGGGCTCATTTTGCTGCAGTACAAGTCAGGTCAAGAAGTTTGTTTGGCTTGCTAAAAAAGATACTCTAGTTCAAACAAAACTTAATTCATTGAAGCCCCATGGCCTCTGTGAAACATGAACCCCTCTGGCCTCATGATTTATGAATACAAAACCATGGGGAAGTCTTGCCAGAGGAAAACAAGCTGTATGATAGGTAAATAAAAGGCACTGGGGCAGGAAAGGGCTAAAGGCACCCATAAATGTGAAAGCCACACAGCTGGGAGGTGTAATGAGCTGTCAAGTGCTCTGCCCTCTCAGAGGGGCTTTGCTTCTGTGGAGAGGGAGCTGCTGAGGACAGTTTGGAGTTGGTGCTCTTGCTTTAGCAGAGGATTTGGGACAGGTCTGCTGTAGCCCTGTGCTTTTGGTTTGTCTGTATGAATCTGAATAGACTTGAGAAGAAATCTATAGCAGTGTTGTGAGGCTGTTTTGTGGTGTTCAGAGGTGGAAGGGACTGAACCAGGTGAGGAGCCATCAGGGCTGGGTCCTAGGGAAGGGACAGGACCCAGCTGAGCCTTCCAGCCTCTTCCCCAGTCCTCCTGTCTGAGATGCATTGCCAAATTCCTACTGTGGTGATCACCAGCAGCAAAAAAGCCTAACACATCTGTTCCTAATCAGGACCCCATGAATCTCTATGCCAACTTAACCTCCCCCAAATGTTAATTACGCAGATATCTAATTCTTAATGTTTAGGAGTTGTCTGTATGCATTAGATGTTTGGGGGTTTCTCTGTATACATCTGCAGAACCCCTAACAAGCACAGTGCTGCTTCTCAGGGCTGATAAAACTGCAAGGAGTGACGAAGCTGTGGCTGTGATTGCGCTCTGAAGTGGGGTACGGTGATGCAGCAAACCCTCTTAACCCAAGATGACAATTATAATCTACAGGGCAAGTATAAGTGCTACTAGACATCTCCCCACCCTCTGGGGAGGGGGCTGCAAGCAAAAAAAAGCAAGCCGATGGTATAGTACATATAGCTAGGTAGCTTATATTTTCTGAAAGGTATGGTTTAGTTGCAATTCAAAGATAGGAAGCACAGCAGACTGTAGTCTGTCTGCTACCTGTTCTGTGACACAGTTGCTTTTTAATGCCTCTGGAAAGAATAATTAGGGCTGTTTCTTTTCTGGATCAGATCCCCGAAGGGATGTGAAATGCTGGTGGAGTGTTTTGTGCTGCTGATATTTAAGATATAATGTGTAGCCAAAACTCCTTGGACTTCCTCAAAGGTGCCTGAGAAATGTAAAACTAACTAAAAAAAAAAGTAAACAGGAGGCTTTAGGATGCTGCTCTGGTCTGGAACTGAACTGGGGAAAAAAATGAGGTCTGTAATTAAAAAATAATTAAGCAAGACACCATGTAGGAGGTGACCAACCAATCTGCAGTTTCAGATAGCTGTAAAACCTGGTAACAATTTCGGAAGACTGTAGATGCCACAGAAAGACACCAGCACTAAAGGTATCGTCCCCCAAGCAGTAGTTGAGCATCTATTGTAGAAAATACAGTGGATATGTGGGTGCTGCGTGCTGGAAACCCAGCTGAAAGAAGAGGCTGGAGCATGAACCAGGGCTAGCAGGCAGTGGGGTGACCTAGGGTGGTATATTGGTGCTTGATCTGGATGTATGAGCACTGTGTCTCTAGTTAAAAATGTTAATGATCTGGCCAAGGTCTGTACCTTTGGCTGTGCTGTCTGGCTCCCCCCAGAGCTCCCCAAACTGGAAAACTCATCAGTGGGGAGAGAGGGGAGTAAGTTACTGTGGGGCCTTCTGGAAAGGTGCTGAGGTATCTGAGAAGGTGACTTACTGGAAACACTGAACAGACAGAAGTAAAAATTAGTCATGTTAGAGACCACTTGGTAGCTGGATTGGATTCCTTGAGTGATTCATCCACAAAAATGACCACTTTGCCTGACATTTTATTTCCCCTCTCTATTTAGAAAGTAGCTTAGACTTACTAAGACTGTTACCCGTTGTCTGAATTGCTTTTTGATAGCTGGGTGGTGCGCATAGCATCCTTGTATTCTCATAATTTCTAAACCACTACTTCAACAAGGGGGGAAAAAAGACAACAAAATGAAGGGGTTTGTCACTCCAGAAGCTCTTGGTGGAATGAACCTGTAATCTTGTGAAATCAAAGGGGAATCTATGGAATGTGCCATTTTTGGTATAGTTAACGCAACAAAATTATAAATGGAAATAGCTGCCTGGAAATTGTGTTACATGGTTAATTGACAGCTATTAAAGAAGGGAAAATGTGGATGAAAATTGCTTGGTAAAAGAAAATCTCTAGGCTTTAAGTTGCTCTATTTCTGTTTTCTGAGGAAGGACTAGAAGATGAAAGGACCATCAGCTGATGCAACCAAAATGTACTGGGATGCTTTAATCAGTTACTAGGCCTGGGTTGAATAATTCAAAAATGATGCTAATTTTGGGTGTGCTTGGACATATGTAGAACATGCAAATTTTTCTATTGTTATTGCTCATAGGGATGAAAACTCACTTGTGATTTTTTTTTTGCCAGCTTGTGTGTGTGGAAAACCTAGCAAATGACATTCCTTGTCCTAAAGAGTGCATGTGTTCAACAGGCAAAACAGGCAGGCGGCCTGCTGGGATGTCCCCTGCCAGCAAAGGCAGGAGAAGGCTGTAACCCACTTGCTCAATGGTGGGAGCAGGAGCCACAGGGCTTGTCTTGGTGCTGTGACTATGCTTTCTTGTGAAAGTCACCCAAATTTTTTCAGGATTACTGAGCTGCAGAAACCATCAGTGGAAAAGATCTCTCTGGTCATCCAACCCACTGTCATGCCAGGGCAGGATTGTTCCCAACAGTGTATAGGTCTGTCCAGACTGATTATATGACTCGGGCAATGGGATTTTTTCACCACTTCCTTTGGGAAGTCTAACAGATCTTCAATGGCTGAGGAGATATTAATGTAAGGATTTTTTCCTTCACCTATTAGTCTGAATTTTGTGCTGCTTAATTTCCATCCAGTAATCCCATGCATGCCCTAAACTCTACCTGTTTGGTGTTGTACCCTCGCATATGCACAGGTAGCACATGCTTGGGTTGCATGGGCTGTGTTTGAGAGTAGAGAGTGCTGAAACTGTTGTAATACCCCCCAGAAATGCACAGACGTCTTTAGAGATGGCTCTTTCTGAGAAAGCTCTGCAGGGAAGAAGTTGGGTTGCCATGCTTCCAAAAGCTATTCTATATCCTATAGATAAAGATTTACAACTTCTGCTGGTTTCTTATTCAATCTGATATCCTGGGGTTTCCAGCAATTTATAGTTTGGATTCAGGGCTTTCCTGGGTAGGATTCTAGCACATCTCTCACTAGGGAAGAGCTCTGATCAAAGAAGCTAGGTGTAGCTAAATGTGGTAGGGGAAAATCAATTGGTGGCTTTTCCTTGGTGCAACACCAAATCTTGCTTATGTTTAGAAGCTACTGAGGGTGGCCTTTACTAATATCAAATAACTGTGCATGGAATATTTGGCAAAAATGGCATGGTGATTGCTTGAAGAGGTAGATAATGAGGGCAGGTTGCTGGGGATGAACACATTGGTGTCTGGGCTGGTCTTTATTTCAGGAAATGTAAGGCAGCAGGGAGGAGAGCAACAGTTCTTGAAACTGGGCTCTACTAGTGAAACTGCTCATCTGCGTTCTTGGAATAACAGTGAGAGGAGAAAAATCCTACAACCAATTGCTGAAAAAAATGTATTGTGGTCCTGGCAGATGGAATGTTAAGTAAACTTGTGATCACCATTAACATCCAAAAAGTGGAGGTGCACGAGAAGTTGTCATCTGTTCGTTTGACTCCTGCCCATCCTCATTCATCCCCAGGGAAAATATTAAAAGCCTTCCTTGTGGATAGGCTTGAAAATGAACACTGCAATGGTCTAGAAGAAAATATTCCTAACAGGCACCCAAGCTCAACCCCTGAAGCCAGGTGTTGCTGGGTGATTTTGGACCTGTACATGAGCTTTGTGGTTTGGGCTCACCTTTAATCTTCAGACATGATTATGATGGACAGGCTGGAGCTAGAAAATGAACTCTGTGGTCTGTATTCAATGAAACCTTCATTTGGGGTCAGTGAGAGTTTAGTCCAAGGCACTTGGGAACCTCTTCATTTTTTGACCCTTGTGAAGATGATAGGGTAAGTCACAGGTCCTTGTTAATGTGCAGCCTGGTGGTTTAACATAACACTTTCTGTAGCACCAAGGATTATCTCCCTGAAGTCTAGACAGATTATATAGGGTTTAGCCTGGGCCATTGACCGCAGATGATAGGGCATGAGGAAATAAAACACAGGGATGTGAAGAGGGAATGGCAACTCCTACCAGTCTTCCAGGCTGGCACTGGGCATGCAGAGGAACCAGATTAAAGGGGAAGAAGGTGAACTGAGTTCATCCTTCTCAATAGACACCATGGTGCATTTTGTCCTTTTGCATTTAATAGATCAGCATGGTTTAAACACATACAAGGCTTGGAGTCATTAACATGAAACTGAAGAGAAGGCAACAACACTGGAAAAAGAGGAGGAGTGGAAAGTGTTCTCTTTATAATGCTATTTCCTCTACTAAACAAACCTCTTTGACTATGAAACATTTAAACATACAAAAAAACAAGCCCCACCTTGTGTTGGCTGCTTTTTCCACTGATGGGGCTTGTCCTGGTGCCACCTCATGGCAAAAATCAGATTTGAATTTCCACCAGAGCAGCTGGGATCTGGGAGAGTTGGCTGTCCGGCTCCCAGCCTCACAGCACTGTAGCTGTTTTGTAAAGAAACTGGCCTGCAAAGCCAAAACAGGTGCCTCACCACAGGAGTGGTGTTATTTTTATTTCTGTTTTGCGATTTGTCTTTCGGGGAGAAAAAAAAATTTAACTCCGTCTGGAGAGGTACATTTTTCACATTTGGGAGGTACCTGTTGAATCTATTCATGTCCCCAGCCAGCCTGGAGCTGAACTAGAACATAACAGTACTTGCTCTAGGTCTTTGGTATCACCTGACAGCTATTGCAGGTATTGCAATATCGGTGTTGATGTGCTACCATGTTCTATAAATCAGTGTGTTCTATAAATGCAGATTTGTGATGGCCTTTGTTCAAAAAAATGTTTTTGGAAAGGTTTTGGGGCATTGGGGAAGTTAACAGCGTGGGAATGGACATGAAGGGTCCTGGATAGTACAGCAAGCACTACTCGGATTAAAGACTGTACAGAGCACTGAGGATAAATGGATAGCTTTATTTTTCAAGTCTCAAATGAAAATGTCTCGGTGGCACTAAATTCTCAATTTTTTTTTCTTAGGCTGAATTTGAGAGCAACCATTTCCATGGCAACAGGTGTGAGATCATAAAGTCAGGATTGTGACTTCAGCACAAGACAAATCATAAAATTTGAGTTGGGGTGGGGATGCAACTGTGTTTCTATCTTTGCAAAGAATAAAGGCAGGTTATAAAATTGCAGAGGAAAGTTGTCTTTTTTAGATACGTGTGCTCTTCATAAATAGTATTTGAAGTCATTCCTGAGAGCAGTTGCCTTTCCTGATTATCTATGCAATAGCTCAGGCAATTCCAAAAGTCTCTTTCAATCCATTCTCATCAGATGGTCATAAGGTGTAACTGCTTATCAGTCATACCTAGGGCTATTCTTTCTGATTATCCCAATGCTTACTTTCAAACTACAGAATAATGCCCTTTTGGTTTTTTTTGGCTGAATGCCCACGTCTGGTTTCATAGCATATAAATGATTTAAATTTTTTTTACCTGTATCCTAAGCTTTTTTTGGAAAGCTCAGAAGTGTGTCCTCCATCCTATAAACAACAGCTAGCTGGGCTCAGATGCATTTAGTCATGAAAATACTTCTATAAACTGCTGTTCCTTAAAGATATTTGGCCATCTGCCACTGCTGCAATGTATTCCTTTGGCTATTCAGATGTTACGCCGACTGGCTGCTGGAGGGATTTGGAGTTGGCGTCAACCAACCCACCTCATGTAAACCTACTTGGAGCTTGTGCCACCAGATCATCTGGCCCGCTCCGACTCGGAGGCTGGCTCTTTAAACTTGGCATGCGGATGCTGGAATTTTCCAGGTTGCCATTACAAGCTTATTTCTGTATTTCTCTGTTATTGTCAAGGAGGGGCAAACAGGTCTGTGCAAGCTTCTAAATCACCTGGAAAGCGACTGGAAACTCAGACTTGCTGCTCAGCAAAAGCTCCCTGGGCCAGGTTCTCAACTGGTGTAAAGCAAAGTTGCTTTGCATCTGATGTGGGTCCAGGTTTGGGTAATCTGGCTTGCTTCTGGAGCTGAGAGCCCTTGGAAAATGGGTGGTGTGTAAGGGAGCATGTTGCTCTGAGCTACTTTTATTTCCTTGTCTGCAGTGCTTTTGATGCTTTAGGTATCCCCCTTCCTATAGCTGTATGCCCCTGGAAGGGCAGGGAAGGTCAACACTTTGCTTACAGTGTTCAGGTGTTAGTGGGATTTTCACTTGCAGCTGGAGAAGACAGAACAGGGTCTCATTCCAAAACAACGAGTTGTTTGTGTGATCAGAAATGCCAATCTGGGATGAGAAGACCCAGGATCCTGGTATTTGTGTGATGGGGGCCGAAATCAGACACCACCTCTGTCGGCAAGGCTGGCGGTGCCTCTCAAGGGTGATAGACATCCATAGAAATACTGTGGATCAAGTTATTACCTTCTTATCATAATAAAAGGGTTACTGGGAAGGGGAGGGTATTAGCAACCCATGGGGTCTGCTGGTGCTTTTAGCTGTCCTAGTCCCATATCCATAAGCCTGAGACGCTTTGCTGTCCGTACAAATGGAGGGGAGAGAAAGCATCTCTCATGTGGTGTTTGTGAGCTGTGGAATAGCTTCTCTGCTCCCTACCAGGGCAGCTGTGAGCCTGTGGGAAGGACTCTTGCTGTGAGCAGTGGGATATTTTAAAGCGGGAGGGAGGTGCAGTGGTGATGGATGCTGTCATTGCTGGGCTGCATCCAGTGGGTGTTCTGCAGTGGTGCTTGCAGGGTTGCACAGGTGTTACTTGTACTGAAAGAGCTTGCCTCCAGGCTCCTCCTGCATATGGAGCATCACTTAATTTGTCTCACCAGCTGGGAAGGGGCTTTCATCTGAGAGATTTGCCTGGGAGTGCCACTGGCACCGTACCCACCCTACATGTGGCTGCAGCCAGCACGTGCATGCTGCGTGCCTCCTCCCAGCTCCCGGCTCAGGGGCTTGCAGCCAATCTGCCTTTTGCCTCTCTGGTGAAAGGCTCTTTCAGCAGAGAATCTCTTCTTGCGTGTGGCTCATGCTCCAGCCTTTCCAGTTTCCCAGGGAGACTGGTAGGAGGGGAGAAGGCATCTCAACAGGTTCAGAGGTAAAGAGGGGGATTTCCTACAGCTCTTCTCTACTGAACCATTAGATACCTTCTCTATTAAGCTACAAGCTGAGCGGACTGGGAGCACTCCTTTCCTCCTGCTTCCTTCTGCAGATCTGGTGGGATTTGGCCTCCTGTGCTTGTAGATTTTGATGTATTAGTTTGATATCAATTACCTGACCAAGAAACTTTCATTCCAGCAGCTCAAAAATTCATGCTGAGTGAATAGCTAAAGCTCAACATAAGCCTCTGTTGTGCTGTGATCCTCCATCAGACAGCCCAAAGAAGAAGCAGGATGAGTGACCCCTAACTTGTCCATTGCCCCTCTTATATATGATAAACAAAATGGCCAGTGACTGCCCAGGTTCTCCTGGTGCTGAATGACCGAACCCACAGACAAAGACTGGAGTCCAGGGTAGGCAGCGTGGCAGTTCAGGTGATGGCAATGGTTATTTTCCCTGTGGATGATGAAGGCCTTAAGGATGCTGCTGTGCAAGGACTGGGGAGGGCTGGGATGCTTTGGTGTGGTCCAGGGTATGAGTCTACAGGCAAAATCACTGCTCCGTGAAAATCAGTGCAACTAAAGTCATGGGAGCTGGGACTGTCACCTGGATGCGTGCTAGCAATGATGTTCAGTTCTTTAATGGTACTGACAAAGCAAGTATTGATACCAGCAAGTGTCTTCAAAGCACTTTAGTTAAGGGAGAGGGCTGCATTGGGTGGTTCTTCCTTCTCTGGTCTCTAGATGACCACATCTGAGGGGTCTGCAGCATTGTGTGCCACCTAGTCCTACAGCGTGAGCTCTGTCCTCCTCTCCTGGGACCAGAGGGAGGACATTGCTGGAGGAAAGGATGTGATGTAGGGAAGTTCCATCAGTTCTTGTTTGGGTTTTTTTAGTACCATACTAATATTGCTGCTATACAGTGCCAAACAAGTAAAATAACTTGAAGCTGATGTTTACGGGTGTGATACATCAGCCACCACTGGTGTGCAAAGGTGGCCAATGCTCAGTGGTGTGGTGAGAGGAAGGGCCCCAGGAGCCCAGCAGTGCTGGGGCTGGCCCCCAGGACAGGCTGGCCCTGCAGCTGGAGGGCCAGCACCGCTTTCATCCCTTTCTGCCCTCCTTGCTTGGTGCCAGAGCAGGGCTTTGCCACCCCAGCGCCCAGCTAGCCTGGCAGGGGATGCCGCCTTCCCTTTCCACTCTATCTTGCTTACACGTTTTGCAGCCGCAGCCTCACTTTTTTTTTTTGCTAAATCCTTGCATTTTTCTATGCTTCCACAAGCCCCGGGCCCTATCTCCCTCGGGAGCCGGGAAGAGCAGTGGGCTGGGAGGGGAAGGGAGAGAAAACTCCAGTTTGTGCTAATTCCTGGAGGGGGGGACGGGGGGGGGGGGGGGGGCGGGGGGGGCAAAAAAGAGGGGGGGCGGGAAACAACAACAAAAAAACCCCAACAAAACCCCAACCCGAGCTTGTTCTGGGGGCCGGGGCAGCCCGGCTGCTGCAGCCCCGCAGCGTTCAAACTTGCCGCGGGGCCGGGCCGGGAGCGGGGCGGGCGGCGGGGGGACGGGGCCGGCCCGGGGGGCCGCACCGCCCGGCCCTGATTTGCTGCGCGGCTCCGAGATTGACAAACTCTTGCCTTGGGTTTAAAAGAAGGAAAAAAAAGGGGGGTGGGGGGAAAAGAAAGAAAAGTTTTTTCGCTGCAGGAGCAGGCAGGGGCCGGGAGTGAGCGCGGCGGAGCCCCCGACAGCCCTCCGCCCGCCCCATGGCTTTATAAAGCGGCTGCTCCCTGGGGGGGGCTGGCGGGGGGGTCTGAGCAACTTTTCTTCGCTTGTATATATATATTTTTTTCCCCAACTCCTTCCCCTCGAGTTGTCCCGAGCTGGTGCCTCATTTTTTGTGGACCATGGATACGCACACGCGGTGGAAAAGGCGCAGTTGGATACGGAGCTGGTTGGTACCCGCTGCCCTGGTGCTGCTGGGTGCCCTGTCCCTCGGCCGGGCAGGTAAGGGACCCCCCGAGCCCCCCCCTCCCTGCCCGGGACAGCGGGAGGGAGGCGGGCGGCAGCGGCGTGCGGGGCCGGGGGCAGCCGTGCGGTGGGGAGGGCTGCGGGGCTTTTGTGCGGGGCAAAACACGGGTCTCTCCTCGACTCAAAGCATTCCAGAAAAAAAAAAAAAATCAACCCACCCAACCTCCTTTAGCTGCCCGAGTCTCCGAATGCCATTTGTCAGGAGGCCCGTAAAAGGGGGAAAAAACTTAAAACAATACTTTATTCGCCTTTTCGAGCAGAGCTGCCTGTTGCTGGACTCGTTTTTCTGGAGCAAAAGTCAGGATATGTTTCTGGCGGCTGTAGTTCTTTATATATCTGCGTGTATATATGTGGGAATATATATTTAGTCAACTGGAAACCTCTCGTCTTGCGTAGTTCCTCCTCCTTGAGGAGAAGAAACTTTTTGTCCAGAAGTAATCTGCTTCCCCCCGCACATCAAAGCGGCAGATCCGCACACAAAAGCTTTGCGGCCGCTCCTGCTCGGGACCCCAAGGCTCTCGCTGCCCTCTCTGCCTCGCCACCCCCAATTTGCAGGGCTTCTCCCTAAAATTGTGGCTGTTGAGAGTGGCGAGAGGAAGCTGTGTGAAGGACCAGATGTGCAACAGCACTAGACAAGCAGCCAGAAAACCCCTGGAATGTCATTTTTTTTTTTTTACAATCATGCAGGAGTGGGACTAAGCACTTTATTTCACAAAGTGGATGCTTTGGGCTTGCTGAGTGTGTTTCAAGAGCTCTGCTTTCCAAATGTCTGCCTTCCCCGGGTGGGCTGTGAAATGCCAGAGCAGGGCAGATGGGGACTTGTGGGTCTGCTGGAAAAGTTTTCTGTGTGTTTTCAGAGCACTTTCTGAGTTTGTAGCGGACACTTGGAGGCATCGGTGCTCCGAGGTCCTCTTATATTGTATCTCAAGGGAGAGGCTAAGCAGTAGTTTGTTGGCAAAGCTGATTTTGAAATCTGAAAAGTTAATGTAGATGGAGTTCTGCAGGGTAACTTGAGAAACAGCGAGGAGTGCCCTGAAGAGCTGAGCTGTCTGGGATTCAGCTTTCATGCTTGGTTTTTGTGTGCTCTGGGTATTTTTTCCTGGGAAGCCCAGGCAGCGGTTTTTGCAGGGTTGTTTGTGTGTTACCAGGACAAATGTGTGTGGGATTCTGTATATAGCAGCATGATTGTAAATGATTGTAGTTTCTAGGTTCTTAAAATGACCTTAAGGAAGAAAAGGTGGGCGTACGAGGAATGCTCTCATTAATGGTTTGCCTGCAAAGTCTGAGCAAGATGGAAAATAAGTTATGAGTCAATAAAATGCCTCTAGAACATCACTGCAGGAGAAGTTAACAGCAGTCGGAGCTGGGACAAGGGTTTGTGTTGTACTGCGAAAGCATGGGACTGTTGGAGCAGCTCTCTGACTGGAGGCATACTGGAGCAATGCGAGCTCATTCGAGCTCCCTGTTTGCAGCCAGCTCCTCCGGCTCCTCTGTTACTTTGTATTAGTTGAAAACTGAATTATTACCAGTCTCAACTCTTCCAAAGGAAAGATGACAGTTTCCCTTTTTCTTTTGTCTATGCTAATGTTTTAACGGTTTCGGAGCATCCTTAGGTGCTTTGCCTGTCGGTGTATACCCTTCAGACAGCTTCAGCAGAAGACCTCGCTCCTTTTTAAAGTTACCTGGTAACTTTTCTGAAACTTTTGGGTCCAGCTGTGGGCTGCAGCTGGAGGAAGCGGAGGGCTGGCTGGAGCTAATGCTGCTGTGGGTGGCTGGAGAGGTTTTGTAGGGCCCGTGTGCTGCTCAGGGTAATGACTCTTGTGGTGAAAGGCTTTGAGTTGTCCTAATGAGCCTCCTAATAGGACATCAAATGATTTGGATGAGGGAGGAGTTGGGTTGGGACTGCTGATGGCATTGACTAATGCTCTTTATAGCTCTTTTTTAATCTTTCCAAGTTCTCTTTGGTTTTATTTCAGCCTGGGTTGTTTCAGTTTCATTTTAGTTGGCTTCTCTGCATGGAGAGAGGTGAATCTTCTTTGTAATCTTCGGAAGCAGATCCATCAGGTGGCTCCAAAGAAAGGGGGAAGGCACCTTGCAGAGAGGGTTTCCAGAAAAAGAAAGAAATAGCAATGTCAAAGGCGACATGAACTGAACTGCCACTGAACGCTGCCCTTCCAGCTCAGATTTTCCCATATTTTAACAGATGATGTCACCCAAAAATCTAAGCCACAGACAAAGTTGGAATCTGTCTCTGCTTTTACAAATCCCTATAAAATTGAATCAGGTTTCTGGGTGAAAATTTTTGGAAGCAGCAGTTTCCTTTAGTGGCAAAGAAAAGTGCAATAAGAATACATGGCATGCCCTTTAAAAGAAATAAAAATGCTGGAAATTATGAAGTATACTGTTACCATCTGTTGCTTCTCTCCTTGGCTCTTCCCCAGTCATCTAGAATGAGCTAAAAAAAAAATAACCTTTATTCAGCCAGTTAGAAGTGTTTTGTTTTAATATTTTGCCAATCAAAAGTGTTGATATTGTTTTACAAGAAATATGACTGTATAAGTCTGGAATTGATGGCAGATCTGATTTCCAGTGCAAAACCTGGATTATGCTGTCAATGTATTGCCAGATTGGAACAGGATTTTGTAGCTTAAAAGCACCCAGCTGTCAGACATCCCCTGTCCAGGGGACGCAGTAGAGGCATTCAGCTGAGGTAATGGATTATTCTTCCATGTAAGCTGAGGTCAAGATGAAAACTCTTTGCTGCCCATTCCCTTCGAGGTGGTTTGCGAAGGCTGCTCCTGCGCTCACCTCTCCGCGGTGCCGTAGCCGTGCTGGGTGCGGGACCTGGTTTCAGACTCGCGGTCGAGGAGCCAGTTCTGCTGGCTCCCACCAAAGCTAACGGGAATTTTGGCTTTTCAGTCCAAAGCATTGCAGTGTTGCCTGGGCAATAATTTTTGGGGGATTGGAGAAATCCCATTTCATCTCTGGTCTTTAGGGGTAGCTCTAAGGCAAAACGTGCTGAAGAGTTGCTAATTGTCAGTGTACAAAGAGGGACAACAGTGTGGACTTGCCTGCTGGCATTGCTAGCTCAGATCGCTAACGCTGGATCCTCACGTATGAAACCTCTTTTTAACAAGCAAGGGCAATCCAATAAACAAACTCTCTTGGCGTTACTCCTACTGCTTGCAGATGTAAAGTCTGCCCTAGAACAAATAGGGAAGGACTGTAAAGGGGATGTGCATCTTTATTTTAAATGGGTGCTGTCCCTGCTCCTTACATTTTGTTGTTAGAGATGGACTTTCCAGGTTCATTCCTTTTTGAAATGTAGAGCAAATCTAGCTAGTAGCTTTCTGGCTTGTGATAACTTGCAGTCACACCGTAGTGTTGTAGGGGTCATACTGATGTCTACCAGGAGCCTTTGGGGTGTGACTCAGGACAGTGGCTCCTGCTCTGATCTCCCACCTCTGTGCTGTGGGAGGGTGATGCGGGTGTGGAGGTGGGAGCCATATTTAACTGGGCATACCCTGGTGGTGGTTCCCAAGAGAAGTTAATTTGGGTGCTGTTTCTCTGTATGTGTGGTACCAGCAGCTGCGCTGTATGTGATGTTCAGCATTAACAGCTTTAATTCTGAAGTAGATTTTCTCAGAGCTCCAACATTAAAATCTTTGCTACTGTCCCAGAGGCCCAGACCCTTAATGCCATGTAGATGTCCTATCACCCTTGGTAGGATGTGCCCAGTTGCTTTTCTTTAATGCTGAAGATGCGGGCTGGTCCTGGTGCTGTCTGTCCATCTCTGCTTTGGTGACTCGAAGTTTCCCTGTCTGTCCTGCAGCCTGGTTTCAGGGCATAGGCTTAGAGTATGCATTCTCACAACTGCTTTGAATTACAGATAGAATCTTTAAGATGAGACAAAGTGTGGCAACAGATGCTGAGAAGCAGAAGGTGCTGCTGTGGCATATGCCACTAATGCAGAGGTATTTGTGTGAAGTACCAGTTATAGATGCGTTTAGGTAATCTGAGTTTTGTCTGGACTTCAGAAATAAATCTGTGGGAGTACTTTCCAGGAAACTGTTCTTCAGTCTGAGGTTTTTTTTCTTCTGTAGAGGTAAGGCAAATAGGCAATTAATTCTTTTAACAATTACTTTTTCTACTTTCTGTCTTATGCCCTGATTCTTTGACCTGTGCTCTCCCTCTCCCTGTGCTATTGGGATGCTGGGGCTGCATGGTGGTGCTGCCCTTCCTGAAGCAGGTGGGGAGGATGGATGCCAATCACTGTGTAAACATGAAAGCCTCATGCTTGGAAAAACTGTGTGGTGTGAAAGCTTCCACACAAGCAGATTGAGGATTAGGGGCTTTGTGGCCCAGCAAACCTTCAAGGGGTAATGAAGGGAAGGAGGGTCAGGCCAGCTGGCCCCTGCAGAGACCATGTATGTAAAAAGTGCTCAAATGAAGTATCACCATGGTGATTCACGGTTTTGCTATTTATGTGTTTGTGTGGTTGCCTGTGGATACATCTGGAGAATGGTGGGACCTGGGAAGAGTGTGGAGCTGAGCCCCTGGGGTTGTTGGATGGCAGCAGGCACTGCAGGTGCAGAGATGGGTCTAGGACCTTGTCCAAGCAATTGATGCAGGCAGGGGCTGCTTGCCCTTAAAGGACTTCCAAAGGGTCAAGTTAGGAGCCTCTCTGTTCTGCTGGTTGGTACTGGCATTAGACAGTAAGGACTGGTCTGTGTACGCCATGGTTCGGAGTGGAGGTGCCCAGGTCTGGAGTGATTTGGGAACAGCGATTCCATTTGGAGCTCATGTTCTGCTGTTGTGTGAATTGTCTTTGAAGTGTAGGAGCCCCTAAGACGGGGGAAATCCCTGCTGCGTTACAAGTACAAATTTGGCACTTCATCACGTATGTATGCACTTGCCCACGTATGCTCTCGCCTGGTTTGTTTAGCAGGAGTCTTATCCTCAGGATGCAGCTATTCTATGAAATTAATTATTTTGCAGAGAAAGGTTTAAAACAGTATTTGGGTTCTGTTGAAAACATGATTATAACTTTCAATACCTAGATTTTGGTAAATGGAAACTGCTGTTTAAAAATGAGAAGAATTGTCTGGGAAATAAACTGGGAATGAACCACAAAATGCACCTCTTCTTGGGCTTTTTTCATGTGGAGGAAAACTTCTTCCACTCTGTTCTGTGCTTTTATCCAGTGTAGACTTCTATTCATCACATATTTAGGAAAGTCCTGACTCTGCTGCAGGTCTCTGATACTGCTGCTGTTGAGGATATTTTGGGAATGCTGAGGCCTTCAACAGTCATCTGCTGGAATTGGGTCAAATTTAAGATCCGCAGGATTTGTCCCACAGTAAAAGTCAGTGTCACCACGGAGGCATGTGCACACAGGAGTTATGCTGCTTCTGGAGTTCAGCTTGATCATCTCCACTGGTTTCCCTGCACTATCTGTGTAGGTCTTTGACTTTTAGCTTCTTTTTAGAATGGAGTGCAACCATCTGTCTTGGATATATGGCAAGTCTGTCTGATATAAGCAGTAGGAGCTGGTACTGGCATGGTGCTGGGAGACCTTGTCCCCATGAAGGAGGTTCCCCCTTGGATCAGCTGATGCGGTGGGGAGCCCCAAGGGAGGGCTGATGCAACCAAAGGCACTGCTCCTGTGCTTCCTTCCAAGTTCTTCTGATGAGATGTGGAGTCTCCTCTGTGCCTGGTTATGTTCTTCTGGATTCAGGACTGCTTAGTGCCTTTTTTTGGCTCTTATTTTTATTTGGGTTTCTCTCTGGTTACGACCCTTTGGAGTGTAGCTATTGTACAGAGCTATTGGGAATAGCAGTCTGAAGGTGTTGGTAGATTTTTATTCCCTGCTCATGGCATATGGTGGCTTTCTGGGGAAGTTTTAGGAGATCTTTTGGAGAGGAAACCCCTCCAGGTGGACACTGTCTTGTGCTCTCTGGAGAAGGCAGAGTGCCTCACATGTGTATTGGCAACAGTTTCGTTGCTGGAGTTTGGCTCTCCCCCTTTGGCTGAGCATCAGCAAAGCATAGCAGTGTCCTGAGCTAGCAGTGTCGTCGTTTGGCTGTGGGTGCAAATCTTTGACCAAGGCAAGCAGAATGCAATCTTCAGACCCTTAAGATTTTTTCCTGCTTCCTGGTGTTGCCTGTTCCCTACTTACATCTTCAGATGTTGTTAATCTAGGCAGTGCATTCCCTCTTCTTTGCCCTCCTGGCTTGCTTGAGAGCTTCCTGGGACTGTCTTCTCCACTTGCAGCCTTGCTGTATATCAAAGATTTTATTTTTACTAGCTAGATTTGAGCTTATGTGATAGGTACTGAGTTTGCAAGCTGGCAGTTTTTCTTAAAAATAAAAGAAGCCTTTATGTGAAACAAAGAAAAACCCAGTATGGGAAGAAAGAGCAAAACCAGAAAAAAGTTGAGACATGAAAGAATGGAAAAATTTTGTTAAAATCTAATGTTATGTGGAAAAAACTTGGGTTGGCAACATGGTATAATTAGCCACTGGGTTGCTGTTGGCAAGTTTCAATGCTCTTGAAATGAAGCCTAGCACTGAGCGAACCATCCAAATGATGCCGTGGTTTCTCTGTGGATGTGTCTGGAAAATCTTTAGAACTAAAATAAATAAATGAAGGAGCTACACAAAAGGTATTTTTGAGGTTGGTTGCTCAGAGTCTGGCTCTTTTTCTCTCCAGAAGCCAACAGGATTCTTAGCATCATCTGGAAGCTTTCACAATGTTGAGATGTCATTTTTTGAGATTAGGAAAATGGTATTAATGTATTTACAGTGCTGGAGTTTTCTCTCAAGATTGTGTAATCTGGAGAGAAAAAGGATAGTTTGGGGATTGAATGAGTAGAATGAGCTACCTCAGTGCTCATTCCTAACCTCTGCTGCAGACTTTCTCCCAGCTCTTAGGCAAGTCCCTGGGTTTCCCATGCCCTGAGGCCTGATCCTGTCTCCCTGTATGGAACCTGGCATTCAGGTGTTGCTTTAACACAAATTTAATGCTGATATGCCAACAAGATGTGTTTTTAAGCACTGAAGTGCTCTAAGAGTCTCTTTTCATCTCTCTGCCTCAGGTTATGTTAGTGGTTGTGGTCTAGGAGTTTTCTACTTCAAAAATACTTTTCCTCTTTGGGATGGTGTTTTCCTGTCTAGCAACACTAGTGCCTCACACTGCAAATCCAGAAGGTTATTTGGATTTTGTCTTTAGATTTGGACAGATTTCTTGCAGATTATGTGATGGGGTACTATACAGATGACCGTGCTGTTATACTGATTACTGTCAGAACACTTTAAAGCATTAGATCTGTAAATGAAATCCAAAGCAGGCAGAGGATCTCTTAGGCAGCCACACATGTGCTTCAGTTTACTGGGGAAGAAAAAACAAACCCTTTGGAGGGTGGAAGGATGCAGATGGAAGCAGGGTGCTGGATCCTGAAGCTGGATATCCCCATGGGGTTTTACATGCTAAGCCTGTGCTGCGGGTGGATACAGGAGGTAAGCTGGTGTCAGTCTCTTTTAGCTGGCTTTGGGGTGGTGCATTCAGCTGCTTTGCTAATGTAAGAAAGTAATTCCAGTGTATTTTGTTGCTGAGTGCTCTGCCACAGGCTGTGGGCTAAATGCGTTCTTCCCTATGGGTTTGGTTTGATTTCTTGAAGTCTCCCATGCCTGATGCTATAGTATTCCTCATGGTGCTCAGCCCTGCTGCTCTAGATTCACTGGAGAAAGATTTGAAGGCCAAACCTTAGTCCTGCTGTGCCTCAGGGACAGCTTTCCATTGGTCTGAATGGTGTCTGGATGTTACCTGAAGGAGCTGGGCACCCTCTTTTCCTAATGAGGGATGGGGGTGCATGTGCAGCTTGCTGAAGACCTGAATGATCTGCCTAGTTTAAACGCAGCTAAATCTTACTGTTAGCTTGGGATGACCCTGTATGCCATCCCTGCCTGGATCGAGCTGTGCATCTGCAGCCAGGGAGATGCTAATTCTTTCAGAGTAAATAAAGCAATAAGTTTTTTCCTGGCTCAGGAAAACAGTTCAAAACAAACAGCTTTTGAACAAACTGTTTAAAGGCCTTTTCTCTCCTTGCCTTTCTGCACTTCACTGCTATAACTTGCAATGGAGAGGGGAGTTTGCAGCTCTGCTGGAAATGCTGTAAGAAGTTGATGGGGGGAAACTCCTAGAGAGAAGAGAGGTCACTAAGGGCTCTGCTGGAGTCCCTGCTCGAAGGGACTGTCGGGCAGTTTTAGTGGCCAGATTTAGTTTCATTTGCATGTCAGATGGAGTTTCTATTTTTTGAGTGTGGATATATACAGGAAAGAGCTGTGCTTTGGCTGAGCTCACGTATCCTCATGGAGAGCCTTGCTGGCCTCTTTTCCTCTGCTGTTCTTCCCTCCACCCCCTTTTTTGTTTCCAAGACAATACTTAAGTAAGAATTCATTGCAGCTGAATTCCTGGAGATGACACTGCCAGTTTCCCAGGATCTCTTGTACTCCTGCAGCATTTTACACAGTGATTTTTTTGGTGCAGCTCGTTCAGCTGCACCCCTCAAATATGAATTAAGCAGTGGGTTTGTGTGGTCTTTGAGAGGGGGCTCATCCTAGATGTGCTGGAATGAGGTACCTACTCTGTGTGCTCTTGTCTGCTGCAGGGTAGAGATTTGGTCTGAGGGCTGCAGTTCACCAGCTGAATAATGAATGCATTGTTTGTATGCCCTTATTTCCAGCTTGCACCATTAAAAGTGAATAGAAAGGTCAAGGAGATGAGTCACTGTGAATGCAAGTGTCATTCTGCTCAGAAGAAATGGAAAAAAAGGAGCTTCCAAGTGAGGTGTTTCAGCTGGTGCCAAACAGCTCTGTTCCACTGTACTTTCAGGGAGTTACAAGAGCAAATCTCGGCTGAGATCTGCTGAAGTGTTCAAGCACCGAAAAGTTAGCAAGGGGCTGGAGCTGGGGTTTGCCAGTTGTAGTTGCCAGGGGCTCCAGAGGCAGCTGCTGGTGCAGGCTGTGTACAGAAAACCAGGGTGATGCTCTGGAAGCATCAGGCTCATTCCTGCTGGTTTTTTGCAAAACAAACAGCTGGAGCTTGTAGGGTTAGGAGCTCTTGTTCTCAGCTTCCTTATATACCCAGCAGTACCCAGAAAAGGCCTTTTCCAAATCAATGTGGAGACTCCTAACACTCAGTCAGGCCACTTTCCTCCAACACTTAGAGCAAGAGAAGTAGTGTTGTGAAGGTGCTGTGCTGGGACAGTATTATCTCTTGACATGCTGGTGAGAAAACGTGTGCCCCTAGAGCACTGGGCATCAGCAGGGTCCCAGCTTGGTTCCTGGACCATCCTGGGAGAAGGAGTTGCAGTGTCAGAGCAGGGTGGTGGGATTTGTGAGTCTGCAGGGTGCCTGGGGGGAAGCGTGGGCCCAACCCTGCCCTGGCCCTAGTAAATGCCCAGTTGTAAATTAAGCTTTTTTAATTTCCTGCCCAAAAGCTTCATTCGACAAGCCCCGGGCAGCTGGTTAACCATGCTGGCAGAGCGCTGGAAGTAGAAATGTGGCTCGTGGGTTGCACGTGTGGAAGGGGGAGCGGTGAGCTGTGGATGGGTTAATGCCAAGTGGGTGGGATAGGATGGGGAGCTGGCCAGAATTCTCCTTTAATTGATACTGCTGGGGCAATTTCAATAAAACAGCAGTGGTGGCCAGGAGGCCAGAAAACAGAAGCCAGTTCAGAAGTTGTTAATGCTCTTTTTAATGGGGTAGAGTTTCTTTAAGTCATGAGCTCCTGTACCTATGGGTTTCCTTTTTCACATGGCTGAAACACCCTCCTTTGGGGTTATCAGCATTTTGGCTAATTGCTTTTCACTGTCCTGGAAAGGAAACATCCACAGTGCATTTGAGATGATGGTGTGCTGTGGCAGACACCCTTGCATATTGTCTAGTGCTGCTTTGGTATTTTGGCAGAATATGAATCCTGAGAGACAGCACACAAATATTTACATTTTTGATTTCTAGCCATTGGATTCTTCTATTCTGAAGTCATTCCTCCAGTGTAAAATAGATATTCCTCCAAAAAATAACTAAAGGTTTAGGATCTTGATTTATCCTCCTTTATTGAAATACATCTTCAGTAGTAAATTAAGCCAACTATTTTTCTTGCCCACCTAATGCAAGATCACTTCCATAAATAACTTTCAAATAACTTTGCCAGTATAGCTCTGACCCAAGGTGGCTGAAAAGTCAATACACATTCCATTTGACATCAAATGACTGGGAACTGGGACTCATTTGCTAATGATGCAGTAGCGTGATGCTGACTGAGGGCTGTAGTAAGGCAGGAGTTGATGGCTTGTAGCTAATGTGCATGGGAGGACTGTGCCTGCTTTGTGCGGTGAAGCATTGGGTCTATAGCCCTTGTGTTGGCACTCCATGGAAGTTAGATTTCTGGCGAGAGATGAGGTGGGTGGTAGGTGTGTTTGGCTGCTGGCAGGCAGGACACTGCTTCTGGCAGCTTAAGATGTGTGGGACCAGCAAAGCTGCTCTGTGCTTGCTGGCGTGTGTGACTCCACGGGAGCCACCACGCAGGAGAAGCCTGCAGCAGGGCAGGAGCCATGCTGGACATGCCCCTTGGAGGGTTTTCCCTAGAAAGATAAGAGTCTGTCCATCCCCCAAGTACAGCATCTGTTCCCTGACCATGGGCTGCTCAGTGTCTCATCTTGGAAAGCTGTCGATTCCTTGAAGGATAAGGACTGCTTGCCTGGAGCCCTGTGGCTGCAGATGCTTTTCTCGATGAGGCCGATGTTTTTCTCTTGATCCCCTTGGGTATTCTGCTTTTTGTAACAGGGAGGGCAGGATCACTAAGAATCCTCTCATCCTTTCTGTGCTCCAAAAGCGATGCGAGGGTGGGAGGAGAAAACGACTTTCATCCTCGTCACTGCCTTTGGTGCACGCTGGCGAGTACTCACGTAGGAAAACTGCTAGGAATGTTCTCTCGCAAGGGTTTGCAGGGATTGGGAGAGGCATATTATCACGTCTTGTACACTTTGGGAGAAAGTCCCTTGCTCTGCCTCTCTCAAATGTTTAAATTAAAACAATCTGTCTTTCTGCAACTGCTGGATGCTTTCCCTGCTGACCTTGGGAGCTGCGACTGGGAGGAGGAGCAAACAGACCCCAGTGCTTATAATTGGCTCTGGCTTTTTTTTTTAATCTTCAGTCCTGATTCCCTGCAGGATGCAAAACAGAAAAACAATAAGGGCCATATCTGCTCTGGAAACATCAATTTTCCCAGTGCTCTGTAATTAAAGAGCTATATCAGGAAGCAGTGAAGCCTTTATGTGCTGGAGGCTATTGTCTTACAAGACTATAGAAAAGGCAGGAAGCATGCTTAACCCTTCTGCCAGAGCCAGCACAGAGGGTTAAATCCTCTGCAGTGTCTTACCATCTTTTTCTTTTCCAACCACAGACGCATTCCCACAGCAGGGTCTGACTGAGATGCTCCCTGTGAGCAGAGCTGAGAACTAAGCTCTGGGCAGGCTCAGCCCTTTACCCCTTAAATGGGAAAGCACAGCTGAGAAGCTTTGCAGCCTTTGGCAGGCAGCAATGCCCAAGGATGCTGGATGCGGTGCTTTGTACTCACCCTCCGAATGCAGCCATGGTCCCTGCTTAGGGAATTCCTGTGCACCAAGGGGAAAGTCATCCCTGTTCATGGGCCAGGATTTTTGGTCCGACCCTTCAGCACTTACACACTGAGTTTTGTCTTGGTCCAGGGCCCTGTGGTTGGGCAGAGACAGGATTTTTTCCTTCTTGGCTGCAAGTCTGGCTCTTGCAGCACTGCACTGTTGCAGCAGTCTGTCTGTGTGCAGCTGCGGGCAGCTGCAGGGCTGGGACCTGACTCCTGTTGACCTTTGGAATTTAGGTAGTGATGTAGCATAGCATCATCAGGCCTAAATCACAAAACCACCCTTCATCTCTTCTCTACCACTGCTTTTGACTTGCTGCTTTCACTGCCTGCAGGCCTGCGCTTTTTTGGCAGTTTATGGAGCATTTACAGTGCTGGTTGGGATTCAGCCTGGGAAAATGCAATGTGATTCCTTGTGGCAATGGGGAATAGGCTTGGATAACACCAAGCTGGTTAAGATTTTTCCTATGAAATATGAACCAGAACCAAAACTGGAGCTTGTTTTGGGTGTGGAAATGTCTATAAAGAACTTTGGGTTTCTCATTTGAAGGTACTTAAAAATTCACACCAATAAACTTAGAGATGCTCTGAAACTTTCAGAGTCAGAACATCAGTTAAAGATGTTCTGCACATTTAGAGTGACTGAGTAACCCAGTGTGCTTCCCTCCCTGCAGCTCCCTTCTCCAAAGCCTTGGCCAGACAAGCCGGGGCCCTCCTTGCCCTGGGGACGCTCATCCCAAATAACGAACAGCCGCGCTGCTAAAATGAGCATGATTCCTGCAAGCCTGGAAATAACCGAGTCTCTGCTGCTTGAGCAGAGCTAGCCAATTTGTGGCCTGGGACTAAGCTTTTTATGGATGAAGCTGAAACATCTGCTTTTGGGGGAGTGATATCTGCTGCATCTTTGCTTTAGCTCATGTGGCCTCTAAGGAACCTGGGTGGGATTTGGAACCCCATATACTTGCCCCTGTAACATATATTCCCTATCCCCCCTGACTTGTGGGATCAAGTTGATTATTCTTCTGATGGTGGCAAAATGCCCAGGCTCAGAATATCTTATAGGAAATGTAAGTCAATGGAAAGGCTGAAAATAAATGTGGGAGACGAGGGGGAGCTTCTATAGAACTGAAATGGATTCTCTTATGTTGAGGAATGAAAGCTGTAAACGTGCCCCAAGAAATGTATTTGAGGGGGGAACAGATCTGTTTCAACACTTTTATTTCCATTTTAGCAAGCAATGAATGCTAGCAGAGGGGGTGTTAATGCAGGCAGGTATGTCATGCCTGTGTAATGTCAGTCAACACAGGATTAAATAAGGCATGTGGAAAATACTTCTAGGAAGTAAAGTCTAGTGAGAAATAATCATCAGAGGTCTTGGGAGGTGAAATAACCTGCTCTAGACAAGCCACAGTCCTCATCTATGCCCCTGGAGATCTGCCAAGCGATGGATCAGCAGTTTGGAAGGAAGTGGCATACTTGGCTTGGGTGAGGCTTACGGCTCGGAGCATCCTGCAGTGCTGAGCAGCGCTGCGTTACTGCACTGGGAAGTGTCTTGTCGTGTATAAAGCCTCCCAGAGTGAGCGGAGGAAGGGATGGATGTGGGGCAGGAGCTGCTCTGTAAGGCAAGATGTCAGTCCCTCTCGTGCACACTGTGGCTCTAGCCTTGGTGGAAGTCTTCATATAGGCTGGTTGGTCCTGGTTAAACTCCTGTTTTTATGCCACCAACCTTAGCAATGCTTAAACTGGGTTTATAGCTGCTTTGAATTGACACGGTGGTGAATTTGACCAATAATGGCCTGGTTTTAATATGAAATCACTTTATCATAGAATTGGTTAGGTTGGAAAAGACCTTTAAGATCATTGTGTCCAACTGTTAATCTAGCACTGCTGACCACCATTAAACCATGACCTTAAGCAGCACATCTCCCTGTCTTTTAAATACCTCCAGGGATGGGAACTCAACCACTTCCCTGGGCAGCCTGTTCCAGTGCCTGACAACCTTTTTGGTGAAGATATTTTTCCTAACATCCAATCTAAACCTCCCCTGGTGCAACTTGAGGCCGTTTCCTTTTGTCCTGTCACTTGCTACTTGGCAGAAGAGACTGACCCCCACCTTGCTACAACCTCCTTTCAGGTAGTTGTAGAGAGCGATGAGGGCTCCCCTCAGCCTCCTCTTCTCCAGGCTGCACAACCCCAGTTCCCTCAGCTGCTCCTCATAAGGCTTGTGCTCCAGACCTGTGCATGTAGTGATGGACTTGCAGCTGGAACTTCTCTGCATGCATGTCCTGATGGTTTTTGACAGGAATGGGCAGGAGGAGCCAGGATGACACTGGAGAAGGGCAGAGTCCTTTCCAAAGTCCCATGGGTTTGAGTCTTGTATGCAGCTGATGTTATATTTTCTAGGATGTTTGCCTTAATGTCAAAGGGAATGTCTCCTCCCTTTTCTGTGCTCTGGAAAAGATATCTCAGCATGTTAATGAAGGGAAGAGGAACATACTGTAAGTGACCTTTTTGCACTTTTGTAAGGACAAAATTTGTTTTCCTGTAGCTATGAAAGGTCTGTCTTCCCTTTGAGTAATAAATGAGGGCATATAAAATGTACCCAGATTACTTTTAAGCTATTGTGTATTCCCTAGTACAAAGCACTTCATATAGTGCTTATTTTAGTGATGGAGAGAATATCAAGCATGCTCTGTGTATAAATCGGTCTTCTCAAAACATACTGATAACTCCTGGCATTTGCCTTGTCTCCAGTTTCCCCAATATTTTCTTACCTCATTTGGCTGCTTCCACTACTCAACATGCCTTTGCTCATCTGTATGATGAGTGGTGCTGGGCTGCTGTACTCGTCTGCATGGATTGATGCCTTGATGTGTCATTTACCTTCTCTCTCTATATGTAAAAAATACCACACATTACTTATACACATTCACGAGTGGATGCACAAATGATTGGAAGTGTCAGCATGCACTTTTCCAGATGGTGGAAGCATGTTCCTTACTTCGTTTATTTCAAATGTCAAACTCAATGAAATTAATTACTACCAGACTTGAACTGAAGTGATGGAGTGATTTTTGTCTTGGTTTCACCAGTGCAGGGTGAAGCTGCACGCTCCATAGCAGGAACAGCCTTCAGGAGCTGAAATGCAATCGCTAAACTATGACTTCAACAATGTGAAATCTGTATTTGCAGCAGGATGACCAGTCTTTATTTGGTTTCATGGGGAAAGCTGGGTTTGGTCTTGATAGGGAGGGATGCCTCCTGGGGGAAGGATGGCTTGGTAAGTGAAAGACTGACTTTGTCCTGGGTTTCTTCTCTGCTGTGCGTGGCACAAATGCAGCAGCTTACCTGGGAATTGCCTTGCTGTTGCCCTGCTTCTGACTGCAGTGCTGGTACCCTGGTGCTTGCTCCGGCATCTCCCATTGCATTCCAGTAAGCTCTAGATCTACCCCAATCTTTTGCCCTTCTATTTATTTGCAAGAGAATGCTGTTGAGTTTTTGTGCTATGTCTTGATAAGTTCTCAGGCTCTTTGGGGATAGGAATTGAAGTACTCAAGTTGGGCAGGGTTGTAGAGAAGTTGCTCTGGTCAGATGTTGGCAAAGCTCCAGGGCTGGATGCTGGATTTGGGTGCCCAAGTTAAGGTGATGAAGGACTGATTTTCAGCTTAACAGCTCTCTGAATGGAAGCTCTGAGCGTTTTTAGAAACAGAGGTTGGTGAGTCTCAAGACAGCCCCACTGAAATCAAAGCAGTAAGAAAAAAATGTAGTTCTTGGTAGCTGTTGTGCTTTATTCCCGCTGTTTGCATCGTGGCTGTCCTGGTTCTGGGAACTGTGCAGAGCTCCAGGGAGTTGCTGGGTATTTCATGCAGCCCCTGGGTCAGAGGCAGAGCTGAGAGGCTTCATCCAGAGCCTTAGAAACAATAACTGTGCATGCATTTTAAAGTGTTTGGTTTCCACCCTGCGTTTTGCTTCATATAAAAAGAGCATGTTCTTGTAAGGGCTTTTCTAGATAATTCCTCCTAATAATCCTTTGTTTCTCAAACACCTTCTTTTCAGAAGACACCTTGCAGCAATTCTGTTAAGCGGATCACCAGTTTGCCATTGACCTTAGGGAAATAGCTGTTATCAGAGGATTTCTAACTATGCCTAATTTAGGATTCCCCCATTTCTAACCTCATGGTCCCTGTGCCTCTCGGGCTGTTATCTGGGCCTGATACTCTCTTCCTTAGTGGCCACTTCTTCCAGTGTCTCTCCCTTGCTCTCTTTGTGAGCCCTCCCTTGCCTACCATACCCAGAAAAATAAACAGCCTGCTCTCCTTTTGCCCTCTATTGTTTCTCTTTTGTGCCAAGTACAGTAATGCCTCTGAGCTACCCCAGGGCTCCTGCGTTCCCATGCTTCCCCATCCCTCTCACAAAGGACCTCTTTTCTCCCTGCCTTCTGGGTGTCGGGGCTCTGCAAATACATGCCAGTGACCCTTTGCTCTGTATGAAAATAGCCCCTGCCTTTTTGTAGCTGTCACTTATTTTTGGTCCTTTAATTAGACTTGATCCTGCTTGTATTTTTTCCTTTGACCCTTCTTTTTACTGCAGCTGAGTAAGTTTTTGAAAAGTTCAGCTCCCTTTCTACCTGTGCATACCCAGCTGTGCTGGCTCACTCAAGTCTCTTCCCTTTGGATTAAATTGGAAGGAAATTTAATTGCAAGACTCCAAACTTTCCCAAGTATTTCCTACTTGTGTGTTGTAAGGCTCCCCTGGGATGGGACCGCACACTTGTAGTTCAGATTATCCTTCCATCTGCTTTTGCCTAAAGCTGGCAAGCTATTTGCGTGACTCCCTCAAATACTTGCCTCTGTGGGTATTTTAATACTGCTGTCATCATTGAATTTGAAATATTCTTACTCAGTGGCATCTTCATTCATCCTGGCTGGCTGCTTTTCAAGGATCATATCCAAACTAAGGACTTTATCTTCTCATGTGCTGACTGTCATATGCTGAGACTGTGGTTTCTCTACGTGTAGGAGAAGGATCTTTCCCTGCAGTGAATTGCCTGCTTCTGTTAGGATTTCAGTGCAGTGATGCTGATTTACACCGCATGAAGGTCTGCTCTGTGGTATCCTGGTTATGTACAGCTAAGCTGTTTTCCCACCTCATCAATATCTCATTAATCAAAATCCTTCTTGTGCTGATCAAAGCCCTGGCCTTCGCACAGGCACAGACTTCTCTGGGAAAACATTTCCAGCTTTGTTTTCAGTGACCACCCTGGAGCACAGGCTGGAGCAGCATCCATCAGCCACCTCACCACCTTTACTGTCCCCAGCCATTACTGCCACTCGTCCTGTCAGCCAGCTGCTTTAGAACATCCCTGCAGATCCAGCTTCATCCCCTGCCAAAGCTACTGACTCTTCCTCCTCTGCCTTCAACTCTTCAGACAGCCATGCTGCTGCCCTGAGTTGGTGCCCATGATGGATGCTGCCAGATGATACGGATGCGATGTAGACTGGCAATATTTCCAAACGCATCTCTGGGTGTCAGCTGTCCTTCCAGAGCACCCTTGTACATCCCTTTGCCTTGTGGAGGGTTTTTTCATTCTGGTGCTTTTGCCTGGGTGGTGTTTTTTCTTGTTTCTGAATGCAAAGGTGTGCTTGGCAGAGGAGATCAGTGTTATACGCTGTTCTAACCACAGTGCTTTCTAAAGTAAAAACAGAAAACCAACTTTGAGATGCTGTACAACTCTTCCAGGAGAAAGAACCAGAAAGTGAATTTGCCCCAGACAGCTCTCTGCTGCCGTGCAGATCCAAGGGCCTGAAAGGGGATCTCTTTCCCCTGCCCTTTGCAGGAATGTGAGGAGGAACAAGGGAGATGAGAGCAGTTTAACTGTGGGGACAGAAGTGCTGGTTCTGCTCACAGCTCTGCTGGAATGGGACAAACTCATCCCGGGGACAGAGGATGGAGCTGGGAAGGAAGGGTGAGCAGTGCAATGGTGAGAAGTGGTTTCCAGTGTGCTTTGCTCTGAAAAGCAGGTGTGGTTATTGACAAACCTTGATTGATGAAATGGAAAGAAGCAAACAAATAAAAATTCCCCACCCCGGTCTGCATGTGTGGGAGTTGCTGGGGTGGCTGGGGCTGCCCAGCTGGGCTGTGAGCGGGTGGAGGTGGCCAACAGCTGCTTTTTGTAGATGGTGCATGTGAGCAGATTCCTGCCCTGTCAGCTTGTCTGCTCGAAACAGCCTGGGGTCTTGTTAAAATCTGTTAAAGGGCAATAGGGCATGGTAGTTTTCATCCTCACAGGATGACTGATGCATTATGCAGGGTCTACTGAATGGCTTGGGAGTTGAGGCCGGTTCTCATGCATGTGCTTGAGGGGAAGGTTATGATGCATGTGGGACTGAATAGCAGTGGCAGGAAAAAATTCCAGTTTAAGGCTTATAAAGTATGTGCTTAGTTAACATTTATTGTCTAACATAAGTGATTAAGGGTGGAGTTTATTGGTTGGTCAAGTCAGTATGGTCTAACATTCAGAGCTGCAGATGAACTGTCTCTTCATTTCTCACTGACTCCTGTGACCTTGCTCAAGGCCACTTGTTTATTATCCTGCTTATGATAAAGGAAGAAAATAAGAAATGTTGTGAGCCTTTAAAACAAATAAAGGAGATAATGTCAAGGTAAATGTCTTATGCTACAGTGAACAGTTTAAAAAGTGGTTAATATGTCAGGGTATTGATTTCTATGCTGCTTTATACTCATCTGTATTTTACCTGCTGCATTTTTGCACCCTTTGGAAGGGTGAGAATCACGTGGGCTCTGCTTGTACTGTAGTTGAGATATTGGTATTGATGTGTACTCTGCCCATCTGCAGTTACTCTAGCTATGCTGGATTGATCATTTGAAGCCAATGGCTTTTGGGGGCTGCATAGCTTAGTGCAGGAGCTGAACGTCTCACCCTTGGAGCTTGGGGCGCCGACTTTGCTGCTGGAGGTGCTGTGTTAGATCTTGCTTGGGTGTCTCTGCTGTGATTGCATTCCTCAACATCATGTAAATGAATGCTTGTTGTGCTGTGTTCTCTTATACAAATTTATTTTTTGATTACCCATCTCTTAAGGACAGACTCTGCCAGCCTTATCACCTTGCCCTATTAAGTAAATTGCCGCTGAACATATTGGGATTGTTTGAAAACAAAGTGATATACTATTCCTCAGTGGGAATAGGGCCTGGAAGAGTTATGTGAGGAGCATATGGCTGTGCTAGGCTGCTGCAGAAAACCTCAGCTCTGCTAAACTGTTTTATTTACAAAGCTGCAATTTAGTTGTTTCCCTTTAGAGAATCCAATTGTCTGATGGAAAACTGGTTCTTCAGTGTTAGCAAAAATCAAACCAACCCAAGAAAGCCCAGCCCTTAGTGGCCAGTATATCAAGGTGTTGCTCTTCTGCATTTTACTGCCTTGAAATGGAGTATATCTGCGTAGTTGTCTGACTTGTGTCCTGGAAACTCAGAGCAACTTGAGCAGTATTTGTTCCTTGATAAAATTCTGAATTCCTTTCCAAATTTGGCACCATTTCAGGTTGGGGGACATCAGGAGAGTGGCCCTGCAGTGAAATTAATCTTTCGGCATCTCTTTAATCTATTTTCTGATTTTGGTCTGAATGTGAGGAAGAGTCTGTATTTGGGATTAAAACTGCGTTTCACTACTGCTGGCAGTGAGTCAGTTTTCTTCATCTTTGATCTTTTCCTAAAGCAGCACCAAGACTTTGTTTCGTATTTGCTGTTGTATCTGACCCCTGGTAGAGCTCTGAAATAGCTCAGATCTGGATGAATCATCATTCTTTACATCCAGAGTCCCTATGGGTCTTCCTTCTTTATTGTTTATACTGCTAATTCCCCCAAATCCATGCTCTTGGGTTTATGCACTAATGAACTACAATCTGAGGAACAAGTTCACTGGCAACCTGGGAGGGGGAAACCTGCATTAAGGGGGACAATATCTTGCTGGGCTTCTCTCTTGCCCACTGACCATGTCTGAAAAGGCAGAAAAAAAAAATGATGCGAACTGCTGCTTAATGTGCAAAGGGTGGGCCAAGATGCTCTGCAGAAGTATGAAAGACAGACGTTAATCCCACTGGTTCCCTTTGCCAAGAGCGTGCACGTGCCACCCTTTATGTTGCCCTGTTTGGTGTTTTATTTATTTTTCCTGCCTGGGAATGAGAATTTGCCCAGCTGCCTGTCAGGAGCAGGCAGTGGGGGTCTGAAGGGCTCAGTGTCCTGCTGCTGCCAGGGGCTGGCTGTCTTTGCCCGCGGCGGTGCTCGCCCTGCGGCAGTGCCAAGCACCTCATCTGTCTGCCAAGATCCTCTTTCTATGTCACCTAAACTAGTTGCTTGCAGTTAAGAAGCCAGAAGTATCATTTCTTGAAAGCACTTGGAGTATATACGTATAAGGATACAAAAAGCATCACTATAGCCTCTAAATATTACAGGCCTGACTGATCAAAGTTGTGATTGTGCATTTTAAACCTCCAAGTATGATGAAGAGGTCATGCCATGAACCAGTTCCAGGCAAGTGAAAACAAGCTTGAGACTGGAGCTGACCTCTCCCAGATGCTGAGGCAAAGCAAAGCTGGTTTTGTTTTTTGTTTTGTGGTGTTTTTTTTTTTTCTTACAGCCTGAGAAAAGATGTCCCGGAGATAGAAAGCCCTTTTCTCACCTACAGAAAGAATTGCAGCATGGGTCACCATGCTACCCGAATACTGCATAAGGAAATCTTCAGTTGCTTCCATTCATTAGCTGGAAAGTAATCAGAGGAAAATATATTTTCATATATTTTTATTGGTGCTTCGGGACTGGTTCATAGGAAGGCTACCTAATATTTATTATCTACCTTTTTACTAGGACGGAGCACTAATTGCTTTCTTGCTTGAGTTAAATGGGCTTGCAGCAAGTCAAGTTCTTGCAAATGCAAATACAGAGGGTCACCTTTCTATCAGGGTCTCCAAGAACATCTTGCACAGACTTGCGTTTGACTGAGCAAGTGATAACAAGGCACTGGGTCTCAGCGCTGCCTCCTTATTGTGAAGGTAGCAGCTTCCAAAGACAGTGTCTGCTGGCTTTGAGGTCTTTCCTCTCTTCATATTTGTCCTGGGGCTGGAAAGATCAATAGGAGGGCTGAGAAATTTTTCTTACTGTTCTAGCTTAGCTTTATAGCTCTGGATAGCTTAATTTCTATTCTTAGCCATGCTCTGATGGATTGTCTTGCTTTAACTTGAATCCCGGCTCAAAAGGCCTCAGGAGCACAATAAAACTGAGAAAAGAGAAGGAAAAAGATATTCAGCAAGTGATTATGTACTTCAGCCATCCATTGCTAGATATTGGCTGGTGGCATGATGTGGTGTTGGGTGGGAGTGAGATGGGCAGTCAAACCTCTGAGCTACATGTGCAAAACGAGGGTCGTGCCCAGGAGCAAGCATGGCTGCTGGTCCCTCCCTGCATGCTGTAAGCAAGTCTCTGATGGGAATATTGCGTCTTTTCATTTCCTTTCTTCGAGAATTTGGCAAAGTTGGAAGGGATTTAGGAAACAGCAGCTGGAGCAGGGGTAGGGCCTGGAGGCTGGACATGCAGGGACTCATTGAAACAAGTCAGTAGGGGAAAGTCCTTTCCAGAGGCTCAGGAGCATGAAGGGATTTAGGTGCTGAACTTCACTATTTGCCTAGATTGTTGAATTTGAGAGCTGAGTGCCTGAGCCAGGCCATAGGGAAAAGGCCATGTAGAGAAGCCCTGAAAGACCTGGTTTGGGGACCTTTACGGCTATTGCATGAAGCACAGCTGGAAAAACGTCCCGAAGGAAGAGTGCACTGGCAGGAGTGGGCTGTAGACCAGCAGATCCATTGCTCTTGCAGCTTGTGCTCTGCTGTCACCGGCTCTCCTGCCTCTGTTATGCTCCCTGGTGAAGCAATGTCCCTGCAGGCACCTGAGGAGCTGGAGGTGGTGTCACCATTTTGGTTCCTTTCCAGCTGTGGAAAGAGGCAATTTTAATGGTAAGATTGATAAGAGGAGCCTGCATGTTGCAGGGAGCCCCAGGGATCTCCAGTGATGCGATCTGGAAGCAGGCACAAAAGTGTCTCCAAATAATTCTCTTGGTTGTTTGTTACTGCAAGCCAGGAGTGGTTTTTCATATCTCCCACTTCATCAGCACGCTTGCAAACCTTACCTTAAAACTGGGTTGTGCACATTTTTATTCTCAGTAAAGACCACCGTAAGTACCTTGGCACACATTTATCTTGATCTTTCTATGCTAAGTGGATTACTTTTAGCCACATTTTTTGTATGCTACAGTAGGACTTCAGAATTGAGCTCCACTTTGCTGGGTAGCCTGCATGCATTCAGGGAAAGGCTAGTCCCAAGAGCTAATATGGAAAGAGATGCATAAAAGTGACTAGTCCAGCGTCATGGCACAGTGCTGGCGTTAGGGCTGAGAAAGAACCAGGCACGAGTGGGTATTTCTGCTGGGAGACCTCTTACCCTTTGCCCATCAATCTTCCATTTCCCCAGCCTGCGGTCAGCCAGAGGCAGAAGCCATCTCTCCTCCATCCCCTTGTCTCTGCTGGGAGATGGTACCTTTCCTGATGGTCCCCTCTCCTGGTTGTTCCAGGAGGGCAGCGACAGCTCTGGTGCTGCCCATCACTCAGGTAGCAGTTCTTGTCAGTGCTGCTGGGAGAACTTGCAGTGCTTTTTATTTTTTTATAACTGTCATTGGCCTCTAATTAGATGGTTGATGCCAAAGTAATAATAATAAAAGGCTCTTTATTTAAAACAAACCCTTGTGAATAATTATGTAAATATTTGTCTGGGCTAGTGTTAGTTTGAGTCCTGGGAAAGCTTTTTGGAAGGGTATCTTGGATATTTCTTGTTAGCTTTTATAGTAGCATATTTTGATTTAGATGCTATCTTTGGGTTTGAATTCTCCTTCATGTGTAATGGAAGACCTGAAATGACATTTCAGCTATTAATTGCAGCAGATATTTCCAAGAACAGTCAATGTACAAATCACACTGTAACAGGCTTAATAGAAAATATTTGAAGGGGGGGATGATCATGCAGCTGTGACCCAAACTTTCTAAAATCAGTTCTTGTCCCTGTATGACTTGGTTGCTGCTGCAAGACACCATAGTGGCAGCTGTGGGTTTTGAGCAGATGAAGCCATGATCTTATAGGAATATTGGTACATGATGAGCAAAAATTCATCATCTTCTTTAAATCAGCTCCTGAAACAGTAGTGAGAGATGGTTTCTGATGGTGGCTCTGCTGTCTCTGGGAGGGTTTGTCTCCCACCACAGGTGGGATGGTGCAGGGAGGAGGGGGCTGGTGCTGGGTCATTAGCTCCTGTTTGGCTCCTGATAGCTATTTGTAATGGAGATAGTGCTCTGAGTGTAGGGGGGGTTAATGGGTTGGCTTTCTCCCCTAATAACCAAGGGTCAGAGATCACAAAGGTCGGTCAAGGCTGAACAGGAGTTTCTTGATATTACGCTAATGCCACTTGATGGGCTCAGTTAATGGTAATAAACCCCCTTCCACCACTTGGTGCTGCCTGACTGGGGGCGGTGGGTGGGTGGGAATCCTGTGCTTTTAATGCAAAACCTCAAATGTGCCATTTCTTAATTTGGGCAGTAGGGAAATGCTTGTACTTATGTTTTATTTATAATGGGACTGGAAATCGGAAAGGAATGGAAGCTGGATTGTTGTATTTGGATGAGCCTTCTCTTCCGCATGTTTGGACATCAACAGATTATATATTATTCTAGCTGGTCCATAAAAAAAACTCAATTGGCCTAAAGTAAAATAATGTTCATTCCCTGGTGATGTTAACAAAGAAATCCATTTAAACACCTAATTGGGAATAAGATCTACCAAATAAATATGGATTAGAACTGAGAAAATCATTAGGAACTGGTAACTTAAGTGGTGAATTTCTCCCTGCTTGCAGACTTCCCTTGAGGGCATCACAGCTCTTTGGTTGGTTTGTGGTGTTTGCTGAGAACTGGTGAAACTCATGGCTGTGGGTGGTTAATTCAGGCCTATGTCTTCCTCCTGCTGTTCTTGCCTTGAAAGCAGCATCTGTGTTGTGCAGATGTGGGCTACATAAACTCACAAAGGAAGAAATGCTCCTGAGAAAACTTTGGAAAAGAAGCTTCAGAAACACTTTTCATGAAGTCAAGTAGATATTAATTTGAAATTTGCCTTCTGGCTACATTTTTGATGAGGAAAATCAGATATAGATATAAAGTAAATGCTAAAAGTTCATTTGATTTTAAACATCTGAGAGAATTGGTTTTACATTTCTTTCCCTGTGTCAAATATTCAAGTATACAGTAGTACTGGAAATAATTCAGTGTTGGGCTTTTTCAAAATCATCCAATTAAATATTTAAAAATAAAGATTACTTATGCTTGATCCCATTAACTTTATGGACAACTAAAAACCCCACAGTGCATGAAAATGAGCCTTTGGCTCCTAAATGACTACTCTGGAAGCATCCCAGCTGGGCTACCTGTATGGGTGTGGGGTAGTGCCCTGCATTGAACTCCTCTGTGGCTTTGGTGCCTTTTAAGTGGCTGATGTGATGTGCCAACCATGTGATGCTGATTGCCAGCCTGACTCTAGCTGCAATGTTTACCAGGGTGGAAATGATTGTAATTATGCAGGTGCTTGTGTTAATGTGTTTAATTAAGCTCATGGTTGGGCAACCCACTTGCAGCACCACAACAGAAATTAAAGGTCTGGGCATGGCTATAGGAAGCCTGTATTATTCCAGAATGGCTAATGTTCCTCCAAAGCTTGTCCGTTTTGGCTGCTCTTTCCAGACTGTATCGGTCTAGTTGATAGAAGATGCTGTCTGTCCCTCTGTACCTCTTGTCCCCTGTGTCCTTGCACCATAGCAGCTCCAGCCATGGTTCCTGGGCAGCCTGCTCTAATGGTTCAGCATCTCCTATTTTCCCTAAGTACTGCTGCACTTGTGAGGATGGTCCTGTTTCCCTTAGCACAGACTTCCATTAGAAAGTGGTCTGATGAGCTCTTCTCCCTGCCCCCCCCCCCTCCCCAACCATGAAATGTCAGAAGAGATGTGGCATTGGGCATCCTATATGGAAGCAGGCTGCTTTATGTGCATCCTGGTGTGTTCAACTGTGCTTCCAGCCCCTAGCATGGGGGGAGGAGGAGGAGAAGCCCTGACCATGGCTCGTTCTGTTCCTAAACTGTCCTGATGTGCATGTAGGCTGCTTGGGTGCTTGTAAGCATCCAGTGTAGATGGGCTGTGGGGCTTCCTGGGTGTAGGGCATGACCGTGTGTCTGCGTATGATGGCTCCAGCCTGCCTGATGCAATCCCTGTCCCATGGCTGTGAGTGCTCAGTGACAACCCTGGGATGCAATGAGATGGTCACCCATGTAAAATCACCCAGAGGACTGCAAAGTATTGCTTTTGCAGGAAAACCACCGTTCAGCTGTTTGAATTTTGTTTCCCTTCCTGGAAGGCTTTTGTTTGGGAGGTTTTGAGAGATGTCCTGTGAAGGCGGTCACTGCCTTGATCCATGTGTCCCTGGTTTCATCAAAGGGTGATGCCCTTCTTGTTCTTGATTCAGTGCCAAGTAGCTTTGGATATGAAAAGGAGGAAGAAAGGTGCTCTCCGCGATGTGCTGCAGCATCCAGGAGCAGCAGGCAGGAGCAGATGGTGGCCCTGGCAGCACACTGCAGCTGGCTGCGGCAGTGGCTGAGGGAGGATGCTCACGCTTGCTCTGACAAAGATACTGCTATGTCAGGTCGTCATGTATTCTTTCCCCCTGTCTGGGAGATGAACATGCCAGCTTCTTTTTTCCTTGCAGGAGTAACTATTTTTCACCCCATTAAAACTGGTTGCAAAAGTTCTGTTGACTTCAATGTACTGCAAGATCAGGCCCTAATTAAATCTTGCAAAGAGCATTAAGTGGTTGATCATTACAAAGTACTTCAAAAATGCAAATGCTGTCTAAGTGCCAAATTGTCTGGAAACACATGGCAATCCTTAGAGCAAAGACGAAAGGTTGAACTTTCCTTTTTCCCCCTCAAATGCACCTGCTTGAGAGCTGCAGGAGCCCCCAGGTTGGCTGCAGCTGGCTTAGGTGCGAGTCCCATGGCAGTGCAGTGAAACTGGGAAAGGCAGCAGATACCCTGTAAGGCCCAGCCAGAAAATAATGATCACTCACAGAAGCAGTAAATATTTTGCTTAAGCTGTCATTAGCTTGAATGAAAGCTGGAGTTTGGATTGCATTGGCTGTGCAAGATGGTCGCAGTGGAGTGTGACTGGGAGGTCCCCAAGTGATGCTGACGGGTCCGCAGTCCCTGTAGCACTGATCCACGCATGTGGTCCTGGGCTCGAGCTGTGAGCTCTGCCTCGTGTCGGGATGCTCAGTGTGAAAGAGATGCTGCCTGTGGACATCAAGTCCTCCCTGCCACCAAGCTGGACCGTGTGGTCAGATGTCTGCAGGGATGCTAGCTGGGTCCTCACCACCTCCTGAAGAAAAGCATGAGGTGCCATAGGCAGAGAGGGGACAGTTCTCACATCAGAGGTTCCCCCCTCAACCTGGAAAACCTCAGTGTTATACCTGCAGAGCTGCTTTTCAAAAGCCTGTGCCAAGGTTTTGCTCAGAAGAATGATAGATTCCTTGGATGAGACTTCCATGTCTTCCTGTCCATGTGCTGCCTCAGGGCTGAGGCAATCCAGGGCCTTGCAAGGATTTTAAACTGGGGTTTTTGAGTAAAGGAACCAGAGACTTGGGGCAGGAGGGAAGGAGAGGAGAGTGCTTCTTCATTTGCATATAACTTGCATCCCTTTATGGGCTGGCTTTCAGAAATGGGTCCTAAAGCTGAGCTCTCTTTAGGAGCTCTCAGTGTGCATTCAGATGATGGACACATGCTCAGTCACAGTTTTCTTTTGCAGATCTGCTGAGCGTGCGAGTTTGTAGTTTTAATAACTCTAAAAGTTTTAGGCTCCATTCACCCTTGGCTTTTCTTTAAAGGGTAAGACTCCTGCCAGTAATCAAACTTCTGCTGGAAAACTTTCCAAAATGTCACAGGGACCCAGAAATACTTGATCCAACTGGTGGGGGACTGGAAAGCTTCCCCCTGGATCCTGGCTGGCCGGGATCGGAGCAGCGCGGGGCCGTGGGCAGGGTGGTATGCGAGGCATCTCCGCTGCAGCCTAGGCGTGTGAGCGATGGTGACTGCAAAGCTGGTGATTCACCTAATTCTTTTGACCCTGCTGTCAGATGGGCCTGTAAAATCTCCTTGGACACTGAACAGTCGTGCTGGGCGCTGACGTGGGCTGGGGGTTTGGCAGGGCTTGACTTGGGCTGTACCTTAAAAGGCTTTGTGCTTTTCTCTTGAGTGGATGGGATGGTTTGCTTCATGGGGAGGGGGGTGGAAGGAAGAAGTCATGCCGTGGTTCCCTTCTTGGGGGCAGGTGGTGAAACCCGGTGCAAATCCCATTGGCAGTCTCGCCCATCTGTGCAGGCATCAGTGAGCAGGGAAAGGGATGGTGTGCGTTGGCTTTGCACCCTCAGACCTGCCACTCTGGGGACCCCATCACCACCCCTTTCCTGTGCTCTGGATTTTAGTCATAACCTTTCCCAAGGATTTGTGGGAATGGGGGTCAGTGGCTCCTTGAAAGGGGCAGAAGCCCCTCCTTTGGGCTCCCCTCTGCATGCTCTTGGTATGCAGCAGCGGACCGTCCCTAACTTCCCAGTGATGGATGGGCCACTTGGCTGCTCTCTGCCTCCTACGCCAGCGCAGGGCAGGAATCGCCCCAACCAGAGCTGCTCCGATACCAGAGGAAAGCTCTCATTCTCCCTGACCCTTTAGCACCCTTTTTTCCTCTGCTGAGCAATCCCTGTGCTCATGGAGCCAGCCCTGTACTGTTTTTTTCCCTACCAGGGGAGAATCTGAAATCCTCATTTCATTAAAATGAATGGGATATTCGCTGCTCTTGAATGGGGCTGGGATTTCTCCCAAAGTCCTAGATGTTTGCCTGTTTTCTGTGCATTGTGTCTTTAAGTTTTACATGGCATTTGCAGCAGAGATTTTTTTGTGTGGTTTAATTATATTCTGTGGAGGAATGGCCTGCTCTTAGCTGCTAACACCACTGCTTTGTCAGAAACCCAAATGATTGATTATTTAAAAAAAAAAATTTACGCTCAAAGGAACAAAGATTATTTGATTCTTTGAATTTAATGTAGTCTTGCAGAGCTGCTCCAGTATCAGTTCTGGGTTTCTTTCTTTCCCTTTTGGGATTATGCATATGATCTTTCGAATCTGACTCTGCATAATGGTTTCCTTTGTTCACAGTTGAGACTATTTGGGCCTTTAAAAAAAAAAAAAACCATAAGGGGATGACATGAGTCACTGGTGAAATATTCGGCTATCTAGAGCAATGTGAATCGACACAGCTCTGTTGCAGCTATTGGAAGGAGCTGATGTGCACCAGATGAGTACCTGACCACTTTTATAGCTGGCCTCTTTTTGCTGTATTGTGCCCCTTCCTGGGGAACAAACTTTTATATCTTCAATCCTGCAGTTCAGATTCCTCGATTCGCCTCCTTAAAATGCCTTTCCTCTTTGTCCAAATATATCATTTTGTTTTATTGGGATGCTGAAGAATTAAAGGGGCTGTATGAAGTCCATCCAAAGGATGCTTGAGCAATGGTAACTGGAGTGTTATATTCTTATTTTGTCTTAGCAGCTGCCATCCTGTTTTAGTTATCCAAGGGCTGCAGTGGTGAAAAGTGTTTAGATAAGGAGTAGAAATTGTTGAAATCCCACAGGCGTGACCTGGAGACTCCAGGCTCTATAGAAATACATCCGTAAGTGAAGCAGCTTCCAGTTCTCATCTGCATTTGGCTGTCTCTTGTGGACCTCGGCACAGAGGTGTTTACCCCTTGGTGTTTAATTTCTAGTATAAGCCAAGATGTCCATGTCAGCCTCCGGGCAGCTGCCTGGAGAGTGAGAAGCCCCAAGCCCAGTGGTTGGGCCTCCTTCCCCCTGCACGCTCTGCTCTGCCTTGCTGCTGCTCTGCGTTCGGTCCTCCAAAGGAAGTAATTGAGTGTTTATTTAGCACTAAGAATAAACTATCTTGGAAAAGTATTTAAAGAAGCAAAAGCTGGTAAAGATGGAAGGGAAAGAGTCTGTGTTTGCTGTTTGGAGTGGTGTTTTCCCTAGCTGGCTTCCAGGCCTGGCAGCAAAGCACCCAGCATGTTGCCCTGATGGGAGCCCTGTGGGTGCTGAGGCTCAGCTCCCTCCTGGAGGGACCCCGACCTTGGCTGGGTTTCCCAGGTCAGGGTTAAAGCAGGGCTGCTGCTGGGTCACCGCTGGCTCGCTCTGTCCCCGGCCACTGCCGTGTCGCTGTGCGAGTGTGCCCTGCTCTGAGCTCTCACGGCTCATGAGCTTTTTGGGCTTCTGTTGGAAAACATCTCTTCCCTTAAAAATGCATGGTAGCCTCTCCTTTGTCTATTCCCGGGAATGGGTTTTTGCAGTGCATTTGGGCAGCCCTGCAGAATCCTCCTTTCCTGTTTGAGAAGGTAACATGGTGAGGCAGGGCTGTGCTCTGCCTAATGTTGTTTGTGCAGGATACATTGATATTAATTGGGGAAAATATGGTAATAACTTCGTACTTGTCACCTGAGTACCTGAAAGTGCTTTACAAAATTATCTCTCTTGTAACCTCAACACAGATGCTGGTGATTTTCTGGCTTGAAAATGATAAAAATGAGAGATGGAGATGTGAAGGAGTAGGTTCTCTGGTAGCATAAGACAACCTTGTTTCATTAAAACTGGGAGTTGGATCCACCTTTTCTACTGAGCTACCTGGCTTGGCCAAGGCTGTGCGGGTGAGACCGCAGCCTGGCTGGGTATGGGAGTCAGCTCCAGCCAGCCTGGATGCCGTCAGCAATCTGTGTGCAAGAAAAACAGGGCAATTTAAGCCAGTTAGCTAATTGTGGGCAGGTTAATTGCTGTGTATCTCTTTCCTTTTCCTGTTAAAACTGTTCTTTCTAGCTTTCTGTGGGACTCAAAGTACTTTTCAAGGAGATGCTACTCTTGAAGTAATCCTTATTCACTTTATTTACTGTCATTACTTGCTGTGGGATGAGATAGCAAGTTGTTTTATATTGCTTGTTCATATAGGAAGGCTTTGCTTCCCAGTAAACCTGCTTCACTGGTGATGTGATGCTTGGATACAGATACCCAGACTGGTGGGTTATGTATTAAATGACGAGAAGGTTGCAGAGGGCACCTGGAATGAGCTGGAAACATAAATGTTGATTTGTTCTTCACCTTATGGCCTTAGATCTTTGGCAATAATTGCACATAAACTATAGTATGACTAAGTGCTGTGTCATGAAGTCCTGAAGGTCTTTGCATGCCCTTTAGCTGTTATGAAACTGAATACAGAAGAATTGGTTCTCAACTGTTACAGGATGGTGACCTCTTCTCCAGACACCCAAATGTCTCAATTGTTACATTAATATAAGGACAGGTCAGCCTTGCACAATAAATGTGTCTCAGGATGCTGACGGAATTTTTTCCCCTTTGAAGGGTATTATAAGGCAAAAAGTTGGAAAAGGGGGATTTTCTTGACTCTAAGTTATAGGAATGTGTTAAGTGAAGATGCTGAAGGCATGCTTGATCTTGTCAGATAAGACTGAATAAGCTGCAGATGTACCTTAAGATGGCAGTGACAGTGGAAGGGGAAGGCTTTGACCTCTTAAGCTCAATTTTGGATACAGCTGTTACACAGCTGCTGTGTGGCAGTGCTGCTGCTTTCATGTCTTATGGACAGCACTAGTGATGTGTGTGCAGTTTTGGTTGATGAAACTGCTCTGCTGAAACCTTTTCAGCTTCTGGTCCGAGATCTTCAGGGGCCTCCTGACCGTTTTGGTGAGATGAGCAAAAGGTAGTTGGAAAGCAAACCTGTCTTCAGCAATGCACCAAATACATAGCGTCCTTTTCAGCTCTGCTAGAAAATGCAGAGAGCTGCGAAGAGGAAGAGGTAGACATAGGTGCCACTCCTTTGGAGTATGCAAGCCGCTGCAGGTACAGCTCTCATTGCAATGAGGATGCTGGCCTGATTGGGGAGATAGTTTTCTTATTGACCAGTGGATGTGTGGTCCTTCCAGGCCCTCAGAGGACGGAACAGGCTGGGCATGCTGTGGGAGCTCATCTGCTGCTCTCATTACTGCAAATGTTCTCAAAGGGTTGGCTTTAATCTTGGGGGATGTCAAGTCAGAGCCTCTCACTAGCAATCAAATGAATGTAACAGAGCCATTAAGAACTGGGGTAGGTTTTCCAGATGTGCTCTCCTACTACAGAAATGGCGTTTCTGCTCCTTCCAGTCCCATGCTGCATAACCAGCTCTGGGGCACCGTGGGCTGGTGGGTGGCTTGGAGAGCCTGCATCACCTTTGAAACCTCGTGATGCCTGCGCTAAGTGTGCACTGTTACGTTTGCTGTTGAGATGCAGTGTCACGGTGTTGCCTGCTTGCTGGGATTTGTAGGAGTCTTGTGATACCTAGTGGGGTTTTCTTCCTTACTTTTTCTGAAAGTTTCTGCTCCTGGAGCCATGTGATTGCTTCACTTAAAAAAAAAAATCTTCCCAAATGATAGCTGGAAAAGCTTGAAGATCACACTGAAAAACTGGGAGGCAACTTTCAGAACAGATTTATAAAATTTCTTGTGCGTGATTGGATATTAATAATAGATTTATAAAACGAACTGTATGTAGTTGGGAAAATTAAATATATTTAAACTTTAATTTCCTGGAATCCAGACCATAGTCTTTTTGAATGCCTGGCTTTGCCTTTTGACCAGTGCATGTTGGTGCTGCTCGGTTCCCCCGATGGGCTGTGCGGGGCGGCTGGTGAGAGCAGCCGTCTCTGAATGCCGCGGCGTAAAGCAGGGCGGCCACGGAGAACGGCTGTCACTAGTACTGCAGGGCTACAACAGCTTCAGCCTTCAACTCAGTGGCAAGTTTGAATATTGCGGATTTCCTTGGGGATAAGGGTTTAATTAAAGACCTTGAAAAATGATGGGAGAGAGTTGTTTTGAGGTTTGTTACGTGTAGTTTGGTAATTTTTCAGACACTGGAAATGAAGATACCTACAAGTAATGTATAAGTGACTTATGTATCCTGATGCTTAGTAAAGTGCTTTGGGGCTCATTCAAGAGCTTTGCTTCAGGTGTTAAAAATGATTATTATAGGCATAAATATGGTTTATATTAATGACTTCTAGCTAATGCTGTATATGCTGGGATTTTCAGCACAGTCTTACAGAAGCTGCGGATCTATCTTGCACTGAATTTCAATAGCACCATTTCCATTATGTTCTTGGGTTGGTTTTCTTTTGTAAGGGGAAAATAATGTTGTCTTTTCCTGCTGATCCATCCTGCTTTTAAGAACATTTAGCTGGAGAACAGTGAAGGGGGTGATGAAATGAGAGGAGCAGGGAGCTGGTGGCTGTGCCCTCTGGGCTGACACCTGTTAGCCCTTGCAGGAGCGAAGCAAGGATGGCATAGCTTCCCCTGGTGAAAGCAAAACAAAATGCCTTGGTCAGGGAAGATAGAATTAGGAGGGTCTGGGCTTGATATCAAGCTTGGAGAAACCAAACTGTTCAACCTTTGCATAATGGTCGTGTGGTAGATGGTGTATGGAAAAAGTCTTTAACTGGCCTTCACTGCAGTCCCTAAATAAGGGCTGGTTGTTCCTTTTCTGCTCTGTAAGTGTAATGGCATTTAACAAACATCCTTGTCTATTATTGCATGTGTCCTGAAGGATCAGCAGGGCTTAAGATCTCTTCCTCTCTTAAAATCTGATTTACAGAACAGTCCAGAAAAGGAAAGGTGAGGATGAAGAACCCAGTCACGTTGGGAAGGGGTTTGCCCACATGCAGGGGTGTTCGGTGTGTGCTAATATTTACCTTCGGATGTTAATGATGCTCTGGTTTCCTTTTGAGTTGCTTGGGGATATTTCTGCTCCTGCATCCCACAGCGGAGTCCGAGCAGGTGGTTTGGCTGTGGTCGAGGGTGGCAGAGCATGGCTACACTGACCCTATTTTGGCTGGAGCCTGTGCCCAGCCCAAAACCAGGGAGCTTATTTCAATGAATGCTGCTTGATTTGCTTTAATGTTGATGTGTAAGAATGAAAAAGTGGCTGTTGGCTGCTGCTGAATGGGGGTAGAGTTATAAGCTTAATACTAGCTGCCTCTGCTCCAAGTTTTAACAGGTAATTAAATAACTAAGAATCAGATTAATGCAGAAAGATTTGGTTTTGTGGTTAAAGCTTTGGTCAGACATGGAGGAATGAGGGATTTAATTCCTCCTTTTGCCACTCTTGGCTCATCAGCGAGTCGTTCATCTCCTCTGTTAAAATGGGAAGTAATGCTCCTTTTTGGTCTTGTTCAAGGGCTTTACATGGTGCTGGGTGCAGGCTTCTGGGGCAGCCTCTGGTCTGATTTTGGTCTAATTTTGGCTATTTGGGGTGTATTGCCACCCTCCTCTGGTGCAGCAGGGACTGAGCTGCTGGTCTCTTTGGGGAGCCCTGTGCATCTCAAGTGAAAGAATGATCCTGTGTGTAATGCTGCATAGTAATGTTATTCATAAAATAGCAAGTGTTTAAAAAAAAAAAGCTCTTGTAAAGCAACAGCTAACTGTCCTCGGATGAAGGCCAAGCCCAGTGCAAACTTGTAAGAAATGCCCTGTAGGGCCTGGTTTTGGTCAGTCCAGTCTGTCCTTCTGTGCACGATGCCGTCATAGCTCCTAACAGGAGATTGCTGAGTTCAGACTTGGCTGAAAAAATCAAGGGGACATAAAGCGATTAGCTGGGCAGGAATAAGAGGTGCTCCTGTGTGTGAAGCTCATCTTTCCGGAAAAAGCTGGAGACTTTCGTGCTGCTTAAGTCCTACTCAAACCGATGCTCTTAGTGATGAAGTGCAACACGAGCAGTCTTAGGGCTTTGGCTGGCTCCTCAGCCCTCCTTTGATTTCCAGGAGTGAGCAGAGGTGAGACACTTGTGCACATCTGTGAACAGAGGTTATTTCCTCTCCTGCTGGTTACCTGTGTGGCTTGCAGTTTGTTTGCGCAGTACCCCGACTGTTGTTTTACTTTAATATCTTGCTTTGACCTAATCCATTATAGTTATGGGGTGGTATAGAGGATCTTCCTTCTAAATGAAGATGAATTGCATGTTGTATTCAGAGGCTCACAGCAGCATGGGGAGGCAGGCAGATGCTTGAATCATCCTTTATAAATGAGAGAAGTGCTGCACCAGGGCACTGGTGATGGGTGGGGGTTGCTCAGAGGGCTCTGAGCAGAGGCTGGAGCGCTGAGCCTGCTGACGACTGGTCGCTTCTGGAGGAGGTCCAGCTCTGGTTGCATGCCCTTCACCTTGCTATAACCCCCGGGGGAGCTTTTGGCAAGCAGTTGCCATACGGCTTGCAAGTGGTGTCATTCTGTTAACGTATAGAGCTGGCAAAATCTTCTGTTTTCATGTTGCACTTCCTTCCTCTCAATATGCTGCACAACTTTACCTATAAGATCATGACAACGAGCAGCATTTAATTTGTCCAGCACTGTATGCTTCTCTCCTATGGGATGACTGTGACTGGCTCTGGTGTGCGCTGGGGCTCCCTTGCTGAAGGAGATGATGGCCACACTGTTTTTTATCACAACAGCAGCCAAGCTTTTGGACAATGGATTCTTCTGCAGGTGCTTCTGTTCCTGCAAACACCTTGGCCCTGCCGTGGCCGCTCTCCGTGGGATGGTTTATGTGCAACGCTGTGAGCGAGGCTCAAATCCCCCGGCACCCGGCGTGGGGACCCGGCTGATGTCAGGAGTCTGGAATTCACATCCCCTCCCCCTTGCCTTTGCCTTTTTCCCCTCTCCTCCCTAAATAAATGTTGGAGGCAGCTTAGGAGCTGGCTGATTTGAATCTCTTGGAGCGCAGGGAGGTAACTGGAAGCAGAGCTGGAGTTTTATTGTAATTTTAGTTGTTTAAACACAGTTTGGGCTGTGTGTATGCAGATATTTGTGTGAAACAAAACATGGTTAAAGGCAGTGGGAAGATCTAAGCGGCAAGGACAGCTTAGACAAATGTCTGTCATCCATATACTGTCTAACAAGAGTAAGAGAGATGAGGAAACATTACAGCTGCATGCTGCTTGGCCCAGACTCTCTCAGCTGGTTTATTATCTGCAGTGTTGACTTGGATTTGCCATATGTTTGTAATCTCTCATTGAGGGCCCAACTTCTTAGGATTGTGGAAACTTTTAAAAACTGTCTAACAATGTACATGAATTTTCCATGCAAATATTAGGCTGCTCTTCTTGGTAACCAAAACTTTTTATATTGTAAAAGATCTCTTCATGTTATTTCTTTCTATTGCTGGGTTGTTTGTGTTCAGTGCTGATGTGCATGCTGTAGCTCTTCCCCAGGCATGCAGCCAGTTGCATACAGCATATCCCATGGAAATCCTCTCCCTCTCTTTCCTCTCTGGTCTTTCTAGTAACATGCTTGATCCCAATATGAGGCCAACTTTTTTTTCCCCTTGCAAAATTTTTCCTATATTATTTTCCTGCCCTTCAGGAGATCTGTCCTTTTTTTGCAGTAGCAGCGATGCCATGCACCTTCCTGAATGCAGTTGGGCTGTTTGTGGTCATTCTGCAAACTGGTAATAAGCTTTGCACCCTTGGCCACGCAGTGTGGTGAGATGTCTTGAGATCCTGATGCAAGCTGGGGCAGCCAGCCCAGGGGGGTTTGTCTTGGGTATCATTGCAAATATCAGGTTATCTAATGTGTGGCTGTCCTTGAGGATCTGAATAATATCCCTCTTTGGGGAAAATAATGGATCAAGTGGCAACAGAATACAGCTGTGATATATTGCCCAGGCAAGGTTAAATGGAGCTGTCATGCAGACTTTTGCTTTCAGCACTGCTAGGGGTTTGAGTTGGGTGGTTCAGCTTTCTGGCAGCACTTTGCTCCAAGTATCAAGTCAAAATTCAAACTTTCTTTTAAGCATTTAAAGTTGGAACTGGTTATTCCACTTTTGGAGACGCAATCTCTCCTGACATGCGCAAGACCAGGTTAGGAAGTTAATGAGACGTATCACTTGCATTACTTAATCGATGTTCTAAAGACCTGAACATCTGGAGGTGAACCAGACTTTGCTGGTGTGGGGAGCCCTGGGTGTGAGACAAGTGCTCTCCATTGACCAGTTTAACATCTGCAGCAGTGAGACCCTCAGTCAGGATATGAGCCTAATAGGATGTGGTTGAGGAGGGCTTTTGAGGAAAGAAGGCTTTTGCTTCATGGCATGAGTCAGAATGCCCATGCAGATTTTTCCTCTTCTGTGAAGTGTATGTGTGGTGTTGGCCATGCCAATGCTCCTATGTACTGGTGGTTGTGCAGAAATCCCGGTGTGTCACGGGGCGGGGGGGGGGGAATACCTGGCAAAGAAGGGGAGTTATTTGGTGGATTTGCCTGGGCTTGGGCTGAGTTACAGAGGGGGCACTTGGCTGCCTGCAGTGGAGTCGTACTGTACCTCTGCCCCATGCCACCTGCCTTCACGCGGGGCAGGGTTAGATGCTGTGCACGAGCCTGCAGGCAGCAGGAACAACCTGTGAGCACCAAAGCACTGTGCTGGGATCCTGCTCTGCCATAATTTGTTTGTACCCTGAGGCATGGCTGTGGGTTTACCTGTTATCCCAGCTAGCGTGAATTTACATGTGGTGGTTTTGCATGGTGTGTTTAATCCTTTGGGGAAGCTTGCTCAGGTATTTGCTTCAAAACAATTTTTTGGATCAACCAACTTAAGAAAAAAGAGTGAAATGTTTGCATCAGCATGATGGCAACTTCTTGATTTAAAACCTTTCTCTCAGATCATGAATTTCCTGTCTAATGCTTAATCTTCAGGATGTGCTTGAATGATGGAGATTGGGTGAAGACATCCAGAAAATATAACTACTATAGCTAATAAAATAGTATATTCTCCCTTCTGCCCTCGTGCAGATAGCTGATCAGCCATTCCTCTCTGCATTGAATTAGTGTCTCTGGCCAGCAGTACAGTGTCCTAGCTTTGAAGCTGGTATTAACATTGTATTTGCAGATGTATTAAACGTTTCACCTGTTTTTAAAATTGCGATGAATGATTTGTGTGAGGCAGGCTAATAATGACTTGAATCTGAGCAAGTGCCAGTCTTTTTGCCTGCTAATTCTTGGTTTTTTTCTTTTCTTTTTACAGCTGAACCTGCAGACCTCTTGAAGGTATTAGATTTTCATAATTTACCTGATGGTATAACAAAAACAACAGGGTTTTGCACAAGCAGAAGGTCTTCGAAAGAAGCAGATGTTGCTTATAGAGTAACAAAAGATGCTCAGCTTAGTGCACCAACAAAGCAGCTGTATCCTGGTGAGTCCGCAGCTTTTTATTTGTCATATGGAAATATCCGATCCTTTTCTTAAATTCTGCAGGCATGTATGGGGGACTGTGCAATTCTTCATTTTCCAAGTGTGCTTGTATGCTCCCTTGGCAGGGAGCAATTCTGCTGTTTCAGGGCGCTGCAAACTTTCAGCCATCAAATAACATTGCAGTAAGTTGTTCTTTTAACATTGCATTTGCACATGGTGGCGGGTTTTGCTGCAGAAGATGTGGCCAATGCCTACATCTGTTCCCTCCTATGTTAGAAAGTTTCTACTGTCTCATTATCACACAGTGACATCCAGCTGGGGAGAGAGATTTGGAAGATGCAAAGGAACACAGACTGTGTTTTGTTCTGGGTTTGTGGAGTGCCAAGCACAGTAGGGTCTTATGCTGTGGCTGTGGTGTCTCTTGTAACACAAATAATCACCATATAAAAATAATACTGCCCCACAAGAACAGATGTCCCAAGAAAAGTTGTTTGAAGAAATCGGAGGTTCGTTAAAGCCACTAAGATGCAGGAGTTCACAAAGCCATTGAAGAGCATGGGCTACTGACCATTTCATTTGTCACTGAGGATGTACTGGAGGTTTTTAATTTTTCAGGCCAAGGGACAATCACTACTGTAGAGTAAAATGTGCTTGTAAAAAGACTGAACACGTTGTGGACCCAAACTACTCGCTGCGTGAGAGCTTCAGTCTTGAACACGTAGTCACCATCAGAAGTCTTCCTTCCGAAGCTGCACAGGAGCACTGCTGTATCCCTGTTTTATATGGGGGAGTGCAGGGATCCTGGGAGTAGGCATGGTCGGACTTTCTAGGTTTGGTGAGAAAAGTGCCTTTGCTGTGGAAGGTTTAGCAATGAGGCAGAAAAACGCTGCCTGTAACTTGTGTGTGAAGCAGAAGGCGCAAACACTCTCCTTTGGCATTTGTGAGAGAATTAATGATGCAAAATGCATTAGCTAAATCGGAGGTAATGTGGCATGCCACTACCAATGCTTTTTAATTAACACGCTGTATCTATTGGACCCAGCCTGTCAATGGCCTAAACAAGGACTCTGAGGCTGGACTGCTGCTGTGCTTGCATCCTCCAGTCCTGTATTTCCTTCATTGCATGTGTTATCGCTAAGGTTATTTTCAGACTTCATTATTATCCTGCTGTCACAATAAGCAGGCGAATTATATTTAATCTGTGGTGAGCAGGAGCATACCCTGTGTCTTGCATATGAACTGACAGCTTGACATGAAGATGAGAGCAGTTGTGCCTGGGCTGCAGGCTGGTAGCCCTCCATCGCATGGTCAACCCTTAGCGAAGGAGCTTCTCAGTTTTGCCTAAAGCCTTCTTTCAGCATCTGCAGAAGTGCAGAACAGACCCTACATTTGCCTTTATTGCTGCCCAGGGCAGGATGGTTCTTTCTGACTATAGATAATATTACGTGCCCAACTGCACCCCTCTGCCAGGCTGTGCCTTCATATCCCGGAGGATTTTGCCTGTGGATTATGGGGAATATTCATCCTAGGGATGGGCTGCAAGGGCCCTGCAGTGGCTTCTGAGTCATCAGTCTGTCCCAAGGCAAGATCAACTCAACCTAACCAATGTGTGTTTAACCACTTTCACGCACTCTTCCCACGTATCTGAAATGACTCGAAGTTTTGGCCCAGCTGGTATCTTCAAGCTCAGAACTGCTTGAATGAAATGGTCCCAGTTTGGAATATACAACTGTAGTGGATTTGAGAGCTTCCCAGTAGATGCTGTAGCCACTGTGAAATCTTGCCTGGTTGCCTTTGTGTTATGGAAACCAGCAAACAGTGGTGACCCCAAGAAATAAAAACAAGGATGGAGTATTCTGGCTAATTAATGTAGCAAGGAGACTGGATGACACCACTTATGACAAAGGTTAACACAACAAGGCAGCATGCAGAACCAAATTGTGGTCACAGGAGAGTGTAGTAAGCTATTATCTTGCTTTTGTCCCACCTTACTACTTGCATGTCCTCATTGAGTTCTTGGTTTGCATCTACTGTCTTCCTTGGGTGAGAAGATCTGGAAGGTATTTCCTTAGTGTCATCAAGCAACTTTTCAATCATTTCATCATCTGAATGACCATGGGGTGACTTGAAGCAGCTCCATCCCTCTCCAGAGACTTCCAAAGTCAGAGTCTCCTCTGCTGCTTGCTGAGGAAATAGGAAGGGAAGAGCAAAGTGAAGAAGCCCTGGTGTTCTCCATCAGATTGACAAATGTTTTTTCTAGCACATCTCCATAACTAGATGTGACTTCAGCTCACACCACCAAATGAATGAGAGAGGAGATAAAGATAACAAAGTAATTGCAGTGTGATGTACCAGGAGAAATGTGGTTTTTGTGATTTCACATTAACTGGCGGGTGGGTTGTAACATAACTTTCCCTCTCTGCTATAGAGCACCCTAGGCAAATGTACACTGCACATAATATTTTATGTTAATTAGAAGTCAGTGCTTTTCTAAGATGGTAATTTTATGGGCTTTGCATTCTGCTTCCATAGCCAGCAAAGCAAGAGAGATAAAAAAAACTTGTCTGTTTTTTCAAGCCCACAAGAGTGAGAAAATTTGAGATGCTCTTTGTCCTTGCTCCCTAAATAAGTTCTACTTCCCAGCAAAACCGTGCTCTTCCAGCAGAGGCAAGAAAGGCGAAGTTTTCAGTGGCAGCCAGCAAAATGTCATTTGCATTCTAGCAAACTCTGTATTCTCCACACTGCTTGTGGGTGTCCGCATATATATATTTAAGGGCTCAAAAAAATCTCTGTTATAGCTTGAACAGTCATCTCTGAGGAAAACAAGTCATTCCAAAATTGAGAGTCTTCTCAGATGAAGAAAAAAGCCAGAAGTTGGTGACACTGTTGAAGAGCTGTTTTCCTTTGAAAAGTGGCTCTGGAAATGACACCATCTCACACAACAGATCTGCTTTGTGTTTGTGTCAGGAACTGGATCAGCTCATTGTTTCTGCTGATTTTTTGCTATCAAGCAGCAAAGCTTTCCTGTCCTTCCCAGACTAAAGCCAGGGCTCTTTGTTTTAGGCTGTTTGCATACACCTGCAGGATCTGGGTTAGGCAGAGGTCCCAACTGTCTCTATTTTGAAGACCATGAGTTGCAGAAGAGCCTCTAATCCCTGGTGATGGTGCTCAGGAAAGAAGAAACTCAGCCTGACTCCACTGGTTTGCATATTGGGGCATACCACAGATGCAATCTGCTCAAGTGAAGCTAATGGTATCGGCGTGTGGGGAGCTGTGTGAGGTGGAGGGATTTTTTGCCCACCCTGGACCTCCTCGGCTCTTTCCATGGCTCCATCTGCAGAATTGGGGGTCTTAACCCTTCCTTGCAGGAGGCTGCATGTAGTGAATTTGAAAGGACTTGGCCATAGGGTAAAAGAGCAATGCTGAACCGAATTCGGCATCGGCACAGTGCCATTAAGTGAAGAGATGGATGTGCAACATCTCTCAGCATGAGCTCCTTTGAAGAAGTGAACAAATATAAGGGCTTAATCCCAAACCTGTTGTTGGAGGGGTGTCTCCATTGTCTTTAAGGGGATCTGGGTCAATTTCTGTGTGCTTCGTGTATTTATTATGATGTATTTATTAGTATTGCTGTCTGTGTGGATGCATTTTCATACATCATTTAATAGCCTGGGTCATTTCTAGCTATGACAGTGAAGGCATTGTTGTTTTGCCAGGACAGCAGAGCAGTAACAGAGTAATGTCAGCTATAATTCATCCATTATGGTTATTTGGGTTGAGAAACTCGCATCACCATGGAGACATTTTAATAATAATGAAAAAAATTAAAAGCAGCTTTTTAATGAGTTGGCAGCTTGTCCAAGTTGAAAGGTACTGTATTGTGGATTCATAATGAAATTTTGGACATGAACTATTTTACATAAAAGGCCCAAAACTGCAGCCTGTAATTAGAACCAGGAAGGCGTATGGTCTTGATTCAGTGCTACAGGAGGATTTGTATACAGCAGGAGGGAGATAAAGCTCAGTGCATCCTATGGGAGGCACAATAATCGGATGCCTGCCTTTGCCAAATATCTGGGTCTGTGTCCTAGGGGGAAATCAGGCCATAATCATGGCATTTAATTACTGACTGTGAGTCCTCTGTTCAGAATACTGCTTTATGCTTCTTTCCAAATGTTATTTAACTAAGGTGAGGGATGTTAACTTGGTGCAAACACAATGTGTCTCTAGGTACCCTCAGATGTCCCACTTGGTCTGCTCTGTTTGCACAAGCTGTTTGTAGCAGTGCTCCTTTTTGATGCAGCCCAGCCTGCGGGTGCCTCCTCCACTGCCTGGTGGTGCGGCTCTGTGCTAGGCAGCTAGATGCGTTTTAACCACTTGTTAATAAAAGTTAAAGCAACTCCCAGGCAGAAGAGGAGAGGGTGAGCTTGTGGCCTCTTTGCGTTTGAACTTGCTAGCTTTGTGGTTGGAAGAATTCCCCACTCCCATGTTCCTGGTCCCCTCCCTGGGTCAAAATCCCTTATGCAGCCCTAGGATACCATCTAAGAAAAGCCTAAAGGGGCAAAGGAAGTCTATTTGAAGCTTATGGGCACTGAGCTTGACATTTTTTGTGGTTTTATATGGCTACGGATCTGCAGTTTAAAAATGATCCATTGTGTTGTTCCCTTCCCGGCATGCCGCTGGCTGCCACACACGTAGATGGTCCCAGCACACGTAGCCTGCAGTGCCCGTGGCGGGGCTGTCCCATTTTGCTCTGCCCTGCTGTGGTTTAAGATTTCCCAGGCAGATACCCAACGGTACAATGCAATCCTTGTTTTTCAAAGCCTGGACCTTAAAGGAAAGATATGCTGCAAGTCTCATGCTGTTGAAATGCAGCATCTGAGGAGGTTATGCCCTGTAGGTACCCTCTGTTTCAATAGGCCCCATCTCCAATAATAATTTGATCAAGAAAGCTCCTTTACTAATGCTGCTGGTGTTTTTAAGATGTCCTGTTTGGGCTGTGCATCCAGGCTTTTCAGTTTGGGCTCATCTTTCCAGTCTGAATGGCAGGGAAAACCCAAACGGAGGAGTTGTATCTTGCACAGGGTGCAACTTGGTGCCCATGCTGCCTTAAAAGTTGAAATATATTCATTTGGTGTTGCAGGGGATTGACCCTTCCCCTGTGCAGAGCATTGCCTCTGTACTTGACTGTACCTGCTTCATACTTTCATGGCTTTAATCTTCCAAACCATGCAAAAATAGAGACAAGAATCACCTGAGATCAGACAGGGCTGCTTTCCTAAGTGGAGAAAACGCTAGGAAATTTTTGAGATGCTTTTTAATATGCAGGCAAACTAGCATCTCCTACTGATTGCCAGATTTATTTCTGTTTTCAGATTTTTTTTGTCTGCACCAACCCTGAAAGCCAAAGCCACAGAATGCTCTGTTCTCATCTGGAATAGACAAAACCTGATGCAACTTCCCTATTCCCTTAAATAAACCCTTTCAATACTGTATGTGTCTGACTGGCATGGGATGCTTAATTTCCTCTGTCCCCCTGACATATTAAGTTAATTGGGGGATGTCATGATATATGAAACAACAAAGTTTTTTGCCTTGTCTCCTAAAATGCTCTAGGCACACTAAGGAAGGGTTAGGTGCAAATAATACAGATTTAAACCAACAGCTTTTTTTAAAACCTCTGTTTCCTTGGCACTATATGGTCTCATCCCAAAACAGTAGACCCCTTGCCATCCTTTGCTTGCAAGTTCAAATGTGGGGTGGCTTTTGGCTCTGTGACAAATTGCAATAAGGGCTGGAAAAAGGCTTTCTGATTATAAATGAATTATCCTCAGAGATGCTCAGTTCTGCGCTTGAGTCTTAAATGTGCCATTAGAGTAGGTAGCCCTTGGTGGGGACTCTGCTCTATGCTGGCTTTGCTGGTGCAGGCTACTTTGGGTTGCAGCCCATCGCAACCCTGTATCGCAATAGGCTTTGGGGGAAAGCCAGATCTTCACCTGGCAACTAAGATGTTGCCCAATGTAAATTTTCAGGGTTGATGTGTGCACATCTGGAGAGATAAACCAGTGGTCTCCCCATGGGTTATTAGACACCAGGACTGTTTCTGTAGGGATTAATTTTCAAGCAAACCTGACTAACCTCTTTGCTTTTCTACTCCAGCTTCCCCATTCCCAGAGGACTTCTCCATTCTAACCACTGTAAAAGCGAAGAAAGGAGGTCAGTCCTTCTTGATCTCAATTTACAATGAGCAAGGGATCCAGCAAATTGGTGTGGAGATGGGTAGATCTCCTGTATTCCTGTATGAAGACCATACAGGAAAGCCAGGCCCAGAAGACTATCCTCTCTTTAGAGGCATTAACCTAGCAGATGGCAAGTAAGTGAAATTTTGTGCGCAAAGGAAAAAACGGTGCATTGTTTATATCAATACCAGCATGTTGAATGTTGTGTAAAATAGGAGTCATGTATATATAAATGTATATACACACCTTTGACTACTGCCAAGTGTCCCAGTCTTGAACTTTGCCCTTTGGTGAATAAATACTGCATACATAAAAAGCTTGAATCGCATACCGGTCAGTGCAAATTGTCTGACACTTATGGGGATAGGAACACTGTTGACTTCTGCTGTAAAGGGCCTTAAGAAATTGGTTTGTCTTGAAAAATCCACACTGAGTCTTTTGCAGGACATAAGGAGGGCGGGAAAGGGGGATAGCCAGGGAGTTATTGGTGCATTTTTTTCCTCTGCCTCTTGTTGAAGCCAGAACTGGCACACTCCTACCTGTTTTAGAGGGATGAGAAGCGAATGGCACCATCTGTCAATACAGTTTTTCTATTCAAATGAAATCTTTAGGGTCTGCCCAAGGATGATTTTCATGTGTTTGCAGATGATGCGTGAAGGTTTGCAGAACATCAATTTATGAAAGCTTCATTGTTATACAATCATTAGCTTGTTCTTGAAAGCCCAAGGCTCTGTTTAACACATTTATGGACTGTGTTCTTCTAGGTGGCACAGAGTAGCTATCAGTGTGCAGAAGAAAAATGTCACCTTGATTTTGGACTGTAAAAAGAAGATAACCAAGTTCTTGGACCGAAGTGACCATCCCATCATTGATGTCAATGGCATCATTGTATTTGGAACAAGGATATTGGATGAGGAAGTCTTTGAGGTAAGTCATATGACAATGAAGAGCTCTAGAGATGTTCCACAGGGATGATGAGCTGGGTTCTGGCTGATGAGGTATTTACAGCTCCTTTTTGGAACTTGTATTGGATTTCTGCATAATAGAACACTGTCATATGTAATATAATTTTTAAGTTTTTGTTTTGACTAGGTAAAACTTTCTGTAGTAACGATGAGAACAGTGGGCCAGATGACCTGTTGGAGTGAGCTCCTCTGGTTTCATGCCCTTGCTGGGTTCTAGACCAGCCCCTGCACTGGGATTTTGTAGGTCTGAAGCTCTTATGCTCTTGGCTTGTTTAGCATGGGAAGGGCTCACAGGGCTTTCATTCATCCCTGTGTTATGATTTAGATCAAGTTGCAGGGGCAGTAAATGAAGGCTGAGGAAAGCAGCTCCCTTGCAAGTCACAGTTCACTCCAGGGCTATAGGAATTTGCTCTTTTCCCATGCATTGGCCATTGATTCTTGGTTTCTTGCACCACGACATAAGGGGACTCTCCTCGACAGCTTGTTTGGCAGCCCTGTCACCTCCCATGCAGCAACTGCTTTTAAAAAGCAAAGCAAAATCGTGATGGGTGGAATGTTCCCATGAGCTGCTTTGATTTAAGCAAAGGGATAGAGGATTATTTATAGACAAGGTACATATGGTGGAAGTTCTTCCCATAGTTCAGCAGCTAGTTTAATATATGCATTTCACTAGCAATCTCAACTTCTGTGGTCTGCTGCACTTCTGAGGCTTTCATGTGTATGAGAATCTTGTCCCTGATCTTCTTGCAAGCTAGAATTGCTTCCCTGAAATCAGTGCCAGTGCAACGGAGTGTAAACTAAGACCTATTGATCTCTACCTCCTCACTTTTATTGCATTTATGTGGAGAAAGAGCTGTATCTCCTGGGCCTCCCCAACCCAGCAAAGGGATGGGGAACATCTCCTGTTGGTGGATAATTAGAGCTGTACCGAAGCCAGCTCTTGTCTGCATTTTGCTGTCACTTGGAAGGAAAGTTCCAGTCTGTTTAACATTACCAACATCTGGGAGCTGATCTGCTGTAAACAGCAAGAATGCATGGACTGAACACTGCTGCCAAAATCCCAGTTACAGAGTTAAAGCTGAATCTCTAAATTGTATTAAATTAATAGACATTCCCTGGGAAGTTTAACAATTAAAACGGAAAGTAAAAGCTGGGTTTAATGGGCACTGGAGTGTCTTTTGCAAGTGTTGGACATTCTGCCAAAAACTTCAGCAGTCGCACTGGATGCCGTATTTTAAGTGGAGTTGTTATATAAAGTGGTGAGCTTTTCTGGGGAGCCACTGGACCCAGGGATCTAGTAGATCCACTTAAAGAACCTGGTATCACATCCCAACTGGATAAGAAACCTGTGCTTTAGACTACTTCATTTTGCAAAGTAACAGAGTTTCCATAACTGCCCCTGAAGCTTGAGATGTTCCCAGGTGATTTTTAGTGCTCACCTGGATTTAGGACTGCTGATTGCTCTGCCAGGCAAGGGAATGCATATGGATGGCAATGCTGTCCCAGCTCCACTGTTAGCCCTTCCCATGGGGCTGGCCCCAGCTCCCTTGCTGACAAGGACTTATCTAGGGGTACAAGCTCAGAGAGCTTGTGAAACCTCCTCAGTCCTGGGAGGTGGAGTAAAACGGAGCAAGTGTTCCCCTCGGCTGGAGCCTGTTGCCTGTTCTGGGTACAAGATGCAACTACAAGATCAGTGCAGGCACTTACTGAGAACTGGACAATTAGCAAGTATTTTTTTTCCTTTGTTTTATATGTACTGATATTATACAGCATGTCTATAAAAAGCTCTCTAGTTCTGGTATTTGTCCTTTCTTTTGTCATCCTCATCAAAGAGGGTTTTCGGCCTATCCACACACACTAATCAAGATACCAGCAGCTTTAAATGGAAAGTAATTAATAAGTTTGAAGGCAGTGGGCTATAATGTAATTTCCTTCATATCTCAGCAACTTAATTTCCTTTGGTTCCTCCTTTCTTATTTCTGCAGGCTAAGCAGAAACTGTACAGGGAAACATGTGGCTCAGAAGAGTGGGAAATGGGTGTAAACTGTTAAAGTGATGTATTCCTGGAAAGCTGGTAATTTCTGGACTGAATGCAGAATGATGGGATGAAGCTGCTGCTGTCCTGTAGGCAACTGCTCTGCAAACCTCAGCTAATAAGATGGTCCCCGGTGTTTTCTACACCCCTGGAGTTGCCTGGCTCTTACATGTTTGTTGCTTTTGCTGGAAATTAAAATAATCCAGTTAGTTGGGAGTGGGATGGAAAGCAGCACTGGGGAGGGCTTAGATGGGCTGTGTCTCAGCATGAATCAGCAAGGGCTGTAAGTAGTGGGAATTCATATCCTCCTTGTCAGGACTGAAATAATAAAAATAAAACCCCAAACACCTTTTGTTTTGAAAGTTGTAATTATTTAAGCTCTAGGTCTAGCTGGGGTTGCAAGCAGAGCAGCTCTGCTGTGTTTGTCGATTGAGTGCCCAGATGGGGACTTCCTCGCTCGTACTCTGCTGCAGAAAAACCCTGGCAGGAAAGGTTAGAGGAGTTTCAAAATATTTCTCTAGCACAACATTCTTCCAGTGGAAAAACTACTTCCTCTCATTAAAATTCAATTAGTTTGGAGGCTGTGTGGATCTCTGTATGGCTGGGGGAATGCTGGGTAGGTTTGGAAGGGGGCCAAGCCTGGAGCCTAGGTTATACAAGTTAAGTTTTGTGCTGAGCTGTTGTTCAAAACAGGAGTTTACAAATGTCAGGACAGGCTCTCGCGCTGGGGTTGGGAAGTGGCGGCTGGCTTCATGCTGTGCCTGAGAGGATGCTGTTGTGAGACAGTAAAGGGCTTTTTGCAGTCAGAGAAGGAAAGAGAAAAGAAATAGCCCATGGTGCAGGATAAACGCTTTTCCTCTGCTTGCAGGCTGTAGTAAGCAGCGTTCCTGTGGCTACAGCAGCACTGGAAGGAAGTCAGAAGACGTGTGAATGTATCTCATTTTTAGAGGGATTAACTTTCTTTTGATGTGCTTTTTTTTTTTTAAACATACATTAGAAACTAGGTCCTAGCACAGTCTAATGATTAGGCATGGGAATAGAGAGAGAATGACATCTGGGAAAGTCCCTTTCCCAGAAAGCAAAGCGTCTTCTGCCTGAAACCTAGGGAGACTTTCCAAAATGTCCTGGAGATGCGATGGCCCTGCTCCTGCCTCCACTTCACAGTGATGCGCTGCAGGAGCTGCCTGTTCAGTGCCCGCAGTCTCTGGCAGGAGTTGCCTTTTTGTGCAGGATCCCATCAGTTCTTGTGTGGATAACAAGAAACTGGAAGTGTGAGCCCATCTCTGCTGGCAGCAGTGTGTCAATCCCAAGGCTGACCCCTCAGCCTTTGTGCTGATCTCTGGTAGCCTGTGCCTGGTGTAAGAGCTGAGAATAAGTTCAGTGCTTGTCAGGCCAATGCTTTGCCTCCTTTGAGGGTTTACTTGGCTGTTATACACATGCTTCTTTTGCATATTGTACCCATCAACCATGGCTGTGGGCTTTCATCTGAGATTTGTCCTTGGAAGATGCTCATGCCAAGGAATTTTTGCTCCATGCACAACTTATTGCTGGGTTCAGGGGACAGTATCTATCTCCCTGGGGCTTGCTCCTTCCATCAGGGCAAGTGATCCGGCTTGAACACGGTCTCTCTCCCACCCCCAAGCAAAGCCTGGCGAGGCTTTGATTTGTTTAGCTAAAACAGCATGCAGCTCACTTAATCCATTTGACCACTGTTTCCCAGGACCATGTGGATGGCACCTCCCCGTGGGCTGGCTTTTCCAACCTGCCATTTGCTGTGGTGGTCTGGTGGAAAAGCAGCTCAGCGAGCTCTGGGCTGAAGAAATCATTCCGGTTTAGCAGATGTGGACTGAAACAAAGTTCAGGTCCTGGCTCAGTAAGGTCACTGGTGCTGTGTTTCAGTCCGAGAAGTGGCTGTATTACAGCAGTGAACAGAGAAATCCCATAACCCACAGCTGGAGGACCTTTATGACTGGAAAGTGCTGCACAATGTCTGTGGCAGGTAAATGTTACTGTCTCTGGGCTGGATTAGGTGAGCTTAGCCCCTTTTCAATGGTGTTTGGAAGCATCTCATGTAGTCCCATAGAAGTTTGGTTTCTGCAATAGTGTGTGGCCCAGCTCTGTTTTACTGCTTAGCGTTACTCTGTAGACCAGCACATACAGCAATGGGCTGATGAACAAAATGAAACTTGTCCGGACCTTGCCAAAGTTCTAGATATGTGACGTATTCCATATTTCTGCTGCAAATCCCATTTTGTGTTCTGAGCTGTCAGGAAGAGATGGTTGTGTGAGGGTGCTGTGCTGATAAAAGTACTGTATGGCACCTGGCTGGCAGAGCTAGCGTTGGCATTGTTAAAACTGTGGTGTGGACATTGCTTAAAAAAAAAAAAAGTAGGTTTTGATAAAACTGCTCAGGGTACCCTAGTAACAAATGAGTACATTTGATGTAAACTATTTTTGGTTCATCTGTTTAAAATTTTGCAGGATTGTCCTACAAGGTAACTGGTGTTTTGACCCTCTGTAAATAACGTTGGTTTGCAGCAGTGTCTGGTATTGGTGTATATGAAATTAGTTTTCCCAGAAGTGGAAAAGCTTAGTGCATGTGTAAATTGCTTTTTAAAGTTTGATTTCTACTGTTGGCCCCTCTGGAGACAAGAGGGGCTTATTTTGTACAGCTGGGTCCCATAACTGTCTCATTGGTGTAGTTGGTGCTGTAAACCCAAGTGGGTTTCCTCTGATCCTGCCCAACCAAGTTGCAAAGTGAGAGGGTCTTAGACACCTGTGGACACCGTTCTGCCAAGGCAGTGAAACCGTGAGGGGCTGACAAACTATTTGCTATTAGCTTATGCAATAGCTTGTCCTGGGATGAGATACAGCACGCTGCTGGGCTTTGGATGATGCTGAAAGGATGGTGCTTTATATTGTCTTTCCTCCTTTGTTTTTGAAGACCACTAGTGAAATCAAGACATCAGAAATGGAGGGAAAGCAATTTGTGCTGGGGTGAGCCAGAAAGCCCGGGCAAGGTGCCAGAGGTGCTCTTAGGGCTGCTGAATGTTTCAAGGCGCAACAAGACAAAGCAGAATAGATGCTTCAATGCTCTTAGCTGAGACATTGGGGCTGTTCAGGTGCTGTGTTGCTCTTGGGTTGAAATGCCAACTCTCTTTTCATCTTCTAGCTTGTTTACACTTAAACAATTATCACTGTTGTTGATAATCCCAGATTTCATTTCACTATTGTCAGGGTTTTCTCCCTCCCTTCCCAGGCTCTTGGCTGTAGCATTTCCAGCTCTGGAAAGTGCTCTTATTTTTAAAGTTTCTGTACGTTATTTTTTTCAGACGCCTCTGAGGTTATAAGATTGGATCAATAGCTTTTGCTTTAGCAAAAGGTCTACAAATGAAAATAGGATTCTTATACATGTAGGCGTATCTTATGGTATTTTTTGGTGTTTGAGGATGGAGAGATTTAGGCTTCCCCTTTTGCAGACAGATCTGTTAATATATTAAATGGCCTCTATCTACGATTGCAGGAGGATAGCTATGCTGCTAGCCCAGTGGGCTTTGGGGAAAGCCAGACTGGTGGTAACTGCAATATTTGTAGATTTTCTCAGCTTATGGGTGCAAATGTACTGTGGGAGCCTCAGCTCTGAATCCGTGTCTGGTTCACATCTAGAGCCCAGCTTGCCTCGGCATGGCTGTCGTTGCTGTTCCCGTTTGCAGGAGGCTCCTGTGCAAATGTAAACAGAGCAATGGCAAGGCACAGAGCACATGGGAATGCTTATTTATATGCTTACGGGAAAACAACAAGGTCCCCAATATCCTCAAACCAGAAGCATCTTAATGGTTCCACTGAGCTCAATGAGGCTTCTCACGAGTGTGGCGTTGAAGCCATCGTGTTCTGCAAGATCTGGGCTTAGTCCAGAGGGTCAGGAAGGAGCTGGGCAGAGCTCATATCTATTAAGTTTTTGTTAACCTTCAAAAGGCATTTTTAATTAATTAGGATTTTTTACTAACATGAATTTCTCTGTCAAGATGCACCACAGATACATGCTCCTGTGTATTTTTCCCTACCTCGGTAGACTGCTGAAAGAAGCTAATTTACAGTTCTGGCTGCCTGCTTTCCTGGCCCTGCCAAATCTGATTTCACCTCTTTTGCTGTAGAGCCTTTCAGGGAGTGCAAAGAGTCGATGTTTTACACCACCAGCATATACCATGGTGTGAGATGATGGAAAATAAAACATTCTGAGCCAGCATTAGGGTTCTTTATTAAAGATGTCTGTAGCTTTCCCCAGTCTCCTAATAATTCTCCATTTAGTTGCTGGTTTTCTCGTCATTTCTTCTGCTTTTGTTTTTTCAAAGGGATCCTCTTTAGTGAAATGGTGCACTTAAGACATATGGATTAAATCACAGAACTAGGCTCTTCCAGAAGAGCTATGCTGCCTAGAAAATGTCTACAATTATTGAAGATTATGCTTCTGGATGGGTTTGCAATTAACAGTGAGATTTTTGCGCCAGTCTCCAAGCAATGCAGTCAGTCTAATCAAACCTCAAATGTGATATTTGGCTCCAGTTGGCAAGGTCTCGCACACTGCATCGTCTTACACAGGTGCCCAGGGATGTCATCTGGTTTTACCAGTGTGTCTGTACCGAGGGAGGGGCAGGACCGGATCCAGAATAAAATTGCAAAACAGCGTGTAAAAGTTAATCTGTGCTTCAGGTTGGTTTCATTTGAATCCTAAACTGACACCATTTCATCTGACCTCTATCTGTCAGGTGCCAGCATGGAAAGTGAGGACTTGGATGGAAACAGCAGATTAATTGTTTGCATACGCTTTGCTCAAACTCTTGTTTTTCATTTAGATTTGCTGGGTAATTTGCAGTTTAGCCATCTGGACTGCAGTCAAGCTTGGTGACTGGGTCAGGGTTGCCTGTAATGATGTAGCCTTATTAGTCATGATTACAAAATACACATTTAATGTTTCTAACTTTTTTGACTTTGGGGTTTTTTTTTTGGTCAGTGGTAAATTGTTTCTTAAACTATAAAAAAAAACCCCTGTATATTGGCACGTGTAGATAATTACCGCAGTTTGTTGGTATAGAATGCCTTCAGGCCTCTGGTAGTATACAATGCATGGGGAGACATGCTTTATTATTCAAAGAGAATGTAAAAGTGCTTTTATTGATGCGTAACAGTTATGCAGTGCATCGTTTATCTTTTAATAAGGCCAAGTCAAGCATCAGCCTAGTTAGCTGCGTGGTCTTATTGCTGCTTGCAGTTTGTCCAGAGTCAAGCCCTGGTCTTACAGGAGGACCAGCATGGGTTTTGCCTCCAGCTGGGTGCTGTCGAGTGTCACCTTCAAGGCAATGGGTGTCTCTTGCTGGGTGGGGGCTGCTTCTAACTTTTAGTGACAAGTTGTGTCAAATGGGGGTCTGACTGCTGGGAGTCTGGATTTCAATTTTGGATGCCTCCATTAGTTAACATGAATAACCCTCCTGTGGATCCTTGCACTCAGGAAGATACGGCATGTGCTGTAATTTAAAAATAAGGTAGAGCGATGGCCCTTAAGCCATACTGATCTTACTGGAGGTAGCGATGAGGGGGAGCTGCAGTTATTCAAAGCACTTTATATTCCCTGTGTCTGCAGAGGAGATAAAAGGAGGACTCTGCATGGAAGGAGACAGGGAGAAAGCAGAATCCCAGGAAGCCTGGCAGTGTGTAACAGGCTTGGCTGCCTGGCCTTGGTGCTGGTGTGTACTGTTAGTCTAGAAAGGGGATTTAGTCCTTTTGGTGTCATCCTGAGTAAAGGGCTTTTTAATCGATGCTTCACTGTGCAATCCCATTTGTACAGTACCTGTGGGCAAGTGTGCAACTTAGCCTGTTTAATATAGAATTCTCTTAGGTATAGGCTGAATATTTTGAGCACTGGCGGTGTCGGATGGCACTGAGGAACCTGGTGGTAAGATGTAGCTTGCAGGGAGCCCTGGTCACGAGCCTGAGTGCAGCAATGGGATGGTGGTGTCTGTAAATAGGAAAAGGCACCCAACCTTGAGCAATTGCTTGTTGAGGGGACCCTCCTCGTGACCTTGTTAGCAAAGCATGGTGAATGCTAGGATATGGGGCACTTAGCACTCATGAAAATCCAGGGCTGACACCTTCTGTAAGTGGCTGGTGAAGGACATGGGACCTCACCCCGGTCTGAGGAACCGCTGGCTTCCCTGTCAGCTCCTGAACAGTGGTCACAATAATAGCGATGTGCCATGACTCCAGAGGCTACTGAAGTGGGAAATAAACAAGTTGTTTATTATTATGGTTCAAATAGGCAGTTTTTGGAGCCTGATGGTTGCTTTACTAGGGACTCCTGCAGGCTAGTTGGTTTGGATGAGCTCTTGCCATTTTGGAGGGTATGGGCAAGGATGCTGAGTGGGAAGTGGGGAGAACTGTCAGTGGGAGGGATGCTAAGCAATACCACGCAGCGCTCTCCATCACTGCTGTCATCTTGGGCTGTGACATGGAGAGGGTAAGGCAGGCTGTTGCCCAACTTTCTCTGGCCTGGGGTACCTCCTGCAGAGTGGGGTGACCAGCTGAAACTGCTAATGAGGAAAACTGGTCTCTGGAAGGCAAAGCTCATCCTTCACAACAATTTAATCCACTACAGGGATTGTGAGGTTTGGGGAGCAGAATTCTGTGTGGTTGTTCCTGACATTCACCTGGCAGAGTTTTGTATTTAAATGCTGGCAGGCAGCAACCCAGGCAGGCTTGTTATATGTGATGGATGCTGTTAGGTGTAGTGTCATTACTCTTTCAGCTGACGGCTTCGTTTGTAGTTTGCTTCCCCCCTTGGATAGCAAGAGGGAGGAGGAGGGGGCTTGATTTCTTCCATGGAAACTCTGAGATGCAGAAGGCTGATTGCTGAGCCCAGACAGGGTGATGTAATGCTGGAAACCTGCTCCTCTCCGGTGACATCATGCCAAGGTTTACAGTGGCATTGTGGACATGAATGTCTGCTGGGGGCAGGCAGCAGGACAGGGCTTCAGGAGCAGAAAAGGCACTGCAAAGGGACCCGGAGTGTGTTAAAAGGCACTGAAGAGGAGAGCAAATGGATGTGTTTGGGAAAGATGATTTTCTTCAGCTTGAGCATTGGGGAAAAGCCAAATACTCATGCTATTGGGGAGAAGTTTCCAGCTGAACTTTGTTGGCAGCATCACTATGCAATATGTAAAAGTGATTATTGAGAGCAGAGAGTGATAGTGTGCCACTAGCCCAAATCAGTGCATGTTTCCCCTTGCCTGCTAATGTGGGAACCTTGTTCTGTGCAGAAGGTGCCACACCAATTACTCTTATTTGTCTAAAAATGAATTTCTGGAGCAGAAGCCTGTGGACAGGAAAACATCCTCTGTCTTCTATGTACAAAAATCTTGATTGAGTTGCATTGTTGCAGCAAACTGTTATAGGGAGTACAGACTTGTCTGAGCCAAACTTGTGGGACAGCCACTGTGTTGAGGAAGAGGATGGTGAGCATTGAGCTCTGCAACAGGCTAGTCAGGCAGGGAGGTGGGCTTGTGTCCTTGTTGACCTGGCAGGGCTCAGGCTCTTTCTTTGAAATTTAGGGCTTTATTGCTATTGTTCTGCCTTTGCAGGACACTACTTGAAAGTCTTCATTTCTCTAAGCTAGGGTTTTATGCACATGGCCTCTCATTGAAGCGAGGACAGAGTAAACCCAGCATAGAAAAGACCATCCTAACTAGAAGCCTCTTAGTTGACTTTGTGTTCAACCCATTCCCTTGTCATTTAGCTATGAACAAATGAAACACATGTTCCTTATACATGGTGAGGCCTTTTTTATTTTTTTTAGGCAGTCTGGGCTGCTTGCCAAAGCCCAAAGGAAAATCCTAGCCCACTCCAGACATCCCCAGTGTGCAGGTGTACTACTTACTTTGACAGAGCTGAGCAGGATCGAATGTATATGTTCACAATAAATACGTCACCCTGGGGATGGGAGCTGGAAGAGGGTATTCCTAATGAGTTGTGCAGAATATTGGATGGGATTTGTGTATTTGTGTGTATGTGTTTTCTATTCCCTCCAAGAACACGGAAAAAAGTCTCTAACCGTGGGCTCATTGTTCTGCACACGTAGCCACATACTGGCTGTGGTTCAGGAGGTCAAGTCTGCTTGAACAAACAGTGCTTTGGCCACTGAAGCGAAATGTGTGGGGAGATGAGAGAATTTGTGGCGAATATTACTTTTGTGCACTGTTCTCTGCTCTGGAATGTCTGCAAACATAGCAAGGTTTTCCTGAGGCTTTGATGCCTTGCATAAGTAAATTTATCTGCAAATTATGTTTACCCTCTTCCAGTTTGTTGCTCAGAATACTGAAATCTGAGCCGTGATGCTCAGCTAGCGCTGGCTGCGCTGGTCACGCTGCGTCCGTTCCTGTTCCTTAATGGGTTTTGTTCAGATAACCACATTTCTGGGCTGAGCTTCACATCTGCTCTTCAGGCCATCGGGTGTACAAACCCAGCTCTTTTTTGGGATGAAAAGCTTGGGTAGTGCCCAACTAGCTTTGTTACGGGAGCTACGCAGGATTTTGTGTTTAAACGCAAGGCTTTCTGAATGCTGAGTTTGAGAAGGGAGATGCTGCACAGAGGTTCTCTTGCAGGAATAAATAACCAAATCATCTTTCATGGAGAATTAGCAGTGTTAAAACATAACTGCAGAAATATTTTGGAGCACGGAGGTGAGAGGTGTGTGAACATGGACAAAGTAGACAGTCCAGTTTCCTGGAGAGAGAGGGAGAAGGGTGTATGGACAAGAGGCGTTATGCCTATGTGTGCACACTAGCTCAGCTATCCATTTTTAGCTCTTTCCTGAGCAGCACTGGCCAAATTTGAGGCAATGGTGGGAAATAGCAATAGGAACCTGCATGAAAGTTCCCTTCTCGGGTGGTCCCAGCAGATGTGTCCTGCTCAGTGCTCCATGGTTTGGTGATTGTCGCTGGCCAAATGCAGGAAAATTCTTTCCCAACCAAAATTTGGTGTTAAGTTAAATTCTGAGTGTGTCAGCAAATATCCCCATGCCTAAGCATGTAATCCCACTTATATCCTGAGATAACTTTAGCAGCCAGGTCTATTTTTCCCCTATTCCCTTTAATCCATAAAACCTGGATTCTGTATTTACCTCCTGGGGCAGAAAACATTCCAAGTCCTGATTAAAAGCCTCTGTGTATACAAACCCCTTGATCCCGAGCCACCTCGGTGTGGAGGGCTGAGGATAAAACCTCAGGGTGGATCTTGGGCTTGTGGCAGTCAGGGGATGGAAAGCTCATCTGTGGGGCTGAGAAAATGGCAGCTCAGCTTCCAGATTAATTCAGCTATGAGGAAAAAAAAAAGCAGTAAAAGCATGGGTTGTGCAGCTTTTAGGTACCTTAGTACTCAGCAGAGCTCCAGCTGTTGTGGGATGGGCGCAGAAAGCCCTGATGTGCTGCTAGAAGCAAAGAACCACCCTTTGGTGGTGGAAATGAGCCCAGATTGGGGAGGCTGAGGCTTTCCAAAATGAGCCATGGGCTTTGGAGCTGTCTGAGGGCTTGCCTGGGGTTTTGTAGTGGAGTTTGGGAAGTGTTTAGGGAGTGAGGAGGGGAGAGGATGGGAAATCCACAGAGCAGCAGCATGGGGCTGCCCCTGGTTGCTCCTCCTGCCCTTGTAGCAGCAGTGTGAATTGTCTGATGGAGCTCCGAAATGCCGTCTGCTGTGTTTGACCATTGTGGAGGGTCATGGCTAGATGTTTAATGGAGACCTTGGGTTGGATTTCTTTTCCTGCCACCACCTCCTTTTCTGTACCGAGACTGGCTGCCCCTCAAGTCTCTCTTGAGACTGTTCACCACCTTCCCTAGACCTTCTCTTTCCCTTTGTGTCCCCCATCTCCATCGTAGCCAGGGGTGGGAACGAAGCCTAAAGCTTTCTGGGTCATCGGGACCAATACCTCCTAGGCAGACACCGCGACCCTGTTTACACAGGGCTGAGTAAAAACTGAGCAACTGCCTCCACTTTGGCTCAGTGCAGCTCCAACAGTGAGTTTTCAAATGTGTAACTTAAGCCAAGAGCTTCACTTTACTACATATTTTCCACTGTGAGAGAGTCTCCCTTACAATACACTGGCGTATCCAGCTTCGTGTGGGCGGCGCAGCCAGCAGAAGCTGATCTCGTTCCTAATTTTCCATAGATGAAAGGGAAATAAATCAATGTGAAACCGGAGCCAGGAAATGGTATCGTTCGGCGTGGAGGGGGAAGACACAAAAGAGCAATGCCGCGATGTGCTGTGCTGCAGCTTGTAATGAGGGAGAATATGTTTTTAAACTATCCCTTATGGTTCACACATATGTCATTGAAAAATAACTTCTATAGGAAAAAGCCAGCCCTTTAGCTCGGTTATTAGTGGATTATTTGATTTGGATGGAGAGAGGAAACTTGGAACAGTGCGATCAGCCCTTGGTAAGGCGGTGACATCAGGAGATGAAGTTGGATGAGGGAAATGCAGCACTAAATGAAATGGTAAAGAAAACAGGGAACTTGAGTATGTGGTCAGGTCTGCACGACCACAAGAAGAAATGGGAAGGCTGGGCAGCCTTTGGCAGCCTTGCAGGCTCTAATTTGAGTTTACGTGGAGTTTTCAGAGACTGTATGCTCCCCTCCAGGCCGCGTCTCCTCTCCAAGGAAAATGCTGCAATTTCCTCATTTCGTATGATAAACGTAGCCTGGATAAAAGGGCACTGCCCGGAGCTGCCCCTCGGACTGCGGGTGGGGATACCGGCCAGGCCGTGGGGCTGCTCCGGCCACGCGCGTCAGGCCCTGCTGCAATGGGGATGACCTTTGGGTGGTGACAACTGGGACCTGGAGAGTGGTGGCACTGGTGGGGCAGAGCTGGGCTGCCCTGTGCTACCTGGTGCTCAAAGAGCAGTGGAGGACAAGGGGAAATGGGGACTTGGGTTCCTTCCAGGGATTCCTAATGAATGCGATGAGGAAAATGGAGAAAATAACTTTTTTGAGCCTGTTCTATGGAGCGCGGGATATTGAGCATATGCTTCAGAAAGGCAGTGTTATTTGGAATACACTGGATGCAAAATGAGGTTGTTATTTTAAAATTGCTCATTGTTTCATCTTCTCTCCCTCTCAGCTTTATTAACTGCTAGTTAAAGGGCTGGCAGATCATGATAGACAATGACATCCATTCATTTTGTCCTATTCATTTCTCAGAGGCCTGGGCTGGGCTTTCATGCTTTTTTTTTTTTTTTAATTTCCATGCTGGACAGTGGAAGGTCAGGCTGACAGTATCCTCCCTTTATGTAAATGCATCCCACAGTGTGCAGGCTATCAGTTAATGTAGCTTTCCAGCAGGCCTGAATGTGAGTTTTGTGGGATGCTGCCTGTGGGGCTGTTGTCCCAGCAGTGCTGACCTGCGCTGGTCCCCTCACCCTGGTCTCGGGGCACCACCGAAGCAATCAGCACCCTGACGGAGGGCTGTGGTGTGGGTGCAAGCTGCTGCCTGCTCCTCCCCTGCACCGCAGGAGCAACTGGCAGGGTGTGCATGCAGAGGAGGGGAAAATCTTCCCTTTTTTGTTGCCTTTTTTTTTTTCCCCTGCCCACTGCAACTGCTGATGTGAAGCCAGACTTTGTCTGGTTCTGGTACCTTCCCAGATTGTCCCAGCAGTCAGCATCGCTGGGGGGTGGGGTCTGAGCCCTGCTGTGACACTGGGTACTTGCGATGGCTGTCAGGGAGAGTGCTACCTTGTCACGCTGTCCTGTTGTTTTATCTTTACATGAAAATTTCTTTCCTTGACTGTCAAGAGAAGGCTACAGTTGCAAAAGCCTATTGCCAGGTGCCTCCTGAGTTGCCCTGCTTAAGCATATCCATGGAAGCAAACTTTTTTAAGCAAGTATTAACAATTTTTTTTTAATAGTCTAATTTGCTGCTTGTAAGGGTTCAGAAGCATAATCTGACTTGATGCTTCAATTAGGGAACAAAACCACACCGTGTGAATAGACCTGAGCCAAATCAGCTCCCATTGGAAAACAATCGGAAGGAACTGCTTGAAAAACTTCTGGTGCGGAGTTATTCACGCTCATTATTTTGCCAACACTTTGGAATAGCCAATAACTTAAAGAAAAGGGAAAAAGAAAACCCTGTTTAAATTCTGGGTAGACACCTGATAGATAACTTTTGGTTTTTTGAATAATCTGTTGCTATGAAGCTGGTCTTGGTAGTATTAATATTGTAAACAGATGGTGGGTGCATCTATTAAAGAATACCTGTGAACTCGGCGGTACAATTTTTGAGCAGTTTTTAAAGTGTTCCTTTCAAAGCTATCCTATAGATTTACACTATTCCTGGCTAAGCATTTGTAATCTGGAGGGGGAAAAAAACCCAACAGCCGTGTAGTGACCGTGCTGTAAAGGTTGTATTTGGGCTAGATGTAAGGACAGTGACAACAGAGCACATGGTGATTGTGGGGCTTCTGTTTTTAGGGATCAACGCTGTAATTTGTGTGGAGTATGACATAAATGCCGATTTTAAGTTACCAAATGAAGAGTTTGAAGGCAGAAATCACAGGGTGACAAGCTGCTTGTGTGGTCATGTAGGGGGAAAAAAAAAAAAAAACTCTAAGGGTTTGATCCTAGTGTGTTTGCTGGAGAGCCAGGAACGATTACAAGTCTGTTGTGTCAATGCAAAGGCTCATCCGAGGTTGCCTGGGTGGCAATGCCAGCCTGAACGTGGCTGGCATCTGATGACAGGTAGCAGCAAACCCTTGGGCTCGGCCGTGTCCCGTGATGTTCCTCTGAGAGCTGCCAGAGTTGCTGGCAAGCTGAGACCTGGAGATGCTTGGTTTTCTCCTCCATTCTTTTTGGGTCTGGAAAATTGAGGAGAAGAGGGTGTTTTCTATGTATAGGCAGAAATGCAAGAACAACTGCTTATTTTGCGGTGCTTCAGCTCATCTTTTTCCAGTTGCTGTGGAATTGGGAATGTCAGAGATACCTTGAGATTAGTCAGGTCTAGATTCCTTCTAATTTGTGTCTCGTGGCTGCTTCAATTTCTCTTGTGGTAGGAACATTAGAGAGATGTGTTCGTGTTGTGTATGCCTATATCTGATCAGATGTGAACTCGCTGTAAAGCCTCCCCTCAGACAATGAACTTATACGATGCCTTTCTCTTACCTAGCTGTCTGTTTTCATGACATTTATAGGGGTTTAATTATCTTGAGCCTTTTTCCTCTGTCAAAAGTGATTGAAATCAGCTATCAGGTTCAAGAGTTATTGAGATAGATGGACACACCTGTGGCTGCACAAGGAGATCACACATGGCTTGCTTTCTGGGGAAACCAGCCAAAAAAAATGCATTACTGTCCTAATGAATTCATTAGAGGAGAATGCTTCCTCATGTGTTAGTTTAAACCTTCAAATTGAATAACTCAGTGTGGTTTCTGGTATATGCAAGAGATGAATATTTAGTTGCTAGCAGTTGTAATTACAGAGGTGGCCAGAAGGCTGGGTTGTTTCTTTGGTGAAGGTGTTTCCCTCTAGCATGCCTGCTATGCATGTAACAGCTCTACTCCAAATGTTTCTTCTAGGTAGGATCCTTGCAGGGAGAGACACAGTTCTGCTCTAGCTCCTTGCACTGGCAAAAACGCAAGAACTGGTTCGGCCTAGCTGAATGGAGGCAACATCTAAGATCCCACACAAGGAGCATGCACAGATCAGGTCTGCTAAGGACCTCCACCAGGTCTGACCTTAACATCTCGCATTCCCTAGGAGATGGTGCAAATGTGCCAAGTCCTTCTGCCAAGCTGGCCCTGCATGCAGAGTCTAAACCTGCTTTTCTCTCATTCCAGCTCTTCTCAGAATTGAGTTTTCTATTTTTCAGTTAAAACTGGAGAGGGGAAAAGAGAGTCAGACTATTTACCGTGTTCATGGGAGTTTCGGAGCAGCCAAAGAAAACTGAATCACTTTGGAAGGGTGCTCTGCAGTCAGGTTTTCTACCTTTTTTTTTCCACTCTTCCCCTGAAATAGAAGGAACACCTTTGCCCAGCCAGCAACTCAAAAATAAGCCAGCAAAGGAGTTATTTCTTCCAGTCAAGCCTGGTTAGTAGGATGGTCTAGATAATTCACATTGTAAGGTTTCTATTCCACAGTTATGAGAACCTTTGGGGCCTTTGGCGACTCAGTCCCAGCGAGCCAAGGGACTCCAGCTCCTGTCCCATTTTCTGGTTTTGGGGAAGGTGGTACTGCAGGAGATCTGTAAATGGTTTCTCAAGAGAAGTCTCAGCTGAGGATGGTCCCTGGCTGCCCAGGAGAGCCACAGTAGGCTGCCTGTTGTAGATGGATGCAGTTCTTCATCCTCCAGTCCTAAGGTGCCCCTGGAGCTGGTGTTCAGCAGCCGAGGGTGTGGGCTTCTTGCACTGCTGGGGATGAAATCAGAGCACTGGTGGGTACCATGAGCAAGTCTTGTGGCTTGGCTTTGCATCTGCTGCAGGTGATGGAAATCCCAAAGATTTAGGGCTTGGCTTGGGTGACTGGTGAGATAGGGTAAATGGCATGTGCTCGGCTGGCTTCAAGCTGGTGCAGGTCAGCCCTTCAGAGGAGGGATTCAAGGCTGGTGGAGAGCACTGGTGTGTCCTCCAAAGGGCTGGGTAGAAGGGGAGCCTGCCCTTGACTGCAGGTTCCTTCATGGTAAGATCAGTGCCTCTGGCATGGGCTCCTGAGGCTGTGCTGGCCAGGTCAGTGTCCATCCCTGTGGACGTGGCATGTGGTCGGTGCTCCAGTGGGAAACGTGCTCTCCTCTGGAGGCGATGCCCAGGTGCTCTGTAAACAGCCAGTGATAGCTGTGTTTGTGTCCCCCCAGCCTTTTGCAGGAAGAGGCTGGGGTTAAGGATTAAGCCCTGGCTTGAGGAAAGCTGCTAGGGATATGTCAGGCTTTAGCAGGGTGCGTGCCCCGTGCCAGAAGTGGAAACTAAGTCATTTGGAAGTCGGAGTCTTTCAAAAGTACCCAAATCTGGATGCTTTCCTCCTCTATCAGTGGAGGAGCTTGTTTAAGTTAGCAGTGCTTAACATCTGCATCTATAGATGTCACACTTAAAAACACAGATGCTTAGATATGCAGTATGGATGTGCAAAACCTGTATGTAAGCACTGTGGCTGCAAAGTGGAGCTCAGAGAAGTGTGCAAATGGCATGCAAAGGGACTGTGGAGGGAAGCGTCCTTGTCACTCGTGCGCCACGTGAGGTGGAAATACTCTGGAAAAGTATCATGTTCCTGGGTAATAATTAAAGACTGTATGCTAATATGTCTGTAAATCTATCTGAGATAGATTTAGGGTATGGAACCTTAAATCTGGTATTTAAAATTTTGGAACCCTTGCAGCTTTAACTTTTTAAAGTTGTCTATGTGTGTGTACAGGCAGGTTGTTTTTAGAAGAAAAAATTGTAAAATCAGCTTCAGCCATGTAGTCTCACATTGACATCTATAAAGTTTATCAGCAAGCATGGGACACGCATGTATGGGCACCTGCATGCATGTATGCATATGTGTAATATATGAAACATCTATTATGGGTAACCTAACATGCAGCTGCTACTTTAGAGAGAAAATATTTACTTCGATGTGATGAAATTTGAACTAGAAGTCATGCAGTTTAATAAAAATGTGTGGTTTAGATTCCTTGTTCTTAGCATATGTTTCTAATCTGCTGGGGGGGTCCAGACCATCTGCCTCGAACTCACAATTTAAAAAAAAGTTTAAAAATGCTCATTTTGCAAATAAAAAGAGTGACTTTACAATAGGAAAATGAAATTTGAGAGTCATGTCCTCTCTTTATTGGGGTGGAGAGAGGTGGGACTGTCAGGGGTTTCTTCTTTTTTTTCTTTGCCTTTAAAAACCTGAACTGTGTGCTATTATTTTTTCCCCTCTTTGCAAAATAGCTGCAGAAACCTCTCATATTATTTTTGCCTGTGTTACCACAGTGCTTGGCCAGGCTGTAGAGAAGGAGTGAATATAAAGCAGCCTTTTGTCACACCAGTCTACGCAGCCCCTCTCCCTGTCCGTCCGTCCAGGCTGGGGCCACAGAGTAGGCGAAGCCTTTCAGTCGCATCCCACTTTCCGTGTCCATAACTGGTTGTTTCACACCCAAAAATCCTAGTAGATAGATTGTGGTTTGTTTAACAGACATAAATATATTTAAAAATGGCCAGCAGAGCTGAGTGTCTGAGCATGACAGTTGTTGATTTAAGGATATGTCTCTTTGGGTGTTTTTAGCAGGTCTTTGTATTTGCTTTATTTTTTAAGGCATCTTGGCTGCCTTTTCCTTTCCTGCAGTCCTTACTGCTTGGCTGCTGCTTTGCCCTGGGCATACCTTCCCGTCCCATCAAGAGTTGCCATGTTTGTGCTTGCTCAAAAGAGGAGGAATGCAGACACATCAACAGCGGAGCGCTGGCCCTGTGGATGGCAGCAGTTTTAAGAGGGACCTGGGTTAGCAGGGGAGCAGGGAGCTTGAAGTGGAAGGGAAAAATCAAAGCTTGCAAATATTCTGTTCCAAAGTCCTGTGGTGTGTGACGGCGATGCCACCGTTTGCAGTGGCTGATGTAAGGCTGTCTGCACGGAGCTGTAAGGCGTGAGGATAAACAGAAGCCGAGGAGTCATTTCTCCTCTGGGTGGGTCTTGCTCCCTTGTGCAATTAGCTGTAACAGTTATTACAAGTACTTGTCCGCTTTGTAGTGCAGTCTGTGGAGCACGCAGCCGATGTCTGGTGGTTTGCAGCACCAGACATGAGTCAAGGGAAAGCTGGACGCGTCCCCTGGTACGTGCGTGGGACGGACGCTGCCTCCTGCTCTGCACTGCCTGACCTGGGATGCTCCTGCGGGAGCCTCTCGGCCGGCATTGTAAGGACAGGAGATTCAAACCACAGTCCAGCTTCTGCTGTATTGGCCATGTCTATCTTCAGATTTTTTTTTTCTGTTTTTTTCCTAGCTTAAATTTTCCCATTTGCTGGAGAAAATCCCTCTTGCTACCAGCAGCCATGCCTGTTGTGCAGCCTGGCTCTGCAGGTCCTGCCCCATCAGTGCCACGGCTGGAGGAGGGCTGCGCAGGGTGGACCTGCCGAGGGATGCTGCGCTGTCCTGCAGTGGCTTTTCCAGCTCTGAAACAAAAACCCTGGAGAAACGCATTGCTAGATAGCCTTGCTTGTAAATACTTTGTAGATTTGATGCTTTCTGTGCCTCTGCCAATGCCACCTGTTTTCCAAGCTGCCTCTTTCTTAAGGATTGTTTTTCTCTCCGCTCTGTGTCCCCTAAGTTCCTGGATCTTAATTAAATGACAGGTTGCTAATTTGCCTTATCTGGCTTTTTCCACCCATTTGGTAAATTTTTGAACAAAAACTGTTCTCCAAGGTCTAGGCATCGGCTTTTAGCTAGGAAAGGCGTGTCGCCCACTGGAAGCAATGCTCATTTATGGCTTATGATGGGAGCCACAGGGTAACAAACTGCGATGTGCACGTAATGCTTTATCTGAGCACTGCGGCCCCCCTCAGTCAGTTGGGGTCAAGGTTGAATAAGGTGAAGTACAATTGCCTCAAAGCATAAAGCAGCCCCAGAGCTTTTTGGGATCTTTAAACTGGTGATTAGACCTCTCTTCTGAAAGGCTGGAGGTTGCAATTAGGCGAAGTGCCTGGGGATGAATCAGTGCTGGCAGTGAAGGGATGGGGAGCTGGTACAGGGAGGATGGGACCGTATGGTCCGGGTGGCGAGTCTGGAGCTCGGCTTGGGCTCTTGCCCCATCATTAACTGTCCGTTTGAGCTTGGTTAGGCTTTTTCATCTTGTCCCTTTTCTCTTCAGGGCATTGCCAGTCCCTACATGAGAAGCTCTCAGGGTGGGACATGATGGTTAAGTGGACTAGGGTAGCAGAGGGCTGAGGAAGGGGCGACTGTAGAGCTGTTCCATGGGACTGGAGAGACCAAAGGGGCTCTGGGCTGTCAGGATTTGGTGAGGATTCCAGGGAAAGCAGCAGAAAAGTTAGCAATCATTAATGGATTTGACAAACTCAGTCATTTGGAAAGGAAAAAAAAAAAAAAAATCTTTTGCCCATTGCGAATAGGAAGCTGGAATGGTGGATGGGTCCGTCTGTTGCCTGTAAAGTGCTGTTGTGTAAATAATATATACTGCTGATGCATACTGTGTATATTGTCTTTGGGAATTAGCTCTGCATTGTCCCAACAAAAATGACTTTGGCATAAGCTCTGGCTTTGCCTTTACTTAGCCATTGTGCAGAGGGTGCTCGGCGTTGGGCCGGCGGTTGCGGCCGCTAGTGGGGGAGTGTTTACATTAGGGTAGGGCGTTATTTACATTGCGTGGTTATCGGGGCTGGGAGGGGGGAGTAGCTGCCTGGAAATGAACCTTGTATTAGTGTCTCCTGCTCTGCTAACGACTCGAGTCCTTGACTGGTATTCGGGTATTGGCAGAGCGACAGCTTCTTCAGGAGAGATTTCTAGAATTAGCAAAGCCATCTGGCTTTTGTTCTCTTAAAAAATTGCTTGTCCTTCCCTTCCAGTAAGGAGTCCTTGCTAAACTACTCATAATTTGTGTTGCGATATTATACCGACAGACCTACGGTGTGCTGTGGTGTCTGCAAGCATATATGAAATACAGCCCCTTGCTCCAAAAAGCTTTTTTTCTAAGAAACAGCCATGAGCGGCTGACCCGAGGATCCAGCAGTTATGGGTGGAGGAAGCACAATGTGGCATTGCCCGATTGCGTTTCCATCCGTCAGAGCAGGGCTGGGTGTTGAGGACAGCTCGGAGCGGAGGGTAGCAGGCTTCAGGGAGGCATAGAGGAGGGGACCGCACTTCCCTGCTCTGCTCCTTCAAAGCCAGTGGCCAGGGCTAACAGTGGGTTAATGGATCCTTGCGTGGTAGGAAATTGAGTTCTTCCCTGGGATTATAAAATATAAAGGTTGACAATTACTGGGGAGGTTAATCACCTTTGAGCCAAAGGGCTTATTTTCTTGTTGCTGTGGAGGCATGTCTGTTGTCCAGATAATTACTGTAGTTTGTGTTCTGTGAGTTTAGTATCAGAAATGCTGATGGCTTAGCTCTGGGGTGGGGATGCAGGACTAGGCTGACGTGTCCTGAGAACGGAGTTTCTTAGGGTACTTCCTCTCCAGGACGGAGATGCAGTGGGAAAGAGAAACTATTATCAGCCCTTGAGAGGTTTTTCCTTGAAGCCATATTTGGTTCTAGTGAAAATTCTATCCCTTTTCTGCTAATTAAACCTGTTTTTTCAAAAGAGGGCTCAGAAGAGGCTCCTATCTGAGTGCCAAAAGCAGAGGCAGCCGTTCTTGTGGTAATTGGAGCCCGAGAGGGGAAATAGCAGAGGTCTCACAGCAAAGCTGCCCCGTCCGTTCCTGCAGCCCCTCTGCGCAGGATGGGGAAGCAAACATCCGAGTTGGATTTATCCAAACCACCAAGTATTTGTAGCTGACTCATGACTGCGTGTGAGTCAAGCTTTTTTTTTTTTGAGCCAGACCTTCAACTATTGCCTTCCCATTTTGTAGTGCAAAATTTTTGCAAGTCCAAAGGATGCCCTTTAGGTACCAGTTGCTCCATCTGGTGAGCTTGCTCCTGTCTGTGGCTGGCCCGTGAGAGGGGTCCAGGACATGGGTACAGTGGCTGGTGGGGGTGGGTAACGAGGCTTTGTCTGACCCCATTGCTGCAGTTTGGTTTCTTTTCTGGAGCAGCTGTGTTTAAACAAGGGAGGCTGGGATGATGCCAGAACAACAGAGGATGCACTGATGCTCTGAGCGGTTATCATACCTCTGACTTGGGGTCTTGCTACGCTGGCAGAGCCGGGGGCATGGTGAGCTCTGGGTCACCCCTTGCTTCCCTCCTTCGCTGACTTCTCTGATACTGCTCTTACTCCAACCTGGGCAGACAAGGAGCTGCTCAGAGCCCTGGAGCAGGGCAGCTGCTGTGTCCTTAGCAGAGAGCCTCTGTCCATGGGCAAGTGCTGATGACAGGTTTTATCAAGCGGAACATCTGAGGGCAGGCAGGCTGTCCCCGAAACAGGGATTAGTTTTTTTTTTGGAAGCTCTCTGGTGGCAGGGGCCTTTAAGCTTTCACTTCATCATAGAGCTGCATTGAACCTCTGCCACTCTTAAGCCACCCAACTGGGTTTGCATTTATGGAACCAGTGAGTTTGCCATAATAAAATTCAGCAACATCCTAATTGCTTCCAATAATTTTTAAGATTTTTTTTTCTGTGTTATAATTGTACATCCTGGGCCTATGGTTATCCAATTTAAATGCAGGAGTTTTAAAACGGCACATCAAGCAGTATTTATTCTTATGGATGTTAAGAGTCACCAAGACTTCTGGGGTAATGCACTAAAACAACAGTCCAGTTAATTATTGGTGTGTTGCAGTGAGAGCCTCGAAGAATCCCAGTATTTATGGAGTGGCTGCCAATGCCAGATGAAGTCACTCCGATCATCCTCGCCAGCTGTTTGTTTTGTTGAACCACAGCGATTTCTCCAAGTTACTGAAGTTGATGTCATTGGAAGTGATGTGACATTTTTGCACACATATAGAATAAGTGTTAAAAAATGCTCCAGAAGAGCTTTTCCAGTCTTGTCTGGGAGTTGGTTGGGGAGTTGAATTAAACTGGCTTGATGGAACTTAATCCATAAAGCAAATGAGTCATCAGGCATAACTGGCTTTACCATAAATGTCAGACAGATTCGTCCTGGTCCTGATAGTTAGCACTTACATCTGTTTGGTGGAGCAAATAAAAGCCTCGCAATTCACAATCATTTTCATAAATGTGCTGTTCTGCCTCTTCCTCTACACGGGAAGCTCTAGGAATAAAGGTCAAAATGTGATTTATTCCCCTTTTTAAAAACTAGCTCTTCTGATGGATGAAATATCCATTATTTTCAGGCAAAAATTAACCTTTTTTTTTTCCCTCCACTTCGAATTTTTTGTCAAACCAGGAAAGCACACCTGTGCCTTGCCTTTGCATGCTAAGAAGTACCCCAGATACTGGAGCCCTTTCTTGAGCCCTGTATGCCCAGACGTGCCTGATTTGTTCACATGCCCAAAGAAGACTTTACCCACTGTCTGCATGGCTGGCTGGGGCTGGAGGGCACTGTGCTGGTGACTTCGAAGTAATACCTGTGTGTTACTGACTTGCTCCTTGACTTAGATACCTCTTTACCTGAAAATAAGTCTTAAAAACCTAAATGACTTGGCTGGTAAAGTCTTTAAACCACTCTTAGTGTAATTTTCTCTCTCTTAGAAAGGCTTCATGGAAAATCCATAGCTGTTGCATGTGTGGAGGGAAATTAATGGTATCTTCGTTATCGCTGCTCTTGCTGAAAAAAGCAGATGCTGACATAGGAAGGAGAGAGGCTTGGGTGTTTTGTGTAACCATAACAGTGAAACAAATAGACGCTTGAGCAAGGAAAGGGAGCGGAGCTGGCTGCTGCCTTTGTCAGCCCATGCCGGGGCTGGGGGCAGCTATCTCTTGGTGAAATTTATTAGCGGCAACACACTTGAGAGGACACAAAAGGCTCACGAACCTCCCAGCACGGCTTGCTCTATTTAAAGTCGGCTTTTTAAATCAAAGAAATGGGGCTCTTGACAGCAGAGCTTTGTGCATCTTTTGTGAAGTTCAGATAGTGGGGCTTTTTATTACAGGCTAAATTAGCCCATTTTATTGTTTTGCACTGAGGGATGAGGTCAGTTGACTGGGAATCTTGCTAACAAGGTTTTACTCCTGTCTGCTTTTTACAAGTGTTAACACGGGGTATCCACCAGTGCTGTGCACTTGCCGTTAACGAAACAAAGATGAATGGTCTAGCAACCCTGTGAGCTCTCCTCCTTCCCCCACCACTGAGCTGCTCAACCCATGTCAGTGTACTTGAGCTCAGATGCTCCCTGGGGCTCTCATTCCTTCAAAAATTGGGTGCGTTGCTTTTCCTTCTGATTTTGCATGCTTGCGTGCTGCTGCTGGAACAACAAGAAAAGGATGAACTTTGCTGGGCAGTGTGATTGATTGGGTTTGAAAAGGAAATGGGAAAATAGTAGGCATGTTGAATGATGCTCACGAAGCGTGGTGAGCTCTGAAGGAGCTGTCTGATGTGGCTCACGCTTTTTCCTGGCACCCTTTGCATACCAAATTTGTTTAGTTACGTGCTGATTTTTCTCAGGTTCTTGACCTAGAACTAGCAGGAAGCTTCCCTTGTTCGTCTTCCCCCGCTCACTCAGCAGCAACTGTTGGGCCAACGCTGTCCTTGGTGTGTTGAGTGAGCCTGGGGTTTCTGCCATGGCCCCAAGTCTTCAGCCTATGGCTCCTGGGACTTGCAGGGGATGTCTCTCCAGGTACTCACAGGTACGGCCAATGCCTTGAGCCCTCAGACCCAGAGGATGCTCAGCTCCTGTTGTGCTGCAGGGAAGCAGGGTGGGATTGAGCCAGGATTTCTCCCCATCTATAGCTCAGGAGCTGCCATCAGCTGAGACTAAAACCAAACTTGGCTTTAGCAAATTCTCTTCTGCTTAACCTTTTGCACTGTGTTTAGCCAACATGCCTTTCTCTGCTTTATCTATTCCTCAAGGAAACACAGTTTTAGTCCTGCTCACTTACAGGATGCAGACTATCAGCTCTCCTTGAGGTGTAAATCCAACCTTATCAGGAAGAAAAAGCTTTCAGCCTTCCTTCTTTGCCTCTCGGAGACAAGCACCCAGTCTCCTTTTGTGGCTGTTTTATTTCAGCTTATCCCAGCAGTGCCAGACACTCCCTGTAACCCTATGGAAACTGGGGGGCTTTGACCACTGAAGTTAGAGAAGGGCATAAATGGCTTAACTCGGGTGTCAATGAGGGGCAGGGGTGGTTGAGGTCCTGTGTGCAGAAATAGCAACTGGAAAGACACCAACTTCAAGCAAATTGCCTTGGCCAGGCTGGGCATCCTCCACTGGAGGGAGCTCCAAAGGGGCAGCCTGTTTTGTTGCTCTGAACTGCCTTTGAGGACAGGGATGACAACATATGGTGTGAGTAACCCCATAACAGCCCCCAGCTCCTTCAAGTATCTGCTCAGGGCTGGGCGCTGTCCTCTAGGTCACACCACGGCCAAGTCCCCATGCAGGTCACGCTGTCATGTGGTGGCCAGAGCTGACTGAAAATGGGAAAGTTCTAAGAGACAAAAACTTTGGCATTTTCTGTTTTCTCAATACTGCATCCCCGTTGTTCATGGTTATGTTAAAAAAGAAAAAGCCAGAACAGTAATGACAGAACTGATCTACAGATTTATAAAAAAAAAAAAGGGGGAAAGGGAAGGAAAGACTATTTTTCTTAAAATAGAAACTTGAAAACCACTTTGCAGATGTTTCTGTTAATTTTGTAAAGGTTATTCACAGGAAACAATGACTAATAAGCTTAAACCAACACTCAATTTTAGGGTAATTTGTGTAGCATCTGAGAGGTGCCCATATGTTACGGTGAGCTGCTGCAGAGATGGATGTGATAACCTGGAAATCGAGGATGGAAACCCCAGGCAGCCATAAGCTGCCCCTGCCCCTCGGAGCTGGGCAGGATGCGGCCAGGTCCATGTGGTCCTTGCAGCCTTTTTTCCTGGTGGAAAAAATCCTGCCAAAAATGTAAAGAGCAATTTTTTTTAGAAGTCTGGTATGTGTTCATGGGGGGCTGAGCTCCCCATGGACCCAGCGGCACCCGTGGCTGGACCGTGTGCGGCTTGCGTGCGCGAAGGCAGATTTGGCCCATAAGTTCAAAAATATCCTTTGGTTTTCCACGGAGCTGTTTGCTGGCCTGGCCAGGCTCCCTTCAGAGCTTCTGGTTCCTATTATCTGCCCAAGTCATCCTCCCACTTTTGCTGTAATGCTCCTTTTTCCCTGATGCCTTAGCCATGTTTTTCTATTATTAAAAAAGATTTCCTCCCCCCCCCCCCAATTAAAGTATCAGCTCTAATAATCCAAATAGTAAAATCTTGTCTTATGTAACTGTCTACTGAATAAGCTGGGCTTTGGCATTATGGTTAAGCAGTGTGGTGGTTCTTTAGGAAACTTGAGTGATTTCTGCTCTGGCCTTTGGGCTGTGGCCATGCTGCGCTTGGTGCACGAGTGCTCTGTTAAGCAGCCTCGGTGCCTGATGAGCTGGCTCTGCACCTGGTTTTCAATAAGCCACTGCAAACCCCCTCCCTCTTTTCTCTTTTTCTGATTATCAGATACATTTCTAATCTCTTTCTATGTCTGCCGCACTGTTGTGGGTGGAAAATCGAGGTGAGGCAAGATGTAGAAACTGGGGAGACAATGTCTTTTATGAGATCAGCTGATGGGGTCGGAGAAACAGAGAAGTTTTGAGGCTAATAAACAGCTTTTTGGACTGGGCAGAGCAATTCTAGAGCCCTGCAGAGCTGCGTGGGACTGGGCAGGAAAGGGGTTTTTTTTATTGTCCACAGGACACTGCTGCTTTGGGGTGTGTAAAGCCCTCTTCTCTTATTTTTACTGTACCCGGGGCTGTCAGCGCTGTTGTATTGTAGGGGTGGGGGTGATCTCTCTGCAGATGCAGTTATCTTTTGGGAAGGTGGAGTTGGGACCGGGCATGAAGTGCGGTGGCTTCACACCTTGTGGAGCAGCCTGAGATAAGCAGCTGCTTGACCTGGCCCTGGCCACGGAGGGTTTTTTGCCTGGCTCGTCTCAGGCGACATGCCCGTGTCAGGGAGGTGGCTCTGCCAAGTGGTTTGCTTTTCACTTCTTGGTGGTGTTTATCCCCTTGACTGCAGTCTCAGGCTGGTGGCCCCATGTGCACCATCCGTCCCCATGACGCTCTGTCCTTCCTTCCCCGCAGGGTGACATCCAGCAGCTCCTGATTGTGGCGGACCCCCGAGCAGCCCACGATTACTGCGAACACTACAGCCCCGACTGCGACACCGCCATCCCCGACTCCCCCCAGTCCCAGGACCCCAACCAGGATGAATACGTAAGTCTCTTGCAGGGTTTGGGGATGCTTTTGGGGCAGCAGCATCCAGCTCCGTACCACGGTTGCAAACTCGCTTGGCTTCTTCCTCCTGTTCAGCTTCCCTGCGATTCATCTGTAAGGACCAAGACAGAGCTTGTTTTTAGGATTTCCAGGTTCTGGTTTTGGCTCTTGCCCGCAGGAGTTTCCCTTCCTTTCTGTACTCCTGCTGTTTCCAGAGACTGAAATGAATATTTGCTTGGAGCTCAAAAACTTACAGGAGAGATGACCTGAGCAGAGTGTGAAATGCTGACCTTCCCTGGCAGGTCAAATCCTGTCCAAAACAGGCAGCTGCTTCTAAATTTCAAATTTTACTGTTGAACTTGCAAAAAGATTAAGTGGTTCTTTTTCAGTATTCTTTGAAACAACAGGTGTTAAAGGAGGGGGAAACATTTTTTTTGCCCCTGTATTTGACATTTGAATTTCATTTTGGCAGAAATGTTCCTAGCTTATCTGTATAAATTGCTGTGCTCAGTATTTTTTCTACAGAGTTAGCCTCAGATCTTTTCTTTAAAAAAAAGAAAAGACTGATACAGGACACCTTTTTCTTTCTGCTGCTCAATTAGAAATGTCTGGGTGTGGCTGATTTCCAGAAGAGCACCACCTGAATTTTACACCTTTTTAAGAGGTTTCAGGCTTAGCTCACAGCAATTAAAGTGTCTGGCATCCTCAGCAGCTTCTCAGCATCTTGGCTGCTCTCTTGGTCTGATTTGCCAGTCCCTGCACTCTCTTGCTTTCAGCTGGTCTCAGGTCTGCGGGCTCCTGCTGAATCCCCATGAAGCTGTAACCCTGTCAGCCTGCTCCAGCTTAGCTTTAGGACTGAATTAAAAACCCCAGCCTAGCAGAGCTTTGGGGAGCAGAGCGATGCTCGCAGGCAAGGCTGCCCAGCCCCGGCGAAGTGCCGTAACTGCTCCGCCAGCACTTCTGGAGAAACAATAAATAAGTAAAATAAAATAGACTTTGGTATGGTCAAAATACGTGGTAGTAGGAAAATTAAACTCTTCTTTCGGAGCCAGCAGTTCAACAAGGGCTGGCTTGTCTTAGGGCTGTGTTGCTCCGTGTAAGAATAACTCTTCCACGCGCCGGCATCTGCTGCCAGTGAGAGCGATGGATTGGTGAAGAAATGTGCCATGCCCGGCTGTAACCAAATGTTTTGTTTGTATTTCATTTTGAAGAATGACTGACGCCTTGTGGAAAACACTGAAAATATCTTGTTTTCAAAGCCCTTCTGCCTGCGGGCTGCGGGTGGATGGGAAGTCACACGGATGCTATTAGTGCAGTTGGATGAGGGAAAATAGCATCCCCGCTTCTCAGAGCGGCTGTGCGATTCAAGTGTTTTCTTCCCCTCTCTGAATATGTCAGATGTGTGACCTTGGGGAGGTCTCAACAATCTGAGGTTAGAAAAAAAAAATAATGGTTTTTCTTTTCTTATTGTGTTGTTATGGGTGGCTGAATTGCTGTAGGGTAGGTCCATCCTCTCTGTTAAGGGAGAACCTGCCACAGGACTAAGAGGTGATTGTGAACCCCCTCAAATCACAGCCACTGCCAAAGCAGCCCAAAGCCAGGCTCTTAGTGAATGTTTCATGATGAACAAGAGGAAGGGAAAGATTTCACTGCATCACGGCATGGCCCCGTTGACACGAAATAATGTCTAAAAGAGCTGGCAGGAATGTGCTTGGGTGCTGCCAGCTTATTTTCTGCTTCTCATCTTCTCTTTGCAGTACACCGATGGGGAGGGAGAAGGTGATACCTACTACTATGAGTACCCCTACTACGAAGATGTTGATGAAGCTGTAAAGCCAGAAGCACCCACCACCAAACCCAGCACTCCTGAAGTGGCTGCTGGAGAGAGACCTGAAACCAAGCAGGTACCGACACGGGGTCTCGGCAAAGATGTGTTTGATAAATGGCCCTTTTATAGGGGGGAAGGTGGAGGATAATGCAGAATTTTCTTTGTTTTTCTGATTGTGGCGTTTTATTTCTGCAATAGGACTATCCTGCCCCCACGCCATCACCTGATAGAGGGGACCCCGGCAAGAGGACGGAAGGGGATGCTGTGGTGGATGACCCCCTTGTGGATGAGTACAACTATGAAACCACTAACGAGGAGTACTTCACGCCTCTCCCCTATGAAGATGTCAACTACAACGAAGAAGTAGACCCCCAGGGTGGACTCACTGAAAACGCTGTGGAAGCTGAACTCCCCACGAGTACCGTCATCACCTACAATGAGACTGATGTAATTTTAATGAATTTTTTTCCTTTTGCTTTTTGTTTTCTAAATTCTGGTACTTCATAGCTCTAAGAGCAAAGGAGATGTGATCATCCATATGGTAAATCTGTAAGTGGTTTGGGCAGCTGTTGGAAGAGGAAGTTTGTTGTAAAATATTTTCACTCCAGATATTTTAGGGTGTGGAACACAGATATTTAGAATTTGGTTAAGGATTACTCCCCTGGAAAAATCTGTTCATATTGATATCTGCATTTCCCTGTGTGAAGTGCTTGTGTGACAAAAAAAAAAATGAAAGTTGGTGTTAAGATCTAAGTAAAAGCATTTTATTTTAAAGCTATTAATATAAATCCTTAAAATATTGATTTGATGGAGAACATCAATATTTTTCATTTTGTCATCCCCACTGAATAGCATCTTTAATTTAAAAAAAACCCCCAAACATTTCAACACTGGGACAAACCCTTGCTTTCCAACTACTGCATTCACCCAGAGAGAGCCCCTCCGTGTTGTGCACAGATCTGCTCAAAGATGAGATCAGTCCAGATCCCAGAGCTGATGTTTCTGTTGGAGCGATTACATTTTTAGTTACCCATGCTTTAATATGCTTCAACTGAAATACATTGCACTTGAGACTCTTTAATCCTTAAGACTTGCCTAGTTCTTGCCTTTTTATATTGGTGCTTAAATAGGGGAACGTTGGTCTCTTCCTTAGATGAGACTGGGATCAATTGTTGTGTAGCTCACTATGCAAGGAAATAACTGCGCTAGACAAGGCAAATTCTTCGTTATCCCGGAGCAGCAAGGGGAGTCAATAGTGGGATAACGTTTTCTGGGAGGTAGGATGGGACGTGGCAGAGTTTTTTGTTGTTCCTCCTCAAATGGAAAAGAATTACTTAGCTATGGGACTGTCAAAATTCAAGGCTTTCTGGGAGGTGCTGGAGGGGTGGCAAAAGAGACAGTGAAAGTTGGCCAACATATTTGGAGTTGGACCTGGAAGCTTGAATGAAATGGTGTCGGGGAAAGTGTCCAAGCAAAGAGCTGAGCAGCTGGAGCGAGGCGGGAGGGGAGCCAGCTGCCCCGAGGGCTGGTGGCGTGGCGGGGATCGAGTCCAGCCAACCGGGGATAAAAAATGTGGTGGAGGAGGAGGTTGAGCAGCCCAAAATGATACACGGAGAGAAACAGAAAAGGTTCCAGCGTATCGAGGAAGCGAGCGCCAACCTGAGGGAACCCATCGATGGGAAACTTTTCTGTTTCCTGACAAAGAGCCAGAAATCTTTGGCCAAGCTTGAACTTTCTAATAGAGAGGAATTAAAGATTGGATAGCATGACCTTAAAAAAAAATTGGAAGCGGAAATAAGAGGCTCAAGGGCAACTTTAGTTGTTAGGAAAAGGAAATAGAAGAGAAGGAAAGTTCAGGTAGGGAAACACATGGTGAAGCTCTCCTATGTGAAAGCTCAGCAAAGCATCTTGTGGGGAGAAGGAGCAAACTGTCCGCCTCCAGCGGCTCCAAAAGAGACAGCGTGTAGGTGGGGAGGGCTGTAGGGTGCTCCTGGGGTGGGAGGCTGTGAATCTTTTAGCTGATGAGCAGAGAAAAGGACACAACTTGTCTGGCTGAAGGAGATTCCCGCGCACTGAGGCGAAGGCTGATGCAGTGTGACATAGGGAAGACTCCCCAAAGTGCCAGCCTGAGGGACAAATACCCAAGAGGATATGGATTTGAGGTTTACACCTCGGAGTGGGAACCAAGGGCCCTGCCTGCAGCCATGAACTCCTGGGGAAACCGAATCCTTTAATCCAGCAGCAGACCAAGCTGCTTTATGAGCAATATGGAAGTGAGGATCAGGAACTTGTGTGTGTAATTGCCTGCCTAATACCTGTTACTAGAAACAGGGTTTCAGCAGGAGATAGACTGCTAAAGTGGTTGAGGCAGTTTATTTGCTCTTTAAAAAAAAAAAAACCCTCAAGTTTTTTTGGCTAGTTTAGGGGAAAAAAAAGTAGTGCTTGTGGTCATGAGTAAGTATGGTGCAATTTCAAGCAGTCCCAGGTTTCTGCCAGCAGCTGGGGAAGGCAGCCAGAGCCCCCGCACTGTCGCACAGGGATGCGAGCGTGCGGTGGGGACGAGGTGGGCTGGGACACCGGTGTCCCCTGAGCTGCTGGTGGAGCTGGCCCCGGCACTGCTTGCTGTAGGTCAGGGCATCCAATGGGATAACGTTGGTCTGGTGCAGAATGGTCATTTTTAGCATCCCTTCACAGACCTGTTGCAAGAGCGGGATATCTCCATCACTGTTGAGGTTCACCTGTCTATATTTTGGAAAGACTCTAATTTCTACAATGGGAATTAAAAGGGGATTTAGTTTTACGCAAGTCAAACTTTGTGGAGCCTGTGTGAGAGGTTTTGGAGGCAGATGTAGTCACTGAACTCTCCTGGGCTTGGGTTTCGTTATGGCTAATAACTTGGTGATAAATGCCAGTGAAGCAATTCCGAGATTTAGTAGGCAGCAATACTCCAGTGAACGAGAGGAGCTGGGGACAGATATATTTTGTTCATTGCCTGCTATTCATCAGGCAGTTTGCTTTACTTGTCCCGATGCATATACCAGGGCTTCATATCTGCATTGCTTCTCAGAAGGGAAGACTAAAAGGTGATTTAAATAGAGCTGTTATCAGCAAAGGAAAGTCGCAGTATTTTGCACACTAATTTTTTGGACCTCTTTTCTTTGTGGACTGTTTTCTGATTCAGGTTGTCTAACAACATTGTTAAGGAGATTATTTTTAGGCTTTTGTTTTGGTTTTTCTCCAAAACACCTGCAAATCTCACATGGAGAACTTTCCTCCTTCTCTGCCCAGTTATTCAAAATATCATATCTTTCCGTGCAAATTGACTTGGGGACCTTAATCAAAATATCAAACCAGACATTTTTGACATTCATTTCAAGAAATGCAATTTGAAAAAAGCTTGCTATGTTAGCCGCAAAAGCTTTATAGCAAGATAAACAGGTTTTAAGGTTTCAAAGTGCAAACCTAGATAAAAGATTTCAAACAGGATAAAAGACGTGTGTGATAGCACTAGATCCGTTTGAACGGTACAAAGGAAAAATAATGCTAACTTTTCCAAGTTTTCTAATTGAGTAATCACAAACTATAATTTCTGCAAAGACCAGTTGGTATTTGCAGAGGCAAAAGAAGGTGGGGTGGCAGAGCAACAATTCTCTTGGCACTTGGCTTATTCTGACTTTAAAACCTCTTGAATGTAGATACAGATGCTCATGTTTGTGGGTTCTGAGCAGTTTTGGCACAGAAACAAGGTCTGGAAGCGGTGGTGGCATTTGAGTGATTTTTGAATTCGTAGTAGTGAGGAGATAATTTCTCTGGGAAGCACTGAAAATAATTCCATTTACAGACCGTTTTGGTCATTACCTGGATGGGAAAGAAACAACAAAAAAAAATATCAGCAGCACATGTTGTTCTTTACAGTGCTGCTCAGAGTAAAGGATGCCAAGAGGCAGTTGGCTGCCAGGCTGCAGAAAGCACAGGGGTATGGAGAGCAGCAAGGAAATTCTGATACTTGTCTAGATGTCCTTGCTTCTGGTCTATACCATCTGTTTCTGTAAGGGTTCAGGGATTAATGCATCAGATCTGTAAAAACGTCTGCTTCTGCTCTTTGGACAAGCACAACTGCAACTTGGATCCCAGACTAAACAAACAGGAGGTTTTCGTAGAAGTGAACTTGGATTTTTCCACATTTCCTCCTGTAATCGGATATTCATAATGACACATTGCGTTTTCGATGTGCATTTTAAATATGGGACTGGACGTGTGACTTTTTATGCTTAATAAACCAGTGTCTCCAATATTAAGGCTGAGAGATGAAGCAGAGATTGGAGTTTGAAACTTCTGTTCCCTCTTTCTTTAGGCCTTTAGAGTTTGCAGGATCCTCCTGATGTGAGCTGTTGCTTTGTGCTGTGTTTTATTTTCCTCACTCAAACTTTTACACTCAATGTTACTTCAGGGATTGACAGAGGAATCCTGGGGAAAGCCAGGGTGTATGCTTTGACATAAAGATTCTCCATCCTTGTTGCCTGCTGTTGGAGAAGACCCTTGGGAGGTCATTTGGAGACCTTAAAACTCCAGAATTTAACTTTTTTGTGCTTTTTATTTGCAACTATTATTATAAAGCATCCTCACTTTGCAAAAACTGCAGTCTTCCCCTTATACTTCCATCATGTGCAGCCTAGAGAGATTTGCAGCCTGACATGTTGCTGCTCTTTTGCTTCCAGGCTCCTCAAGGCGGAGACGACCTGGATAAAGATTTCACCGAGGAAACAATAAAAGAATATGATGGGAATTATTATGATAACTATTACGACCGAACAGTCTCTCCCGATATTGGCCCTGGCATGCCTGCTAACCAGGACACCATCTACGAAGGGGTAAGAGTTAATTTTCCATTGAGGGTAAGACTAGTTCAAAATGCTTGTCCTTCCCGTAATTTATAGCATAGAGATTAGCAACTCAAAAACCAGTGAGAACATCTCGCTTGGATTCATCCACCTGCAATGCATGTGTTTTGCACAAGGCGAGGAGGAGGTGCCCTGTTTCTTTTCTACACGAACATCAGCAGTCCTTTGGTTGCAGAAGTTGTCCCAGGATCTCCGGTTCCTGCTGGGAGCGGTGATGCTGATGCAGGCAATGTCCTCTTTGACTGTTGGCCTTGTGTTTCCCTTGTGTGCTACAGATCGGTGGCCCACGGGGCGAGAAAGGACAAAAGGGGGAGCCTGCGATTATTGAGCCGGTAAGGACCCTCTGGTTTTTTTGGTGGTTTGATTTGCTTTTTTCCTCCAAGGAAAAGGTACAAGAGGTATGCTTGGTATGGCTTGGTGCTCTTAGTGGTGCAGCTGGGAGGAAAATTTCCTGTGGAAGAATTACTTGGTTCATTTAAAAACTTTTAATATAAAATACTGTAATTATTTTTTTAAAAAACTTCAAGAAGTGACCTAAGTTATGAAGGAAGTGCAAAATTTCCCATGAAATCTCTCGTTTACCAAAATAAAACCCTAGGCCTTTCAGAACTGAAGCATTAGGCAGAGGGCATGTCTCGCCTCTCCGGAGGTTCTGAAGTGCCCCCGACTCGGCAGCGAACCCGCTCCCCCGAGTGCCCGCAGCCGGTGGCCAGGTCATATCCTGACCTGAACTTGCAGCTTGGGCCCGGCTTTAATTGTGCAACTAATGGGGTCATCTCTCTGGAAATAAAAGGGTTCTCCCTGCACACAGCTGCAGGAGAGAGGAGAGGTTTGCTCCTGCGCCTGCTCCAGGGTCCCACCAACTTTCCACTTTCAGAGCCAACCCTGTGTCAACCTGGGAGTGGAACCCAGCACTTTCTTTATGATTCTGCCCTGGCCTGTTTCTGAGGTTGTTTTTCTTTCTAAAGAACGGTTATAAACTGCCTGTGCCCTTTGCAGTCTGCACAAAGTGTGGGTGCCCAACTGAGCACGCCCTTAGGTGAGGTGAGGATGGAGCAGCTCCCCGCTGCCCTCGTGGTGGGGATGGCTGGTGTTTACTCAGAGGTGCCCCTTGAGCCAGAGCAAGAGGCTGCTGGATGACGGCCGTGTGTCTGTCCCTCATTGCGTGTCAGGATGCCGAGGTACCCCCCTGTCTGCTCCTCTCTGGGCTGGAAACAGGGCTTTGGGTCCTTGCAACCACCTCCCCTGAGCCTTGTCCCGAAGGGCCGATCGCATGCTCACTGCACACCAGCAACTCAATTAACCTAATTTTCCTTGGCAGAGGGCCAGTGCGGTGCCCAGCATCGGGGCGGCACTTCCCATCACTCAGAGGCCATTCTTTTTCTTTTAATTATTCCTCCCTTTTCTCCTTTGCCTGATGCTTTTGCAGATAGCGGGGCGGGAGGGGGCAGGGAGAAGCTGGGGTGCAGCAGTGGGGCTTGAAAAGCTTGCATGAGTGTGTTATAAAAGCATTTCCAACCTTTCCTTCCTTCTCTTCCTTTCTGTGTCTTGCTCTCACTCTGCAAACAAAAGGAAGAATGAGTGATTTTCTTATCAGAGATGTGGGAAGGGTGGGGGGCAGCCAAACCCCGTGAAGACGATGGCAGAAACCCAGCCTGCCCTGTCCAGAACCAATCTGAAATGCTACAAAGCGAACAAAATAGTTAAGTTTAATCATCCAGAAAGAATTTGGCCGCCTTTGCTATTTCAAAACACTGGAGCATGTATAGCTTTTGCCAGAAAGTAAACAAGACCAAATGCCGCCTTTTCCCTTTCTGTGCGGTTCCTCTTCAGCAGAGAGAAATTCAGATTTGCTCTGCTCTTCACTCTTTTTTTTTTTTTTTATGGGAGCTGCAGCAGAAGGGGAATAAAAACCAAATGCAGAAGTCGGATTCTGCTGGATGTTCTCTTTTCGGTCAAACCTCCTGTCCTTCAATCCTTGCTCTGTGCTGACGCTCGCTGGAGGCAGCGGGGCAGCACAGGCGCAGGGTGAGGAGGGATGCAGCCAGGGATGGCTGGGACCCCCTGCATCCCAGCGCTGGAGGTACCAGGCTGCCTTCGCCACCTCAAAGCCCTCTGTTCTTTGTGGGGGACCCTGGTGCTCACACCTGCCTTCGGGGAGGGTTTGATGAGCATTTGCATGGCACCTTTGTGTGCTGCAGCCAGCTTTTGGGCTGTTTCTGTGATATTAGCTTCACTTGTGGGTAGCACCTGGGTGTTGATTGAGTGGAAGCAACACCCTGTTTTTCTCTGGGACAGTCCCAAATCCATGGTGTGCTTGCTACCCCCAAGGCGATAGCCCTTGGTGCCATCCCCCCACTGGTCCTGGTCCCAAAACCCTCCCATGTTTCCATTGCTCCTGTTGATGAACAGTCATATAAACAGTGGAGGCTTCTTGCTGAGGAGACTCTCCAGATGTCCCTAAAGCTAGAGCTCAACATAAACCAACAGATAAATATGGGAAGATGCCAAGGATGTTTGCATTGCAAATTGGCTAATTAGCCCAGACTTCCCCCCTGCGGAGGAGCATCCCGAGCCTCTGCAGCCGGCCATGGGAAGCAGAGCCTCAGTGCTGTGCATGCTCAGACCATGGTAATGCTGGCACCTAGCAGCCCAAAAATGTCTTGGGGAGACCTATGTGGGCTAGGGTGCTCTGCACCAGCCCAGAGACAATTATTAATTTCTGTTTTGGAGCCTGCCACACCAAAATGTGCCATTGTTGGTCTCAAGAGGGATGGATGTTGGGGTGTCCGTATGGGGAAAGGTTTGCTGGGACCTCTGGGGCTTCCTGTGCAATGTCTTCATCGCGTGTCTGAACAGGAGCCAGTGCTTGGTGAGTGTCCTGGGGGACACCTCCATCAGTGTAGCTCGCCTCTTCTTGGTAGCCTCCAACAGCAAAGAGCTCATCCTTAGTGCAGGTTGGAGGAATGTCATGTAGGGTTCACCCCTAATTCCCACCCAGGAGAGAGCGTTCCCACCCATGGCAGACAGTGAAACTGATGTCAAAACGGGCATGGGGCGAAGTCCATGACCTAAATTCTTTACTGGTGAAGAATGACTGCACAAGTGCTTCTATGATGACAGCAGCAGAAAATTTCCCCTAACACATCCAAATGAAGCGGAAGCCAGATTTTAAATGAGGTGGTAATGAGTAGTATGGACACTGGGAAAGGCAGAAAATAGTGCTGGCCATGCATTAGTGGTGCAGAAACATGCATCCCGCTAATGGAAGCAGGAACGGTTTGTGGCAGCATGTTTTACCCTATTTTTTTGCTCCTCTGGGCTTAGCAACTGTGGCTTTGGGGGCAGGAATGCTGGGATTTTCCTCTAGACATTTCAGATTCGTTCAGCTCAGCCCTGTCTGCTGCAGTGGCTGCCATGGGGTCAGCCGAGGCTTTTGGCACCAGAGCCTGAGCACAGCAGACCGGCCAAGGGTGACCTGAGACCGGTCCCTGCACTTGCTTTCTCTGAGTTTCTCCTATACGAGCCGACTGCTTATCTGCAGATTTTTACAGGCTGATTTCATCCTATAGGAGAAATGTCCTTGTTTGCTACAGATGAGCTGGCAAGCGCTGGGACTCCTTTGGCTTGACCTGGGTGCTGCTGGGTGCATGGGCACTGGTCCAGAAATAAAAGGGCAGTGCTTTGCTGTGGGGCTCTTCCCCACAAATCGTCCTGATGCCTTCTAGAAACTATTTGCTAGGTTTATTAGGAGGTTTCTTTCCTGCCTCTTACATACCCATGAGGGGAAAAAAAAATAAAAGCTCAATTCTACTGAGTACATGATAGACCTGATTTAAAGTTATGACAAAATATTTAGATTAAAAGGAATGGAATAACATTATTCTACCATTTTGCCCACACAGTGATTTCCTAGGTACACAGAGTAAATCACGGCATGCAGTCTGCTGAGAAAGTAATTTAAAAAAAAAAAAGAAAAAACCACTTGCAATTTGATTATTAACTTTTTTTTGAGCTGCTTGGATCTAGAAACAGCTTCTTCCTGAAGAGGAGCTCTTCTCTTGCTCTGGCACCATCGAGGCTGGACGTGCCCCAGGGTTTGCCCTTTGCCTGGCCGTGAGCTAAGGGAGAAGGGTTGTGGTTAGGAAGGTGACCCCATGCTGGGGCGAGGGTGGCCTTGGTGCTGGGGGAAGGGGCTTTTGCTGTGCCCTTCGTGATTCAAATAGGTGGCACTTGACTTGGCAATGGGCGGTGCCTTTTGTGCTTCTGGCAATGGGGACACAGGAGATACCATCCAGAAAGTGGAAACCTTCAGCTCTGGGATGCCTAGACCTAGCAGCAAGGCCTGAAATATTTAAGAACAGAATAAAGCATCGGGTTTTCCAGCCCTGTAGTCAAAGTGACTTTGAGGATGTACCTTGCTAATCACTTTTTTTTTCCTCTTGCTTAGGGTATGCTGGTGGAAGGCCCGCCCGGTCCTGAAGGCCCAGCAGTAAGTGGCACTCTGTCTACACCTTGCACCGAAGGATGCGCGCGGCTCCAGGGTGCTGGATGCACGTGCAGGGCTCGGTGCACAGCTGTTCCTGGGCTCTATTGCTTCCATATGCCATGCATGTGTACAGAGCGCTTCAGGGTCGATTTTCTGGTGCAAAAATAAACAGAAAGCTCTAATTCTTTCCCTGCTTGTTGTACAAATAATAATAATGTATTTTTCCTTAGCAGCTTATTTTTTTTCCTGCGTTTTCTATGCTAGGGCCTCCCAGGACCTCCAGGACCAACTGGACCTGTGGGCTTAATGGGTGACCCCGGGGAGAGAGTGAGTACTCATGTTTTTCTCCTCTTTGGCTGAAGCCTTGGCTCATTTTGTGTGGGCAAAATGGGACTGTGGCATATCACTGGAGCCCTACAATACTGTTTCTCCTGTGAATAGCGGTCTTCTTTGAGTCAGCCCCAAAAGGAGCTTATGGTAGGGTACAGAGCAGACCTTTGCATCCAGGGGTAAAGGGCTGGGGAACAGCCACGCTAATCAAATGCATTAAGCAGTTTTCTCTAGGTTAAAACCAAGAGTAAGGCTGACAAACCCTCTGCTCTCTGTTTGCACCCTTTGGCACGTGCCTGCTCATGCTGATGTAGGAACTGGGCTGTGGCACTGGGAAAACAGGATAAGCAAACACACAAAATAGCTGTTAGTACTGTAAAATGAAGTTTAATGGTGATTCTGCATCCTCGTTCCAGCTGGCATTGCAAGTCCTGGTAGAGGGTTTGGTTTTGTTTGGGTCCAGGATGGTCCCAGGCCATGCCAGCACCCCTGCTGCAGGTCCTTCCTTACGCTTGCTTTGCGTCCCAGGCTGCTCCGGGTGGGAAGGTGGCTCTTGTGCAGCAGCTCGCCTTTTCTGTAGGTAGATTATTGGTCTGTACCAGCAAGCGCTAGAGACTGATTTGTGTGCTTTAGCAATGCAGTAACTTAGGTTTTGCATGTTTGGTTTTGATGTTACTGTAAATCAGTTTTGTCCCTAGCAGCTCCTGCTTTGTAAACTGCTTGCTGCCTGTAGAAGCCTCCGGCATTGGGGTGTCTCATTGAAGGCAGCTGCTCCCAAGCACTTTTGTGGATTGTGACCCTAAATCCCGTACTTTAGCACTGCACTTTGTTCAGAGTTGTATATTTATTTGTTATTGCTGTGGCCTCACCTGGGATCAGAAACGACCTGGCTTTTAGGAGCTGCTGAACTGGAGCCTCGGGTTAGTAAGCAGTGCATAAGCTTCATTCAAGCAGCAATCCATGTGCTTGACAACGCCAAAAATTAAAACCTGCTCTCCTCGCTGCCCGAGCTGAGTCTCTGAAATGACCCTCGTATCAATACGCTCCTCGTGCTTTTGTTCACCCACACTTCAAGCCTATTCCCCCTCCCCGGTAGAGGCAGCCAGGCAAGCGGGTATCCGTGTGCAGCTGCCTGGGCAGCCGGGGACCAGGCTGTATGCCGCTCCCAGCCCTGCACCCAGGGGGAATTTTGGCCTGATATCTAGTGGAAGATTTACCATTGCACAGATGGCCTCTGGCTTTGCACAGAGGCTGAGGAGGGATCAGCCTCAGCTGCCAGAGCAGCTCGGGTTGGGTCTGAAACTAGAGAGGTGCACGCAGCGCCCTTGAGCAATACTGGTTTGGGTGGCGGAGCACCAAAACGGGGGCTGTGTTGGCAGGAGAAGAGCGGCTCCTGTCTCGATGCAGCCCAGCGGAGTGGCGTGCGAGGCTGCAGGCCGGTGCAGCAGTGGCACAGGGCGATGTGGGTGCCAGCAGCAATCGTTTTGCATGAGTAAATTCATTGATTTCAGCAGGTTTGCATGAGCAAAACAAATGGGGCTTGGAGCTTGACGCCATCTTGGTGCCTTGGTGCATCTTGATGTTGAGTGCAGTCAAATACGCTTTTAAAATAGCTTTCAGCGTACTGCTGTTTCATCTGGGGAATGGGGCTCCTAGCAGTCCTAGTGCCAGCCTATATCTGTGGCTTGCTGTGGCCCGAGGCATTTTGACAGTCCTGTTAAAAAGGGCAAAGACGTGCCTACAGGTGGGTTTCTGAAGGCAGGCTTGGTTGGAGGTCTGTTTTTCCAGAGTTTCTCCTGGAAAGCGCCGGAGGGAGGAGAGCAGCAGCAACACAGATCACAGGAGATGTGCCCGAACACACAACATCCCGCTGCTATTGGTGCTGTCACCCAGCAAATGCAAAACACCTTTCCAAGGAAGGGAGTGCTTATCAGCAAACGCTTCCCTAATCTGATCACTGAGGTTCTGAGCACGTTTTTCTGGCAGATAAGGCAGCCCGCTACCCATGGCAGGCTCACGTGCACCACAGCATCCTCCACCGATCCAACAGTTGGTTTCCAGATGGGGAACCGCATCCCGTTTGCCTCCTGGGTGCCTGGGAAGGATAAGGTGGGGTGACCCAGGCTCTCTGTGTGTAGGGATTCCTACTCTTCTAGCAGATTTTGGTTGAATTCTGCCTGGACAAGGTGAGAAAAGCCCCATGACCAGGTTCAAATGCAAAGGTCTGGATAGGTAAAGGGGTGTTGTGCTGTTCTGATGTGTGTCTTAGCATGGCTAATTGCTGTGACTGCTGTTAAGGATTTGTGTTGTAGCCTTGCTTATCTCTCTCTCTTTTTTTTTAAACTTTTTTGTCTTAATTGAGTAACGTAAGACCTAGAAAGAATAGGAGGGAGAATTCACTCTATTGCAGAGGGTTAGAACAAGATCTCTGCACTACCAAGCCTCGTTTTAGCCTTGTTTTTAATGCAGGAGCGATGCCAGAGGTTTGCCATGGCTTCTTCTGTGGTGGCCATCAGGTGTGCGTCAAACCCCCTGGTTTTCATTTCTTCTTGCTCCTGGCCTGGCTGCAGGCATGGAAATGCCAGCAGAGGCACCTCGGGAGGTGACCAAGCGTAGTTGTACACAAGGATGCAAGAAGGGATGTATCAAAATATGAAACCACCAATTAGACAGAAAGGCTGACTATTTTTCCCTGAAGTCCTTCCTGGCCTGGCTCTTTGCATGGGTTAAGTGAAGACTGAGGCACTGTGCCTTAACTTGTAGAGTATCATTCCTCTCCCACCCATTGAGGTGGTTCTCCACCCCACCTGCTCATCAGCAAGAAGCAAGAGATGGGACACTGCCCCTCTGCAGGTTGATGCTTTTCCAAATTACCATCCCATCGGTGTGGATTTGGGACCCCTGGGGCCTGGCTGCCTTCCCTGGGGGCATGAACAGGAGGGGTCGTGTTCCCAGCTTTCCTGCCTGCTGGAGGACAAAGCAACCAGCTGGCTCCAAACCCTTCATTATTCACTTCCCGGCCCGATGACACACACAGTGCAAAATATAGCCACTGAGAGAAATAAAATCATTGCTGGCCTGCACTGGGAACTCTCTGCTATGGTTTTAAGGTGTGCTTGAGGTGATTACTCAGGTGTTGGGGCATTCTTGTGGCAATGACCTTAACCTGGGCCCTGGGTTTTTGTTTGGTTTCTGTGGGTTTTTTTTGTTTTGTTTTAATTAAGGCACTTTGTTGTCTTGTTGGTCTCTAGGGGCTTGGCTGGAGTCCGCTGGCTGCTGTGCTCCCGCATCCCCCCTGGAGCGTTGCTGTAAAGACCCCCACCTCATTTGCGCTCCTGGTGTATTTATTGTTTTTTTGATGAAACAGTAATAACGTTTCTTGTGGTTGTGACATGATTGAGAACGAGAGGCCCTGACTGCTCCATTGATCGGGTGCCTGCAAGCTCAGAAAGTCAATACGCAGCTGTGGGCTCAGCCCATGGCCAGGAGCCAGGGCCACTGCCCAGAGAGTTTGGCTTAACCCTTGAGATGCTGCGGTCCTGGTTCCTCCTGCACTACTCCAGCAGAAGGACCAAGGGAGGGCTCTGCGTCCTTGGGTGTTAGACTTCATAGAGGACAGGCAAGCTGGGTAAGGTCCCAGCAGTTTTTTTTGCATCTTGTAGTGGTCTAGGATTAGTCAAAAGAACTGTGCGGCTTCATCAGGCTCTTGGTGGGTCTTCATCCTGCATGTGTCCTACAGGTTGCCCAGCTTTCTCTTCTTCTCCCCTTGATGTGCTGCTTCTGGTCCAAAGAATTCGGTTGCCTGATGGGATGGATGCTGACCCTGGTGACGAGGGAGTTTGTATTTCTGCCATTTGTCCAGGCAGATGCAGACATTTGCTGGCCAGGCTCCTCTGCAGCAGCCATGGAAAGCCGATCAGCAGCAGACACATTGTCCCTCGTGATGCTGCTCCACATCCTGAAATGAAAGGCAGAATTTGCATTCTAGCACAGACGGCACATCCCGCTTTTCTGAGTGTCCAGAACAGAATGTAATACAACATATTGTGCATAGAGAAGTGATGAACTTGCAGAGCTGGGAACTGCAACTGTATTAAAATACTCCTTTTCAATTAGAGCAGCTCCTCTTTTAATTTGTTTATTATTAACCCTGTATATAGCTCATGAATTTACATGACACTTATATATGTACAGTGAGGAACATTTTCTATGCCTGCATCTGATAAAGACTTATTTGCAATCAGGCAGGTGCACTGAATTAATATACCAACAATATTCAGCTATGTTAATATTGGCCAACACTCATTTAGCTCTGTTTTATTCATCATGTCACTTTGTTCATTTATCCCAGTTATTTTACAACACGAAGAAGAGCTTGTGTCACCGGCAAAGCTGCAGAGCAGCCTGTTTGTGGGAGGTTTCGGAGGACTCATCTGGGGGGAGGGCGGTTTAGGATGACTTAGGCAGGTTTCTTTGAGTAGTGGGAAGCAGAAAATATGGCACTTAGGAGAGACCAGAGAGCTATTTCATGGGTACTCCGGACTGGAATGAAGGAAGTGGGAAAATGTGCTCCTTTGAACGAGATGAACCGCAGCATTAGAGCAAACTGCAGCTCCGTCACTGACCCCGCTGTGTGTTTGGATATCTGGGGTGTCTGGGTGCTCTGGGGGAAGGCTGCTCGCAAAGCAAGAGCTATATCTTCCGAGACCGTGCAGTCGTTGCGTCCCAAAGGACTTATTCCCCCTGAAGACAGTTTTGCGTCTCAGAAGCATGATAGGTCCCTAAAATCCTTATTGGGGTTCTGAAAGGCTTGACATTTTCAGGGTGCCCTTTTTTCCATCAGAGGGCAAGCGCTGCCTTAACTAAAGACCCCAAATACTGTGAGAAAGATCTCCTGTTGCGTAATTTCCAACCAGGGCTGAAAATGGCAGAAAAATAATCCTAGAGAGAGACTTGAGGCAAATTTTGAGGCTCAGTACTGTGGGCTGCTGGGCACCACTCTGTCACTGTCTGCTGCTGGAGGAGCCCAAGCGCTAACGCACCGAGGTTTCAGTTTAAACGTTCCCTTGGAAATATTGCACTAGTGTTTGCACTCAGCATGGCATTTTAGAGCACTGCATCAAATAAAAGTTGAAGTCCCCATCCCTGGCTGCTATATATCAGCAAATCTCTATTTACATAATGAGAGTGACACATATTTACACCAACTGAGAGTCTGGCATGCTGCACTTAAAGGCATTCATGAATTTAAATTTATGAAGTGCTTTATGGTTTGATTTTTCTCCATACTATTCTCCATGCTCCTCCACCCCACAAGGAAAAGACCTCACACACCCAACCTGAAACAAAAAGCGGTGTTTATGTATAAAGACATTGCATCAACATTTGTCAGGCAGAGCGCATACAGAGAGATAAACAAGCTCATTCTTGATCCATCATATACAGGACTGGAGTTAAAAGAGAAGAGAGGGAAGAAAGTTTATTACATAAAATGAGCCTGGTCTAAATTATTTATTGTGCTTCTGGCCCAACAGATGGGACTGCCCTCTGTACCTCATCAGCGGAGTCAGGGACTCCGGTGTTGGCCAGACTGAGTAAACAGCATGAATGTAACATCATGAGCTTGTCTTGAAAAATGGATAGGCTGGTGTGTGATGCAGTCTCCCTTCGGTGCTGAGGGAGCTGCTGGCTTTTTTTTTTTTTTTTTTTTTTTTCTGATAAATCACTGGCTGCAGTGCTGTCTGCTGCAGCGCTGGGAGCAGCGTTGTTATTCCGGGCCGCTTGCGGTGCAGACCTTGGCTCCTCGTCCGCAGCGCTGCTCTGCCCTGTAATTGTGGTGCAGGTCCAGCCACAGCCCGGCCAGTGTGATGGGCAGGGTGGAGCAGCGGCAGCTTTTCACCCCCGCCCTGATGCTGGGCTCTAATTTAGGGCTTGAAGCTTTGACTTAAGTGTTTTGGGTTCCTTTTAAGAGGGAGTCAACAAGGGAAATGTTTAGTTGAACATGGCATAGAGGGAATGGAAGAAGAGGGAACAGAGAGATGTGAGGGATGCAAAGAGATGCACCAAGATCTTGCTGGAAGACAGTAGGGCAAGAATAACACTTCAAGTGTTTTGGTTTGGCAATTTAGTTGTTTTAAATGTTCTGATTTTTAGGGACGTTGTTACCTATTTCCCTTTCCTTCCTTCCTTTCCCAACGTTATCCACCCTCCTTTGCCTTGTGGGGTGAGTGTGCGACTTTCTGGGGCAAGGTCTGGCTCTTCTGTGTCCCTGTAGCGTGTCCATATATGTCTGTGATTTGTGGCAGCGTTTTATTTTTACTTTTGTTTGGTGTCTGCATGGGCTGGAGAGCTTCAGGCAGGTTGAAGAGAGAGCTAACATAGGTGTGTGTTGCTTGCTCTTCCAAGAGCTTTGGTTCTCCACAGATAGATTTATTATTGGTGTTTACTAAATAGGGGAGTGTCCAAGTCCTCAAGCTTGAGCTGTGGGCCAGGCAGTCCTGTCTGTCTTGCCATGAAATGAGCACCAGGGCTCCTCTTGGCCTCGCTGGGATGTGATCAAGTCCCTCTAGCCTTCCTTCAGCTCCTTAAGCTGGTGTGAAAATTGCAATTAGGCATGCACATCGAGTAGCTGGATGTCATCCTCATTTGCATGTAGGATTGCTGGATGGATGTGCAAATTTGGGTTAACTTAAACTTTTTGCTAAGTACACAGTTGGGAATACAAATAATCTATGGGGCTGTCTTAGGAAAATTGGCCGTATTTGATTATTTATAGCTTCATCGATAGATCTTTTACTGCGTACTTGTTTCTTTAGTACAAGTTAAAGATTCTCAACTGGTGCTAATCAGCACGGTTCCATTGAGATCCTCAGAGTTTTGCTGATTTACAGCCGCTGACAGGGTCACTCCCTCGTAGATGGAAGTAGCCTCATATGACTAAAAGAAAAGACAGAAGAGAAAAATAGAATGACCCAGATGACTGAACATGTATGGAAATGTATTTATCTTCCCACATTTCTACCTCGCTGACCTGAGCTATGAAGTTTCTTATACTTTTTTAATAGGTTTTAACATACCCAACTAAACATTGATTCTATTGGAGCATTGCAGAGACTTTTATCGCTCGCTTGAAAATTGCATATGGCAGTCCCTGGAAATATGGGGGCTGGGATGTAAGAAGAGGGAATTACTAAGAAAAGTCATGTGCGCTTACAGATGCGCTTCCACAAAATTTGCCATAGCACTGGGATGCCTACGTGCTCAATGCCTGTCTGTCAAGATAAGGAGCCTTTTGTGTCGTGAGATGTACCTTTACAGCCATGGCTACTGATGTATGGACATGACTAAAATGATGCTATAGAAGTTTATTTTTATTTTTTCTTCTTGTAGGGACCACCTGGTCGCCCAGGTCTTCCAGGAGCAGACGGTTTACCGGGACCACCAGGGACGATGCTTATGCTGCCTGTAAGTACAAGTGTAACTACAAAAAACATTTAAATGAGTCGAGCTTCTTGGCTTTGCTACCGTTTAGTGCCTGTTCTTGCAGAAGTCTCCCATTTCTTTTACACCAAGGACACATTTTCCTTAGTATAAAAGTTGGATCCTGATGGTTCCCCTTGTAAAGCTACTTTTTGCAAAGCACTGTAACTTCTTCACTAGTTAAAAGCACGGGGCAGGTAGGTTAAAATTTCCAGAAGTGATGAATAAGCTTAAGTATATCTGACTGGGTATGGTGATGGAGAGTGAAAGTCATGAAGAAGCGACTGAAGACACCTCCAAGGGACAAATTTCCAGGCAGAACCCTCCCTCCTACAGTGAGGAACCTCTAACAGCTCTTTAAAGCAGGTGCCAAAATTGTAAGCACCTGAATGAACTGGTTTCTTTTGATGACCAGTGGTTAATTTGCATTGTTTTTTTTCCTCATACATGAAGCTAGCAAGTACCGAGTTAGCCTTCTTGGTCCTGCGATGCTAAAGGAGTGGTTGTATTTTGTGTCTGCTTTGATGTGAGAAAACCCTAAGGAAACCAGCTGCCGAAAATGAGTGGTTAGGTACCAAAGGGAAAGAGTCTTTAGCGAAAAACCGCAGCACTCTTGTACAGGCTCCAAATGGTAGGGTGATACTTGTGTAGGTTCCTGGCAGGGTGCCTAGGACAGCCTGGGCCAAGTGCTCAACATGGAGCTTAGCTGGCCATTACAATACATTTGTTGGCCCCTACAGTAACCAACCGTAAGCCTATAAATTGCATCTCTTTGAATATGCTTGCCAGGTTCGTGTGGTCATATACCTAGTGCCAACCAAGTGAAATGCAGAGGTGAAATGGAGGTGAAAGAGCCATCCAAGTAGGTTCTGCAGCCTGGAGAGTTCTTCTTGCAAAACCCCAACCACACATGTAATTAAGGCAGGAGAAGGGTGTGTGTCCTGGAGAGTGTGCTTGTAGCTGTTGGGGGTGGAAGAGGCAGAAGAAAACATTAAACTCCTTCCCTTTCAAGTTTGGGGAAATAAAACATTAATACTTGGAGTTTTTTTAAAATCCTTTGTGTGCTGAAGGATCCTGGCTTGAACAATAAGCCAAACTCTGTTCTTTGAAGCACACTGGCACAGTTGAGAAATATAGCCTTTGTCCTGGGGCAAACAGGCAGCTACAGCCAAATAACCTGATGCAACCCCATCTCTGGGGGTCTCCTGGCCAACAGCATCCGCATGGGGAATATCAGCCCTGTGAGAACTTTGCATTTAGTTTTGAACGGTGGTGTGTGAGGTCCTTACAGTTCAGAGCCTACAATCCCTCTCATTGTGCGTTACTTTGAGCCGGCACAATTCGCTGTGCGGGTACGGACATGGGAAACAGTCAGTTTGTGCCTGTGAGTTGGGTGACCTGAGAGCACGATGGTTAATAGGATGGTCTGGAAGGACAGCGATGGGGTTGGGTCAGTCATGCTGAACAGAGTTGTTTAAGAGTCAAGCTAGCATGAGGGTGGAGGGACAAGCAACCCTGTGACCTGCTTTCTACATCTTGTTCCCATCAGTTCCGCTTTAGTGGAGGAGGAGATGCTGGCTCTAAAGGACCTCTCGTTTCAGCCCAGGAGGCCCAAGCCCAAGCCATCCTGCAGCAGGCGAGGGTAAGTGAAGGGTGGCGGGGATGTCTCTTGCAGCAGATGCTTGAGGAAGCAGAGGAAGACCAGAATAAATGTGTTGGAGCAGATGTCTTCATCCTTGCACCATCCATGGTGCTGGCGGTGGCAACAGCTTCTCATCTGAGATGGAATTGCTTGTGTGGGTTGCGGTGATGACACCTGGATGACTTGGCCTTTTACTAATGGCCAGCAATAGGCCAGGACCTAGAAACATGGTTTTAAATTGTCTACAGACCTTGGACCAGGCCTTCTGCTGGTGCTAGTAGGCATAGACCTGTTGGCTTCAGCAGCGTTTGCTGTTTATGCTGATAGTTTTGAGAGTCTATAGGAACAGTTCTGGTATGTGCTGTAGAGGTTTTCTTTCTTTCTTTTGGGTTTTTTTTTGCTTGTTTTTTCCAGTAAATCATAATAATTAAATGTATGTCACAGATGTAAGCTGTTCCCAGCTCCATGAATCTCAACAGGCAGACTGCAATTTTCTTTTTTTTCTTGGATGACCTTATTGATTGATGGTCAAATAATCCCTGGCGGTGTTTATTATGTAGGCTCACTGGTGAAACAAGGTCGGCCGTGCACATTCCCAGTACAACTGTTCCCTGCCTAGATGAGTACCTTAGTGTATAAGGCTTCATACTCATCTGTTTAAAAAAACCCTTAATTTCTAGCCAGTACAGCTTTGAAATTTTTATTCCATGAGTGCTTGTGTGAAGCTACATTTGATCATTGATATTTTAAAAGCAGAGGTGCAAGAGGCACAATTGCAGCAGAAGGGAACATGTAGGGACCCCACGAGTGCCCTCCTGCTGCGTTTGCCTTGATCTTGCCCAGGAGGGACCAAATTCTGGCTGTAAGCAGACCCTTGCAGTAAAGGAGAAAATATAAGATAATTCAGGGAGGCAGTTCGCAAAGGGACACAGCTTTGGGAGCGTTGCTCCTCTCCCTGTCAAATGCAGTCATCCAAGGACAGAGCTTAGGTGTGCTCCTCAGGTCCGAAGCCCACATCTGTCTGCAGCTGGGATGCGTGGCTCGGATGTAGCCAGTCTGTTATTCAGAGCTGTTGGCAGTCGCTTTAGCACAGACTTTGGGCTGGTCTGCTGAAATAGGCTAAAAAGCAATTTATTTCATCCTTGAATGAAATACAGTCCATTGGGGTTTCCACCCAGCTGCGTGGCACATGCCCCTGTTAGGTTTATAATGAGGGTTTTGGCTTGGCTGGGGCTATTCTGGTTTCCATCCAACTCCCCTTTTACAAAGGAGTTTGATTTTATACATATTCAGGTGGAGTACAGGGCCCTGATGCCACCAGCCACTGCATTTTCCTGTCCATTAACCTTGCTCTGAGAACAATATTGGTGGATTATGTTTCTGGTGTTACCTTGTCAGTCTTAATTTTAAGGCTGCCTACAGTTTTTCCATCAGCATTTTATTTTGCTGGGAAATAGGGGTTTTGAGCAGATGAACATTTCATGAGAAGCGTCTGCTTTCTCAGACTCTCTCTGGTTTTGTTCTTTTTTTTCTGCCTCTTGAAAATTGTGACTGTTATGAAAAAACAACGAACCACCCTTCCCTCACTCAAAGTCCCTTCTCTCTGTTTTTTTAATTTTCAGTTTTTGGGAAAAAATTTGAAAAACAAGCAAATCCTGGGTGACTTTTGGGCTGTGGATGTAAAGTTAAATATTTCCATAAAGGAAAAAATCCTTTTCTTGGTTAACTTTAATGTATTGTCAGACAATTTCAGCTGAAAACCCTGACACCAAAGCACAAAGGGAAATAAATGACTTTTTTTTTGGTGGGGAAGTTACAGGAATATGGCAGGAATGGAAAAGGAGTCCTGCAGGGGGGAGGATATCTTCTTTCCTTTTCTGCAGTTTGTTTTTCTCGTTATCATGGTTGTTAATTGCATTGTTAGGTTGATTTATTCCCTTAAAATTTGGCTTTCATTAGACACCGAACATTGTCCCAGCCGGCAGTGTTTCAGAGCATCTCCCTTTTAATGGGGTGTTGTAAAAAGATGCCACATAATCTAGCATTTGTGCAATATTTATGCCATTGCAAGTGCAGCCACGGGTAGATTTTAATTACTGGAGTACACAGATAATTACAACTCTCTTAAAGTGTTGAACTGTCACAAGGGAACAAATTGTCCGAATGATGTTTTAAAGTGTGGACCAGCCCCATCACCCACCATGGAAATTACTGACTTGATGCATCGTTACATGACTCCTTAATTATTGCGCTAAAAGCCCCCTGTTGCAAACAGAATTGTTGTTCAGTTTGCAGGATATTAAATAGTAACCAAAAAAAAGGAAAAAATTCCTCCAATATTGAACTCCTAGGATCACAAAGAAAAAAAATCCACCTAAACTGAACTGAGATCATAAATATGTGAACAACCCCCTATAGCAAAGTTTTGATGTTTCCCTTCAATAATTTATTGCCAAAAGCGTCCATTTTATTGTTGTCTGTATGTGATGATGGAAAAGGGGATCTGACCTGCAGAGGCTGATTCTCACCTGGTTTAGATGCAGGTAACTCCTCGCCCCTCCATCTGCCCTGGGGCTGGGCCGGGGTGTGCCTATACGCATCTATACAGGGGTTCTGTACTTCATGTGTATGGTGCGGGGTGGGTGTATGGGGGGAGGATGCCTACAGGCGGACGAGGTGTAGGTCCGTGTGTCCACATGCAGACCCACGCACCACCCGTGGGCTTTGCCCGTTTCTGGATGCAGAAGGGAGTTGGTGGGGCAGCAGGTTGGATGCTCTTGGGTAAATTCACTGAGGGTACAGACGTTGCTCTGAGGATTTGTGGTTCTTGGGGCGTGGAGAGAACGTGTGGCTGGTGGCGTGATGGTGGCTTTGTCCCATTGCAGCAATGAAGCAGAGACACCAACTGAGCAATGTCTGTCTTTCTGTTGCAGCTGGCGCTGAGAGGACCAGCGGGTCCAATGGGTCTGACGGGGCGGCCGGGCCCCATGGTAAGTGAACGGGCAAGCAAGGATGGAGCAGACCTAGCTGGTGCTGGCTCCGTGGATGCTCTGGGTTACCTGCATGAATGGCTCTTTCTTAACATTGTGTGAATCTTCCTGCTGGCTCTGTTATGGCAAAATGTAATAAATCATGTTCTCTGTCCAAAGGGACCCCCGGGCAGTGGAGGACTAAAGGGAGAAGCTGGAGAAATGGGACCTCAGGTGAGTATGGGCAAACCGGGCAACTGGGAGGGATCTGGGGGAAGTGAAGGCATGGAGAAGCCAGTCCTGCTTTAGAGGCTGTTGTGAAGGAGCGATTCACTAACTCAATGCCAGCTGAAAGTAGGAAGGTGTGGAAACATCCATTTTGCATATAAATGTCCCTTCGAATATCCAAATGCAGACTCAAGGCATAATTTAAGCCAACAGTCTAAAATTCTGCAGGTGCGGTAGTCCTTTCCTGCAAAGACATCCGCGGAGGAGTCCTGTAAATATGAGATAAGTTGGAGTGTGGGGAGTTTGCTAACACCCAGGAAAATGTTCTTCCAATGCCAACATCCTGCGTTAAGGAAAAGTTCCCGTTTTCTAATGGTGGGGGAAGTGATTTGTCTCCACCAAGGGGAGCTGCTCGCAGGGCAAAGGCTTCCTTGTGAATGAACGCGTGCGATTCCTGTCCAGAGATGCTCAGTCCTGAGCCTTGCCCTTGTATTTTGAACCACGGGCTCTGCTTGAGGGGTTCACGTCCCATTTTGTAGCCCTGGTGACCCTCACGGCCCCAGCAGCGCCTCATCTGCGATGCCAGCAGACACTGGGTCCATCTGTTGTGCCTTTGGGTGATGGCTTTTCTTCCTCTCTCCTTGATGTCTTGCAGGGTCCACGAGGCATCCAGGGTCCTCCCGGTCCGGCAGGAAAACCAGGCCGCAGGGTGAGTGTCCTGGGAGCTGTGCTGATGACCGCATTAACTCCAATTTCTGCTAGAAATCCTTTCTACTGCCAAACAATTTCTGAGCACCGAGAGCGTTGCACAAGAGCCAGGCTGGCAGCCAGCCGGTGGCTTGTCCAGGGCCCCTCCGTCCATCTGGGCAGATGCAAATGAGGATGAGAGTTAAAAGCTGGGTGGTGTGGGGAGAACTGCAAGTCCAGGCTTCCCGCTCTTTTGTCGTTCTGCGGTGCTGAGGTTGTAGCTGCATCAACGCTCCGGGCTGGTTTGGACAGTCCCCAAGTCTCAGTAGTATGCAAGGAGGATCCAGTGCCCGGAGGGTTTCTGGAGCTGGTATAAATCCTGCTCACTCCCCAATCCTGATTTTTATTTTACTCCATTCTCTGGCTCATCGTGATTTGGCTTGCTAGAAGAAGAAACAAGAAAGTCTTTTGTGTGACCCACTTCTGACTCTCTTAAAAAAAAAAAAAAAAAAAAATCTCATTTCAATTTGTGGATGCCATCATTAGCATATCTTAAAATGTGCTGGAAGATAATTATTTCAAATTAAAATCAATGACCATGTCCCAGCATCCCATGTAGCGAAGCAGCTTCGCTGCCGTTTGTCTCACACCCCTCATTAGCGCCAGGCTGAGCCCGGGATGCTGCTTCAAAAGCAGACCAGCATTTTTTCCCTCGCCAAGGGAAGCTGCTCCCCAGCTGGCGAGCTTTGACTTAAATAAAACTTCACTCGGCCACAGACCAAAAAGCAGATGTCCCTGCGGTCCTGCCTTACCCTTTGTATATGACTTTGTTTTTCTCTGTTGCAGGGACGAGCTGGCAGCGACGGTGCCCGGGGAATGCCAGGCCAGACAGGACCAAAGGTAGTGCCACGTATTTATGTGCTTTTGGAATCTGTCTGCTTTTTAGCAAGCACGAACTGAGGGACCCTTGGCAGAAGGAGCCCACCTTGCTTGGAGGAGGTTGTTGAAATGGCCCAGCTACTCCTGTGAAGTCATGGGCTCCACGTTTGAGAGAAAGCAGCGGAACACACACCTAGAAGGCAGAATAGCGATCTTTCTCTTCTTTTCCCTTTTAAAAATTTTTTTTATGCAACTGTTTTAAATTGCTGGATCCTCTTAAGAATGAAATATGCTCCCTTGGCTGTGGTTGTAGAACAAATACTTTGGAATCCCAATTATGAAAAACAAACATGAATGAACAGTTGGAAACTTCCTAAAATATAACTACCAAAAAAAATTACCTATTAACTGGGTGAGGAAATGTAGAAGGCATGGTGAGGAATTTTAATGCCCTGTATTTTTATTTGAGACAAAATCCCTTCATTCAGCTGTGATCTGCTGGTATTATCAAGCAAGAAAGAAGCTGTTCCACTGAAATTGAATGCAGAGAAAGTTTGCTCAGGGAATCATGTATTAGAAGGTGTAAGTACTTTATTATGTAGATACTTAAAGCTGGAATAGATGGGGAGTTTTGATACAGAGACAGGAGACTGCAAATCATTTATCCAGTAAAGTGCTTTAATGAGCGTCGACTGCCCTCAAAGGAGTGGATGCCAGGGAAGAAGGAGAAACAGAATAACGAGCAGTGCTGAGAAGGAGAAGATTTGCTGTGAGCAGAGACAGAGCGATGCTCTAGGACCTGCCAGAAGGAAAGAGCTGTTTTACCCCGGGTGCACCTCGATCTGTCCTCCGATCTGCTCAGGTGTAATCGACTTTCCTTTCCTTGCTGATAGGTAAAGGATTTGTGGAAGGGAGGAGGTGGTACTGCTGGTACAAAGGGGCTTCACCTCTTTGCAGAGAAAAAGGGACTTTTCTATCTACTGGATGGTGCTCACTGCCTTCTGCCCTGGGTGTTAGGAGCTGGTGTCACCCACGATTTGCAAACGCCCCTGTGTCTTCTCTCTTTTCTAAAGAGTTGAGGCTTTTGGGAAAAGGCTGTCTCTGTGCATTCCTGTCCCCATTTTCCCCCAGAACACAGGAGACTGGAACAGGGCACAAGGTTGGAGAGAAACCCTGTTGCAGCTTGCCGTGGTTCACTATGAGCTCTCTCTACATACCGACCCAGAGGAGCTGCATGGGCACGGGTGAAAGCCCTGGGAAGGCAGGCTCCTGCTGCCCGCCTGCTCTAGGACTAATGGGGTTTGCTTTTTCGTCCTCACACTTGAATTTCTCAATGTTGCCTGTTTTCTTTGGGAGCATCCATGGGCCTGGGCAGGGGACACGAGGAGCCCACTTAAGGGATGTTCAGATGGTCATTTGCAGGCAGATGCTGGAAAGCGCTGCCTGTGCTCTGCCAGCGCGAGGTTGCATGACTTTCTCAACACGGTGCCAAGCACAAATTAACACACCCGGCCTTTTAGCAGAGCTCATTATTTTGTGCTTGGCATTGTGCTCCCCAGAAGGATGCCCAGAGCTGCATTTACAGCAGTAGGCAGTGGCAGGAGCTACCGGAGATGTGCAAGAAGAGAGGTATGCTGGGAGCTATCCTTGCCTTGGTTTGCCTTCCCAGTATCAGTAGTTTGGGGCTATATATCCCCTATACATCCCTGGTTTCACAGCTGGCTTTGTGCCTGCTCAGGCTGGGGTCAGGCAGAGCAGTCTGCTCTTTGCAGGGTAGCGTGGAGATGCCCCTTTTGCAATACCCTTAAGCATCCATGTGAAGTCACCAAATTTACCAGCCGATGACATTCCTTTTTAGGTCAAAACAGATCTGTCTTCTGACCTTGACTTCATTAAGACAGTTTCCAGAATTAATTTGTATATATGTTTCCTTGGAGTGTCCAGGAGGGTTGAAAGGATGTATGGGATGATTGCAGTGAAGCTCAGGGTGGTGTTTGGGGACCCATTGGCAGGTGTGGGAATACTGGTGTCCAGTTTGCTCACCAGTGGATTGTCATTTGTAATTCCATGGGATTACAAATAAATAAATGGACTAGAAGAACCTGTCCAGAAGGTGCTTTAGGTCATGAAGTCATCATCCAGAGAAGCTCTGAAATCCACATGGAAAAACACTTAAAACTGTAGGTGCTGGGGGAAGAGAGAGGAGGTAAAATGACTTTTAGCTTTTTTCTTTTTTTTTTAATCTATAACTTTGAAATCATCATTGGTCTGATGGGAGGTGAAGGCTGAATGTCTGAGGGAGAAAATCAATCACTCCTTGACACAGAAAGGAAACAAATTGGAAAGATATTCAACAGCAGGTGGAAATGTGTACTAAACTGGTTTTTCTTTTAGGGTGACCGAGGGTTTGATGGCTTGGCTGGCTTGCCTGGTGAGAAGGGAAATAGAGTAAGTTATCTTCTACTTGCCTTCTGGCCATGGTCTGTAATGAAACCTTGGCAGGAGGAGGTGGCTGGGAGGAGGGCAACTGTCGCTGGGGATGAGCCACAATGGTGCAATTAGGAGAGGATGAGGGTGTCCCATGAGAGCATGTGGGATGTCACAACGTCCCTCCCAGGCACAGCATTCGCATCCCAGGAAGCTGCAAGGTCCTGCTGGGACTGCTTGAAATTGGAAAGGGGAGAAAAAAATTACCTTAATAAAATGCAGACTAAAAAACCAAAGCAAGAAGCAAAACCTGCTTTTAGACAGCGCAGTTGTGGATGGAAGTTGCCAAAAATTATAATGGGATTCTTCTCTTTGCTTTGCAATTAAACAATGGGAAAAAAAATGCAAGAAGCCGGTTATTTTGGCAGGCTGTTCGTGCCTCCCCTCCCTAGAGAGTGCAGCCATTGCTTTATACAGCAAGGGAATGTTTGAACAGCGGAGATTGCATCGTGATTACAAGCTACACAGGAAAGGGAAGGCCATGCCTGAGAGAGATGCTTAATCAGCCAGAAATGGAATAGCATGCCTTGGGTAAAGCAGTAACTGTGTGCAGAGCCCGAGTCCCTCTCCTGAAGGAGTTACGGTGCCTGCTTGGTTCCTAGACCCTGCTGAAGCGTCACCAGTAAATCCCGTGAGCTCTAGCCCCTGGAGGACATTAGGCTGTCAGTGCTGGAGCCCACGCGTGGCCCTGAGCGGGTAGGGGAGGGCTGCTGCTTCAGAGAGCACAGGGAGATGGGAACCATGCATGTGGTGCAGACAGAGAAGTCAAGCCTCTTGCTTGGTTTTGCAACGTTACCCAATGTTTTCTCGTCCCAGAGTGTCTCTACCTTCTCTGAAGCTTTTCTGTTGTTTCTTTATAGGGTGAGCCAGGCCCCCATGGACCCCCAGGGGCACCCGGAGAGGATGGGGAGAGGGTAAGTCTATCTCTGGATTCAGCAGTCTTTTGAATTCATAACTAACTCCTGTAAACAAGAAGCAGATGCAATATCAGCCAGAGACGTGGCAAGAGCAGCCAGCACCGGCATGTCGAATGCTGCCGGTCAGCAGCGGCAGCACCCCGTCCTCATGTCCTGGGGGTGCTGCGGGTGGCCATGGTGAGAGGGAAGCAGAGCAGGGGGATGGGAATAAAAGCGAAAAGAAGAATTTGTTTTTAAACACCTGGTCAGCAAACTCAGTTTTTATTAAAAGGAAAAAATAACACAAGAAAAATGTTCATCCTCTGGGTGTGCAAACTATCACTTCTGATTTTCTAAGATCCAGCAAATTGCAGCAAGACTTGGGAAAAGAAATTCCAGACAGATGTAGGAATCGGAGATTAAATTGTTCACTTCTTCCACACTGTTTAGTCAATAGTCAAAGGCCTTTAGCAAAGCTCAAACTAAGTGATTACTGGTTTAGAAGGGCTGGTTTAAGAGGAGAGATTGAAAATGCTGAATCTGTGGCTGTGAGGAGCATGTGGTTTTATCGGAGGAGCAAGTATGGATTTCCCAGGCTCTAATCCCCTTCTGCGATGTTTTCTTTCCACCTATGGCTATTTGTTTCCTCTGTAAAGCACAGATAATAACACCTTCCTCACTGTGAGGTTGTGAGGATTAATTAGTTGCAGCTGTAAAGTGCTTTGAAGTTGAAAAGACCAAACCTGTGTCTTGCGGGAGAAGAACGAGTGTCTGGAGAACTTTAATCCTAAAGAGAAAAACCATTCGAGGTGTGCGAGGAGAGAAGCTCAGAGTGCGTAACTGGGAAGAGCATGAATTTTATCAGCAGGAGGGTTTACAAGGGCTGGCTGCTGGGATTGATTTCCTAAGAGGGAGCCTCAGGTTTTGAGTGATTTAAAAGCAACTCAGAGGAAGCACCATCTAATACTCCTGGGGGATCGGTGGGGCATCAGCAGGAGGTAGGAGTGGAGGGGTGAGCCATTACCCCTTTGCTGCCTCTGGTTTATCTGAGAAGCCTGTGGGCTAATTTGGCTAAATCACATTCCCAGGGCGGTGCTCCCATGCTGGCTTCCTATTCAGTTTAGTACTAAATCTTGCAGTTATTGACTTGCTATGCCCTGATTTGTTTTTACAATATCTTGTCTATTAGCAAAATCCATCTTTATAAACATCGATGTGAATTATGAAGTATCCTTACAGCATGTCTGACTGTGCTGGTTTTGGTTGGGGTAGAGCGAGTTTTCTTCATGGTAGCTAGTATGGGGTTATGGTTTGGATTTGTGCTAGAAACAGTGTTGATAACACAGGGATGTTTCAGTTATTGCTGAGCAGTGCTGACACAGAGTCCAGGCCTTTTCTGCCTCTCACCCCGCCACCAGCGAGCAGGCTGGGGGGCACATGGAGCTGGGAGGGGACACGGCCGGGACAGCTGCCCCCAGCTGCCCAAAGGGACATCCCACACTGTATGGCGTCATGCTCAGCAATAAAACTGGGGGGAAGGTTGGCTGGGGGGCCGCTGCTCAGGGACTGGCCGGGCATCAGTCGGTTGGTGGTGAGCAATTGTTTTCACTTGCATCATTTGTCTTTCTCGGGGTTTATTTCTCTCTCTTTGTTGTTTTCCTTTTCATTACATCATCATCGTCATTATTATTATAATATTTCAATTATTAAACTGTTCTTATCTCAACCCATGAGTTTTCTCACTTTTACCCTACCAATTCTCTTCTCCCATCCTGCTGGGGGGAAGTGAGGGAGCGGCTCTGTGGTGCTTCGTTGCCGGCTGGGGTTAAACCTCAGTAAATTCTGCACACGCAGTATTAGTCTCCAGGCTTACGAGGTCTTCCTTATGCATGGCTACCCTTTTATTACTCCAGGGAAGCTGGTTTTCTGTGTGATTATTATTTAACAAGAATGAAACACCTGTGATGTGACTGAAATATAACTGGTTTGTTCTGTCTCTTTTGCTGCTTCTCTCTGCGGCTTTGCTGCTGAGCAGGGAGACGATGGAGAAGTTGGACCCAGAGGTCTGCCTGGAGAACCCGTGAGTATCTCCTCCTTTGGCTTGATGTACAGCAGCACTGCTTTGGTCAAGGTCTTGATATGATAACTGTGTTTTTAGAGGTCCGGTGGGGCAGCTCTTCTGGTGCTAAGCAAGACCCCTGAGGTCCTCCAGGGACTGAGCTTCCCTTGCTTTGAAGATCCATGTGAATGGTTTAGAGAGTTATCTTTGCTGTAACAACTCTATTTTCCTTTTTTTTACTAAGATGGCTACCAAAAAGAGAAGATGCTTTCTGTTTGTTTTTTTTTTGTTTGTTTGTTTGACAGGTTTTCTGTGTTTTGTTTTTTTGTTTGGCTTTTTTTTATTTTTAAATGAGCAAATTTCTCATTGACTTTCTTTGCTCACTGGCTAGTCTTTGAAAAAAATGTAATTGTAAATTTAGCTTAGCTTAGATTGGTCTCATACCTTTCCCACATGTGTCCTTCCTGATGTGTTATTTAGGATTCAGGTAAGTAGGCTGGGGTAGAAATTATGCATGGTAAACATATGTGAAATACAGTTTTCGTGAGTGTTCATAGCAAACTCCAGCGAGGAATGGTTTTGTCTGCTGTTGCATGGTAATGGCAGCAATTAGCTGTGCAGCTCCCTTGCCTGCACGCTTGGTTTTGTGCAGTGCGAGTAATCCCTTTTCAATCTCAGGATGAAATCCTGGCAGGGTTGAGCTCAAGGGGACTTTTAGCCCTGTCTTCAGCGGGGTCAATATTCTTTTCACAGTGCACAAAACTTAATAAATCGGCAGGGTTTGTCAGTTTGGGCCTCCACAGGCTGCTAACACTGGAGCAGCTCAACCAGGGCTAGCGAAGGAGGGAGTTCCCAGTATCAATAAGGTTAAAAGGAGATGCTAGCGTTGTTGGACAAAAATCTCTTGACTAACCCAAAGAAATGCTTTCGGGGAGTATCCCACTGAAAAGAAGCAGTTGGATTGTCAGTTTGAGACTGACAGCATTTTTTCCCCCCGGTACTGAGTATTTTTTACTTCACTGGCAATGGTGAACTCTGTTTCTGGCTGTAGATTTTTGTGTGCCGTACAGTTGCTGGCTGCTTATTTCATCCCCAATGCATTTCCTTTGCTATGAAAAGAACATTAACTATCTGTCATTTGCCATCGGCTTTGCTTTCAAAATGTCTTATTTTGTTGTTCTAAGGCCCAGTGTGGTGGCCCGAGAGTAATTGATGAGACCTGTTGGACACCCTTCATGTGAGAAAGGGAAGGGTTGGCATTTACAGACTCACTGGAAGTAAATTATAGATGAGATGTCTGATTAACTTCTGGGGAAGATTAATCAACTCAGCTATCTCCTTAGCACATGTCTAAGCAATAACTTATAGTTATTAACTTCTTAAAAGTGTTTATGTGCTCAGGTAACACTGTAACAAAAGAGGAATGTAAACGATGATAATGCATGCAGGGATGTTTATTTTTATTTCAGCAACACAAATAAATATATCTGCCATGGCCAGAGTAAACGTTTAAATTGCATTACAGGAAACTTTTTGTCATAAATATATACACCCTAAATCTGCATGTTTGCTTCTTTCTCTGCCCTGAGCCAAAAGAGAGTCTTACCAAATTTAATGGTAATCGAAACTAGTGGTGGGGATTCCAAAATTTCTTCGTCTTCATCCTGCTCCATTTCCTTCCATTTCCCATTGCCAGTTGATACCAGCAGAGTTTCTGCTCTGTTGGGGCTCAGTGTGCAAAGCTTTAGCCCGTGAAGGTCTCCGGCGGCTGGGACAGACCGCCCAGTTGATGCATCCAGTTTGTGCTGCAAACTGCATTTTTTTGCAGGATCAAAATCCTCGTACCCTCCAAGATCATTCACTTCCTTAATGTCTCCTATTTTATCCTGTAACATTTCATTTTAATTCCTCTGTCCTCTCTGCATCATAAAAGGGGACATACAATATTTGGGCAGACAGATAAAACTGCCTGCCGATCAAGAACCATTTTCCTCTGTGAGAGTGAACGAGCCCCATCCTTGTAAATACCCAGAGTCCCCTGTGGTCCCTAATTTAAGAAAGTGCCTGCATTTAACAGGTGAGCTTTCAGATCTGCAGCTGAATGCCCACAAAACCCATCCCTTTCCTTTCACTACAAACCCACCTGAAGGCTCAAGGTAGAGGAGGTGCCAGGGTGTGATTTGCAAAGCTTCCCATTGAATGAATACAATTCTCCTGGCATGGCTCTGCCTATCAACGTGGTGCTCCAGTCCTACCAGTTTCCCTGAATATGATGCAAGGTTAAATCTGGTGAGAAAGCTAGAAATGGAAAGAAAACACCATGATACCAGGAGTCCTGACTGATTAAGGTTTAAGAACCAAAAGTCTTTGAAAATGTACATTTATGCTGCAGGCTGAAAACGTTTTCCAGCCTTGCTGAGTTGTATAGATTGTCAATGATAAAAATTAACTCTGGAGCGATTCTGAAATGCTAACCCTAATGATCTGTTAGCAGCATCAGGTCATTCTTCATAATACTCCCCAGCTAGAATGACTTGGCTGCAAAGTGTTTTGCATCAGTGTGCATTACAGGGTAATCCAGGAATATGATTAAATTAATTAAAAAAAAGTTGGTTTAAGTGGGCCTTCTTCCAATCCAAAGAATAAATGCCTGTGCCTATATTATTTATCTTTATAACTCAAGGATGTGTGCACACAGGATTGCTCTTACTGGTTTGTAAACCAAGAAAGCTGCTGTTACTGCCAAACCAGCAAGGTCATTGCCGCGCCAGCCCCGACGCATCCCTGGGCAGAGCGATGCTCAGCCATGCACGAGCTCACCCCGATCCATGCTCGTGGCAGCGTGGGGGAGGACTGGAAACACTAACCCCGTTTGTTTCCCCCAACAGGGACCCCGAGGACTGCTGGGACCGAAGGGGCCGCCGGGACCCCCAGGGCCACCGGTGAGTTCCCAGGGCTGCTGCCCTCAGGCAGTCAGCTGAGCTTTCTGGGCAAAATACCCTGTCCCCATTAGTCATTCAAGCAGATAATACAGCTGTATAATTTTATACATCTGTGCAATGAAAAGAAGTGGTATTAAAAAAAAGTTATGGCTCAAAGTCCATATTCTCCCCCATTTTCAGTGGTGTCACGTCCATTTACGGCAGCTCAAGATTTGGCCCACCTGAGTAAATATTAATGCCTTGCTCAGGCTGAAAGGGAAGAATGAGAGTTATTAACACAGTGGCTTTGCTATTAACTTTTGCCTGAGGGCTGGTGAGACTTTAAAGCAGTTTGTTCATATTTCGGGTGAAAGCCAAGGAAAGAATGTGCCATTTTTTATTCGGGAGACAGTCACCTTATCTGTCGTGTGCTGCTGGAAGTGCTGATGCAGGGGCTCTCTCTGTAAATCACTGCAGCTTGCTGAAGTCCCAGAACTTAAAAACCGAAACCCAGGCTGCTGCTAGAGCTAAAGGGGTCAGCATTTAATGGTGAGCGTTGTGAAACCCTTAGCCCCTCCTGGGACACGAAGACATCTTCACTCTGAGCTCCTAGTCCTGCTGAAATTTAATGAGGCTTCGGGATCTGCTCCAAAGCTGTCTCATATTGCACGAGCGTGCCATTACACCCAGATAAGTTGCCCCACCAGAGCAAAACGATGGCAGGGGAACCCCGACCAGGGCATCTCCAGTTGACCATGTACCATGTTACCCCCTTAATGAAGATGCTCAGGGAGTGTTTGATCCCGGTTGCCTTTTGTTTTGGCAGGAGACAGCACGGCCCCGTTGCCTTTGCCCGCTGCCGTGTTGAAGGATGCATTTGCATCCCGAGCGAGGTTTTTTGTCCGGTTGTTCATTTTCATTCGCTACTCCATGCCTGCTCGCCGTCAGAGGTGATCGGCTGTGGTACTTAGCCAGGATTTGCTCAACCTAATGCCGATTCTGCCTTGCAGGCAGGTTAAACCAGTGGGGAAAACACTGAAATGACTTTTAAAAGTGTAAACTGGACTCATGGAATTGACCGCTCTACCAAACACCTTTAGAAAATTGTTCCCTTTCCATGTGGTCTAAAGGGCCTCCCGATGTTTTTGTTATTTTTGTGGCAGTTTCTCTGCTTCTGTGGTGCAAAATGACAAGGTATTTTCTTAGTGCTGTTTTTTAAATCCTTTCTCAGGGTGTGGCTGGTATGGATGGACAAACAGGTCCCAAGGGGAATGTGGTAAGTTTTTACTGCAAATTTCACGGGCGGTTCAGATATTATATAGAGAGAAATGTAAAATGTACTCTATTAAATTAGATTTGCTAATTGCTTTTTAGCCTGGTCTAGATTCCTATCAGAGCCTGTGAAAACCACAGAGGGTATCTTCCTACAGCAAATGGCTGTTAATTTATTATAATTTCTGATGGAATTACACATTATTTCCCTATGAAAGATCAAACATTTTCATTGAGATGTATGTTGTTCTAATGAATATCAAAATATGGTAATTTAACTGAGGGGGAAAAAAAAAATCTTTATGTGCCTCGTACTTTGTACTAATCGGATGAAATGGACTCCCTGCAGAAGAGCCAATGCAAAGCCGGGTTGTGTTAAAGCCCTGCTCAGCTCATTTGGGCCGCATGTCCATGCAAAGAAGTGAGTGTGCCCTGAAATAACTTCACCCCTCCCTATCCCGCTGCGGAGGGAAGCTGTTTCCCTTTCCCAGGAGCTCTCGGTTACTGGCGGTGGGTTAGAGAGGGTGTCGAGATGCTGCGAGAGGGTGCGGGGCTGTGCCGGGGACAGGAGCTGCGGTGCCCAAGGAAGCACCGGCTCCGCTCTTGCCTCTCCTGCCTTCAGCTCTGCCTTTGTCTCCTCGCAGGGTCCTCAAGGTGAGCCGGGTCCCCCAGGACAGCAGGGTAACCCAGGTGCTCAGGTAAGAGGAAAACGCCTTTTCCATGGGTAGGAAAAAGAATGATAATTTCAAACAAGCTTCACTCCCCCACCAGAGATGAGACAAACAATAAGGGGATTTGCTGGGAATTGGCTTGACGATAAGTCCTGGCCTAAAATCTTCCTGAAAATGCCCCCAGTTTCAGATTCCCCTGGTTCTCACCTGGCTTTTGCTGCCATGATGCAAAGCCAAACCCAGGTCCAAGCAGTCTCTTTGGCCATGCCACATCTTGTGGCTCATGCCTGATTTTTAGCATCCCATGGTCCAGTTGCTCCGGAGCCAGATGGGTAATACAGATGTCCAAGCCTTGCTGTCAGCCTTCTCCACGGCTCTCAGTAAGTCTTGCCCCTCGGAGCATCTCCGTTTCCATCCTGGGGATGAGTCTGGCTGCACACAGCAGAGCAGTGCAGCTCTCCTGAGGAGGCATGCCGTGCAAAAATGAAATTTTATCGTCTCTCGCAAGACATTTTGAGAATGAATGGAACTGGGGAAATCCCCAGCCATCACAGGCACCAGAATGATCCTCAGCTGACGCACTGCCAAAATGCATTTGGAACGAATAACTTGCTCCTTAATGACCCTATTTTTTTTTTCTTTTCACAGGGTCTTCCAGGTCCACAAGGCGCGATCGGTCCCCCAGGAGAGAAAGTACGTTTAAATACTGCAGCTCTGACTTAAGACAACTGTTGCCATTAATATGCATTTGCTACTTCAGCTGCTCCTTTGCCCCATATGCAACATCTGTTTGCAGCCGTGTCTATGAAAGTCTAATGTGTCTCATTCCAAACAGAAGAGAGACAAGAAAGCACGGTTTACCTCTAATTCATAATATTTGTGTTCATTTCCTATCTTAAGAGAAACATTTTGAAGGCAGCCTGTGGTAAAACACTAGGAGAGGAGAGGATTGAAAATTGTCTTTTTCTGTGGGCTAAATGCCTGGAAGTCTGGGCAGGATGGTAATTGGGAAGAGCCCGTGGATTTGGCTCGCTCGGCTGAGATCCCCTCCCTCTGCCTGCTCCCTGCCTGCCTGCGCCGGCTCTCCCTGATTTTCCACTGCCGTTAACGTGGGGTAGGTGCTGGCCGCGGTTGCTCCCAGGCAGCCCTGGGACCGTCAGGATTTAAACAAGGGGAACAGTTTTGCCTACAGAGCATCATTTCTCCTGGCGTTTGCTCGCCTCCCGTTGAGTAGGGACACAGGAGAATCCCCCGCTTGTGTTGGCAGCCTGGGGCAGACTCAAATTATTGATAATTCTCCTGAGAAGGAGCATATTAGCAGTTCTGCCAGATAAAGGGCGCTTGGATTTCAGTGCCGAGTCACACACTCACAACAGCAGTGGCAGAAATCAGGGGGTTGCTTAATTAAAAAGGTAATCATTGAACGGTGTTAAAGGAGCAAGCACAGTCAATTGAGGCAGCTCCGTGCTTCCTTTGCCAGTTAATCACCTTGCCATTTGTCACTAACGAATGGGCATTTCTCAGTCCAGTGAGCCCCATAGTCTGATATCCTCAAACTTGTGCTTATACACACATGCAGCATCGCGCCCTTTCGGTAGGACAGCAGCTTGATGCCTCGTGCCCCAGCATCTCCCGTTGAGCTCTCATCTATATCGTGTTTGTGTGAGCTGCTGGCGCTAACGCTGCAGCATCCCAGGATGCTGGAACAACTCTGCCCACAGAAATAAGCAGACTCCTGCAAGTCACGACAGCTTTTCCAACAGCCTCACCTGTCTGTGGCCTTTCACAGCTAGGAAAAGCAAGAAATGTGAAAAGCCCCGTCCTCCAACGCTCTGAAGACTCTGAGCATTGCAGCTGTTGTGTTTTTGTTTGTTTTTAGGGGCCGCTGGGCAAACCCGGTCTTCCTGGCATGCCTGGTGCAGACGGTCCTCCGGTAAGTCGTCCTCTCCTGGGTGTCTGCTTGGCGCCAGGGCTGCGGGGCCTGATCCTGCACCCATCCACCCTGGGGTGCACCATGGGCTTGGGAAGTGTGTGAGCCTGCAAGGTCAGGCTCGCCATGCCCACGTTTCGGCTGGATTGAAGGGTTTGAGTTTGAGAAGCCTTATCCCTGCTCCAAGCTTTGCTCGCCCTCGCAGTGCAGCACTAGGTACTTCTCACCATCTTCTTGGGCTTCTTTTTCCCCTCCTTCTGTTTCTCCTCTCTGTTTTACATAGGTTGGCAGCTCACCAAGGTAGGGACGGTCTCCTGTGTGTGTGGTTATGCGTACCGCAGCACTAGCACGGTGTGGTCCTCATCTTGCTCGGGGCCGCTGGGCACTGCTGCAGAACGGTGATAAGAACAGGTTGAAATTGCATGTCAGTGTTGTAGTCTTGCAGCTGCCTCCTAATCCTACTTTAAACATCATTTGCTTCTTGCTCTGGAAATTGTTCTTAAAAATCTCTGGCCTTTAAACCTGAACTCATTTTTACACACCTTAGAAGCACCTGGTTTTAAGAGTGACAAATGTAAAATAGTTTCATTGCACTAATGTAAATGCAGAGCGTGGAAAAAAAAAAAATTACATTTCCCACCCTGGGATTATCATTCCTACAGAGGGCATTTCGAACATTCGTACAATTGTTAGCTGAGTCAACAGAACAGCTAAAGCAAAGCCCAGAACATCTCTAAGGCTGTAGCTTTCGATGTGAAATTCCTACAGCCACCTCCAGGGAAGTTCAGCTGGAGAAGACGCCAGGTCTATTTTTATGCAGACTGAAGGCTGCTAAGACGGGCAAGCTGAGCACGTGTGGGTGTGCGTGGACACAGGTCCTTTGCCACAGGTAGCCCTGTAGTTTGCAGACGGTTTGTAGGTTTGTAAGCATATGAGTTGCTCTTTCCAAGGACAAAAACCGGCCAATGTTCTCTTTCTAGAAATTGGTCTTGGAAGATATCTGAAAATCCCTGAGGGCCTGAAGCATCTCGCTGCGAAAGCCAACCAAGTTACTCATCAATTTTTGATCTTAGTAGCAGTAATGGAGACGGGCATTTTAAAAATGGTGATGATTTAGTGCAGAGTGGACAAAGGCTTTTGAAATCTTGCGTGACTTCCATTTTGCCTCCCCTGGGGTGCAGAGAGACATCAGGAGCTGAAGGCAGGCACAGTTATATGACCACATTTGTGCACTGATGCTCTTGGTGCCATTTAAACTCACAGAACAAATTCAGATTGCATTTTCCTCCTACATTTTGTTGATGTAAAAATGACAGCTGTCATTTTGTTTCTTTATTAAACTAGCTTGTTTTATGAAATCTGGCTTGGCTGACATTCCTGTTCTGAAAATACTCTTATGATTTTCCTTGTTATATTGGTAGAAAGTAATTTGTATATTTAGAGAAGAGTTCGTAAGTAAAGAAACCATTGAGTGCAGAAGGTTTTAGTGGCTTTAGAGCAGCTGGATGTGCTTTCATCATTTGTATAAAATAAAAGGTCCCTGTGTGTGCAGCAAGTGCCCTTCTTGGGGGCTTATTGCTTATGTACACACGTTGCCAACCAAGGAGTTGTCTTCCATCCCAGCTCCATTTTAGTTCTGACAGTGGGGAAATCAATGCTAAAAACTACTTTTGTGGATTTCCCCCATTTCTCACTAATCCTCCAAGCTATATCTGAGGCAATTCACACTTTTGTTTTCTACTGACTGCAACCCCAGCAAAAGGCTTCTAAAGTCTATGAATGAGAATGTGTTGGAAACTCTTGGATGTTGAGTTATTCAGCATCAAATCCCATGAGGAATGCCTGGCCAGCATCCAGCCAGCCGCCGTCTAGTGGGGTTGCAGGTTAGCTGAGCATTTGTCATGAGATCTTGTAATGGACTCTAGGAATTAGGAAATTAATGAGGGGGTCTGACCAGTCTGGGCATCTTGTGACCTTCACAAGTTTGCTAACGCACGGAGTTAATTTTATCTGTTTTCCTATCTGCAAAATTTATATGCTGCTTGCTGCTGAACTCGCTGAGGTGTTCTAATATGTGAAGAATATTGTAAAATGGTTGTGCTTCTCTGTTGAAAAATGGCGAAGGGTAAAAGTATAAGTAACCAGGTAGAATACCACCAAGGACCCAAATGCTGCTCTCTTCCTTTTGGGGAAAGCTTAGTCTTGCAAGTAGGCTTCAGGGGGGCTACTTGTATCAACAAGAGCTTCCTGGAGAGCAACTGTGCTCCGAAAAATAAATCATAGCTGCCTGAGCGAGCTTGTTGGCTTCTGAAGCGTTAGATGTACACTAAACCTATTTCCCCTCTTCTCTTTGTCTCTTTTATGAATAGGGTCATCCTGGCAAGGAAGGTCCTCCTGGAGAGAAGGGGAGTCAGGTAGGTGTCAACAAGACCCTCGTCACCACTAAGGGGAAGGTTGCGGTAGCTGGGTGGAGACGGATCTCCGTGGGGCTCCAAGGATGGCTGGGCAGCCAGGGACTGTGGGTCAGTGGAGGTGGCAAGAAGCAAACCCTGTTTAAATTTGAAAGCTGAGCCCAGCTTTCATCTGTTTGGGAGTCTCTTCTGGTGCTTGGGCTGGTCTTTTCTCAACTTCTTTCAGCTTTCCTGGCAAGCAGCACTCTGTAGCCCGGCAGACATGAAAACCAAAACTGTGAAGGGAAGCCTTCTCTTAATTGGATACAAATAAATATCCTTTGTGGTACAGGGAATGCAGAAAATAACTTTCTATATTCCTAGTCTTCCTCTTTCTTCCTCTCCCCCTCAAAGTCCCTCTTTAACAATATATTTAAGAATATTGCTGGAGGCTGGAGTCCTTGAATTACGCAGTTGTCCGCCTGTCTGGGAGATTTACCATCTGCATTCCCGCTGTGTCCCATTCAGTTGAAAAACATTACATTTGTCAAAAGTCTTTGATTAGAGCGCGGTCTGGTTTGATGGACGTCCGCTTGAGCCTTCCTTGTGTGCTGCACGGAGCACAACCCACGGCCGCAGCCGTTTGTCTGGCTGGTGTCACGCGAGGCTGAAAATTCAAACATTGGCCTCTGCAGAATGTGAGAAGCCAATAAGCGGTCGTGCGGGCACGCTCCCTATGCTGGGAGACGCTTAGCAAATGTCAGGGATGTGATCTCGGAGCGGCGCTGGTGCTGCAGTTCTCCTCCAGCCAATGCTCTTGCGAGGTCCAGGAGGCTGGTGGACCCATCGGCTCCATCTGGCTGCCAGGCTGGAAAAAATGGTCTGTCTCAGGCTGGGAGAAGCGGAAGGGTGTTTGTTTAGTTAGGGAATTGAGTAAAATGAAAACCAACTGCGTTCGATAAAGAATGTGATTTATTTGCAGGCAGCAAGGGTGGGAAGGAGAGTTTTTGCAGGGTGCATATCAGGCACCATGTCTAGCACAGCTTGTGGTGTCCCTGGGGATTTGCAGCTTTCGGTGCCAGAAAGGAGCTTTGTGAGCATCTCCACTCCCACACAGCTGAGGCCGAAGGCCATCACCCTGAGGCTTGTGCCTCAAGCAATAATTCCTCTCTGTGATCATCATCATCATCACAAGCTCTGCTGCGTTACTGCAAAACCAGGATGGTTTGGAAGGGGGGAGACAGCAGAACATGTTCTTCCTTTCTCAGAGAACTTGTTTTCTTTAATCCAACACACAAGTCGTCAACCTTTTGTATAAATCCCCTTCCTAACAAGTTGTCGCTATCCTGACTCTTCTAATCCTCCTTTCCTATCATACCGATCTTTGAGTTGGCTCAGCGCAGTGCACCTGCTCGAGGTGATGTTCCTGTAGTGCGCTCTGCTATTTTGAGCTATTTTCAGGTGGCCGCTGCCACGTCCACCTGATCTGAAGCAGCCAGATGGCTGGAATATTTGTTTTCCACACACTCCTCTATCGCTGCACCTTTGTGTTGATTTTTGATGTGTTTTTCTTGTTGGCCTTTTTTCACCTCAGGGTCCACCAGGTCCTCAGGGCCCCATCGGTTATCCGGGACCACGCGGAGTCAAGGTAAGGAGGATGCAGAAACAGTGTCCATGGCATTGCTTGTTCAACTCCAGTTCTGCAGCTTGTGCTGGAGGTGGACACTGCCAGTGGGCACGGATGCCCTACCAGGGCACTTGGGGCCACCTCAGTGACGAACTGTATTTACCGCTCGAGCGAGCCTTGGTCCAGTGTCTTCTCTCAGGCCGTGAGGATTACAAGTCCCCTGCTCTCCAGTAACCCCTCTTAGCATCGTTCAGTGCTTTGGAGAGATTTCTCTTTTAATTCTTTGTGAGCATGGCTCAGTCCCATTCCAATTGTTTCCAGTTTACAACCAAAGTAAATCTTAGCCAGAATGTGAAAACTTTAACAAGGCTTGTTAATAAAACAAAATAGCCTATTACTACAACAAAGCAAGCTTTTCATGCTCCTGATCCAAAACCTTGTTAGACAAAGCTTGTGCGTCTCAGCAATGTGCTTTTTCAAAAACTAGACTGAATTCCAGCTCTTCCCTCGCTCCTGCTGCCTGCAGTGCTTGTATGCTGATAAGAAGGCGGTGGGTATTTTTTTCCCCATTCAGCTCTAGCTATTATGCCCATCAAGATGTATTAGTTCAGGTGCAGATGCATCCTGCATCCCAAAGGTCCGATGAATCTGCAGGGATCTGTGCTAGCAGATACAAACACAGCTTGGGGACCACCTATAGGTGATGTTAAGCCCTCTTAAACCCCCTTGTATATTTTTTCAATAGCAGAAACCCATTTGCTGTTCTGCCTTCAAAATTTAAGCAGGACGTATTCAGCCAAAGCAAGCTTTCATCTCATTTCTTGCAAGGTTGCAGATTGAGACGTAGTGGTCCATTAGGGAATGGTTTGCTGTTGTGTTTACCGCTAAAGTGGAACTGTTCCACATTAGAATGATCTAGAGAAAGTGTGTCATGCACCAAACCCATAGTGCGTACAGACAAGGTTTTGCTTCCTACAAGCAGTGTTGTATTAACTGCACAAGCCTCCAGTTTGGAAAAAAAATGTGTCTCAATGGGTTCACAGCTATAAATAACTTTCAGATCTTGCCTCGCTTACCAGAACCCTGTCCTGCTGCACAAATTTTGACATACTTCTAATTATACTTTTTCTTGACATGCTAAAGGGAAGAAAAAATTTAAAATACCCCAAGCAAACTATTATTCCTCAAAAAAGAAAGCTTCCGACTTTTATTGTAAGAGTTGCATTGCACAGTACAGCTGGTGTAGATACCTGCGGGTGATGCTTTATCCCAAGAGGCAGGATAGATGGGAAGCGTGGGTGTCCAACAGGTTTGGGCTGGTGGCATAGCAGGGGGCGGATCCTGACCTCACTCAGCACCTCCACACTGAATACTATGCCTTGGTGAAGCTTTGGAGGGCTTCTGCACCGTGTCACAAATGCCCACACCAGTCCTGTTACTTTTTTTTCCCTCCTTTTGGTGCCTAAAGGTACTTTAAAAAAAATAGTGCATGCACAGAGGTGGTAAAAAAGAGCCAAGCTTAACCTTTGGGCATGTTAGACATGGTGCTGCTACCTGCTGCAGAGCAGCGTGGAAATCTCTGGCTACGTACTCAGAGATTTTAAAATGGCTTCACCTCCCAAGTGTCCATGCACAGCTTGAGCACTGTTTTTTCTGTGAATACTCAAGTGAACTCAGCATGCTGGCAAGGCATTTGTGGAAATGTTTTTTTGGAAAACATACACAGAAAAACTTTTCACGGTGCGTTTTATCCCTGGAAGGATAACTCCTGGGCAGGGAATGGGCAGAGACCACCAACCCTACCTGCCAAATCAAGCCAGCAGGGGTTTGTGACTGTCAGGTACTCACTGGTGATGCAAAAGCCAGACGTCAGCGGCTGATATTTGATTAGCAATATGTTTAGGAACATCACAGTTTGCAGAGATACCATTGTCAACATCAGAGGAAGCAAAAATTGCTGTGATTAATGATTCTTCACTCTTAAGCTTACCTATACCCTTGTAACTTCTTGTTTTATCTTCTGCAAGGGAGCAGATGGTGTTCGTGGACTGAAAGGCACCAAAGGTGAAAAGGTGAGTTAACACTGCACATTTGGATTGATTTTTTATACAGCCTCTGAGCATTTTTGCAGACTGGTCCTGTAAGATGCTCCTGGTGACATTTTCTCCTGCACAAGGGGTTTCTCTTAGACAAGTGGGGACTGAGCACCCACAGGACTGGTAACCTCTTTGTTTTCGGAGCGGGTGCAGGCTGGGTACCTGCTGTGAGATTCTGCCATGCCTTGGCTTAGACCTGGCAGTAATCGAGCTGCTGTGGTGTGCTCAAGTTTTGAGCTGTTTGCTGGGGCAGCTGTTACTGATAGCTCAGGGTCCAGTGTCGGGATGATCTCCTCCTGGCAAAATTTGCAGCTTGAGTCACTGAATGGAGCTGAAGGGTTTGTGGTGTGTTACAGCTGGATAGCGGCGTATGGGATATGCTGCCCAGCCCGGTCATCAGAGCAGCTTGTGAAATCCCAGTCAGTAAGAAAGTCAACACAGACTGTCTCTGCATGTCTCAAAGATGCAGTTGGTTTCTCCCAGATGAAGAGCCGGAGATGGAGAAAAATCTTGCCCGGTCCCATAAAGAGATCCATTTTCCTTTGTTCCTGTCCCTAGCAATTTGGCAGCAAAGCCCGCAGTTTTAGCTAGGGAATCCTGGCAGGGACCTTCCAAACTTTAAAAGTCTTTCTGGGAGCTGTGTCTTCATTGCCTATGAGAGATTTGCTGTAGGATGAAATACATTATTGATTTGAGCTCTGCAATTAAACCTTCTTGGCTGAAAGAAATATTGCCACTGTCCTAGAGGTTGCCTCGAAACATAGTGTAAAACATCCTTCATGAACGTAAAACCAGTTGTGCTTCAGAAATAATTGGTTCCCAGTACTGGCAAGGTGTTGTTATCCACATCAAGCAAGATTTGTGATCTTGACTTGCAGCCAGGACGGGGTGTAGGGAATACTTGCTGTGATCCCTCAGGGACCTCGGCGGTCGCAGCCTGGCTGGGTTTCCATGCTTGCACACCAAAGACTTACAGAAGCCAGAGTGATGGGCGGTCAGGGACCTAATCTTGTCCTCCCTAGGTAGGGGCCATACAGTGAGGCTAGAGAAGCCTTTTCTCTTCTTTTCCATCTATACACCTTCTCTGTTTTTTTCCTCTCTCTGTTATTTAGGGTGAAGATGGCTTCCCTGGCTTCAAAGGTGATATGGGCATCAAAGGAGACCGGGTAAGAGCCTATGACCGATGTGATCTTGTAGTGCTTTGCCTTTCAAGCCCGTATGTTATCATGCAAATGTGGCTTGGGGAGAGAGACTTTTGTCAGAGTCCTTCTGGCATGTCTGATCTCGAGGCAGGAATGCAGGAATTTGATGTTCACCTCAAGCACAGCAGTTGTAAATCCCTAAATTTGCTAGTCCCACCTTGAAGGTAAAATAAAACTGAGTAATAATCGAGGGCCCTGTCTTGCTGCTTTGACTGCTAGGAATACTGTGTGATCCAGCTGTGTCATATTTATTTCCAGTATCTCTTTTCCCCCGTAATATTACATCTAGGGTCTGGTAGGCATCTTTATTTGCTGAGTTTGATGTGCTTCCATACCATCAACATGAAGTCTAAAGTTACTGGGAACATGCTCTAATGGAAACCAAAGTAATGCTGCGGAAACCGCCAGGGGTGGAGTGTTATATTAGACTCACATCTTTGGCGGCAGGGCATGGTGCCTGGTCACAAAAGCTTTTAAAAATCAGGGGAACACACAGACCACCCGAAACCCCAAGTCACACTCAGATGCAGGCAGCGGCTGCAGCCCATGGCTTTGCAGTGCATCTGTCCGTCCTTCGCATCCAGCCCTTGGGGACAGGGGGCTGTCTGTGTCCCCTCTGAGTGATGCGTCACTGGGGCTTAATGTCCCCCTGAGCTCTGAAGCCCTCCCAGGGATCAAGAGAGCTTTGCAGTCGTTCATCCCTGTGTTTAAAGGAAAAATGAATGCCTTGTGTGAAGGCTTGTAAAAGTAGAAATCAAATCCTCCATTTCTCCTGGCGTTTAACTGTGTAACTGAACGGTTAAAGCAATTGGGCACTTCCCCAGACCCCACTTCTTGCCAAGGAAGAAGGACCAAAGGTATCTCAGGGAGGTGACTCCTGTCCTCGCCAATGCAGATAGACATAAGCTCCTTCAAACAAAGCTCGCGACTCCAGTTCCCACCAGCGAGCTCTTTGCGTTTTATGATGAGCAATGAAAGGACAAGGGGTACTCGAGAGCCTTGCGGATAAATCTGCGTCCAGCCAGGTTCTGGTGCGTGAGAAGGCGGCTGCCTGTGTTTGCAGCGTGGAAGCATCTCCTGTTACCCTGCGTGACAAAATGACAACTGTTGTTTTGTGTGCCAGAGCCTGCAGTCTCACAACAATTCACGTTAATAGCTCGGTCCTCTTGGCTCTCAGATTTCCTGATGATTTTTGGCACAAAAGCTCCAGCCCAGTCTTTCTTCTCCAGTTGCCTGGTTCAACCCTCAATTAAACACTTCCCAGGCTTGCCTGCACATCAAACTGCGATTTGGGAAGCGGGAAGTGGGTAAAAGGCAGCTTTGCAATCAGAGCTAACGAAGGCTGTTTCGGTGGAGAGGCTGTGTGTAGATGGGATAATTGGGCCACGGAAAAAGGCGGCTGTTGTGGGATATAATGGCCAGGCTGTGTGAATGAAAGCTTGGTGCTCTAATAACGCTGTGCAATTTACTCAATGACAGTCTCGTCTGAGCTTCTCGGTGAAGACCAGCTTTCTCCAAGAGTTGCATTAGCGGCTCTGTGGAGTATCTGATTGCAGCCGTGAGGGTATTGCTGTCAGCAAACCCGGGGTCTGGGACCTGCCTGCCCCATCAACGCTTCTCTTGTGATTAACAGGGGGAAATTGGACCTCCTGGTCCCCGAGGTGAGGATGGTCCTGAAGGTCCCAAAGGTCGCTCTGGCCCCAATGGAGATCCTGGTCCTCTTGGTCCTGCTGGAGAGAAGGTGAGTCTCAAGGATGGAATTGCCCAGGGATGTTTTATAGGAAAACCCACTTTGGGTGTCTCGGGTGGGTGGCCGAGGCAGTGCCTGAGTAGGGGGGGGTTCAGTTTTAGGGCAGAGGGATGAAGAGGAGCTACGGGAGCTTGGTGTGAAGGCTGGCCTGAGTTGTTAACACAAAGGCCAGAGGAGACCCGGGGGAGCTGGTTTTATTGCAGTGGTGTGACTTGAGTGCATTGAGACATTGGTCTCTTTGGGGTTATCTGCTTGGGTACAATGTCTTGAAAAAAAGACCAGAGGGAAAAAAATGGAGAAATTGAAAGTATCATGGAGTCCAGTCTAATTTCTAGGTGCATCCAGTGGAAAAAAAAAATAGCAAAAAATAACCATTCCCCACTAGGTCCCCAATCCATTTACAGTGGTCACTCTGGATCAAACCCACTGGGCTTCCCCCAGGGAGGGCCGAGGATGATCGCGGTGCCCCGACAGCTTTATTCCACCCATGTCACATCTGCTTTGCTCTTGATTTCTCTGTACTTGGCATCTCCCCTTTCTGCTGGTGCAAATATGAAGCTGCTCACAAGGTCTCTTGCCCATGCTAACACACTTCTATTTGTGTTTCAGGGAAAACTCGGTGTACCAGGACTGCCCGGCTACCCGGGCAGGCAGGGCCCAAAGGTAACTCGGCTGGGTCCAGTCCTTGAGAGGTGCGGGGTGTGCTGGGGAGCCCGCAGCTGCTGGCCGAGCTCCGATGGTGATGCCGTGCAGAGGGCTCGGTCCCCTGCTACCGGGACGAGGTGGAACAGCAGCGTTTCCCACCGTGCGGTCCCTCCTTCCCACCCGTGCAGGACAAATTTATAGATGGGTTACAACAGCTCCCAGCCCTTAGCTGGTGGAAATCAGTGACTGGTTCTGCATCGCTTCAGTCTCCTGCAAAGCGGTGGGAAGAGAGGCAGTGGGACGGGGCTGCAGCGTGCGAGGGCGTGCAGGGCTGTTTTGGTGCTGGATATAAACAGGCTCCATGTGAGCTCTTATGCTAGTAATAGGCATAATGGTCCTTCTCCTCGTATTATGTTTTATATCTTCAAAGCTCTGCACAAGTGTTAACTAATTAATTAAGGAGAATAGCTAATGAATCAGGGTCTCCCTGAAATTAAAATAAAACTGCCATTTGCAGATTTGCAAATGTCCTTTGCATCTTATCTACACGCCCACCTTCATTTTGGCTATTTTCAACTGTTCTTTTTAAATTAAAACTGCAAATTCCACTACATAGACTAAGGCTGCAGCCCACTTTTTACACGCCCTGGAGGCTTTGGGAACTTACGTTTTTGTTAACTTTTTTTTTAAGAATTGTATTTTATTATTCATGTTTATTGCTTAAAAAAAAACCAAACAGGCTTGTTTAACACTGGAGACATAATTATCTGCAAGAGATTGTTTCCTGGTTGTGGTGTTGATGGTTTATTTTTTAATTTGCATTTTATATCTGAGGTAGGGGGTTTTTTTGCATTTCTTTGAGAAATTCATATTTTAAAAGCAGCAGCAGCTATTCTCTAGGCACTTACATCAGAAAGGAACAAGCCAGGAGTTAAATTTTCATGTGCAACATAGTGACTTAGGAGCTAAAAACCAAAAGCCTGCCTGTTCCCCAGGCTCCCGGTACAACCATGGGCTTGGGCCTTTGCAGTGACTCCTAATGAGGCGTGGACTTTCTTTTTTTTTCTCTCGTTATTTTTGGATGAATTTAGTTTCTGAGGTCATTTCGGGTCTGTCTTTGGTTTTGTTTTTATTAAAGGAAGGTTAAAAAAAAAAGCATTAGGAGCAGTAGATGTCAGTAGGTGCTGGCTGGGGGTTATTCCAGGCCAGCGGGTACCTGGCGTGGATGGACAGAGCTGCTCCTTTCAGTGTCTTGAACCGCTCGCTCTCTCTTTGCTCTTTCCCCCAAGGGCTCAATCGGCTTCCCAGGATTTCCAGGAGCCAACGGAGAGAAGGGCACACGGGTAAGAGCCGCTTTGTCTAGCTGCTTTGCTGATTTTGTTTCTCTCCAAAGAAAGGGCCTTGGGCAGGAGCTGGGGAATGCTCCGTTGCAGGCAGCTGCTGGGCTGGTGCTCTGGTTGCTTTTGCACGAAGGGGTTGCCCAAAAAGGGTCACCCCACCGCTCGCATCCCAGGATGAGGCCCCCAGCACAGGGAGCGTGGGACCGGCGAGAGCCTGGAGCGGGCCAGAGGCTCCCGACGCCGGCTGTGGGGAGAGGAGGATGCCAGTAATAGCACAGGCAGCTCTGCAGACAGCAGCTTTCCAATTAAACACTGGAAATTTTTCCCTCAAGATATTTTAAGAGATTTCTCTGAACCTGAATCCTTCCCGCGCTGTCAGACTTTGCTCAGGGCATAAAGAGCTTTTTAATTAACAGTAATTATTAGAGATGGGTGAATCTGTTCAGAAGCAGCAAGAACCATGTTTAGCCTAACTTGAGATTCAAAACGCATAGCTGAAAACACTCTTACGAGTTCCTCCTTTTAATAAGCGGAGCTATTCTAAATTCATAAACACCCTTAAAACACGGGGGCTCCATCCTCCAGACGTGTCTCTACCTCTCACCCCCCCTCCGCAGACTTTGTTCCTGAGTGGGGATTGTCTAAATACACCAGTGACTTTTTTATTTTGTGGGAGACATGTTTGAATTAGGGGATTCAGAGAACAAACATAAAGTCATTTTCTGCACCAGCTCTGGTCACAGGGAAAAAAAGGAGGGAGTGAGGAGAGCAAGTGGAATTAGTTTCCTTTTTACTCTCATTTAAATACAAATGACTTCTAACAGATGTGTTTGATAGGAGCCCAGAAAATATAAATCACTTTGCATTGCATTAATATCATGCCACTGAAATTTGGTTTATATCCACCCCCCCCCCCTTTTTTTTTCCACTGAGTAATTTTCATTTTATTCTGAACTACAAATGCGGTGTCCTCTCCCCTCCCTCCGCTCCGGGCGGGAGGAGGGAGGCTGTGAATAAGGCAGCTGCCACGACAGCCTTGAATTCACCGTAGCCCTATAATTACCACCCGTCTTATCGAATATACAGCAATAAAATCTTTGGGCTGAATTTTTGGGTGGTGTAAAACAGGGCAGCGAGGCGGAGATGTGCTGCTTTGCATCCCTGAGCATCCTCATCCCTCTTGCTCCATCTGCTAATTTTATTCTGGTGGGATGGAGAGCCAGACCACTGGGATGGGAAACCTTGGAGGGAGTGGAGCAGTTACCAGGAGCTGGTCATGTGTAAGACTGGAAAAAACCCCTGAGGGTTAGGCTGGTTGAATTTTGGCAATGTCCAGCCTGAAAAGGATTGAGGGTGCAGGTGGGCTGGGAAGGGGCCCAGCTTCAGCACCAAGCAATGATGACAAGAAAAGGCAAAATCAGCCGTTTACTCACTTTTATTCTAAATGAGCCTTGTGCTCCTAGGGGGAGGCAGCAAGGACACTTAATTACACCCCCTGGCATGCTACACACATCTTCAGTTTAGGAATTGAAAAGGATATTTTGCATTTCAAGTCCAGGCTGGAAGGAGATGGGGCAGCTCCTGTTGTCCTGGCTCATGAGCTGAGAGGAGCCTGGTGGCCACTGTCCTGCTCCTGGGCCAGGTCAGGCTGCAGTGGGGCTGGCACCGCCATGCTGGGAGCCCCAAAACCTCTGGTGTAAAGGAAGGAGACAGGAATTTGGGGAGAAATTAGGGGGGTTTTGTGCATGGGGAGTAGGGACAGGGACGGGCACCCCAACCCCTAAAGGGGAACACACCTCTGTCAAATAGAAATGTTGGTTTATTTTATGGTAATTTTATTTTTTTTTCTCTCCAATGTATGATTGGACCATTTCTGCCATTTTACACCCAATCCAGCAGCTTGCACTTGTTTTATCAGTGTATTTGTATGCGAGGGAGAGAGGGGGGAGAGAGAGAGAGAAGATTTTCACAGACAAATCTCTCCTTTAGTAAAAGGAGCCCAGCTTGAAAATTTCTTAAGAATAGCAGAAATACTGATTTTCAGTAACTGTTTTGGTATCCTTTTTTTTTTTTTTTTTTGCTCCCAAGTATCCTATTTGAAATAAGTGAAAAACAATTGTATACAGAACGATAGACTGAGCTGGGATCACACTGCACAAACCAAATGGTGACCATCAACTTAATTTAAGCCTTGTTGAGCTAGACTTGATAAATCCCACTCTGTTTCTCCTGAGACAACTAAATTTGCTATTTTATGAGCGTGTCCACATATAGTCAAGAGTTTCTAAGATTTGCCTCTCCAGTGCATTGTGGAGTAACCCAATTTGCAGCTGAAACAACCAAAAATCATTTGTTTGTCTTTTCTTTTTACAAGGTATTACTATTACGCTATTCAACGCAGTTGTTTTATGTGTCCAAAATAATATGAATCACACGTTTATCTTACGATCGTCGTCATCATCTAGGAATGGAAATAAGCTTTCCAGCTCGTTATTTCAGCAACACGAGTAGTCTTCGCAAGTCCTTAAATAATAAAAACAAGGTGAAAACCAGAGGCAGAAGAGCAGTACCAGCAGATCCTGCCAGCGCGGGCAGCTGAATTTTGGTGCTGGCAGAGCCTGCAATGCTAATCCTCCCCAAACCTGAAACTGCAGCTTCTGGCTGTTCAGCTGCGCGAAAGGGCTGGCAAAGTTAAAAATGGGGGGAAAAAAAAAAGGATGTTGGTGTTCCTATAAGTGTGACTTGTTAAATATCACGATAGTTTTGGCGAGCGGCTGCTCGTTGCGGTGCCCGTTCTCGCCCAGCTGCCCGCGGATGGAGGCGAGCTTGGGTGAGCTTGCCTGAATGTTTTCAAAACCTGATCATAAAATCAATAGTTAGACGTGAATAAGTGGGATTATTTTTAGAGCTAATAGGCCTCTGCCATTAGCACAGGGTAATAGATCTTCCTGCTCGCCCGGTCTGACAGAGCCTGGGGGGTGCATGGAGGTACCGAAATCCAGACCATTTATTTGGGTGCCTAGAAAATAATCTGAATTTAGATGCCTTTCCCTCGGTATGCCTGTTTGAAAAATATAGGTCTGTGTACATTTACAGTGCTATATAAATTCTTCGCAACAGTACACAGTGCTGTATGCATGATTAATGATAGCAATAAGCAGAGGAAAATTTTGCTTAAAAATAGAATTGAAGAAGGAGAGGAGTATGTGGGGCTACCTGCAGGGAGGCGGCACATACTCCTCTCCACCTGCTCTGAATTTAGCCTCCTGTAGCTAAAGGAAAATCAGGGGGAGTACTTTAAAATTATTTTTGTAATTAATTAAAAAAAGTTATGCCAGCAGGGTTTATTAAATGGAGCCGCAGAACAAGGAGGATTCAGCAGGACTAATTTTAGTAGCTTGAAGGAAGCCGATTGTAAAGTTTTCCAGCTCCTGTTTTATGTTTGCCTGGTTAATGAGTGCCAAGTGCGAGAAGGCAGGATTGTGAGATGATGGATTTGGGGCAGAAAATGGCAAGTGATATTTTAAGCATTCTGCGTTCCTTGCATAGAAAGCAAGTCTTTCTCTTCCTTCCTTTAACAGGTGATTGGTAAAAATAGTGGACTGCAGGTCCAAAGGAAGAAAGTGAAACCTATGGGTATTTTTTTGGTAACTTGACACTAGCCAAAATAGTGTTTCCAGGGAGCAAGCTCTAGGCCATTAGTTTTCTCCTAGGTGCGGAGTAATGGAGCTTAATGTAATGCCAGATTTAGGACCCAGCCGTCTCTGTCTTTTTTCTGTCAGAATTAATCACAGTCCCCCATTAGAGGAAGCTGAGTGCATCTGTCAGATCTCATAAGCCTGCTGCTTTGTCGCTGCTGCAAAACAATGTCTTAAATTACTTGTTTAGCACAAAGTTCACAGAGATGAAGAAAGATTTGTAAATATGTGGGGCAGCTTAATTGGCTTGTCTGGCGTAAAATAACTGCTCAGAGCAGGAACCCTGCTCTGCTGCTGATATTCCTTAAATATTTAACAGTACAGGTCTTGTAACACGTGTGTGCATCGGTGTGAGCCAGCCTGCCCTGCTCCCGGCCGGTGCGAGGACCAGCCCTTCCCCACGACGGGAGCTGGGTGAAGGGACGAGCAGAGATCAGTGGGAAAAGGGATTGTAGGTTTTGGGGTGGCAGAGTTGAAGAGCTTTTTTGCTGGCTCTGGTGTGTTGGCTTTTTAAGGGACTGCATGGTCCGAGTGGGTGGCCTCATCTTTGAAAGTCTTTGTGGTGTTTTAAAGGACTTCGGATACTTCTTCTTAAGAGATTCCTTCTCAGATGGTAGATGTCATCTGGGCATTGGGATTACTGTCCAGACCTGCCTAAGCATTATAAATTAAAATAAATACAAGACTCGGACAAAAGTAAAGATGCTGTTGTCCTTTTCATTGCAAATGAGAACCAGAGAGGTTTTGGGGGCAGTTTGTGTGTAATAGGCTCTGCGGGTTCATCTGCTGTGAGCTCAGCCTGAGATGCTGGCTGCTAACTCCTCTTCATTTCTTTTTCATTCCAGGGGACACCTGGCAAACCAGGTCCAAGGGGGCAGCGCGGTCCAACGGTAATGATCCATTTCTTCGTTCTTGTGCATTTTGAAAGCTTGTTAAGACCAGGAGAAGGTGTGATCTGATTTCTGTCCTCACTGGGTAGGATCTGGCCTTCAGCAGTTAAAGCTAAGCAGAAGGGACACAGTGATTTGGGGCTGGGGCTCACCAGTGAACATGGTTTAAGGTCATAACAAGATCAGATCTCCAGTGCCAGTCATGAAGGCTCCTGTCATCCCGTTGCTGCTGGTGGGACGGCTGGTTGACTCAGTGCAGCTCAGGCTCTTGGGTGCTTTGCGTGATCACGATGCAGTGTTGTGGGTAGCAAGAAGGGCTAAAATGTCATATTTTATGTCTTTTTAAGGGTCCACGTGGGGAAAGAGGCCCTAGGGGAAGCACTGGGAAACCTGGCCCAAAGGTAAGGTTTCGGGGAGCCTATTGGAATTGCCCTAAAAAGTATTGGTATAAGAGACTGCCTGGTTCATTGCCCTCCGTTTCCCTTCTCTCCTGATATTCATTGCCTGGCTAAATGGCTCATAACCCACTTGTAAAGTATATGCATAGATCCTAAAAATGTGTTGGCCCACACTTCAGTAGGACATCAAGTGCATGCATGGATTAAGAGTCGTTGCAACCTGAAGAGGAAGGAGCACCCCCACGTCGGGGACCAGCACAACCCTACGATCCACTGACGTTTCCACTAAGCCCTATTTTTTGGTGTTTAAGTAGCATTTGAACCACCGCAGAAGCCTTAGGCTGTGCCATGGACAAAGGGGCACGTGTTGCTGCTGGGCTCCAGAACCTCACACCTTGCCGAGCCACTTAGCATGCACACCGAGCGCCTGCGATTGGTCACTGGGCAAAATAAGTATTTTTCTGCCAGCCAATCTGGAGGCACACTCAGCTCCAGAACCTGCTGCAGAGACCAATTCAGGGGCCATCAATCGCCAGGCATGATGGAAGCAAAGCTTTTGTAGTGAGACGTTGTCACTGCTGCACTGCCGGCTTTAAAAATAAATGTCTCGGATTTGTGTTGGCATGAATTTTTGATAAATACCTCATCTTTGTGGTGGCATTTATCTCTCAGAGGGAGGCCGTTATCTGGTGGAAATATCCTGAGCTCAGTGATGTTATCTTTCCTGTGTTTTTATTAAGCAATGTGGGGGGAATGAGCAGCTGCTCGTTTGTCACTGGATGCTGCTTCTGATACAGAATTATTCATAGAGGGGGGCTGGGGGAGCCGGTGGGGTGTGGTGTCACCGTGGGCTTGGTGCTATTTGAAGTCTTTGTGCACAGCGGCTGCAATAGTGATATATGTATTTTTAATGCTGTGTTGTTTTGTTTATTTGTAAAAGGGCAACTCTGGTGGTGATGGCCCCCCTGGTCCTCCTGGCGAAAGGGTAAGGCGAGCCGGTGGGGCTAAAGCAGGACTCATTCGTGTTCGTTTAACAAGGCAGATGAGGCGGGTTTGTAGGGCTGCGATGGTGCTGAGGATTTTTTGCAGCAAGTGTCCTACCGAGTACCTTGTTAAGCAGAGAGGGGTGGGCAGCTCGCTGGAGGCAGGATGCAGCTTGGCATACCTGGGGCAGCAAAAATCTGTTTAGAAATCCAAGGTGAAACGTGCTTGTGTGGAGAGAGGTCTCGCAAGTCAGCTGCAGCCCATAGGTCCTTTCCGAGCTCCCCAAGGAAGGCTCGAATGGGACCTTGGGTGTCCTGTGTAAGCATCGCTCCAGGGGAAAAGGGAAAAGTCACCCATGGGTTTTGTGCAGAGAACTAGAGCCCTGGATTTCTGGAGGAGGTGGTCCTCTAGGACCTCAGGCTGCTTTCTCCGGATTATACCACGCTAGGTGGAAAATACTGAAACAATGGGACTTCCATGATTTTAGTCTCAATTTCTGCTTTTTTTTTCCTGGGTTTTGTTTTGTTTGTAAATTTTCTACAAAACTGCCCAGGGAGGAAATATATGAAATTGGTACTTGCTTTGAATCTGCTGGTTGTGACCGCAGGGGCAAGGGGGGAGCTGCTGCTGGGGCCGCTCCGGGGAAGCAATGCTCTGAAGAGCATCAGCTGCCTGCGGCAGCGGTCCCAAGGCCACCAGCTCTCTTCTTTTTTCATTCCTACATGAGCTGGTAGCTCCCACGTGCTTTCAGTTGAGCTGGGATGGGAAAAGACCTATTTTTCGTAGCACTCGGAGGGAAAGGCACAGAGAGGTTGATAGCCCTCTTCATGTTTGCAGTGCTTTTTGCAGCTGGACAGGCCACTTGGTTAGACGTGCCTAGTGGGTCTTATCTCTCCGTGCATTTTTTTCAAGGGATGGCCCTGTGCTGCTGCATCTCGCACTTTGGGGCATTTCTTTAGGGTAGAAATAGCTGGCTTTCCGTATCTTTGTGCTCATCTGCTGTTCACACAGAGCTAGTATTTCATAATAAAGCATTATAGGTTCCTTAACCATGTTTTCTGGCTTGTTTTGCATCCCAGGGACCACCAGGGCCTCAAGGACCGACTGGATTTCCTGGACCAAAAGGCCCCCCTGTAAGTAACGCTCATTCTAGAACTTGCAAAGAAATACATAGTCTTTCCCATCCAGCTGTGATTGCCTGTGCCAGCTCAGTCTTAGCTGCTTCTCTGACAAGCGGAGACATACCCAATAAAAGGCATTTCTGAGAAATCATGATAATAACCCGACGGTTTAAGATTTTAAATAGCCAAGTAAATTGCAGCTGATTATAAATGTTCATTTCCTAATGACTCAATATCGCTAGGATCTTTCATGGTTGCTCTGTTCTTTATTTTCCCTCTGTATGCTGGGAGGACAGCACAACAGAGTAACACTTCTGTCTCTGCAATTATTATATACTGGTGGGGACCTCAGAAAGCTTTTTGGAGTGATTTCCTTCCCTGTGGTGAACAGCTCGCTCCTGCTCTGGACCTGTAAGATAAATCTTTCCTTTGGGAGATGCATGGGAAAGGGCCGTATCTTTTAGGGTTCTGAGCACCCCCATTTCACTGTAAAATGGATGGGAACAAATGCAAGGAGGCAAGCAGGGTTGATTCAGCCCTTATCACAGTTTTACTACTGAGCACTTGGTCATGTTTCTTCTCACTCTGGTTTTCTGCCATAGGGTCCTCCTGGGAAGGATGGATTGCCTGGTCACCCCGGACAGAGAGGAGAAACCGTAAGTAGCCAAAAATCTTGGGCAGATCATTAGTCCTGAGTCTTGTCTTGCTGGTTGGTTTTTCTAAACCCTTCTGTGCAGCTGGGGAGATGTGGCCACACATTTGTTTTCCCTGAGGTCTGTGTCTCTCCAGCTGCATGGGATGGTCTACGGGAAGCAGCCCTCTTCTGAGCAGGACAGGTCGGTCTAATGATTTCTGTGAAGGCTGTGCACCAACTCCTCTCTCTATGTCCCTTTAGTAGGTTGTGGAGGTCATGTGCATCATGTGTGGAGAAAATGTGAGCAGAGATGTAGTGATGCTGGTGACCAGCATCAGAGGCAGTTGGGTTTCTGCCGTGACGGGTGCTGCAAGAGGCAGCTCCTCGCGAGGTGGGAGGATGTTGGCTGGGGTCGAGTCTGGGTCAGCACCAGCACAAGCCAACACTTGGTGTGACTCTTGCTTTCACGAGGTGGAGAAGAAGCTGGGGGGTGATTTCCCAGCAGCCCCTGCAGCCAGGCTCTGTACCCCAAGGACTCGCCGAAGCTCTTGTCCCTTTGCCCTCCCAAGGGGGAAGTCTGTGCCCTTGCTCTTTGGAGTGTTACGGGTAAAGTCTGTGCTTTCATTCCCACTCTGTCCTTTGGAGATGTGCAGGCTTTACATCTCTCTGAGACATAACTGTAGGGCTGTGATAGCAGAGAATTTTCATGGAAGACGGGTTCCATCCTTTGTGAGCTCAGCTTTCTGCACCCAACTGCATTAGGTCAGGGGCAGTTTTATTTTCTCTGGAACCTGCAATGGGGAGAAATAAATGATTTTCACTTCTTGATGCACCATGCGGCCAGTGCCAAGAACTGTTGCATAGAGTTACAGAGAGAGTAAGAGTTACAGCCCAGTTTTGGCAGTGCCTGTTTTGAGAGGAAGGCAATTCCTGGCCAAGACAAGTGGTGTAATGGTTTTGCTCTAGTTTTTCTGTCCGCACCGGTTACTGCAGCACGCTTGTGTATCAGCCACTTGCCTTAGCACCTGAGTGAGAAGAGCATCTCTGCTGACGCTGCCTTTTAGCCAAAGCTACGCACAAGGTCCTCGTGAAGTTTTGCTTAAGCCCCCTCCAGCAATAATCCCTTGCTGCAACCCAGGGAGCGGCTCCTGGCTGTTTAGGTACCTCACTGTATCGTACGCATACTGCTTTGTCCATTTTAAAAGGTTTTGTTGCACAGATGTAATCATTGTTTCTCACCAAAGGAGAACGATGAGGCATGTGGAAGGTATGATACCCTGGCTGTCGTGCGTCTCCGGTGGTCTATTTTCTGCACCTTTTTTGCTTGAAGGATACCCTAAGCAAAAATGACTCTTCTGCCATGTATTCCTCTGCATGCAGTAATTGGTATTCTTCTGTTTGGCATTTTTGGGGATGTTTATTCTTTTTCCTTGGCTGTTTCCTTATTTGCTGTTGTTGGTTTGTCTCTCTCCCCAACACTGCATGCTGCATGTTAGCAGATAGACTCTTTGTCCTGTGTTTATTTTACAAGAAAAAAGAAAAACAAACTCCTCTACTCAGCTTTGCATTTTTCTCCACTGCCTTTCCTAGCAAATGAGCATTAAAAAGGCTTTGCATATTATGCATTTTTCCTCTCAACTTATCACACAACAATTTAATTAACTTGCCTGGCATTTGCTAAGCGAGGCAATGCAAATACTGCTCAGTGCAACACCAGATATTTATTTACACTCCATAAGTGTAATACACTTTAAGGAAATGGTTGTGGTACTTTTGAACACACAATCCTCAGGTCAGGATTAACTTAAAGGTGAAGAGAAGAGTTTTCATCTGCCAGAGCCTGACTGTGACATTTAGTCTTCCTGCATTGAGTTATCTATAATATCCACGACACCTACATTCAAATTAGAAGAAGCAGTAAAAACTTTACTTGCATCTGCTGTTATCAACTTGGAATAAAGCATCAAACTCCAAGTCTGCATGAGTATGAATGGAGAATGGGCTTTCAAATATTTGGGGTCTGAAAGTATTCCCTGATAGCTTGCTTCACTCATTGCAGCAGTAGCTTGCTTATCACAGGGAAATGCTTCCAGAAAACCAAAGATCTCTAAATCTATGCCATCAACAAGCTTGCAAAGATCACTTCTCCTTGCATCCTCTTGGGGTACAGCCAGACGTGTGCAGAACCAGGTAGCAGAAGTCCCTTTTTTGCCCCCCTTTCCTTACACAGTGACAAAAAGCGAGGAGAGAAACGTAAAAATGAATTAAATATTATTTCCACATCAGTAGCCTGGTCAGTGCACTCTGTACCTTCATGCAAGAAAACCTAGGCTTGAAATCTGAGTGTCAGATAGTTCCCTTTATTTTACTTTTTGTTTAGTAGCAAATAGGCACGCTGAAGGAAGCTGAAATACTTGGCCATGTTAGATTTACAAAGATTGGATCTAAAAAAAACAAGAAAAATTCTAAAAGCTCTATGCCCAAGGCTCAGGCAGGATGAAAGGAAACCCCTTTCTTCAGATTAATATGAAACGTCCTGTATGGAACTGGCTGAAATATTTTTCTGCAATAAGCATTTTAAGTTTTTACATTCATTTCACAAAGATGTTTTGTCATTTCTCCATCAATGACAGGATATTGTCTGTGATCCGCAGATAGCTATAGAATAGCATTGAGTAGTTTTTTTAGCATGACACATTACCGTTGGCTTGGGATTTATCTGATCATCTTTTGTGGCCATGAGAAAATAGCCCGTGTACCCTAAATGACATTTCTCAAGCTTGTCAGCATGCTATAGTAAGAATGACAATTAATGTGCTTTTTAAAGAGTGGCTTAGGAGAGCTAAACAATTGCAGTGGTGATAGTTCGTTATTGTCACTCTTCAAATGTCATTATAATTAGCTGTCATGGAGACTTCGCTACTCATCAGCATTTGGAGAGAAACACATTTGTGATTTCTTTCAACAGATGTTGATGAAGGAAATAAAGCTTCGCTCAGCCCCCAAGGCTGGTGGGCTGGGGGCTGCAAGCGGGGCTGGAGATTGGTGCTGCCAGTGCTGAAGTGGAAGATGGTTACCCAGCCATCGAGCTCCTGGGAGCTTAGCCCAAATCAGAGCTAAGCCTAAGCCAGTACCAGAATGGGGAGCAGGAGAAGGGAAATGGTTATTAAGTATTAGTCAGCATGAAGAAACTCGCACATTCTGACTTTTCAATAGCCATTTCCTCTATAGGTTTTGTGAGCATGGCAAATTTTTTTATACGTATGTGGCTAGTCCTTCAGCTGAACCACAGGAGCTCCATCAAAACAGCAGAGCTGAGCTTTGAGAATCCCTTTTTCTTCCTCTGTTTCATCCCTGTATAAATGTACAAATACACATTTTTCACTTTCTGTTTGATTTCTTGTTTCTTTTCTCTTTGGGTGCCCACCCGATCCTGGTCAGTAGTTTCACCAGAGGAGGAGCAGTCGGGTGGCAGTCTGGGATCCTCGCTGGAGTACTTCTTGGCAGAAGTGTCATCTCTTTCTCTTTTCCCTTTCTCCAACAGGGTTTCCAAGGCAAGACCGGCCCTCCAGGACCCCCTGGTGTCGTAGGCCCTCAGGTAAGAAATGACCGCTCGTGCTTGGACCATCCCTCTGCAGCTCATCTTCACCAGTTCAGCACAAAGGGCTCTTCCAGCTCTGATGGTTTAGCTGGAGCTGCTGGGACTGCAGGTTATACAGCACAGAGACTCCTCTTCCAGGGGAGGCAAAGTCATGTCGAAGCAAGCTTGAAGGCTTTGAAATTCCTGGCCAGGGTATGAAATACCCCCATGGGTCCCAGCCCACCCTGTTGAGGTGTTGGGATGGTATTTAGACAACATGGCTGAAGGCTGCTGTAAATAAGGTGGCTCCCGTGACCCTAACAAAACTACCTTGGTGTAAAATGGGTGTAGGATGAGAGACCGACCAGCTAGACATGACCTGACTAAAAGACCTCAAGCAGCTAGAGAGTTAAAGGCGGTCTCAAGGGGCTGTACAGCTGCTGGGGTGTTCAGGGCAGCGTATGCGTGACGCAAGAGTGCTCTTACGTGTCGTTGTGAAGAAATGCATCCCTCTCTAATATAAAGTGTGGCTAGATTCTATCAGAGTTGGGCTAGTTTTGTTTTAGTCACAACAAACTCTGTGCAATCTGGAAACAGTAACTGCACAACCAGAATTTGTTCCCCTTAAGCACGGGCGTGCAAGGCTCGTGCATCGGTTTTGTAGGCAGAGTCCTAGACCGAGTGGGACTGGCTTTGGGTTGAGTCTTCTTTCCTGAACTGCTGGGGAGGTTGCTCTTTAATTACAAAGTAATTAATTTGTCCTTTTTAATGATAGTGTAAAGTCCCTGATTTGTAAATTCCCTGATTAGGGGCAATTCCCTGACTGTCTGTCTTCTCAAGTGCAAATTAGGTTCTATAGCAATTTTATTTGGCTCTGCTGTGCGTAGTTAGCGTGGTTGCTGGGCAATCGCAATGTTATCGTTCTGCTTACGCTAAGTGGCACCCTGCAGCGTGACGTGAATTACAACCACTGTCCCAGCGGACACCAGCGTGCAGGGACATTACAGTATTGTGCATATGGCTTTTGTCCTCCTCCAAAATGGGCCACTTGGGAACCTTCTGTGCTGGGCCTTATGTTACACTCATCAGTATTAGTGCCCACGTACAGCACAGAGGCAGTCAGTAATTGCCATGTAGTACAAGTCTTATCCATTATTTATGCCCCATATAAGGAAGAATCAGCATGATTGTAGAGTACTTAGGAAGTTTTCAATTAAAAAAAAACCCTAAGCATAATAATTGTAGTAATAATATCTCACTTATGTGAATGCTTTCATTCCAGAGGTTCCCAGTGCCTCTAGTCTGTCAAGTGCAATGTTGCCCACTTCTAAAGCAAGGTCCCTTTAGATGCCAAAGGAGGCGTCTCTCCAGGGATTCCTGGTGGCACTGCAGGGGACAGCTAAGGGAAGGGAGCATCTTCTATCCCATTGCAACCTAAAGGAATAAACTGATAGCCTGCACCTCTTCCTTCATATCTGCCGATACCCAGCACCTTCTCCCCGATCTCTGTTTCTTCAGGGTCCGACTGGTGAGACTGGGCCAATGGGTGAGCGGGGACATCCAGGCCCTCCAGGTCCCCCGGGTGAACAAGGTCTTCCTGGCCTCACTGGAAAAGAAGGGACCAAGGTAGGGACCCAGCAGCCTACTGAATTCACCCTCCTTGCAAGCCTGGATGCCTACCTCTCTCCCAGAAACGGAGAGGGGTGATTCAGAAAAGACATGATGCTTCACAGTGTCTCATCACAACTTGAGCCCAGAGGGAGGAGCTGGGTCTCTATGGAGTCTGCAGATCCTCAGCTATTTATCGCTGTCGTTGCAGGGGGACCCTGGTCCCGCTGGCCTCCCAGGGAAGGACGGACCCCCGGGCTTGCGAGGCTTCCCTGGAGAGAGAGGGCTCCCTGGCCCCATTGTGAGTAGAGGCTGCCCAGTCCTTCCAGTGGGGAGGATGCCCAGGTGGTGCGGCACTCACCTCCCAAAATGACTTTGTTTTCTTCCCTCCAGGGTGCTCCAGGGTTGAAAGGCAACGAAGGTCCCCCAGGCCCCCCAGGTCCAGCAGTGAGTATCCTTGCCCTTACAGGCACCACCTAATGCATTTACGAGCTTGGCAAGCCAAAACGGAGGGTTAGTCACAGCTCAGTGCTTTATCCGTTATTTCCTTTGCACTAACGACTTGCTGGATATTGCTTTATTTTACAAGACACACATGTAATAGCTCAGTCATTCTGTGGTGTCAGCTGTGAACATACGTGACAAGCTGAGGGAACTGGAATGATTCAGGACATCGAGAATTTTGCTTCTAAGCCACCTGCTTTCCCTCTGAAAGTTGTCCCTGCTTGAGATTTGTGCTCAGTGCAGCCCTCCTGGAAGAAAATATTCATCATCCAGCCCTCCTGGCTGTATTGGCCATGAAGTGGCTCATGTTCTTGTTCCAAGCTGATAATGTGCCCTGCTGAGCAACCTGCACCATCCAGAGGAGAACCCAGCCCTTCCAGGGATTTTAATTAAAAAAAGATCTGCAGGACCCCTTGGGCTGATGGTACCAAGTTATCACATGGCAGTCACCCCATCAAATGTGCTCACTTGTGATGCATTTGCAGCATCCTACTGCTGGGTTTCTTTCTGTTTGTATATAGATAAAGCTTGATACTCCAGTACGCTTCCTTCTTCTCCAAACAGGGCTCTCCTGGTGAGCGCGGTCCCGCGGGATCAGCCGGCCCGATAGGCTTGCCAGGGCGACCTGGCCCCCAGGGACCTCCGGGACCCGCAGGTGAAAAGGGAGCCCCAGTAAGTACCAGTATAAAGATTAACAGCTGTGGGTCAAATAGAAACGTATGTAGTAGGAAGCTGAGCATGGAGACATTCCCTGGGGTAGGTGTATAAAAGATTAAAAAAAAAAAAAAAATCAATTAGGAAGGAATTTTCTCATCTTGTGTGCATCGCAGCACTGAATGTTAACTGCTCAACTGCCCTGTTTGGGACACCAGTGCTAGCAAAAATGGATGCGATCCCAGAGACTGAAATGTCTTCAGGCAATAAGAAGGGATGAGGGATGATGAACAGGTAAAACGACAGCCTGTGTGACCTCCTAGTGACAGACAGCCAAAGGACAGGCCTCTGGGCAGAGAAACGAGCCAACCCCATCACTGCTTACAAGGATGCAACAGCAATTTCCACTGAGCCTAAATAAATCCTTGTTATCACCCTGCCTCGGCCAAGGGCGGCACGGGAAGGTGCCGCGGAGGTGTCGGCTCCGCTTCCTGGGATGCTGTGTGCTGCCGCAGCATCAGTATTCCCAGGCATCCCGCTGGCGCCCGTGGAAAGATCTGCTCTCAGCAGGAGCCCGAGCGGAGCGCGGCTGAGTCCCGCCATATGGTCCCTCTCCCGAGCGCTCGCCAGCCAGCCCGCGCAAACTCTCACGTCTTTCGCTCCCCAGGCACACGTGTGAAATGTCACGTGCGGGCAGGAGGGAGTGGGCTGGGATGACTATTTCTGAAGAGCACGGTACCGTGACGGTCCCGAGGAGGAAGGCTGTGCCTCTAATTCACTCCCCAATGGTTTTGCAGGGACTTTTGGGTTGCCTGCCTCAAACTTAAGCTCAGCTTCAGACCCAGCAAAATGAGCAAATGCCTGGTCTCTGTGATTTCAGACTAGATGAGGGCACTTACGGTGATTGATTGTTGTTATCAAAAGTCTTTATCAGCCTCTGTGTTCCACATTTGCTGGCTTATTAGAAATTCCAGCAGCTAGTCCAGAGGCAAGAATTTCCTGGCGATTCAGCTTTATGAACATCTGTCCTGCCAAGTACCTAGATGATGTATCAGTGGATAGATGAATAGGCAATTTATGTGGCATCTAATTATTCAGAAGAGAGCACCCAGGATTCAGACGCTATTAAATTATGTACGAGAAAACTGAAAAAATATCCACTGTTCAGTTCCCATAAACAAATTTGACTGAAGGCTCCAGGTCTGAGGAATATGAGTAGATGTGTAAGCAGGAGGCCAGCAGAGATTGCTTTATTCACTTCAGGTGTTTTCCTTTGTCCAGAAGCTCAGGAGGGAGCTCAGGGCCTCCTGAGAAACCCCTATTAGTTGAGGACCAGCCAGCAAGGGAGTAGGCCCTGAGTGCTGGGACAGCCAGGATGAGAATCAGTAAAAACTGGCTTGTGGGAATAAAATTATTTGAGGTCTTGTTTGTCATCCAGAGAGAGACGGCGGAGTTCGGCTTAAATCTGATTATATTGCTATAGCAGTGAAATTGCAGCCGTGATTTGCGTATTCACAGTGTAGATTTCTTTGTTCTTTCTTTATCTCTCGAGATAGAAATTTTGTCTTGTTTCAGACAGCGAGCACAGAGAGCCTGATGAAATATCACCTGGGAAACAGTTTTGCTATCCATGCCCATACAGTCAGGGGTCATTAGCAGCTGAATAAAACACTAATGGGATGTGATGGGTTGGTTGGAGGGTGGAGGGAGAGCTCTGTATGACCTGCCTGCTACTTCTGCTTCCAGGGCGAGAAGGGTCCTCAAGGACCAGCTGGCCGGGATGGCATCCAGGGCCCAGTGGGACTCCCAGGTCCAGCAGGTCCTGTCGGCCCCCCCGGAGAGGATGGAGACAAGGTGGGAGCAGCTCCATGCTGTGTAGGGTCACTCTGGGAGGGAACTGGGTAATGTGCCCCATTGCCACCACGCTGACCCGCTGCTTCCACCGCATTGGGTTGGATGTACTTGCCGGTCATAACACAAGGATATTTTATGGTGCTGGCAATCCCGCGAGATCAGCAGCATCCGATTTGAGGAGCAGCAGGCAGACTGTGCTGTGTGTGCTCTGCCAGCCAAACCGCTTGCTGAAATCCAGTTAGACTGCCCCGAAGCCCCTGTAGCAGGTGGCCTGCCCACGGGTGCCTGGCCTTTCCACATTAATTACCTTCCCCACTCTCTTATTAAGCCCCTCTGGACCAGAGGATTTTTAGAAAATGTTAGCTGGGACGGATCATTCAGTGCTGCTAACGAGGTCTGCAAAATGATGCTTCTTGCATCACATGGCAGCTAAGGAAAGTTTTAGGATGTAAAAGGGTTTGGTTACACCTGGAGTGGCCAAATCTCTGGCCTTTTTCAGAACATTCTGGGCTGTTTCTGTGGGAATTGGCATCTTTGGGATGAGGATGCAGTCACAGAGAGATATTGCTTGAATGTTGAGATGTGGAAGTGGTCACCCAGTGGACTAACTGTGCCCCTTTGTACCTGGCAGGGCGAGATCGGGGAGCCTGGCCAGAAGGGCAGCAAGGGTGACAAAGGGGAGCAGGTGAGTGGGGTGGACATCGTTGGAGCCGCTTCCCTGAAGGAGCGTGGTTATGTTGTGTGACGTGCTGGAAACAGAAAGCAGTACAATTTAATGTCTTTCTGTCATTGCTTCATCTTCTTCTTTGCTTCATCAAATACCCACACGATGTAAAAGAGAGTGAGTGCCTGAAGTGTGAGCCTCCAGCTCCCAGGAACAAGCTGAGATGTTTCCATGTCACCCATGTACTGTGTAAATATCTGTGAAACATTAGCAGCCCTTGCTGTTAAAGTTGGGTGTTCGGCTGTAGTTCCTCTTCTAGTTGCTTGTAGCACGCTGAAGCACCCTTTATGTCCTTCTCAGAGCCTGAGGAAGACAAATTATACACAAGTATCTAGAGAGAACTGAGTAGTGTGATACTGCTTTCCTGGAGCAAAAATACATTTAGACATGTCTGCTGTGCCATTGGCACCAGGACTGAGGAATGCTGGTGTGTCTGGGGAATCTTGACCCTGTCTTCCCTCTCTGTTTTGGGAATTAATGCATGTTTAATGGAGGCTGTATTGAAGGGCATCGCCTTTTCCCAGGTGAGTTTTTTACTCTGTGCTCTTAATGCTGACATTGAGCTTCTGTTTCGTGACAGGGTCCACCAGGTCCTACTGGCCCACAGGGTCCAATCGGTCAGCCTGGCCCAGCTGTGAGTATTGTCCCCTGTTGGCAGAAATCCCTTTTCTTGCCATAAAATCTCCTGGGATGCACTGCAAGGACTGGTAGTTTCTGCCTGGCGCTGCTGATGCCCAACACGTTGCTGCTGGCTGCAGCAGGAGGTGGTGGGGATGGAGCTTTGCATCGGCCTTGTGTCTTTGCCAAGCTATGTTTAGACTCTTTCCTCGTAGGGTGCCGATGGAGAGCCAGGTCCCAGGGGACAGCAAGGCCTCTTTGGTCAGAAAGGTGATGAAGGACCCCGAGGTTTCCCTGGTCCCCCTGGCCCAGTGGGCTTGCAGGTAATTTGTAGCATCGAGGGAGGGCTTAAGGTAGTGAGAGCTGGGTTTCCAGCTGAGATGTTTACAGCTAAAACTCATCCCCTCCACAGGGCTTGCCTGGACCGCCCGGTGAGAAGGGAGAGACAGGTGACGTTGGGCAAATGGTAAGATGCTTTCATACTACTTTTTTTATCACTGACAGATATTGCTCCAAGAAACATGTCTCAAACTTGTCTCCCCTTTCTCTCAGGGCCCGCCAGGCCCACCTGGACCCAGAGGTCCATCTGGACCACCAGGAGCAGATGGTCCACAGGGTCCTCCTGGGGGAATAGGAAATCCTGGTGCCGTGGGAGAGAAGGTAAAGCATCCAGGCAAACCTGACTGAAGCCCACAGGAGTTTGCTATGACACTCGTGCAGGGGCTTTGCTATGTCAGCAGAAAACTCAACATCCTGCAGAAATATAATTGTGATCACTCTCTTTTCCCCTGTGCAGGGTGAACCTGGTGAATCTGGTGAGCCTGGTCTTCCCGGCGAGGTTGGCCTCCCGGTAAGTACGCTACAGGGTGGCTCTTGCTCTGATGGAGAAGAGCTTTTCTTCAGTGGTGGCCCCTGAGGAGCTGGTTGAAGGGGTGTCAGAGAGGCATGGATGTGGATGGGGCTGCAGGGACTGAACCAGCCATGTCCTTGGTTTGGGTATCGGGTGACACATCGCCATGTTACTGGGTATTTATAGTACAACGTTTAGTCACCGAATATGGGCTACCCACGACTGAACAACACGAACACCATTTAATCTTTGTGGGAAGGGACTGCTAAATCATGTCCTCATGTTTTGGAGATACAAACAGAGCTTCTTTCTCAGAATTGATTAAATGATAACTAGAGATCGGGAAGTTGTTTTCCTGGATAACAGGAGCACCCTTTTTCCTTTACAGGGTCCTAAAGGTGAAAGAGGTGAAAAGGGTGAAGCAGGTCCCTCTGGTGCTGCTGGTCCACCTGGCCCCAAAGGTCCACCAGGCGATGACGGTCCCAAAGGCAGCCCTGTAAGTACCCCCTTCTGTCCAAGCCTTCCTTGTCTTGCCCAGCAGAGATTTCTGCATGAAAATATGTTTTCTAGAGATTTTTGTGGAAATTTGAAATAGTTTACTAGCCAGAGAATTGCTCCTCTAATGATATGTGATACTAGTCCCCTTCTTCAGGGTGCTAATGAGGAAAAGACCCAGCTGTACCATATCCTCCAGCGAAGCTTGAATTATTAGTTCTTTTTGCAGGCTATCAGAAAACTCACCCCTATGGAGAGGGCCTGCAGTAGGTTTACTTTGCGCTTGAGCTTATGTGTTGCCAAGGTCCTCTGCACCAGAGTGAAGCTTCCAAAATAGTGCAGAGGAGATTTATGTGAATTTGGGAGTTGTACCTCTAGGGTCAGATCCCTGCTGATGCTAATTGCTGTAGCTCTATTGAAGCCAGTAGTGCTATACTGATTTATACCAGATGACAATGGTACAGTATTTATCTTGCCGGCTTCTTTGATGCTTGCTGGCTGAAGAAATTTATTATGCGATAAGCAAAGATGGCCTGAAACAGCAGAGGAGGCAGGGGAGTTAGTCATCTCTCTTAACAGATGGGTTTTTGGGATATCGCATTATTGGTTGAAGGCTATTGTCTGAACGCTGGTCTCGGAATCATTTGAAGTGTACAATAGACATTGTACAGAGAAGAATGGTGAAGTGTTTTAGTCATTAAATGCTTTGAGAGGATCTTCATGTGAAGAATGTTACACATCATGTAGGAAGCAAAAGCAAAATCATCTAATCTGCACATGCCCCAAAGCTGTGAGGATTTTGCTGTCACTTGTCCAATATGTTTATGAAAAACTAGATGAAAGTCCCAGCATTGACACTGGAGCTTTGTGTAGTCTGGATGCAGAGCTGAACTGGTGGCTGTGACAGGACGAAATTATAAAGATGCAGAGATGGGATGTGATCTGGGATTGTGTTTGAGGGTAGGGAATTGGGGTTTTGCTCCGTGGGGTGACTCCCAATGTTGTTGCAGGGGTTACAGGTCCTAGTGCTCTGCAATTCTCTAGATGCAATATCTTTGACTTGGGGGTATCCTCCTTCTCTCTTTACAGGGTCCAGTTGGTTTCCCTGGTGACCCTGGTCCTCCTGGAGAACCTGGTCCAGCTGTAAGTGTTTGTCTCACAGAAGGGTAATTAAGTTCCTTCTCTTGGTTTAGTGAAATATGACTGTGCGCTGTTCATTCACCAGCAACTCATCTGGTATTTACTCTTCCTTTACTTGGGAAAGAGTAGGAAGTTCTACCACAAGACTGTTTGTCTGACCATGGTCTTACCTTACCCAAAGGTCATACCTTTGGGGCAGCAGCTATACGAATGCTGCTATCCACAGTATTTGGCACAGGACGTTTGCTGCTGCCAGTGTTCCCAACGGGAGATGGGAAGGGATGGTGCCCGGTGACATGAAGAACAGCTGAACTGCACCTGCTGCTGCTAACATTCAGCCCAACTCTATTCATACCCTAAATATGCCTACTTCTTTCTTTCTTTTTCCTTTTTAGGGTCAAGATGGTCCCCCTGGTGACAAAGGTGATGATGGTGAACCTGGACAGACTGTGAGTAACTGGATAGATGAGCTCTGTTCCCATCAGTCCCCACGGTTTCTGTGTGCGGGTCCAAGGACTTTTAACACAGAAGGACATACAGCACCTAATTCCCACCAGCTTGTGCTGCTCTGGTCCCCTGATGCCTGTCCCTCCTGTCTGTGTCAGCCTGGCTGCTGTCATCCATCCAGGCTGCCCAGAAATACATCCTGAAAGCAAAAATTAACTCATGGAAAAACGAAATCTAGTCTTTCATTTTAATTTTGCCATGCCTTATGGCATTTCATGGTGGGAAGGGATAAAACAGGATACCACCTGCACCCCCGAGGAGGTGTCGGGAGTTGTACTGGCCGCCCACACCTCGGCTTAGCACAACCTTTAGATCTTGACTCGAGTTTTACATGTTTGCTCCTCCCTCCCATGTCTCGTGGTGCAGTTATGGCTTGTTCTCCTCCCCTTTCCATCTAGGGTTCCCCTGGTCCCACGGGAGAGCCAGGCCCCTCTGGACCCCCAGGGAAAAGGGTAAGCTGATTGTTTAAAAGTATTTTTCCAAATGTATTTGTATTGACTTTTTGAAACTGATATTATTACTAGGTCTACAGTAAATGCAAGGCAGCAGGTGTAAAATAAATAATTTTTTTTTTTTAAATTGATGCGCCATCCACAGCCATTAGAAATTGATGGGAAGTTGTCAACCAAATCCTTGCTGGCTCTGCCAGCAAGGCAGGAAGAGCAGGAGCACCTCATAGTTGTATTTTCTTTTGGAAAAATAAGAAAATACAAGTATGAGGTGCTCCTGCTCTTCCTGCCTTGCTGGCAGAGCCTGGGGATTCATTTAGCAGGAAGCTAATTTAAAAAGCTTTTCAGAGATATTTGTCTCCATTTTGTCATCTTCCCTGGGGCTGTAGCATCATTTTGCTAATTCCAATAGACGATTTCAGATCAGTGCGATCTAATTGTGCTATGCATCTATTTTGTGCTTTCTCTAGGGCCCTCCTGGTCCAGCCGGTCCCGAAGGAAGGCAAGGAGAGAAAGGAGCCAAGGTAAGAGCTGAAGGAGGATTCGCTTCTACCATGTCCTTTGTATGTCAAAAGGATCACCCTCAGACAACATGGGTGTTTGAAAGACAGCGATTTGATTTTGCTATGTGTTAAAACAAATTAGCCTGAATTTGGAGCCATTGGCCTCGAATCTAAGCTTATGTTTCATCTTTTGACAAACTCTGTGGAGATAATTAGAGCTTGGTAAGGTCATGGGAATGTTTTTCTTGTTTTGAAATGACAAAGTGCCATATTTGGCAATTTAATATGTTGTAAATAATACAGCACGCACAGCCCTATGTCTTGTCCCAGGGCACACATAGCATTATTGGATGGTGATTATTTCAGTAGGGGTGGTGGGGAAATGTAGAGTGGGATTGCAAATTATAGATCCGATTGTTGCAGCAGCCACAGGAACACTGACGGTGGAGGATGTCCTCTGCTAGCTCATCGCCCAGGACCAAACCAAGGAAAAGCTTCCTGCTCAGAGAGCTCGCAGCCAAAGGGCCGTTCCTGCTGGAAGTCAGCAGAAATAGGCAAAGGCTGAAAAGTGAAGGAGTTTGGAGACTTGTTCTCAGCATGTAAAGGATAGGGAGCAGTAGGAAAATCAACAAACAGAAGGGTTTACATGCTTTGCATAGAATTGCAATTCACTCTGTCATCCTGGCAGCAGCCACAGTGTATTTGAGAAGGTCGTTTGATGCCCCAATGCAAATTAAACCATGCCGCCTCTTGCATCTAGGGTGAAGCTGGTTTGGAAGGACCTCCTGGGAAGACTGGCCCAATTGGTCCCCAAGGTGCTCCAGGGAAGCCTGGCCCTGATGGCCTTCGAGGAATTCCTGGTCCAGTCGTGAGTATTCCCAAACTGAGCAAAGTCTGAGAAAGCTTCTGGGCAGGGCTGGTCCTGCTGCTTCACTGTAACCCATCTGCCTTGGAAGATGCCTTTCTCCCAGCGTAATGTTCTGCCTGTGCTTGAATGCCTGACAGCAGCTAAAACATCTTTAGTGGAAATAATATAATGATGAATATCATCTCCCAGCGTGTTTTATTTGAGTCTTGATTCTGCTCACCCACTCTCTGGGGTAACATTTCCATGAGCTGCGAAGTCCCTTTTCCAGTCAAGATGTGAGCATAAAAGGAACATAAATCCTTTTGCCTTTACCCACCTTCGAGAAGCCAGGGCAAATGTTCCCTGGCATGGGGACCACATGAGGATGGGTGAATAATCTGAATAATCCCAGCTGGGAGCATGGCTGTTGTGAATGATGGATTTGAGGGAATTGTACTGTTTTACAGGGTGAACAAGGTCTCCCAGGATCCCCTGGCCCAGATGGTCCTCCAGGCCCAATGGTATGTCAAGACCACCAAATTCCATGAGTTTTTTAAATAGGTGAATGCATTTTACATGAATTAATTCTCTTTTTTGTTTCCCCCCGCTGTCTCCCAAAGGGCCCACCGGGTTTGCCTGGTCTTAAAGGAGACTCTGGTCCTAAAGGGGAGAAGGTGAGAATGGCACCCGTGGTCTCGTTGCATGACCTGATGTCCATGTCTGGGTGTGGGGAAAAACAATGTCATCGTAGAGGGGGTCCTGCAGCTGGCATGACAAGACCGAGGAGTGCCACCAGCCCCATATGCATGCTCTCATGCACTGGAAGCATTGGACGTATCTTTAAAAGAGAGATGGAGTTGTGAGTGTGGCCCAAGGGATGAAGCAGGTTGTGCTGTGGGTGAGCATGTGTCGCTGCCCAGCTGGATCCAAGACTGGGTTTCCCATCCCCGTATCACCAGCACTGATGGCAACAAGGCGGCATGGAGGACCTGAATCTCTGCATTCCCGTATGAAGGTCCTTGCAGTCCATGGCAGCTCTAGTTGTTGGGGCTACCTGAACGCAGGCGCTTTGGCAGAGGGAGGTGCAGGCACCTGGCTTGCTTTCGGTCAGGATTCTGTCTTGTAAAAATGTATGTAATATATGTTAGCACTCGAAATGAGGAGGTGCTCCAGTGCGGCAGTTCTGCTTCTACATTTCTAGCATTTTCTGTTGCAAAAAGCTAGTGCTTTGCTCTGCTCTGCTGCTTCCAGGTGTCAGGGATAGCTACAAACTCCTATCACCTTAGATATTTGGGTTTGTATCTAGAAATGTCTTTGGTGGGTAGCTTTGGTGTTTGGTTACCTCCAGTGAGAGATCATAATTAACATCTGCTGTTTTCCCCTAGGGTCATCCAGGTTTAATTGGTCTTATTGGACCGCCAGGAGAGCAGGGAGAAAAGGGTGACAGAGGTCTTCCAGGCCCCCAGGGCTCAGCAGGACCCAAAGGAGAGCAGGTAGATATTCCATAAGACCTTCATGGAATGTGCTTTTGAGCTGTGGGGTTTGCTGCCCTTGAGCAGGTACAGCATGTCAGAGATGGTCGACCTTGGCAGGAGACTCTTGCTAATATTTGAGGAATGTTTTCTATTTTCTGTATTAATGTGGTGTATTCTACATACGAAATGTAGAGATGCTCCAAAATGACCCATTTTAGTGGAAAGCAGATTCTCAAGGGTCATATGAAGAGTTGAATAGACTCAGAGGGATGGTAACATTAAATATGCATCTAGAGGACTAATTTTTAAAACTGTGCACTGATACGAGATTCCCTGGTCATGCTCTTGTCTGGATCGTGCACAGGCTTAAAAACCAGTTAAATCTCCAGATTTGAATGGAGTCCTCCAAAACCGGTGATCATCTGTGAACAGATATTAGTTGTGTAGTTATAGGCCAGCATTGCTGCATGCAAATCAATGTTGTTCTGCTTTTATTTTTCAGGGTATCACAGGTCCTTCTGGACCAATCGGACCTCCAGGGCCACCAGGATTACCGGTATGTGACAAATAATTATCTTTGAATTCCTCGGGAGCTACACAGTCCTTCTGGAGTCACCTTGGTGCTCCCACATATACCCAGCGCAGTCCTTCTGGCCTGACCTTGTATGAGGATGCTGACGGGAATGGGTTTGCCCAGCTGAGCCCATTAAAAACACTTGAATGAGTTAGGGGAGTACTGGGGATGATGCATGAGCTGAGAGATGGGCGCAGGGGGCACAGCATGATCGAGGCAGGGAAATTAGCCCGCCCTGTTTCTCTCCCCCTTTCTTTTGGATTATCTACAATCACATGGTGATTTTTTGGTACTTTTTGCTACTTGCATTTTTTTTTTTCACTGGATGCCCAAAGGCTGCAGCCTGCACCCTTGGGCAACCAGCATTTGCCGTTGCCGGCTGCCCTTAGCACAGAGCCAGGATCAGCCCCAGGTTACAGTAATCACACAGCAGCTTTTCCAGTCCCCATCCAGGCAGGAGTGTGGAGCACTGACACAGATTGATCTGACACAAATGCTTTTTGTATGTTGACAAATAAAAGCAACACTGAGCTCAAGTGGATGTGAAAAGTGGAAACAGAAAGGAAGTGAACTAAAGAAAAGACCTTGGTATAACACTACTCTGTCTCTCTAAGGAGAGACTGATGACTTCTCTGCTAGGAAACGAACTGACTCCTTTCTATATTTTTCTCTATACAGGGTCCACCTGGTCCCAAAGGTGCTAAAGGATCATCAGTGAGTATAGACATTGTTAAACGAAGGGGCTGAGGAGCTCTTATTAAGTGCACAACCTGCTGTGACTCCCCCATATCAGTGGCATTAAGGCAATTAGCCAAAGATGACTGTAGCAAATGCAGCCTTTTCAGGCTGTCTAAGCCCAGAAATTATAATTGGGGAAGGTTTCTGTTGCACACACTGTACTTCATTGAGCATCAGTGCAGCAAAGATCATAAAGAGGAATCCAGTGCATAGTCCTTAGGAGAAAATCTACTGCTGTAAAGCAGAGGGTATTAAAAATAGACTGTGAAGCGGGAGGTGGCAAGCTGAAAAGCGAAGAACTCTGTGAGAAATGTGACACTGAAGCAAGCTTCATGTTACAGATCTCCTATACAGGCAGCTAAAAATTCCTCTTGGGCGACTTCCTAATGTCTTCTTCCCATGCAGAATTCAATGTTTTATTAATTTTAAGATTTTATTTGATTTATAAAACTGTTGAATTGATTTGGAGAGTTAACATTTTCATGCGTTGGAAGATCCTTCCTTTTCTGCAGGAAGCCTAAGCAAAATTTGACTGTTTAACTCCAAGCATTTGACTGATCTTTTGTTTTTACCTAAGCATTGAAAATAACCAAATAAACATTTTCTTGGGGGGGTGCAAGGAGACTCCTCTTGTGTGTCTGAAGGGACAGGAGGAAAGTTTTTGCAGCAAGAGACTATTAAAATAATGTTTGGGATGTGATATAAGTGACAAGTGCTTTTTCCTGAGTGACTGATATGGTTTTCCTTTGTTTTTCCACCCAGGGTCCAACAGGTCCAAAGGGTGAATCAGGTCTTCCTGGGCCCCCAGGGCCTCCTGTAAGTAGAACCCATTACATGAAGTGTGAAATGAGGTTCAGATTTAATGGGTGTTGTAATGTTAGGAAGTAGAAGATTTCTGGACAAAGATCCAGCCCATCAGGAGTCATAGCAATGGATTGGCATCTCTTAGAGATGCTGGGGGAGAAAGCAGGATGCAAAGGGAGAGGTTACAAATAGGAAGATGACAAGAGAAGATGGACCCAATGTTCACGCCTGGTGGCCAGGGTTTTTATCAGTACGGTCATGGGTGTTTTACACGTCTAGTGTGTATCTTGTGATGCTGCTGCTCAGCACTGGTGGCTGCTTTGGCCATCTCTTCTCTCTCTTCCCCTCTGCCAGTGCAATGAGAAGTTGCATCTTCTTTCCTCACAAATCAGGGTCCTCCTGGAGAAGTCATCCAGCCACTGCCCATCCAGTCTTCCAAGAGGACCAGGCGAAACATTGACGCCAGCCAGCTGGTGGATGATGGAAATGCTGATAACTACATGGACTATGCAGATGGCATGGAGGAAATCTTCGGCTCGCTGAATTCCTTGAAACTGGAAATTGAGCAAATGAAGCATCCATTGGGCACTCAACATAACCCAGCACGTACCTGCAAGGATCTGCAGCTCTGTCACCCCGATTTCCCAGATGGTGTGTCCCGGGACAGAGAGGGTGCGGGGAAAACACTGTGGGTTTCCCAGCTCCATGCAGTGAATACAAGCGAGTGCAGGAAGAGAAGTAATTTGTGGAGTCCCTGGCCCTGGTGCCTGATGAGGAACGTGGCTGATAAAGAAGGAAACGTAGAGAGGAGTTGGACTAGATGATCGTTGTAGATCCTTTCTAACTGAAATATTCTATTCTAAGAATTGGGATATATGATGGAAAAATAGCCCTGTGAGGTGCCACAGTATTATCTGGAATCAGAACATACCCAGTTTTAAAAAAAAATATGCAGAAATAGTAGCCTATAACAGACATGAAACAGCCCTGGTAAGATAGTTGCTGAAGTGCCCATCGTCCTTCCTTCACAGTGCTGATTCTTTCCTCCCTTCTCTTCCCTCTCGTGCATCCAGGTGAATACTGGGTTGATCCTAACCAAGGATGTTCCAGGGACTCTTTCAAAGTTTACTGTAATTTCACAGCTGGTGGAGAGACTTGCATCTTCCCTGATAAGAAATCTGAAGGAGTAAGTCCACACAACTTTTTCCCCCCCCCCCCCTCTATATCATGGTGATAAGAGATTGTTTCCTAATGTGAATATTCATAGACAATCAATTTCAGGAGAATTGAACAACAGCAAGTAAGGATTAAAGATCCAGAACACTTCTTTGTTACACAACGTTGGCTTCTAAAATAATAAGGAATATGTTTACAAAGAGAATTTCTTTGAGTAAGTCAGATTTAAACTGTGATTTGGGACAAGTCTTTAATGATTTCCCAGGCATACTAAATGCTAAAACCTTAATTTTTTTACTTTGCTTTACAAAGGCAGAAGCGTGTGTTGGCACAGGAGCTGCGGCTCCCCATGAGCTTCATTTAACTCGCTCCTTGTCTTCCCTCCTGCAGCCGGGCGGCCGCTCCGCTGTCTGCGTACATAAGCACCGCTGATTCCTCTGCCCTTACTGTGTCCTCAGGCAGAGCAGATAAATGTTTATCTCCTGTCATTTTTTCATTGTGTTTCTTGTGGTTATTTGGTTTCCTAAATGATTGCAACTAGCCTCAGCGCTCTTCCTGGCACCGATGCACAAGGCTGATTAAGTTATTTGTGTAATGAAATGACGTGCTTAGGTCAACCATACTTGTCATTTTTGTCCCAGATCCATGCACTCTGTTTTCTGGAGCTGCTCTCCCTGATGCCTGGGGACCAGCTCTTGCACTGGCCAAGCAGAAACTCTCGCAAAGGGGCCTGGGGGAGCTCTCAGTGTCACAGTTGTGCTCCAGCTGGGTTAGGGTGCAGAAAAAGCTGTTCCACTCCAGTGGAAGCCATTTGCCTGCTGAATTTCATACACCAGAAATGTGTGCCAGCACAGGACAAATAACACACAACATAAATATTCCTTGAGTTTTTGTTAGGGCTGTTTAAATAGGAGATGGATTTTTTTCTCCTTTGCATTAAGTTGCCATGGTTCTCCTCAAAATGTTGACAGCTAAAAAAGCAGAGTCTGCCCATGATCTTGGAGCTGCTCAGACTCCTGCCACGCTGAGTCTGCCAGTGGCTCTTTGGCCCCGTCTTGTCCACTGTGGAGCTGCTCTTCCGACCGCAGGCTGCGATGCTCCTCAAATGCGAATTGTGCTACACTTTTGCAATACTGTCATAAATAAGAAAAAGCTTCAGCCTACACTTTTTCCATGTAGAGGGATGAAAACAGCTACCGGACCAGCATTAAGTATTGGCTGAGTGGTTTTATTTTAAGACACAGCAGACTTGAAGCCATATCCCCTTTCAGTCCATCTTTAACCCAGCAGAAACATACTGACTCGCTTTATGGGTCGCATACTGGAAAGGAAAGGACAATCCCAAGACACCTGCATATAGGTTGGCCATTTTTGGAGAGATTTATGGCAGAAGTGAGGGAGCTTGTGGGAGGGTAAGGGAGCAGACGGCAGCCACGCTCCTTCCTTGTGCTCTGACTCAAAAAAAAAAAAAAAAAGAAGTGGTTCAGCTGCTTAGATGGGGCTGCCACAAAGGATGCTCTGGCAGCTCATTTCTTGTCAAGGTCACCCCCTGCGTCACTCCAGGTAATTGGAGCTCCATCATGTGTGATGGTCCAGCACCGACTGCAGAGGATGCGCTGCCTGTGCTGCACAAACACAGGAGGCATGCAGAGGCTTTTCCTTAATCACACTCTTTGCCTTTCCCAGCCCCACAGCATCTGGATTTGACATTAGACTGACAGCAGCCTACTCCGTTATCAGCATTGCTTTTCCACCCCAGCCCTCCCATGAAGATCAATGGATCTTTTACGAATGATATTTCCTTTTTTCCTCTCTATCTTTCCTTTTATCTCTCCTGCCGACAGACTGCACTGCTGGTTTTGCATCCAAAGGATCTCGGGGGCAGAGATCATTAGCCCTTAGCAAAGGAGCCCGGTGCCAAAGCAGCGCTGGGCAGCACCACGCCATCCCGTTCTGCTTGCGAGGCTTAGCACCTTAGGGCTTTGCCAACTGGTCTTGTTACTGGTGTATAAAGATTAAAAAAACATTTTAAAGGAAGCTGGACAGTTTCAATAAGACATGCAGACTCTGCTTGTGGAACTGAATGTAACTTTTTTTATTTCTTTTTTTTCTTCTTTCTCTCTTTTCTCCTTGCCGTCCACAAACTAGGCTAGAATTACTTCTTGGCCAAAGGAAAACCCAGGCTCCTGGTTCAGTGAATTCAAGCGCGGTAAACTGGTAAGATGCATCTTGGTGCTTTCTGTTTTCTTTAACCCATGTCATATTTTACAGAGTAAAATGGCTCGTTGGCCCAAAGAACAGCCTTCCACATGGTATAGTCAATACAAGCGGGGGTCTTTGGTAAGTGGCTAACCTTGGCCCTCTAGTCTGAATCAGAGCGCGTCATTTGCTTTGGTATGGCCAGACCTGTTGCACTCTGCATGCTGGACTAATAACCATCACAAGTCGTAGTAGAAACATTTAAGGTGGAATACTGAAAAAGAAACAAAACCCCATGGGGACACTTTTTTCCCCAACCTGCTTAACTGGAAACCTAGGAGCAGCTGGTGAGCTTTCCCCTGCATTGGAAGGAGACGCGCTGATGTGCTGGGGGACCCTGCAGAGCTGGAGCTGTTGCGGGTCTGTCTCCACCGAGCTCTGCAGGAGGGCTGCATCCCACCGGGAGGGCCGTTGCTGTCTCCTCGGCAGTTCCCATTATGGCAAGGGCAAACTGGGTGTCCCAGTGCTGCTGTCCCCCAGCAGTGTGGCCTTATCCTGAGAGCTGAGAGACCCCTAAGGTGATGCTTCAGCCTGGAGCTGGGCTCGGTGCTGTCGTAGCCTGTGCTCACTGGTACCCATGCTGAGGTGGTGAACCTGCACATCTCTGGGGCAGGTTTTCCCCAAAGGATGGATTTCGTCTCCCACACTGGAGATGAGCAACATCGGGGGCTGCCATGTAACCCCTGGAGCTTGGGAGACATGAGTTCATCGGTTTAAAGGAAGATTTCAAGCCATGTGCTCTTCCCAGTCCTGGTGGACAGGAATTTGACTTGGTCGTGATTAAGGATTTTTTTCAAGGGAGAAGAACTGTCATAAGGTCAAACAATGTTTGATGTCAGCAAGCAAGACAGCAACATAAAATACCAGAGCTTTCTGTGTTTTATATCCTGTAACAGGACATTCATGTTGTGGATAGATCGCTCCTACAGAGCCCGAGCCCTGGTCAGGGATGTCAGAGCAGCAACAGATTAGTGTAAGCCAGGTCTTCTTAAGCAACAGAAATCTCCCTCGTGTGTATCAGTTCTTGTAGGATTAGTGGGATGCAGATAACAAGCTCAGTCAAATCAGGAGAATTAGGGAAGAAGGAGATATTCAGTGGATAAAACCGACCTGGCCCTGAAAGCAGGAGATGCTCTGACGTACCGCGCTGAGCTGCCTTGTGCAGTCATCCTCTCCCCAGGGCAGAGATTTCTTGCAGTACCCCAAACTTCCACCTTAAAAGGCAAACAACAGAAAATCACCGCGTTGTTTTCCTAAGCCACGTTTCGTTGCCACTAAACACGTTTGCTCTGATTCTGCCCACAAGAAGGATATCGCTTCTGCAGCTTTTCTGCATCATCGAATAAGGCTGCAAAGCCAAGGCTTCAGCCTTGCAGCTCCTTGGAGGGCAGCTACTCCATAGCTTAATTACAGAGCATTTCATCAGTTAATATTACGAGTACCTCCATTTCTCCATCTTCTCTGCTCCCCCCCGCCCCGGTCTGTTTATCAGCTATTTTAGAGGCTGAATTGCCAACCTATAGCTTAGGGCCTATTTTTTTAAATAAGAATTTTAGTGCTACTTGGAGCCCTTTGTTCCAGCTTTCTGTGTTGCCATTTTCTTGCTTTTTTACCTGTCCTGCATTTTCTGTTTGGAAAAAAGCCACCAGCACGTAGAAGACCTGCCTAAGCAAACCACAAAACTGTTAAACACACAGGCCATAAAAGTAAAGTTTGATTTTTCAAAAATTTTTTTTTAAAGTACCTCTCATTTTGTCCCAGTCAGTATTTAGAACTATGAGACTGGTAAATTGGGGAGACATTTGCCGGGATCCAAGATCATTTGACATGTGTGTGGATGGGCAGGATGGATGAGTTTGAGCTCCCCTCTGGGTGCAGCGTTGCTCCTGTTTCTCCCTGGAGAAGCTCCCTGGTGTCCTTCCACGCAGCCCGAGCACCGTCTCTTGGGGGGCTGTGCCCGTGGGGGTCCCCAAAGCCGAGGGGAAGACTTCCACGGGGCTGCTCAGTGCTGCTGAGAGCGCAGGCTGCTGGCGCGAGGGGCTCCATATGAATCTCGGTACTTGCACGAGGTGTGCAGCCGTGACAAAGCTTGCCTTTCTTCTGGGGATATCTAAAGTAAGAGGGATGCAGTAAATATGAAATATAAAGAAACTGTCTTGTTCTGATGCTTCTGCACCATCATTAATCAATGACACACAGTACTTGGAGCTGGTTCCTTACTATTTCTCATGATGCAGCCAAACTGCATTTAGAGGGATAAAAGGGTTGCAGATGTTTTCTTCTGCACTCTGCCTTCCTTCTGTGTGTTACACACAATTCCCAGTAGCTCTAACAAGGCCTGCCACCCATCCTGGCCTGTTATCCTTCATAGCCATATGGCACCTGCCACAGGGAAATACTATCACAGCAAAAACAGGAAAGGATTGATTTTTGCAAAACCGTGTTCCCATGAGCAAGCCTTATGCACACAACCAGTTCCCAGTGTCTCCAGGTGCAAAGCTGGGACAGGTCTTCATGTCAATCTGCAGAGACAGAACAGCAACCAACGCTCCATAACAGTCAGGCCCCCAAACCAAGCACTGATTGGAAATAAGAACAAATAAGAGAATGGGGTCCTGCAGATCAGTTGTGTCATTGGGTGTCTGCCAAGTCGTCGGCATTTTGTGTCCCCTCCCTTCCACGTCCTGGTGGTTTTTCTGGTAGCTTTCCTGGCATGCGTGGCTCTCTCATGGTCAGTCATATTTAACTCTCAGGAGGACAGTGCAACAGTATCCTGACAACCGGTTGGTATATTTATTTTTTTATCTTTTTATTCATGATTTTATTGTCTGGTTATGAATCTCTTCTACTATTTGCAGCTTGCACCGATGTTTTATGGTACCTTGAAGAACACTACACTGTTTGTGTGCCTGTATTTTTCTCCTGGTTATTTCTAAAGAAACCCACTGTCCATAGAAGACTAACAAACAGCAGCTCTGGTAGCTTGGCCGTGGCTGGAGAAGCCACCTGAAGTACAGTTAGTTTATACATGCAAACTAGCTGTTCCTCTGCACTTTTGCTTCCTCGGTGGGGTATGTGAGAAGCTCCCAGAAAGTCCTGAATCCCTGAGGTGCTGGAAGTGGGTTTCAATGAATTGTGTTTTGCAGAAATATACTTCTAGATGCTGTTCTCCTCCAAGGGCGAAAAGGAGCCTGACGTGCAGAATGGAGTAAAATTCCTGTGCCAGTGCAGCTCTGTGTTTCATGACATGCCCTAAGGGCAGAAAATGCATTTTCCCTTTAGCTGAGCGTAGCCTTACCAACAAGGGCAACACGGAGTCCTTATCAGCAGGAACAGGGTTGCTGCAGGTTAAGTGCAAAGATTGCTTAAAAGCCAGGGTGTTGGTGCCCAGGAAAAATGAATGGGAAATACCCCAGTGTGTGCAGAACAAAATACCCACAGCAGTCAGAAAATCATGTCAAATAGGGCAGAAAAATAAAGCCCCAAACCCTTACAGAAATCTGCTTTCTTTCCTCTTCAAAAGCTGGAGAAGTATGCTCAGCATTGGCTTAAACTTGAGACATATATCCCGAAATTTACTTAGCACATTTTTGCAATGAGGGCTGAAATCCCCTTTCTTTCTCCTCCTACCTGTATTAGCCTTAGGTTTTTTTAGCTTGTAACCAGTAAGAGAAATAAACTGCCCTTGGTAGCTGTGCCCCGGCTGCAGGAGGACCAGAGCAGCCCTGTGCCTGTAGCCTGGCAGGAGCAGGGTCCGCACCCCAGTGGGGTGGTGAGACTGAGCCCCATGTGCATGGTAATAAAGATGGGTGAGACTGGTGGTCCTCAGACCCCCCCCCAAACATGTTGCATTGCCCCTCACTGCCTAGTGTTTCCCCTTCTCCGCTTCTTATAGCTCTCCTACGTGGATTCGGATGGGAACCCCATTGGAGTGGTGCAGATGACTTTCCTCCGGCTCCTGAGTGCTTCAGCCCACCAGAACATCACTTACAACTGCTACCAGTCTGTAGCCTGGCACGATGCCACCACCGACAGCTACGACAAGGCCATCCGCTTCCTGGGCTCCAATGACGAGGAGATGTCCTACGACAACAACCCCTACATCCGAGCCTCCCTCGACGGCTGCGCGGTACGTGGGCAGAGCTGGTCTCGGCCAGTCCCTGCAGAAGGGGTCAGTGGTGGAGGTGTCTGTCCCCCTCCCCTGGTTGTCCAGCACCATCTGCCTCAGAGCAAATCGCCTCCGAATTTCCTTGCCTGTTGATGTAGTTGCCTTGAGGATTGTCTTCAGCATGGGAGACATCGATCTTGCTCTTCCCTATGCTGGGAATACACGATTCCACTCAAGGTCAGGGGAAGCTGCAGCACCTCTAGAAACCAGATTAATTTGCTTTATTGCTGGCTGTGTATAAAGGAAGGGACCTGCCTAAAACCACCAGTTGCTTTTAAATGTCCCCCTTGCCTTTGCTCTTATTCTGTTTGCTCACACGGGGAGAAGCAAGTGTCAATACCTGGTTGCATATGAGTTTTGTGGGTTTTGATAGTAATTGTTTTACCTGCTTTCAGGAAATCTTGGAGGCAAAGTAGTAATGGTTTGCCATTGGGTTGGTTGGGTTTTTTCTGTGGCACACTGCTGCATGCAGCCCCAGGAGGGCTCTGGGCTGTGGGGGCACGGGGGTGCATCGCCCCCAGGCTGGGTGCATCGCCCCCAGGCTGGCTGCAGCACCCAGCTCCAGCCCGGCATCCCCTGAGCTGCCAGAGGAGCCCCAGCACGGCCCTTTGGTTTGCTCTGTGCTTGCAAGCCCCTGCTCCTCACAGGAGCTGCCTGTGAGCTTAGAAAAGGACAAAACAAGGCAAGGCCTGACTGTATAGCAAAATAAGACGATGCTATGGGACGCAGGAGACGGAAGTTTGCATCCCTGATCCCATTTCAAATGCAACTTTTAGCTCTAGCTCTGTTCCCCGTGACTTTTTTGCCCAGAGTGCAGAACCAGGTGTTACGCTGCAGCCCTCCTCTCCCCGCGCAGCCCACGCTGCTCTGCCTTCGCTTTGGCCACGAGCAACAGCCAGAGTTTCCAAAGGGGCCCAGCATCCTCCCTTTGCTTCTGCCTCCTTCTGCCGGATGCCTGATTTGGGATTGAGCTCTGAAAAAATCTACCCTCAGGAGCTAAAAATTTGGCAAAGCAGGTGCTGCTTGCATTTATTTTGAGACCCAGCTTGCTGGTGCAAAAGCATGCATAATTCTCACCCTCTGCAACTGCAGTGCTTGAAGCCCACGGGACAGAAAGATTGAGATGTTTGACAGAAAAAGCCCTCCACATAATTTGAGATGAAAGTGGCTCTGTTCTGGTGCACACATGTTTTTTACTGTAGGAGCAATGAGGAAAATCAGATTAGAATCACTTCTTTTAACACTCTCGCCGAGAGGGAAAGGGCATCCATCCCGCTTCTGGAAACACTCAGAAGCCGCGTGGGGAAGTTTATCCTCAAGTACTTCATATCTCCTGCTAACGCAATGTGTCCTCAGTAAAAAGTGCCTTTCCCTCCCTTTCCTTTCTTAAGTCTCAGGGATGCCGCAAGACTATGCGTTGCACATTTTAAGGCAGATGTGCCTGCTGAGAACCCTTTTGGCTTAAGTGATTTGGCTCAGGTACCCTGTATTCCTCTGCCTGCTGAGGGATGTTTGCATGGAAAGAGGACCGTAGCTCCTTCGAGTTTATTTGCTTGGTTGCTTCTCGCAGGCAGCTGTTAGCGCAGCCGCTCTTGGTGTTGCAAAGAAATGACTGTGTCAAGAATGAAAGCAGCGGGAGCACCGGGAGAGGCTGAACAAGCCCCGGTGCGATGGTGGGGCTCAGAGATGTCGTCTCCTGGCTCAGAGCTTTGGGCATCGCTTCCAAACTGGTGTGCCCCAGTCCTTCCTCTTTGCTAGAGACGTTCCTGCAGGCCGTAAACAGGAGGTAAAACATGCTAAGGGAGCTTATTGCAGCCTTGCAGAAAGAGGCTCTGTATCTCCTGTGTTCCTGTACCGTCTCCGGTACCCCGGTAGGTCATCCTCTCTGAACCACAGGCAGGATATTTAAGGTTGAGCCCTATATGTGAAAAATTAAGTTGGGCTGCCCGACACGGCGTTGCCGCAGAGGTCCTGGGAGGACCCGCGCTCCGGCCGTGATGGAGGCTGCTGCAGCCGGCGCCGGCAGATCTCCAGGGCTAATGTTCAGGCTGTTATTTGAAGGTGTTTATCCTGATCTTACAGCCCTTTCTCGGTAGCTGTGATATAGCCTATTCTTCTGAGACGCACAAATCAGAGGGTAAGGTAGAGCCAAAAGCTGCTCCATAAATTCACTTGTTTGTGCAGCTTTGTATGCCCTCGGGTGCACTTCTGCTCCTCTAATAATTATTTATATTTCGGAAATAACCGTATGGCTACCAGGCATGATAAAAAGACAACATCACCTTGTGAATTCCATCAAACTTTAAATGTGATCTTTTCGGTAGTGCTCAGATAATAGTCAAACTAATATATTCAAATTAAATCGCTCGCATTTGCTCAACAACCCGTGCGTGTCCTCAGGGAGGCAAAACAACTATACCAGAGCCACAACAATTTTACCAAGCTCCTGTTGCAGCTCTGAGATGTGCTGACAGCAGAGTTGGTGTCCTTGGATCTGCATGGCAGCAGTGTCTTCTGCTCCAAAGCCTGGGCTCAGGACAGTCATCTCCCCGAGGTTTGCTCAGTGGTCACCATCCCCCTTGAGAGCATGTCTGCTAAATCTTCAGGGCAAATGTGTGTTTGGGTGCTGGGTGCCTCTAATTCAGCTCAAAAAATGCCTGGGCAAGTCACCATATTCCCAGCTGACCGGTGAATGCTCATTCATGATAACTGGCTGTTGTTGGCTTGGAGGCATCATCAGAGCTCCTCTCTCTCCCTCTTCTCCCCATCAGGCAAAGAAGGGCTATCAGAAGACTATCCTGGAAATCAGCACACCCAAAGTAGAGCAAGTACCTATAGTCGACATCATGTTCAATGACTTCGGAGAAGCGTCACAGAAATTTGGATTCGAGGTGGGACCAGCTTGCTTCATGGGCTAAGAGCCACCTGAAAACTAGTCTCCAAATGAGCAACCTCGTAACCTCATTGCGCCATTTAATTAATTAAAAAAAAAAAAAAGAATTCCTTGTCACATGCACGTTCTGAAACTGGACAGCGATGGGTTATTTTTTCCGTTTCGTTTTGTTCCTCATTTTGCCCGAGTTCCTCTGTGCCACCGCACCCACATGTACCGAACCGCCGACCGAGAGAACCGTTCCCACAACAGACACAGAATCGCATGACCGACCGCCGCACGCGTGGCCTGGAGACCTGTCCCTGCGCCGCTGCCACCGGTGCTCCCGCCGCTGCTGCTCCACAGCCACTGAGCAGACCCTACCGCCGTCAAAGATGACTTCTTCTTCTTGCAAGCTTGTCTATAGATTATTGTTTATTTGTTTCTAAGGAAAAATGGAAAAAACTTGAAACTCCTGTGTTCAGCTTGACGTTGAAGTCCTGGCAGTCCTGGCTCCAATCCAAACCCTGCCGAAGCCCATCGGAGACATTTCATTGACTTCCACAAGATTTGGATTGGCTCTAGCAAGCAGACGTCATGGCAATTTCCAGAATTTTTAGTATCTCCATTGAATCGCTTAATTCTACATTTTACAAAATTTAACCCCATGAATTTGATAGCTAAAAGTCACACTGGGCATCTCTTTCCCATGTATTAAAGGTGCTTATATTTTTGTATGTTTGTAAGTAAATATTTGTATTGTATATTATTTTAAATGTTTAAATGTTTCTGGCTTCAAAACATGCATGTGACCCTGTCTGTATTAAAACCACCACCCCTCCCACCACCATCCCAGCCAAGCATCCACCTCAGAATGAAGACGGCAGCTCACGTCCCCACCGCCCCTGCCTCTTCCCAACTCCAAGCCTGGATCTGGAGGCGCCTGGAGCTACGCCCAGGCACGGGTCTTTGCAGGATGAGGGCCCAGTGAGTTGGCAAACCAGCCCCCTGAGCCACAGATGCCTTTTGCAATGATTTGCTTCAAAAAAAAAAAAGGAAATTAAAGCCACTTTTTAACAAGATTTCTACAAAACCCTGGTCTAAAAGCAGGATCTCCTTTGAGTCTCTGCCTTTTTATATGCTTGCTTACCTTAACATACATGGTTTAAATTAATTCTTCTTTTCTTCCTTCAGCATTCTTTTAAAATAATAATAAAAAAAAGCTATTCCCAGCGGCAGATTGCAGTGGCAGGGGAAATCCATTTGTCCTCTCAGAATAGAAAGTATATTAAAAAAAAAAAAAGGAAAAAAAAAAAAAGGTGCTTTTTATTTTTACATGTCTCTGGTGCTATCTATTTGAATAACTTTAATACAACACTGGTGATACCCTGCCATTGGCCAATCTCCCACCAGCCTTTGCTTTTTAGCCACTTTCAACACAGGCTGCAGGCTTTTGCTACAGTCTTTGATTATAAATGCATGCCACCTTCATATTTGTTATGTAGAAGACCCACTCCTTTCCTTAATTGTATTGCGGTAGCTTATGCGGTCCATGTAGAAAAAGTATTAAATGTGCTTATGCATTTTTTTCTTCCCGCCCCCCCCCAAGAATATTCATGCATTTTATACGGTGGTAACCATACCAGATTGTACTCAGTCGCTGAATGTTTGTGGTGCTAATTTATGTATTTGTTGGATGTCCTGACGTGATGCTGAAGCCGTGTGGGTGCCTGCCCGCCGAGCACTCCCAGGAGTCTGCAATTTTCCTGGTCTTCCCATGGTGGCTCTGCCAGGATGGCTTTTTTTTTTCCCATGCAGCGTTTTCAGCTCGCAACCTGCTGACACCATCTTCTTTTTCCGTTTGTTTGTTTGTTTTCTCCCTGGCTGTTTTCCTTGTTTAGATCTCTTGGCTGGAAAATAGATGTTGCAGGGTGTTTTTTTTATTATTATTTGGCCTGGAGTATTACAGCAAGGCTTGAGCCAAGGGGGGGTCTTTCACCATAAAGGAAAAGACATCACATTTACTGTGAAGAAAAGCCTATATATGATGTCTTTCCCCCCTCCTTCCCAAGCAGAAAGCAGCAGCATCCGAGGAAGGGAGGCAAAGCCATGCTGGAGGGAGCGGCGATGCTGTGCGGTGCTTTTCGGTCTGGGAGAAGCCGTATCCATCCGTCTCCCCCCTTCTGTTGTGTTCTCTCTCATTTTTTTTTTTCCCAGTTGGGGGGGGGGGAAAAGGTGCTACCCTAAAAACTGCAGACTCTGGCAGCAAAGCAGTGAAAAGGAGTATATAATAATATATAGGAGAATGCAGCTTCTCCGTCACCTTGGCAAGAGCCTTGTCCAGGAACAGTGGGAAGGTCAGAAAAGGTTGCACATTCCTCTCTGCAACAGATAAGCCATATATCGATGTATGTACGCATGTGTGCGTCTGTCTAGGTCATGTGATTCTGTTATAAATTTTCATCAAGGGAGCTTTTTTCTTTTATTTTTCTTTTTATTTCTTTGCTTTAAGAAAAAAAAAAATTCCTCTGTTGAATTCCAGTGTTGTAATTGTACTGAGCTCCAAACTGTTCCGATTTCCCCAGACCACTTAGCTACGGTATATTGCAATAAAATTACTACTTGTATTTGCAGACATTCTTTTTGTGTAATTTTATTTTCCTCCTCCCTTAATATATATGACTTGAACAAATGTTGATAAGAAAAATAAAACCTATGGAAAAAAATTTTAGTACATAAGGCCCTTTTTAAAATATAGTGTCAAATGACATATTGTACATTTCTTCAAAGTCCAATAAACGTGTCATAAAATTTAAGTGTAATGCCCATAAAAGCTATTTTTAAATATTTTAAACCTGTGTAATAAAGGAATAAATGTAATAGATTTTTTTCAATAAATCAAGTTTACTGTTTCCACCTAAACCAACATGATGTGAATGTCTTCTTGAAGTTGATTGCAGCGTGATTTCCCCACGATCCCTCTGCTCAGTGGAACCTGAAGAGTTCATCAGGGGAGCAGTGAAAGCGCTTAAAGGTAATATACATTGTAAAATGATAACCCAAACCCATCATAGAGAGACCTTCCAGGCCTGGAATCTTTTTTTTTCCTCAGTGAGAAACTCGGTTCGACCCAAGAGCGCAAAAATCCAACTCGGGGGATTTCAGCGGCGGGGACTTGGATGAGAAGATCAGGTGGCCGCCAGCTCTCCGCTTTCTCCATCTCAGCAGCAGCGGCACCCGAGGAGCCCTTGCTTGGCACTGCAGCCTTTGCTTTGGCAGATCTTCTCACCCCAAGATGAATTCAGGAGAAAAAAAAAAAAAAAAAAAACGAAAAAAAAACCCAAACAAAACATTTCTTCAGCTTCTTGGTGGGCTCCTCAACCCCCAAACTCATGTTTCAGCCCCAGGGCACTGCTGCGTGGACGTGCTGGGGAAAGCAACGTGGGAGACGCTTTGCTCATCCTCTTCTCCTTATCTCCTGTGGGTTTCACTCCAAGGATGTGCAAAAAGACAACAGCTCCTGTGGAAACCACTGTAAGGAATTGCACGCATCTGTCTGCCAACGCCAGCCACTGCTGCTGGATTTGCATCGCTCTGGTTCTCAGGGGCTTCTTGCAAAGAACATTTGGTTGGTGCTGCTGGTTTGGAGGTTCGGGAGACGCTTGCACCTTAAAAATGTGTCCTTACTTGCAACGCAGCAGGTACGTACAGTACAAACGCACGTGTGCCGGCACAAACCCACCTCTACGTACAGAGCTTTGCAATGACCAAGCCAAGTTGTGTGTCCCACCAGCCTCTCCCCTTCGTTCTTTGGCTGCAATTAGTGGTAGATCTCAGATTGAGAGAGATGTTCAGGTAAGGAGCCAAAGTGTTTTAGTCTAAGTATGGAATTATAGGGATAGTTTGGGGAAATCTTGGGGTATTCTGGCCAAATCTTCATCCAAATGGACCCCAGAATTGCAGAGTTACCACAGCTGGGGGAAGAAACTAGGGGGAAAAGAGCTTTAATTACTTGGGCCTGGCTAGAAAGATTTAACTTAGATCCTGATGATGCTTCAAGGTGACACTAACCTTGTCCGTGCTGACTTGCCAGTTGTGGTTTGCACTGGATCACTGCAGCAAACACTTCTAGCAAATGCCTCAGGGTCTCACTGCCGAGAGGAGCTTTGATCTGCCATTAGGAAAAAGCAGAGATCTGAGCAAGGATCTGACTTTTTCTGGAGCTGCCAGCCACAGAAGCCAGGGCACATTTTTTACCTCTTTTTATATAACAGAAAGTCTATGATTTGGTGCTAGAGCTACAATGCAGTAACTGTCTGCCAGGTGAAATACGGAAGGTAATTTTTGGAGGATCCACAACAGAAAACAGAAAGCAGCAGATTAACGGAACAAGAGCGTGAGCACCCAAGACAGCTCAGTTTTGCTCTGAGGACGGGGTGACGATGGGACTGCTGAACCCAAACTTGTGCACACCCCGGGGGCTTTGCCCAGGCACGGCCCCAGCACAGCGGCTGCCTCCCCTGCCACGGGGATGGTGCATGAGGGAAGGGTCAGCGCCTCAAACCTCGGGATGCAGCAAGGAGAGCAAGAGGACCCAGCCCAGCACCCACACCAGCCCTGGTATAGCTCGGGGAGTGCGAGTTAACCAAGTGCAGCTGAGCCCAATTGCGTTTCCAACAGCTTTTAAAAGCAGCTGAGCCAGCCTGGGTAGGGGAAGCTGTAAGGCTACCAGTGTCTGCTTTGCTCTGCCTGTGATTTTTTTTTTTTTTTTTTTTAACAGACAGGGGCTTAACTAGGCTGGGATTAAGGCATTTCTGTGTATTAAGAAAGAAAGTGAAGCCTGAAGAGTTTTTCCCATCCAGTTACATGAGCTGACCCAGGCGTGAGGATGTGTACATTTGCTTCCTGGCTGTTTCCTAAGGTAAAGCATGAATTGCTGCATGACTTGCTTTCTGCTGGTAAAACATGATTTTTTCCTTCTTGGTTTATTTTTTAGCCTTGTTCTGGAGGAAGGGCCCAGATCCTTATGCTAGCTGTGTGTCTGTTGGCTCCCTGTCTTGTTTCTTGGAGCCCCTTGGCTCGCTTCAGCTGGTGGAGCCGTGGCTGTCCCTGAAACAGCACGTTCCCACGTGGTTCGTAAGAGTAGGCAGCGGGGCACAGAAAAGAGCCTTTGGTGTAAGCTCAGCCGTGTATTAGCCACCTGAGACTCCACTGAGGCCACGTGGAAGGCAGCCTCACGCACCCGTCGCTCGCACGGGCTGAAGCGCTGGTGCAGGAGGCTCCTGGCCAGGGCTGTGCGGGAGCAGCCGGTGCGCGGGGGCAGGCTGGGACGGAGCCACGGGCTTGCCATCTGCCAGCCCCGCTGCCCGCGCCGCAGCACCCGGCCGGCGTGGTGCAAAGTGGCTTTTCCAAAATGCAGCTCCCTCTAGTCATGCTTTGACCCTGGGGCTGCACCACCGGTGACCAGCACGTTCCTGCTCCTCTGGGGCGCTGGTGGGGAAGGGGGGCCGGGGTCAGCAGCCCCGGCCGGGGGGTGCAGGTCTGCCGTGTACCGCTCCCGGTCCAATCTGCGCCGTGCGGGGACGCACCGCCATCACACCATTTGCTCTCTGCAAGACACGACAGCTTTGGTTGGGATGCACCCTGCTCTATTATTATCTTTCAAAGAGATGCTCCTCCTGGCTCCTTAAATACCATGTTTACATGAGACTGGTAAAAATAAAAAGGGCTAAAAAAGAGGTGTTGGCTGTGATTAAATTTAGAGACCAGATCCTGGGTATTTCTTCCCTACGGTCTAGGTGAGTTTGGGCAAACAACCTAAAAGAAAAACTGTGAATGGGTGCTTTATACAAAGTATTGGGCTTCCTTAGTGCAACTAAAGCTCTCCTGGAAAGAGAGAAACAGCAAGACAAAGTGGGAGGCTATAACAAGAGGGGAGAGGAATGTGCCTTAGCATGAAGAGAATATGCAAAGCGTTGGGTAGAGTGAGGCGTTCATGGCATACAAGGCAAGCTAGAGCTGTTTTCATTGTTCAGCCGCTTTTTGTCCAGCATCTTCTCCCCAGCTGGGCCTGGTTTGACTTGGGTTTTTTATTAATGTCTCAATCAAAAGACTAGAACTGATCTGATCCACAGGTCTAGGAAAAAAAACAATCTCTCCATGACTTTCTGTGAGAAAGAGCATGTGAGCCAGAGATGTCTCCTGGTAGTTCACTGCTACCTGTAAATTAAGCTGCAGAGTCTCCAGCAAAAGCTAATACGGTGCAAGTCAAATGTATCCTCTCTCTCATAACACCTTGCTTGGGGACTGTGCCACTGCAAATTCACTGCTCTGGCTTTCCTGCCAGCTAGGCACTCCACCAGACGGACAATTTCCAGCTTTTTTTTATATTTAACATGGGTGATCTGAGCAGGACGGACCACTGCCGCAGCAGCAAGTCCCATCAGGCTGACTCTTGTGTCACTTGGCACTGCAAGCCTGGTGTCCCTCTGCCAAGAGCATCGCGTCCCATTTTGGGTGAAGGCTGCAGCCTGCGGCAGCAGCGATGCCCGGGACCTTCGCTCACAGTGTGGCTGGAAACACTCAGCGACGTCTCAGCTTGCAGCAGTAACAGGAATTATCAGTGCAAGGTCTCTCAGCTGTGCTCAGTCTCCGTAATGCTCAACAACCCTGGCTCCTGCCAGCACTGTAAAACCTGACCTCTTCTTTCCAGAGAAACCTTGTGTTTCACCCAGCCGGGGCAGACCGTGCACAGGCTCTGCCCAGCGCTGCAGCAGGTGGTGGGGCAGGATCGGGCCCTGCAGCTGCTTGGTGCTGCTGAGGGCTGGATGTGAGCTTGTCCAACGCAACCACCTCTTCTGCTCTCCTCTTTTGCTCTGCTCTCCCCTCTGCTCTGCCATGTCGTGTGGTGCGACAGCAGCAGGTGGGAAGCAATGGTTTATCATATTTACCCGTAAATCATTGTGTCACTGCAGTGGGGACTTCTGGTTTTTCTTTCTTTCTGTTTTCTTTCCATGTATTTTGCTTGCTTTCAGGCAAGAGCAACCTTTGAAGGCAACCTGGGCTGATGTTCCCAGCATCTGTCCGTCACTTTAATCAGTGCTGCTCTCCTGCCATTACACAATGGCAGAAAACCGCAGAGCTTTAATGCTTTTCAAGGCACCCGGCTTAATCCAAGCTCTGATTTCAACCAGGAGGCATCACTGACACTAGAGAGTACAGAAGTACAGCTTCATGACTTGAGCAATGACAGGAAAACACAAAGTTTGAATACCAGCCCTGGCATTCGGTGCTTACAGCCAAGTCCCGGGATGGGCGGTAGGTCCGTAGTGCTTCCCCCGGGCTGGGCTCCATCTCTCCTCCAGAGCAGCAGGAGCAGCAACCGACTGGGGATTGTCACTGCCAAATCACCAGCACCGAGCTCTGGTCCACCAGGATTATGCCGCAAAAGTCCATGGAGCAATCCTTTGGATCATTACAGCCTTGGAAATAATTTACTCTTAACTCATCCCTCGGTGCTTCCAGCTGGGGGGGGAATGGTGGTCCCTTCTTGCATTCAGTACCAGCATCTTTGGGCACATAATCAACCTGCTGGATTTGGGGCTCTCACTGGCTTTTCCTCAAGTCACGGCACTGAAAGCTGGTTCTGCTTTTGATCGGCAAAGCAGGGGAGTGTCAATGTGCTGTAGTTTTATTTATGGCACCTATTGCCATTTCATTTATTCCTTGTAACTTCTCTGGCTGCAGATTTCTTTCATCCTGGGGCATCATGGCAGCAAAGTGATTTTCTCCAGAGGCACAAACTCAATAGTTCAGACAGGCCCTGCGTGTTTCTACCTTCATAGCAAACAAAACTTAGCAATTTATGCTTGTATTTAATGGTTTTCTCAAATAGCCCAGAGCAAAAATAAACACCCCAAAGAAATGAAATACATGAAAACCCTAAAGAAGAAGCTGTTTTTCTCCTTCAGAGAGAAGCCAACACGCTTGTTTTTTAAGAGATGCATAACTAAGAGAGCTCTGAAGCGCTAAAATTACATCTTGTAAGGCGCAGGCTGTCACGCTCAGAGGCGCCCCTGGAATCACTGCTCGACACAGCTGAACGCAGAGAGCAAACGTGCCATCTTCGGGCCCTGCGTTGGGACTTAATGTTCTCGTTCTACCTAATTATTAATATGTTAATTTGACAACAAGATGTTCTTCTTTGCAGAAAATTTTCTGTGCTGCGCTTGGCTTTTTTTTATCTGCTCCTTAGCTCGGCAAATTTTTCTTTTTCTCCATTTCCTTGGCTGAGGTAGGGCAGAGCCATGGGCTGCAGCCGGGGGACCCTTCCCTGAGCACCCTGGGGTGTGCAAGAGAGTAACCATGTCGGGTGAGCATCGTGTTGGTGCTGAGTGCCAGCCTGACTGTGGGGACATCCCCTAGCATGGCCAAGCCATGATCCCAGCCCTGCAAAAGGTGGATTCTGGGCTGCAGCGCTGCCCTGCAGCCCCAGGGATGGAGGCTGCTGCGGTTGTGCCATTGCCTGGGGACCCAGAGAGAAAAGATGCACAGGCTGTGCCTTTTTAAGTGCAAAAATTTCACCTGGGTGGCTGAGCAGGGACCACAGTCTGCTAGTGGGGTCCCTCCTCCGTGGGTGTATCTTGTCCACATACTCAAGTGTGGTGAAGAGTTTGGTCTCTTTGGGATTACAATGATAATTCCCATCCGAATGTCTGCTGGGGGCTCCCAGAACAAAGCCTGGGTTGGAAAAGTGCCTCGCTTCAGCCCCCATCTCCCCAAGAGCTGAAACATCTCTTCTGCAGGTCAGACCCCAGCCCCAAGCTGCTCCTCGCTGCTGCTGGCACGACATTGAATTTCAGGAGAAAGCAGAAGCCACCAGAAAAAAGCTGTCCCTCTTTAAGGTTTTCCTTTCAAGCAGGCTGATTAGAGACCCTGTTGAAACGGAAATCAAAAAGCTGCCAGACTTGAAACGTTAATTAAGATACACAACAGGGAGAGAGGGGGAGAAGGAAGGAGGGGAGCGTGTATTCATGAATTATCTGCTCTGAGAGGAAGCGTTTGTGTATTCGAAACGCATATATCATTTTGGTGGCGAATGAAAGAAATTGAATCAAACTACACTGGAAGTTTGTACACCACCGTGGATTTAATTTTCAAACTTGCATTGGGCAAAGATTAACCTTGCTGAAGGGCATTAGCGGAGCAGGCAGAATGTGTAAAAAATTAATCCCCGCTATAAGTTTCTTCAGGAGGAAACACTAAGCAATATTAAATATTTATTGTATATAAATACCTTCTTTCCCCTCCCTGCTTTCTTTCCTGCTTTGCATTTCTGTTGCTGCTTCTGCCCAAGCCTGCCTGCCCTGCAAAGCAGCATGCCTGGTTCGTGCTGTGGCCTGGACCTCAAGTGCCTTTGCTGCACAATACAGCTGCTAATCCATCTGTTACCACTGAAGAATACAAGCGGTTTTTGTAGGAACCACTGTCTCTGAGCACAGCCTGACGCAGCGGGACCTGTCCGTTGTTCCGGCGTACCCCGCTCCGGGTGCTGCAGTGCCTGCGGAGCCTCGCGGCCGGTGTCCACTGATGTCTGAGGAGCAAGAATAATGCACGATTTAGCCCATAGCCTCAGCACTCAGGGAAGAAAGGATCGGTGCTGAAACACGTCTTTGGAAAAACCGTTCAGCCCCAAATAGCCTCTTTCATCTCTTATCCTTAAGGGTTTTGTACTCCGAGTTAACCGCTTTCCTACCAGCAATTCTGCTGTTGCGTTTATTCCATGCAGGAGAGCCCGCTCGGCTCCGTAGGCCGGGAGAGATTTCACCAGGCAGCCCACCTCGATGGCAGGGGTCATCTCAGCCTGAAATGCCTCTGCTGATGTTCCCCATCACCTGCCCGTGAAGGAGGCCTGGCAGGAACCCCTGCGTGTGATGTATGGCACCCATGAGCCTGAGCCGCTCGAGCCCCTGGAGCATTGATGCTGCTGCCTCCTGCCCTCTCCATCTTCAGTTGCTGCAAGTGGACACTGGTCTGCCTAGAAAAGAAAAGTGGGACTCAAATATAGATCCTGAAATAGGTCAAAAAAGAGACTAGAAATCCTCCCCGACGTTTCTTTCCACTCGCCACATGCAAACTCCCCAGGGATTAATTAGTGTTTTCCAAGGGCCTGGAAAACACAAAGCACTACGCGTGTATTTTTAGTAAGTCTGAGGGGGATGTAGAACACTTCTCCATACTTTGCTCCCTATCTTTTTCCTGTAATTTCCCCATTTCATGTCTGGCAAAACACAGACGTTGCTATTGCTGAGCGTTGTATAATCTAATTAAACAAATGTTTCCAAAAGGCTTTGAGACCCCTGGTTCAAAGCCAGCTATTTGCTATTAAATATTGTTAATAAGGTCAGCGATGCTCCAAGCCCAAAATATTTGTGTTAAATGCTGTAGATGAAGTAACGGGGAACCCCCGCACACCAGCTCCTGCAGCACCGCCCGTTACAGCCAGTGCTTGCACGCTGCTGGGAAAAGGCTGCCGCTGCTGCACCAGCGTGGCCATGGGGCATCTCCCGTCTCCTCTCCTGCCCGCATGCTGCGGACTGCAAGGTTTTCTTTTTCTCCTGCTGGAGGAGAAAGGTATGAGGAATAATTCATTTGCCACCTTGATTTTTTTACTCCCTCCCCTCTAAAGATTGATACTGTTGTACTTAAAGGAGAGAAAATCAAGTTGTGCTGATCTATGACCAGACACTATTTATTCTCATAGAGTCTCATCTGCAATTTGTTCGGCTTCTTTGGAATTAAAATCCCTTTGTAATCTCCCCAGCTAGCTGAAAATACGCCATTATTTCCCTCCTCTTCCTTCTCAGATGTCTTTTCCTTCTGATCAAGGCACAATGTTACCGATGCTGTGATTCTGCTTTACATTCAGAAGGTTGTGGAAGTTTTGGACTGTAAATAATGCTCCTGTGCAGCTCGGGCAGAATTATTTTGAGGTTTTTTTTTTTCCTTTTCTTCTTTCTTTTCCTTCTCTCTTTCTATCTTCCCTTCTTCAGATCTTGGAATGGGTGATAAATTAATCATTTCTTCCCCCGTAGCAACCGCCAACGTACAATATGGAGCTGATTACTTCACACCTGCGATTTAGACTTAGAGGTGACCCTGTAAATGGCAAAAAAAAGAGCCTATCTCATGGATCCTGTGCTGCCTGGGAGGAACAAACCAGCCCAGCACAGAAACATGGCTCAGCACATTAGTCCTAGAAAGCAGCTTACAGTCCTGGTGTCCCTCCTTTTTTCCCCAGCACCCAGAGTGGGGACAGCCTGGCCAGCTGAGTCCATGCCCGAGTGCATTTCTGGAGCAGATGCAGGCTGGTTTCCACTTTTTGCAGGGATTAAGGTGGTTTGCATGGATATTTTCTACTTGGCAGGATGATGGGACTTGGGCTGGCATGCACACGTCTGCCGGATCCTGCCCCAGCTGCCCAGAGCTGATAAGATGTGATCGGCAAGGCTGGTTCTCGGCAAGGCTGGTTCACGGCAAGGCTTTTTTTTTTTTTTTTCTGATTAGAAATAGAAAGCAGCCAAGGGCGGGCGGAGATGAGCCATCCCGCCTGGTAGCACAGGGTCCTCGTGGCTAGAAACCACCCATGGCAGACCAAGCCACCTCTTACACCCTCTGTACTCTGCATAACCACCGCCTGTTATCCAGGCTGCCAGTCAACACAGACAGGAGCATCTTCAGGCCAGCAGTTACACCTGCCCGGCTTCACTTCACTGAAGTAAGTGGGCTCAGTGTCCTGGACCCGAACTCCGGATTAGCCCAAACCCATTCTGGGGGCCGCAGTATGTGACCCAACGGGACGCTGCACGTTGCAAGGGCAGAGCTGCAGGGTCTGGTTTGTGCCAGTGCTTTTTAACTCAGGAGGAGAGCCCAGCTGGCTCCAGCTGAGTGAGGCGGTCGGGACCCCCTCAATCTGCCCGCAAGAGGCTGCCCAGCCCAGGCTGTGCTCCAGAGCTGCTGGTGCGGGGCTGTGGAGGAGACCCATCCTCCTCTCCCTGCGCTGGAGCCTTCTTTCTGCTGCCCAGAGGAAGGGCTGGAAAGGACTCACGGACCCCATTGGAATGCATTTTCCTATTGTTCAGTGGATCCCTCCCTTTAATTTCCAGTACAAATAACAATTTGTGACTAAAAGAAAATCCACCTGAAATGTCTGTCCCGTGGAGTCATTATCCACTTGAAGAGGCTTTTCTGGGGCTGATCCAACCCCCTTCTCATGGCTGCGTTTCTATTTATTTTTTAAAAACAAAAGATTTCATGTTGTTTTGTTTCTAATTTTCTCAAGAGCTAATCGGATTGGCAAGCAGAGAAAGGAGCTTTCAAGAGAAGCAGCTGCTGAATACCAGATAGCAAATAAAGCTGGGCGTGTAATCCAAGCTTTACCCACAGCCTTATTAAGATCTAGATGTTTTATTGCAGGCATATATCCGGCTGGATTTCATATTAAGTTTTGTGATTTCTCTCTTTCCCCCTCCCCTTCCCAACATTTTTTTTTTCTTCATATAATTTGCTGCCTTTTGCTGGAGGAAAGAGTCTCGTTTAACTGGCACACGTGTTGCACTGAGCAACATCCTCAATTTAAATGGAAATTCTATCAATAACAAATGCACTATCTCTCCTCGCCCGGGAAAGGGCTTGGAAATATCATTCAGAGGTAAAAAAAAAAACAAACAACCAACACAGCTCAAACCCATCGGTACAAGAACAGCCACAGTCTTCTTGCAGAGGCCAATTGCAGATAATAAACTGCCATTTGTTTGCAGCCAAGATAGTGTAAATTATCTGAAGGAAATATGAGTTCAGTAATCAAGCCTGAAAAATAAAATGAAGGTGGGGGGAAGTGGGAAACTCATTATATAGTTACTATTATTGTTTATTGCAGCAGCCCTGAAAGACTTTGGCTGAAAATAGGGGCCAGTGCCTGAACAAGGAAACAGAGGCAGAAGCTCCGGGAGCAAGGAAGGGTCTGCGGTAGATGTGGGTAACAACCTTGCCCTTCTCGCAGCAGCCGGGGAGAGGATGGTTTAAATGACTCGGTCAAGGGCACAAGGAGTTTGAGGTGGATAAAGGGACTAAAGGCATGGTTGAGTCCCAGCCTGTCTCCTTCTCCAAGCCTGCAGCTTTTTCTACTTCTTTTCTTTTCTCACAATTCATCCATTATATCTCAAGCCTGACTGTACACTTCTTGAGTCAGAGATTTTTCTGTATCATGTAACGCTATGGATGCCCTGTAATGCGTCCCCGATGTGGTAGAAGCCTAAACATAACTAATAATGAAAAATGAAATAGGGTTGAAATACATTTATCCCTTTTCTTGTGGGAAAGAGGGAGAAAACCTAAGACAAAACATTGAATTTTTCTTTCATCATTCAAAATTCTAGAAATCTTCAGAAATGTCTCTTTTCTGGATGAGAAACTTTTCAAAATGAGAAACTTTGCCAGATGTCCATATTGTTAAAAAGCCATTTTTTTCTAAAAGAGACGCTTCGAGGAAAATTTTTCAGCCAGCTATAAAAATAAATCATTGAGTATTGCTTCCTTTGACTGATGAGATTTATAGGTGTTGTATAGGTGATTCATAGAGAGGGTCGCGTAAAGATGCTTTCTCAGCTGCACTCAGTAAAGCCAGTCGTAGCCTCCTCCCCAGCTGGTGCAGAGCTCTGGTTCTCTGTTGACACCAGCAGCGCCGTGTCCCATTGCACAGGCGAGGTTCGGATCCATGGGCTTTGCTCCCATACGCGGGATGCAGAGTTGCATTTTTATCAGGCTCATTTGGGGATGATGGGGGGCACAGGAGAAGGCACCCAGGTGTCCCCAGCCCCACGGTTCCTCGTCCCAACAGAGCTGTCACTGCTCCCCTTGCTTTTCAGAGCCAGGCATCCAGAACCCGAGCATGTGGAGGTGAATCACCTCCCAGGTCTCTATTCATCAAGCAGGAGGATGTTCAGGAGGTCCAGCTGTGACAGAGATTGTGTGGGATGCCACAGGCGATAAACACCTCTTTCCATTTATATTGGTTTTATTTGTTAATTTATTTACTGCTGTCCAGACCACTGGGTCCCGGTGGTCCCCAACCCTCTTCGGCTGTGACAGTGGAGACCCCAAGCTGCATCTCCCGTCTGCGATGGGCTCTGCTCCGTATGCGTCTGCTTGCAGGGCAGGTTTCTCTTGCAATGTGGTGCACGGAGGTGAGGATGCTCCAGCTCCCCCAAAGATGGGGAAAAGTTCCTGGCCCCTGTCTAGATTTGGGGTTTAGCTGATTTTTGTAAATCTGTCAAGATTCATTTATCGCTGTGATGGGTCCCTTGCCCATATGTTTAAATACCAAAGAAATGCAGCCTTGCAAATATCTGCTCACCCAGGATGAATAATTTTGGTTGACAGGCAATCAAGAAAAGATTAGTATTTTCGTTGCCATCAACAACTCTAAGATACTTGGTGAGAAGTTTCCATGCCCCTTCTTTCTGCAAAGCTGCACAGCGTCTCACGATGTGCTGATGATGCTTTTAGTGCAGTTTTCTTTTTCCCTTTCAACTCGGTCCCAAAGTGCAAAGCTGTTTGCAAACCCCCAGCGCTTTCGTCAAAAATAACACAAGCAGGGCCTTCCACCTTGTGTCATAAATCACAGCAGGAAAAATGAAATTATAGGAGCTTACAAGACCCACCAGACCAGGGCCAGTGCTGAATTCATCAATCCTGAGGCATGTCTGGAGCTTAGGTTTCAGCTTAGCCCTTTACAACTGGTGTTGCATGCAGGAGACATTTCTGAGCCTGTGGCAATGATAGTAATGAGGAGAAATAATATGTAATCATCTGTACTGTCTGCCTGGACTGACTCTGTTTCAGGAAAGGCTGGAGGAGCCACCTGTGAGAAATAAAAGGCTTTAAGGAGGGAAGGAATCAATTTTATCCAAAGCTATTTTTCTCTGAGACTGAGGAAGAGATCTGCTCTGCCTTAGTGCACATCCTCAGTTAGTAATTGGAGTCTTCTGTATGAAATACTGCATGAGGAAACTCCAGTTTCATTCACTAAATAGAGTTTTGGAGAGAGGGAGGGCACGGCGCTTCCTGAGGAGCACGAGAGCAGCGAAAGCTCTTCAACACCTTTAGTTCCTGTGTAGCATCTGCTGATATTTTATTTTAGGCACCTATAAAGCATCTATTATCCCTGCTGAGTTCCTTACCCAGTCATGGTTGCTAATGGAAAAATAAAATCCACCCAACAATAAATAAATGCCAGCGACAAAATAAATATGAAAGGAGATTATCCTGAGAAAGGAGCTGATCATTGAGCTGCAGAGGGCTGGAGCACCGTGCAGACAGGATCCCAGCGATTTGGGGGGCCTTCAGCCACCAAAAGTGTTTTTCAGAGTAACCTATTTCTTATGCTAAATCTAATGACTATATCGTCTGGAAGAACCACATCCCCCCAGGGCAACGCTTTCCACTGAACCAAAAAAGTGCTGTGATTTTCCAGGGTGGAGGAACGAGGAAAGGTTAGCATATGATTAAAAACTTCATTAATATGCTAACGATCAAGAAACTTCTGCTAAAAATCATTTCTAACTGATTACTTCTTCCCCCGCACCTTTCCCCCTGTGTGCATGTACCCTGGCACGGTGCTAAATGACTTTTTCATCATCTCCCCATGCTTTCTGGGACAATTTCCTTCTGGTTGAAGCTCCGGGGCCGGATCCAGTGCTGCAGACGAGGGCTGGGAGCAGCCCATCTTCCAGCCACCTGGAAGAGTCTCCCTCCAAGGACCGGGCAAAGACCCACCCTGGTTCCTCTCCTGGGCATCCCAACTCGGGGGGCAGCCAGCGAGGGGATGGGTGGCTCGCAAGGGCTGCTCCCGCTCGGCGCTTCACCCATGCTTTGCTGGCGTGGAGATGGGCAGATTGCAACGCCGCGGAGTTGTTTTTCCCTCTCACCGTCTGCCACGAGGAGCCTCCCCACTGTGACTCACAGCCGGGTCCATCTGTCCCCGCCGGTGAGCTTCCGCCCTGTGTCGACGCCGGCAGGACCAGCAGCGCTCGCTTCCCTCCAAGAAAACAAAATTAAATATTCCTTTGGAGAGGGACGATCGGCACGGGGCTGATATTTCAGAGCTTAACTATGGCATGTAGTTCTCACCGTCTTTTGCTCAAAGGTGTTATCTCATTACTGAACTCGGATGCTGCTGACTCATTTATTCTGTTGCTTTTAGGCTGGCTATATATATTTCAGCACTAAGGCATGCTTTGTATTTCAGGAGGGGTGGGGGAAAGGGAAAAGAAGCAGGAGGAGAGAGCATTACGGTGCTCAGCTTCATGCACAGCTTGAGGTTTGCCATAATGGCTTGCAAATGAAATGATGTCCCATAAATATCAATGTTTTAAAGGTTTCTCACATGCCGTAACTTGTCATCGCTCCAGGGAACCGGGGCACTTGCAGAAGTGTGTGTTCCCAGGGAATGGGTCTCCTGCCCATCACAACAGAGGGGAAGAGAAATTAGGGGCTCTTTGCCCTCCTCTTCCTTTAACATTCCCCATGTCTCCTCCACATCATCACACCTCCATCTGAGTCAGCCTTCCTCCCTGTTCATCTTCATCAGCTCCCCAGTGCTTTTCAGTTCTTCGCTGGAAACATTTCTTAGCTACCATGCCTTGCACACTAAATTATTCTTTCCCTCTGCTATTATTTACCAGTGTGACACTCCCAGATACGTTCACCTATACAGTGGGGGTATGGAAGCATTGTAGAATTGATTAAAAAGGGAATGCGTCCTTTTTGGCGTTGGCATCAGGTACTGGAATTTGTAGTCTCCTCAAACAGGTGGGACCAGTTGCTTTCAGAAGCTGCTCCCTTTCCCTGCTGAAGTGAGCACACCTGAAACGAGTTGCTTTACCTTCAGGCAGCTGAAGAAAGAAGAATTGAATCACACTTTTAGACTGGAATTTTAAAAGGGACTTAGGTGCCCAAATCCCTCTGTAGAATTACTCCCTCCAGCATCATTCTCCAGCTCCCCATCTCCTGGTGAGTCTCGGGGCTGGGGTCAGCATCTGCAGCCACAGAGACCTCACTCTGGGAAGCTGAAACAGCCAAAATAAAGACTTGGTTTTGATGGCTTTCATGCAGATAACCAGGAAAACAAGCCTAAAGTCATGATCAGGAATCTGCAGATACATCCCCCTATGGCTGTGGCCCATAGGGTGTCCTTGCTAAGTGTTGATGGTAACGTGATTTTTAAAAGTAAATAAACATGCACAAAAGCGTATGTTATGGGTCTGCTACCTGACCTACCACCCGGTGGTGATCACTAACAGAGTTATTGACCTGATAGTTTGCTGCTATAAGAATTTTGAAAATGCCAGGTGGGCGTTCATAAATTGTACAGTCCCACACATTTTTCTTTCTGGAGTCAGACCACCGCTGTGGCTGTGTAAATCACCGTGTACAGAGCCTTTATTGGATGCTATAAATCTCAAAGGTCTCACCTGTTTTTTTTTTTCTTTTGTCTTTAATAATTAAAGTCCAAACTGAGAAAGACTAAAATCCTTTGCAAACTCCATGTTTTTGGGGGATATTTCTGGAGGGTTTCGAGTGCTCAGAGTACGGGAGCCCAAGATTAATGGACTAGAGGGTGGGGAGAGACTGGCCAAACCTCCTGTGTGTGAATGAATTTATTCCTCTTTGAAGCTGAACTTTTCATTTACAAAAATAGCTCATCTTGATTTTAAAATCGAGACGACTTCACCACAAACACTGGAGCATTGCTGCTGTTGTTATTCATCTTCTCTCTCAAAAATGTAGTCTTTATTCCTAGTCAGGAATAAAAAAAAAAAAAAAGATTGCTTACGAGGAGACCCAGAAGTCTTGCTGTCAGGAAATTCACATCATGTACTACATAAAACAAAAGAAACTCGGGGTTTTTTTCTTTCTTTCATGGGGCCTCTTTCCAAATTAGAATGAATGAGATGATCATAGGGGTATAAGAAAAGGATATTGAAAGAACAATCCAAATTGTTTTAGAAATGGATCTCAGGGGGGAACATAGTTATAAAAATTAAGCCAATTAGACTGAATATGGGTTGTTTTTCCCCTTCATGAAGAAGCACACAGAGGTAGATCATTAGGGCCGGTACAGATGTAAGGATTAGTATTCCTGGCTGTGAAGCCCACAGTTTTAATTAGTCACTGGGTCTTTCTGCAGGGCCCGGTCATAGACAAGGGCGTGGTGACCTTTTCTTTTCTTTCTCACCAAGTTCATTACAGCCCTGCTTATTGCCACCAAGCATTATAGCTTTGTGCTTGCAGCTGCTTTACAGGCAAAATGAAAGCCGTAACTGTGGGTCACCCCAAAGGCACATCGAGCACGTCACCCAGAATGAAGCACTCCTTGGTGTCTGCCTTCACGTGTGCATTTCTTTCTGTGCATCTACAGCTCCTTGGAGCAGGGGAGTGAGAAACAGGGCAGTGAACGGTGGACAGACTCCAGAGAAGCAAAGGGACGGAGGGATTGTTGCCTGCCGGGATGTATGGGTCTTCTTTTCAAAGGTGTCTGCTCAACTTTGCATGAAAGCCACGGGGACGCAAGCTTTTAATATGTGCAGATGCTTGTGAAAGTGTCCCCCTGCCTGCCTGACTTCCCTCGTGCTCCGCCGACAGGCAAACTTGGATTTCTCCTTTCCATTTTCTACCTTTCTACCCTTTCTGCTATCTTCAGCTCCTTTCAAGAAAACTACCGTGAGACTTCTTAAGGAAATCTTAAGAAAGCAAAGGCATCTTTAAAGTGCTGATAATTTCAACACCTTGTCTTGCACTGCATGAGCAGACTCCCCATGAGCTCTTTGAAATACCAACAGTAGTTATAAAAAGTTAAATCTTTCTGGATGTGCTACAGTCCGTGCCTGGTGGCTGAGCTATATCTGCCATCACAGCATCATCCCCGACACCGCCTATATGATAAAACCTGAACACACAGGAGGGAATATACATTTAATGTGCCCAGGGCACTGCTAGAGCTCTGGGGGGATGGAAGTGGGACAGGGATTTTGGTCTCGGTAAAGGGGAGAAGATCAAGATGCTTTTCTGAAGGTTTATTTTAAAAGGATTGGCATGGCTGACAGCAGAGTGTAAGATCTCGTAAAGCTCTTGGTGTCTGATAAAACACAGAGGAGAAACTGAGTCCCAAACTTAAGACCATTACTCCTCTTGACACAAGCAAACTCCCAGCCAAGTTTCATACAGGGAGAAAACAAACTTTTGTTCTTCTTAAATGATTTAGTTTGGCAACTGAGTGCAGCTGAGGGCCTGGAGGTTCCCAGCTCAGGATTGCTCTGCTCCTAACTTGGGAACGAAGCTCATTATGCACAGGGAGATCAGCTTTGTGCAGATGGCCCAGCCAGCCCCAGCATTGCACCCGCCGTTGTCACCTCCAACTCTGTTTCCCAGGATCCGAGGGGACAGGAGGAGCACGCAGACAGTGCTCCTCTTCTGCACAAACTTCCCGAAGGTGTTTGCAGGGAGAAAGCTTTCCTATCGCTAGGAGAAATTTGTTTCAGGAGTTGCATATAGATTTGTGTGTGTGTGTGTAGAATAACCTGGCTGTTTAGCAAACCATTAATCTCTTGGGTTTATTGATGCACAAAGATTATTTGCAGGTCTTTGAAATGAAAGTATCTGTCTCATCCCCTTTGTAACTGTGTCAGTGTCTGTACCAGGCTGGAGTAAATCAGCCAGGCTGCCTTTGGGAAGTCTCTGCTATTACACCAGGGTAAAACTCACGTAAACAAGATCAGAATCAAGTCCAATCCTGGCAGTAAATGAACTGCAGCAGCAAAAGCAAGTTTAATGGATGTGTACTGCAGTTTAATGGATATGTACAGCTCTTGTTTTATTGCTGGGTTTTAGGAGAATGGCAACCATTTAATTGACTTTGATAGAAGAGGGTCTCCTTAGCGCTCTAGTCTAGGGCAAAACCGATCATGAATATAATTAAGGCATTTACTCCCAACATATATTTGTTCTTTCTTACTGTAACTCCTGCCCTGCAAACTGTGCTGGCTGCAGAAGGACGTTGGCGTTGGCCTGCTCCCCACTTTGCCATTGAAAAGAGGGGACCACTTCACCCCCCGCTCTGCTTGTTCCAGCCACAACGACCCAAGGATGCTATGGCCAAAATGTTGTGGGCTTCACGCTTTTGTCTTGAGCACAATCTGTGTTGGTGATAGTCCAAACGCTTGTGAGAAGCACTGAGGGACGGGGGGAGAAGACTTGCCGACGGTTCCTCGTGTCTCTGCAGTGCGCGCCCCGGGTCGCTCTCCCTCCCATCAGTGCTGCAGCGAGCCCTCGGCGTGCACACCCACAGAGCACCGTCTGCCTTCCCAGGCCCTGAGCACGGGACTGAACTGCGAGACGTACTTTTAGTAACAAATGTGTCCCCCCTCTCTGTTCCCCTAGACAACATGCTTTGGATGCTTTCCTTTCACGTTTCCTTTAAGGGGAGTTGGAGGTACAGGGGTGTGAAATGACTGCGTAGGCGGCTGCCGATGGCTACTGAAAGCAAACCAAAGGCTCCATCTCCTCCTGCAAATCCCCAGGCTGCCAGCCCCAGCCTGAGGAGGCTGGATCCGCATTGCTGAATTTGTTTGCCCAGCAGCGTGCGGGAGCGGGAATGATGAGCATCCCACCAGGCCCATCATTCAGGCGTGGGTAGATCTGCCCATGGAGGGTCTAACGAGCGCTGTCCTGAGCGTTTGCCAGGTTTCACCATGCTGCAGCCTCAGAAACCCCACCGCATTTCTGCCTGCCTGAGAGGAACATGCCCAAAACGCCTGGTGCTTCTCAATAGGGAGAGGGGAGGGTGACCCGTGGGTTCTGCTGATCGGAGAGAAGTGGCTCCTCTCCATCCTAGACATTTCATGGAATTTTCCCATGAGCAGATGACACCACTGTGGTGGCAGCCACCCTTTTCCAGATGGCTCCCATCATATAAAGTGGGCACCTTCCTCTTCTCTCTGAGCAGAGAAACTGCTCTGTTGTGGCTGGTTAAAAACACCCTGCCTTTCATTTCCGAGTGAGGCCATCCCTTTGGATTCCTTTCATAACAGCAACAAAAAAAAAAAAAACCAAACCCAAAAACATAAATGTAGGAAAATTATCACTCAATTAATTCCAGTCCTGTCACCATAACAGTCTCTTTGACCTTATTCATAGTTACTTGATCTTCAGCTCTTTAATAATTCAGATGACCTTTTTGGCTGGAAAGATGCTGCTGTTTCTCACTAGCATCCAAGAGTCAACTTGTGCATCAAGTCACAGCAGTAGACCCAACCTCATTTATCATTCCATTTAAGGTGGCAGCAGAGCCATTATTCAAATGACTGGCCACACATGTAATCAATCTTTAATGAAACAATAATTGCACCTTCCACTCTGCAAGACCCCTACCTTTCTTAAAGGTAGCTTGTATATTAATTATTGAAAACAGTTGTGTTTTACCAGCCATAAGTTATGTTTCATCAGTTGCCAACTTTTAAGAGAATTTTAATTGGGAAATTTATGACCCTCTGTTTCACTATGGGATGGGTAAACAGGAACTTCTGTTCCTCTTTCTCTCACCTTGGCATTTCTTGTGATTCCTGTAGGTTTTTGCATCTTTCCAGAAACAGAGAAGCAGGGGATAATTGGGCTGCTGGGCAATAAAGAGGTAAGATATGTACGTGCCACCCCAAGGTGACATTGGTGGATGTCCCTGTGCAAAGTGCCCTGGTCTATAAGCGGTGATGCTTATGGCAAAGCAAATGAAAAGCCCCAGAAAATGTTTCCAGGGTGGGAGACCTCAGGGCTGCCTGTGTCTTGTTTCCTTTTGAAAAGTATTCAGACTTGCATTATTTACTGAGATTTGAGAGGGTTAATTCTGAGACAGATGGTAGTAAACCAGGCTGTCCCCAGGTGAGGCTCCTGATTGCTTTTGCCCCATAAAAAGCCAGCAGCTACTGAGTTCTTCCTCTTTGCAAACTGAGGACTGAGAAGCAACTTGCTTTGTGTACGCTTGTCCTTTGAAATCAAGTAGAGGTAAGCCAGAAGGTTTAGTGCTGGCAGCATTTGGGAACTGAAAAATCTTATTAAGAGTCAGGGTTTTTTAATTAGAACAATAGATATTTTTTAATGAACGTGGAAAATTTCTGGGAGTTTATACACCCCAGAATACTTTCTGTCTGAAGAAGATTTATGAGAAAAAACTCAATGGGCTGTGATGCTGTTTGGTTTAGGGGTAAACTGCTTGGTGATGGAGCAATGTTTTTAAAAGGAAAAGTGGTGAATATGCGATAAGTGCTATTGTTGGCCCTGGTTGGGCCCCTGTGGATTACAGAAATAGCAGCAGGGCACTGGTCCTGCTGTAGCAACAGAGAAGTTAATATTAAAAAGTTCCTATTATTTGCCTCTTTATTTTCTCAGTACTGTATTATTTCACTTGAGTATTTCCTTCACCTTGTTTGCAACCTTTCAGCAGCTATTCCAATTGGATTTTGTTTTGTTTTCTCTTTCTTTCTTCCTGAAATTACTGTCAGCCTTGTTGGAAAAGGCTATTACGGTGGCCTGGTACCCTGAGGTGTTTGCACTGATGTCCCAGTGGAGGAGATGAGCTGGCTGGGAGAAGAAGATGAACAGTTCTATTTATGCAGCAAGTCTAACGATGGTGGAGCAAGGTAAATATGCTAACAAAGACCCTCTGTTTGCCTTGGCTGTGACAAGACTGTATCTTGGGGAGCAATCTCTTGTTGTTAAGTTTCTCTGCCACCCTTATTGACTCTCTCTGTGCTGCAGTAAGACAGCTCTTGCATTGTACAACAAAATGGTGATGGATAAAGCAACCCATCAAGCAGGTAAAGCTTTGCACACAGTGCTATATAAAATTTTTTTATTTTTTTCTCCCAAACTGTTTCCATGCAACTCCATTCTTTCCTGCTCTCAGCTGCCCTGGTTCAAGGTTTCCCTGTACTGAACTGTATGAGCTCTGTGTTCAATCTACAAAATAAACCAGCAATTGAGAAACAGCCTTGGCAGAGCCACCCTGGCGCAGACACAAGGGAAGGGTGGTGCGAACATCGCAGCAAGACACGGCTTTCCCTCCTCTGCGTCCCCCTGTAATTCTCATTTCACTACCAGCCACCTTCCTAACAAACCACGTATCTACAGCAAGGAGCTCCTCTCTGCCCTGCCTTTGGGTCTGGTCGGGGTGAACAAACCAGGGATTTTATTTCTTGTTCTACCTGCATGTTCCTGCATCGTAGCAGTTCACTTCTCCCATGGGACTTTGCAAGGCACTGAGCTTAGTCCCACAGAGATGTTTCTCATTTCAAGAAACCATGTACTGGAAACAGCAGGCAAGCTGCTACGTGCCGTGGGATCACTGTGAGGGCAGGGGCAGGACACCAATCTGTTCCTGCCAAGGCCGGGGCTGAGCAGGTCTCGGTGCTGCTGCTAGCTGTGATTGTCAATGAGGTGCACGAGCGAAGTCTCTTGGGGTCAGGGACAAGTGATCCGTCTACTTTCTACCAGCTTATTGTAGTCTCCCAGTGTAAACCCCTCATGTACAAGGGTATTTTACTGGGCTTAGTGGCATGAATAACACTTTTGCTTCTGTATCCTTGGGGCTGGCTGGTTGAACGCTGCCTTGGGGATGATGTGTAGGGCTGAGGTTTCTAAAGGGGATTTGGCAAGCTGAGGGCATGGACCTTGCTTGTGCTTGAAGTGGGGACGCTGTTCAGGCATCCCACGGAGAGGTCCTCGGCTGGGCCACCTGCATCCAGTGGTGGTTGCAGCATTGCCCTGGCCTCAGCTGCAGGGAACTGTCTCAGAGCAAAGCACCAAAGCCCTTCAGAGGGGAGGGGTGGGGGGAAAAAAAAGTTAAACCCTTCTGCCAGCACAGGATTAGTTAGTGCAAGGTTAAATCTAGCTAATTTAAAAGGCTGGATTGCAGGGTGATAAATGACATGGCTTCCTGTATTGTTTGATAATTAATTGTTTGAATCCTAGTGTATTAAGGGATGCAAAAACCAGAAAGATAAAAGAAGAGGAATGCCCTTTTCCTTCTGTGCACACTGAACTCCATTTGTTGGGAAAGGATTTATAGTTTTCATCATAACTTAATTCTAAAACATATCACTTAATTAAAGGGATTTATTAAAATCCTCTGGCAGTGCCTTTTTACGATTAGCCCAGGACTCAGCCCCTGAATGTCATGGAGAAAATTCATCAATTGATTTGTTTAACTGCACAGGTCTCGCCCCCTCCCTACTCTGGGTGGAAGAAAGAAATCTATAGTCAAAAAGCTTAAAAATCTCAAAGATAGATTGGTTTGCTGATTTCATCCCTTTTTTTTTTTCTTCCCCTCCCCCTATCCCTGGGACTGGTTTTACAAGCCTTTGTTAATGAGCCGATTAATATTGATGATAGAGCACTAGGCTGTCAGTTTGTCTGCCAGAGATGAGTAGCAAGTCTGACTCCTGCATTTGATGAGCTGTGCACTGCTAGCAGTGACAGGGACACCAGTTGCCCAGCCTCCGAGGAGGACATCTGAGATGGTTTCATGCTGGGATGCAAATGGTACCTGCCCTTCCTTCAGCAGGGCCTTGGACTCCGAGTATTGTATGAGCCTGAACTAGCCCTGACCCTGCAAAGGCTTTCTGACATTGTTCAGTGAGATCCCCCAAAATTGGTAAGCTCCTGGGATTGTATGGGGGAGAGGTTCTGCTTCCTAATTGAAGAAAAAGGCTTGAAAATACTTCTAGGCTTCTTGAAAGGTTCGAGATACCAGAGGCAAATGAGAAGACAACAAAACAGGTTGTGAATGAGCATCGTGCCTATTCAGCCTTTCTCCAGCATCCAGGCTGGTCTGGGAAAGAGGAGACTGGTTTGGGCCCCGATGGCGACTTGCGAATGGGAGCACATCCAGCTGCAGGAGTCAGCTCCCTTGCACCAGCCATGGTCACTTGTCTCCCAAAGAGTTGTTATTCTCCTGTCTGAGCTTCTGATAAGGTGTATTGAGAACCGCTCTTCTCTAAACCCATAAATCCTCCCGTAACCCAAATGGAGAGCTTGGGAGTCTTATTAAAAAACCTCATGAATTGAGTTCAAACCACCTCTGATGACATTGTGCCTGTAGCCTTTTTTAAGTCTTCCACTGTGAAATCAGGAATTTCAGTGCCATGTTTGGCATTGCTCCCCGAGCTAATGGCTCATGCTGAATACAAATCAGTGCTTAAGGGCTCCATCTCTGGATCCTCGTGTCAGGCTTAAATGCAGTAAATCTCTGGATGTAGCTGTCCATTAGCCTTGTTTATTAGATCTGGAAGGACTAAGGGAGAAAGAAAAGAAGAAAAAGCCTACAGAGGGAAGGCTTTTTCAGTTCTTTTCCCATGCTGTATGGGGATGTAGACTGAAGATGAAATGCCACTTTGGGAGACACCTTTGCAGTCTTGCTGTGCTAATGTTTTAATTGGCCACTGCATGTTTCTAGTGGGAGAGTCCAACACCAGTGGCCAATCCTTTTCTTTTTGCCTTTACCCTCTCGGATGCAGGCAGCAGCTATTCAAGTCAGCCCTAGATGGGTGTAAATACTCTGTGGTTTGGGTAGAATACATGAAGGCTGTGAAAGCGTTTGGGAAGACGTTTCTTATCACTTTAATGGGTTTTGTGACCCTAAATGTTGGTGACCCTCTCCTGCTTGGAGGCAACAACGTACTTTTTCTGCCTCTTGCCCAGATTCGTGATGCACGTGCAGGCACCTGCTGCACTGTGGTGCTTGGGACCAATGTGTGCTCGGAGCCATGTGAACCTGATTAGACCCACCCAACAGAAAGGACTCCTGATGTGAAAAGATGAGCATAGAAAGCCCCTTCCTCCATGCCTCCTCCCACATCCCCTGGTTTCAGACCATGAGCCCTTTCTCTCAGGGGGACTGAATTTCCCTGTGCTGCTCTGGGCAGCTCCCATGAAATCCCACCTAACCAAGGTGTGCTGGGGAGGACATCCACAGCTCGCAGGGCTTTGCTTTTGGAGCCCAAGCAAACCACTTGCTGCAGCGTTTTTCTCAAAAATGGCTAATTTCCCTTGTCCTCTCAGAGGTGTTTTTTCCAAAGCTTTCAACTCTCCCATCTTTTCTGTTGGGGGGGTGAAGGTTGCTGGTGCAGCCGTTCACTTGCATTACAAAATGTGAGGAAGACCACGTCCTCAGGCTTATGAAGTGCTGTCAGAAGACTGACTTAAAATACAGTGCCCCAAGTCCCTCTTGGTTTGTATTTAATTAAGGCCTTTCATTCATCTTTTATTTCTGCATTCCATCATCTTTGGTAGTTTATGAAGAAAGAGGAAAGTAAGGCTTCCTTCTGACAAAGATGCCGATAAGTGTTTTCTGAAGGCAACCGGTTCCTCTGCCATCTATACCTCTGTTGAGGATTTCTTTAACCCATACTTTTTTTAATGGCACAGGTATTTTTTTTAATTTGCTGTTCACTAGAGGGAGTCCTGCCAAGTTTACAAGAAAGAGAGGATGATTCCTTCACCCCCCCAATGCCAGTTACATGCTGAAGTCTCCCTGCTGCTCCTGACACTGGTGCCCAGTGCTTTTGGGGGATAGAGAACTGGATTGTGTTACTTCTTGGACAAAACTGAAAACTAGCGAGGAAGAGACAACAGCAGAGTCTGTCTACTGACTTACTAGCGACTGCTCTGAGTCATGAGCTCCCGTCTCCCTTCAGCAACTGTCCCTGTGCTAGATCTGGAGTCTTTCAAGTCTGGATATAAAAGTAATGGTGTGCACAAACCTCGTCTCAGTTTCTATAAAAATTCATTCTGAAAAGGGATTTATATTTATCTTCCCATCTTTATTCTAGTTACCAAAACACCCTCTCTCAACACAGATAATTAAAAATGCACACACATCTTGAGAGTAGAGCTATTCTGAAAGCAGCTCAGGTGCAGCCAAGCATGCCCACTTCTATATTTTACCCTTTGAACTTCATAGGAGTCAAAGAGAATCATTTTCAGACAGTGATGAATAGCTTGTACTCCCGTTTGTTTGCTTAGTGTCTTCCTTTAAGAAAATGTGAACACTTTTGCTGGCTGTGAAAGTGTGGGGGAGCTGCTGCAGTCCTCCCGAGGTGTGAAGAGCGAGCTCGCTCCCGTCTCGATGCGCTGCGATATTGCAGCGGGGGGACCGCATCCGTCCCCAGCTGCCAGAGCACGCCCAGCCCGTGGCTGCAGCACCCAGTGCTCTCCCAGCCCTGTGTAGGTATGCAGTTTTGTCAAAACACTTCATCCCTGCTTGGCTAGATCCCCCTTGCTTTATAAAAACCCCATCCACTTCACTCCTGATCTGCTATCCTACTCGTCTTGCTGGCCCTGCCTGCCCCAGAATGAAGGCTGGCACTCCTATCACTTGCTGGGGAAAATTCAAGGATGTTTATCACTGTCAGCAGGGAGGCGGAGGGGTTTTCATAACAACTCGCTACATGTGTTCTTGCACGTGATCCAGTTTTTACATAGGCTTAAATCTGGATCGATGATCTGCCCTGTCCTCTGAAAAGCTGTATTGCAGTGATGACATTTCAGAGCCGCTTTCAGTATATCACCATGAACAGACTTGCCAGAGCACCTCCCCAGCTCCCATCCTTTTTAACAATACATTATTTAAGAAAATTAAATCTGAAGTGCATATGTGACCATCCTTCTCATTCACAGGGTCACGCACCAGGGGCTTTGCTGGAATAAATAAAAGCCTCTACTTATGGCTTGTTGGTACGCTTGCCTTCATTCAAACCTTTTCTGACAGCGCTTATCAATTATTTGGGTCTACATTAGGAAGGAAAGGCTCTGTGCCATGATGCCAGTCGTTGCTGGTGAACAGCCCGAAGGCTGACAGCCAAAATCCTGGGTCCCCTTGATGGTGCCTGCTTTGCTGCTGGTGACAAACAGGAATTTTCTCCTCTCCTTTGCTACGTGTGTGTGAGCAGCAGAACGGGTTTCTCACCGAGCCCCATCCAGAGCTTCTCCTCCTACATAGCCATCACAGCTGCGCCTCATTGTTAATGGCAGAATAATGGGAGCGAGCGTAAGATGGGAGGAGAGCTCTCTCCCATCGGCACTGGGAACAGAAGATGCTCTTCCCTCTCCCTATTTAGCCTCCTGCTGATTTTGGGCGGCTCTGCCCCAGCTCCCATTGTGTGCACCAGAAATGCAGCTGGGAAGAAAGAACAGGGGGAGGAGATCGGGGAGGCTCTCAAATACTTGTGCAGTAATAACTTATTTATTTAAAAATTTGAAAGGTATGTTAGCTCTGTGGTGTGCCTGAATACGCAAGGGGTGATGAGAGCTAGAGAGAGGAAAAAACCGTGCATCTTCTGGTTTTGTTTTAACTCTTTCCCCTCTTCTTTTAGAAACACAGTTCAAATGGTGAAATGTGAATGTTTTGGACCCAGTGTGTGGGTCCACGTAAGGGTCTAGTAAATAAGTCTGGAAATACAAACTTCTGGTTCTGCAACATTGCTTCAAAGCGAAACCCAGATTGAGAGGGCATGAACTAAAATCCCCGCTCAGCCCAGCCGAGCTGTGCCTGCTGGCTCTGCCCCCAGAGCCCCTGCTGCGACTCCCCGGGTTGGTAACTCGGATGACGGTCTCAAGAGGGAATCAATGAAAAAGGACCATTACTGTTATCTGTTATCTGCTGTATGGATTTGGTGGCAAGCCTGCAAGACTAAACTTCCTCTCTGTCTCTGCATATTGTCCTCCAGGGCTGGGTTGGGAAAAGCAGAGCGCTTTTATCGCTGCTTGCCTGAATGTACCTGTTCAGAAGATGAATAAAGGCCACTTTTCTCCAATGCTGTCAGCCGGGCTCCTTTTACCAGCAAGTTTTACCCATTTTGTTCTGACACTTAATAAGAGCTTTAGAAGGCAGAAACCGTGTACTGCATTTTCTGAAATAGGCCCCTGCTCAGTAAAGCACTGGTATTAAGGAAGCACTTAAACTAAGGCAGATGTTTACATGAATTTTGGAGCAGAAGCTGCAAAATGCTTGGATAATACACAGCCAAGCTTCGCTCCACAATAGAGCACTGAAATCCTCCACTTTGGAGATGTGGTTACATTTCATTCTGTAATTCAGTTTTCAAATACACAGAGTGCCTGCAATGATGTTATAAAATGTTCACCTCGCTGTTAATCTGCACTACAATCTAACCGTCTGAAAGGCATCTTTTTGGGGATGAAGCAGTGTATTTCGTTCATATTGCTTTTTTTCTTTTCCATTCATTGCTTTTTTTCTTGTTCTTGGAACACCCTTTGACTTATCTGCCGGTATTGATCAGAGCCAGGTCTTGGAGCGCATGCTGTGAGTGGAGCCAGGGCGAGCCAGGGCAGCCGGGGGGCTCGGCACGGTGTGCAGCCTCAGCACAAATCCAGAACATAGCCGCATACTAGCGACTATAAATAAAATTAACTCTATCCCAGCTTTGGTCTCCAGCAATGCTGGAAATATTCTCCTTGAGGGGATGGCGCGAGAAATGCTGGGGAAAAAAAGGCAGCAGAAGCATTTGCTTTCCCTCGGCGCAGGCTCGCCAGTGCCCGGTGCCTTGCCAAGGCACGCCTGGCTGCTCCTCCTGCTTGCGGGAGCACCCACGGGAGTTGTTTAATCCTACGAAAGGCATGAGCCCCATCGTATCGTGTTGCAGGGATGAAGGAGGTGGTGTGTGGAAAGGATCCTTTGTCGAAGGAAGCTGCGCAGGCTCAGCTGCAAGGTGAGCCTGTGCACCGGGGCCGGAGCGGCTGGTGCTGCCCACGCCGGCGCAGAGCAGGGCTGGCTGGATTTAATTGCGCTAAGACTCTGATTGATTTCTCTTTTTTTTTTTTTTGAAGCTCATTACCCAGCAAGTCATTTTAATTAACACCATCTAATATGGGTTGAGATGTATTTTGCAAATGTCAGCACTCTTTCCCCCCCCCCCCCCATAGACCAAATGTGGAAAGTTACAAGAGGACAGCGCTAAATGATTGCAGTTGATTTAGCAGTGGTAAAGCAAGTCGTTAGCAAAGTGCTTTATGAAGCCATAAATGTCCTTTCCAAGTCCTTTATGGCATTCTTGGGGAAAATCTGTTTGTCACAAAGGATTATGCATTGCACTGCTCTTCACCTGATGAGCAAATGGGTCAGAGTAAACACAGTGCTCATGTCTCGCCTTCGTGGGGCCGCTCCTCTCACGAGCAATGGAGAGGCAGACCCCAGTGCAGCCCTGTGGCCCCCAAATTCTGCTCGGCCCCTGGGTGCCAGTGTAGGGAATGTCTCTCCAAGACCACCAGGGACGCCTCAAGTGCGAGGTGGTGCCAAGGTAGGAGCAGTAACTAACAGGAGCAAGGCCAGCTCTTACTGGATCAGTTGGGAATTGAATAAAGCACATGATAAAGTCACTGGCAAAGCTCTTAATGACTTCAGTTGTGTCTGGTCAAGCCCCAGTAACAACCTGAGCCAGCCTAAGTTTTGCTTACAATTAAATTCTCCTCTGTTAAGCTATACAGGTACAGCTCTCCACTCAAGTTTCAAGTGGATGGGAGCCGTATACTGCTTGTCACGTGTTGGCTCAGTTCTCGGAGTGTAAACATCAGGAAAAAATATTTCCAGTCTGAAATTCTGATTAACCTCTCGAAACCCACAGCAAGTGTCCCCCATCATGGAGGAATGATGGAAAAAGGGTTGCAGAGAGAGATCTGGCAACTACCAGCTCTGAGTGTGCGTGTACAGGAATAGGTGAGCAGCTCTGTAGAATACTCTTTCTCCCCTCATATCTCTGACAACATTGTGCCTTCCTTTCTTCTGGTGTTCAGAGGGGGAAATGAAAAGTATAAAACTGGAGCATCTCTAGTAGAATGCTGATACACTTAAAAATGGGGCAGATGCTCCTGTAGCACTGCTGTAGTATAACTTCAGATAAAAACATGTCAAGAGCAAAGAGCTTGATGGAAGCAGTGACCATGGACTGGGTTATTCCTTGGGGTTTTATTTAGTTCAGTTTTGGAGGCAATGTACTAAGTGATTTGCTGTTTCCAAATCGCTCTCGGGGCCACCAGATCTAGTCTGATAAATAGCAGTCAAGTTTAGTGTATAAAGTCCACATTCATAAACTAGTGGTTTTGTGTAAAGAATCCTCCTCCTCTGCATTACAGTGGTTCAACAGACTGTGCCAAACAATTGAAGAATTTGGTACAACATATATCATGTTTAACAACGTGAGCGGAGCTATATTTTCCAATACATTTCTCTTGGATACCCAGTGTGCTAGGCCTAAACGTGAAATACAGCAGGTGCTGCATTCAGCGTTGTTGCCACTCGTCACCCACAGGTGCAAAATGATCCTGTAATATTTAATACCTATTCAGCAGACAAGATTTAATGCAGACTTAAAGCACAAGGCTTGGGGTTTTTTTTCCCCTCCCTTACATTTGTACAACTTCACTGGCTTCAGTTCAAGCTTCATTAGGAACAGACTATTATGCACAACAGCTGAGGACGTATGGCTCATAATGAACACTGGGGTTTGCAGGCTTCCTCCTACTCCGTACCAGCGAGCCAAGCCCATAAAGCTGATACTATATCATCATTTTTTATTCATTGCATGTAAATATTCTTTCCATAGAAAGCGGCATATAAATGCACCCCTGTGCCACCGCAGGTTAAACTGGGCTGGTGGTGAGTGTTGGTGCCAGCTGGGGAGCACGCCCAGAGCCTCAAGCTTGCAAAGAGAAAGGCACCAAGTCATCTCTCATTCTCACTTCTAAAAAGTAGTTTCACTGACAAAACACGCACCCTGTTCATATCATACATCCCTTTGCACGCTTCTTGCCCGGTTCTGCAGTCCCAGGGAGGTGTTCGGGTCGTTCCAGCTGTGCTTTGACCAGATGTTTTTATGGAACAAACCACCAGAGTCCTTTCCCAGCTGCCTCCAATTCATTTAGACCTCATCAATTTATGACCAAAGATTTCCTGACCATAAACCACATTTCAGTTTGGAAGTAGACAAGTACTAATGTTAGCGATTAGGATGAAATCCCAGAAATGTGTCTGCTTTACCTCCCAGAGTGCCTCAGCCCAAAGGGTGCGTTCCCAAGGGCTACAATTGCGTTTATCTCCTCCAAGCAGGACAGCATCCTCCCTCCCACCGGTCTCGTCTCTTACCCTCCAAACCACACAGCAGCGAGGTGGGTGTTTGGTGCCCTCGCCGGCAGTCCTGTTGGGACACACAGACATAGGCAGCCATCACTTACAGCGTGCGCTTTTATCTCCCAGCTACATCGTCGGTGCCTTCGGTGACTACCTCGGCAGCCTGCTGAGGCTCACCAGCGTGAATCCCACGCTGGAGATGTACCTGACCTACATAGAAGAGTCTTAGCTTTAACCTTCATTTGCTTCTGTACGTGTGCATGTTCACACCTACAGATTTCTTCTGCGGGTAACTGGAGAGCCGTATTGCCCCAGCGTTTCTCTAGTACATTGGATAAGAACTTGCGATTTACGCTTCTTCCCATTCTTTAGCATTTTGCCCGCATTTCTGTTTACCCAGCAGGTGTGCTCATTTTAGGATGAGAGAAGGAGAAAAAAAGTGTGTCAAGCAAACAAAAAGAAACTAAAAATCATACAGTCCCTATTTAGGAGAGAGGTGCTAATTTCCTTTGGGGAAAAATACTCCATGAGAGAGATAAATGGATCTTTTCTCTGTTTTACTCCATAGCAATTGCTTCTGCACAGCCAGCAGAAGTAGGCTTGATCAATTAATATTTTAGGCTTTCAGTTGGCTTGAGTTTATAGCTCATCTTAGCACTGGGAGCACCCAGCACAGAAAGCTTTCCTTGCTGGCCTCTGTAATGCAAAACTGATTCCTTTGCAATAAACCACACTGAGTCCCTGCAGCTGAAGTCTCTGCAGAACTTGTTTTTACAGTGGCTGGTACGGGAGGCAGCTTTCACGGCTGATGTGGTAGATAGGAAGATACTAAATTATCCAGAAATGAAAGCTCCTTTCTGGTCGGAGGTAGCTGAAGATTACAGTGTCACAGGGGAATGATGCCCCAGTGCTAATTTAACCAGGACTGCCGATTCCTGACATGTCATTGTCAAGAACATCTTAATTTAGCAACAGCAAGCTGTGCTTTACTATCACTGAGTCCTCTTCACCCACTGGAAATGTGTGAGCTCTTGGCCAGACTGGGGTGGGAGGGGAGAGACCCCGTGGGGCAGCCGGTGAGGAAGAGCTGCCAGCCCTGGGACGCTGGGGACGGCAGGGTGGAGGGAGCAGCAGCAGAGGGGCTCGTGCACCAAGCGGCACCTCGAGAATTCAGGCAAATGTGTGCGGGTGCCTGTCCTCCTCCACGGGGTCTGATTCAGCTCCGTCCTCCCAGTGCGGCATCGGCATATGGCTGTTCCAGAGAGCCCTGACAAAGGAGACTGGGGAGGTGTCTACGAGGACAGACAATGAGAAAACGGGAAAATCCGAGGAACTTTCTCCCAACGTTGGCACTTTGAGAGTTGTGGGTGAGACTTGCAAATGAGATTGATTCGTCTTTCTAAGGGGAGTCAGATGCATTTAATTTATTCTTAAGCATTTCTGTAGCACTTACATAAAGCTGTGCTGATGTGCATGATGCATCCCTTCGCCCTTAGACTCCAGGAAGGTCAGTTCAGCAAGTTCTTCAGCACAGGGTGCTGCAAGCCCACGGCATTTGCAGTCCCTCTGCATCTCTGGGGGCTGCACCTGCCTCCCTCAGCTGCAGCACCCCTGTGCCAGAGCAAACAGTGCCTTGATTCTGGGACTGGCTGCTCTTGGAAACGGGACAGCAGGAGAGAGCTCTGACATGATGCTTCCCCGGCTTTGCTGGCTCTCATTTCCCTCCCACAGTCGTGGCTTGTGGGAAGCCGGGTGTGATGCAGCAAAAGGGCATGGGCAGAAACATGGCTTCTGGCAAAAATATTTGCATCAATCAGATCCATTGTCTGATGTTTCAGATATGACATCGAGACACGGGGTAGGACCCAGATCAGCCCCAGCCTTCCCAACACCTGGAAACAGCTCAGTGCTAACGTGCAGCACCCCAAGGTGCATGGGAGGCCCCGAGAGGCAGACGCTAATGGCTGGGTGAGAGCAGGGAGCAGCCCAGAGACCCTGGGGAGGGAAGGGGTTAAACCGCCTTCCATTGCCTCTGCAGCCTTGTCATAGGCAAGCCTGAGTCAGGTGTGATGAGTAACTTTAATGACTATTAATTAAGTACCAAGTTATTACCAAGGAGGCTATATAAGTCTGAGTGGCTGAAAGCAGAAGGTTTTAGGTTTTTCTGCACTTCTAGGTTAGTGCAAGCATTGTGGTCCTTCCCTTTACAGGCTAAGGTTATTGCTGAAATATTTTCATTCTTTGTTTGGCATTTAGATGTGACTGATATTTCTCTGAGGTCTCGGTATTCAGGCTTCAACTTCTGTATTTGTCTACACCGTCTCATTTTCTAGGGGTCGAGGTGAGGTAGATATCCAGTGGCTGGATGTGTGCCCTCCTGGGCACCTTCGCTGAAGGTGTTGAGAGCTGCAGGGGGGAGCCTGAGCAGGGAGCACAAATCCTGCTTCTGCCTGCACAGCCCTCGATTTTCACTGCTTTTACTTCCATGCATGCTTTCAGCAGAACAGCATAACTGCAGCTCAGATCTAGCAAAAAGCTGGGGCAGTTTCAGGTGTCCCTGCGAGGGCTTGTGGCAGGCTTGTTGTCCCCGTGATCTCAGGGACTTGTTGACAAGATTACTATTCTTTTTTTCTTTTGGAAAGAACAGTTTTCCCTCGTGCAAAATCACAATCTTGACTCATTCTGCAATACTTCCTCCTGTTTCTTCCATCTGCTTCTGCTCAGATAGTTGGAGTTGGCAGTACTGCCTCCCTTTCGCTTCCCCCCTTGGCTGGCGTGCTTGCCTCCATGCTGCAGCAAAGCGCTGAGCATCCTCCTGCGCCGAGCATCCTCCTGCGCTGCGCTGCCTGTCCAAAGAAGGTACCCGCTGTCTTTGGGGAGTTTTCTCACATTCACGCATGTGCACAATCCTGCACGGCTTCAGACTTCGGCCAGTGGATTTGGGATTTGGTTCGAGTTTTATTACTTGGGTGATGACGTCCTGCCAGCCTCGTCTTCCTCCCTGATTTCAGCTGGAGTCCTACCGTGCTCCTGTCCTTGGCAGAGGTGACGGTGAGGGCTCAGCTGCTGTCTTCACTGGGGTGGCCAGGCTGTTAAAATGAGCTGAGTCCTTAGGGGTTTGCAGGGATGGGTGCTGACGCTAAGGGGTGACCATCGGTGGGTCACGAGGGCAGCAGAGGCAGTTTGGGCCAGGGTCTGGTCCTGTGCACTTCCAGGCATCATTCCCTGCTGGGAAGCAGCTGGGAGTGAAATTCAGATTATGGCAATGGTGAAACTGCGCCCTGACCAGGGAGTAACTTCTGGGCACCGCTGGTTGCCAGAAATACCGAGCACCATTGTGCTGCTGCTCAGAAATACTCGGAGTCAGGCACAGGGAAAACTTGTGACTGTATGAAAAAAATCCAATCTAGGAAATCCCTCTTGGTTTCCTTTCTCTTTCCTTCCTTTCTTTGTTCTGAGCCATGAGCTGATGCACAGATCATGTTTTTCCACCTTTGCTCTGACACTCTAAAGGCTAACAACAAAAGCTTTTTTTAAAGTAAAATGTGTGATTCCCGGGTAACTACCTAGCCTTGAAGCTGTGGGTTTAAGAAAAACGCTGAATATCTTATAGCTTGTGATTAAAACACTGACAATGATCAAAGCAGCTCTGGGGAAATTATTTAACCTTGAAGAAAGGAAGGTTCAGGATAGGCATTAAGGAAAATTCCAGTTATAAGGATGGGCACATGCTGAGAGGGATTGCTGGGGAGGGAGGGATGGCCAGAGCCAGGTCAGGCATCGTCTGCCCAGGGCAGGTAATGGAGCTCCCTGCTCCCTTGTCACCTTGTGTTATAAGGTCTGGGACTGTCTTTTGCTTTGTGTATGCGAGACGAGGGGTCAGAGTGGGTTTCCTGAGAAACAATTAAAATAAAGAGCTGGGTATTCTCCAAAAAAGCTCAAGTTGAGATACATGGTTGAAAAATTCAGCTCAGCCATGGGAGCCCCAAGGCTGAGTTTTGGGGTATGACAGCCCCGTTGCCTGCTGTCCATCCCAGAGAAACCTGGGAGCTGCTCACAGGAGGGGATGGTGGCAGTCACGGTCCTGCCTCCAACAGCAATGTCCCCAGGAGCTGGTTCTCCTCACGTTTGCCATCAGAGCCCGGGACCTGACCGTCTCTCTCCAGCTGATGAGCAAAGCCAGTGGGAACTCACTAAACTGAGCTAAAATCTTCCCTAATGAAGCCTGAAGTCTCTGCATTGGTGGCTGTGTTGCCCTTTTCATGCATTCAGCCTCAGACCCTGTTGTTTTTTGCTGTAAAAACCCAAGAAAAAGCAAAAGAGGGGCCAGTCCCAAAGGCCTGAGCTTGATTTAATACTAATTGCTGCAAACATCCAAACTGTGGCTGGGGCTGGCTTTAATTAAAATGACAAAATAGGGGAGCCATGGGGATGAATTACTAAAGGAAAATGTTATATTTCCCTACAGCTAGTTTAATTAAAAAAGGCAATGCATCAGACGTGAAGGGCCTCCTCCCCTGTGCCAGAGTGGGAAGGGCAGGGCTGGCACGGGCGCTGACGATGGCATCTCAGCAGGACCTTGTCACCCAAACAGTTTCCTCTGTCATTAAACCCATGTTGCTGGCTCCAGAAACCCCTCCAGTGTATCTACTTGGCTGGCTTTGCTGCAGTTTTTCTCCTCATTGCCCTTTGCTATTTGTATAAATTAACATACCCCCAAGCTCAAACATCTAAGATGCTGCGTTTGGTTGCAAAAGGAGAAACAAATGCAGCGAGTGGTGCCTCTCTCCGTGCCTCGCCCTTCCAGGGCCGAGCACCTGCGCTGCTGACAGGCATGCTTTGGGCTGCAGGAGGGATGGGTGGCAGAGTCCCGCCCTTCCAGCAGTTGTGGGCATGACACGGGCTGCCAAGGTTGGTGGCAATGGCCTTGCCGTCCTTTGCACGTGCATGATATTTAAGATCTGAAGGATAGAGGCAAGTCTAATTTTGGAAAGGAGGTGGTAGGGGTCCCCGGGGTCTGGCTTTGCTGAGGGTTGAGGTGACGTGGAGGGTTGCTTGCTTTTCCTCCTGCCCTCAGGCAGTCAGCAGCGCTGGCAGATGCTCCCGTGGGGAGAACAGGATTGCTTGTGACCTACATTCGGTCCCTCCGCATCCCCGTGCAAGCACTTACCTATCACTGCCAACTGCTGGGAAGTAACAAGGCATCCACAGGCAGCTGGCTGGGGAGAAACCATGTTAGGAAAAGAAGAGGAAGAAATGAAAAGGAGCTGCTTGGACTATTTCAGAGTGCCCGTGGTGACTGGAGTCCTGCGGAGGGGATGTCAGCCCCACTCCTGCACAGAGCCCTCTGATGTCCCAGTAGGAAGGGCTTTTCATGGCTGGTGTATGGGAAGCACCGATCTCCTGGCCACCACCAGCGACTGGCAGTCACCACCGCCCTGGAGGCAGCCCACTTCACTGGCAGCCCTCGCAGGCATCACCGGCTCTCATCCCTGCAGCCCCTGGCAGGGCGGTTTGGTGCAGATGCTGGGGATGCCACCGGAGCCTCCTGCCCTGCACTTCCCCGCTGGAGTACCAACATGTGCCTGAACCAGCAGAAAAAAGTACTTAGCAAACACATAGGAGGATTTAAAAGCAGTTTTCTTCATCCTGTTAGATATTTACTTACCTTCTGTATCACCTAGAAGCTGAACGGCTGCCCTCTCTATGTGAGAAGGTGCATTTTCCAGCCCCAAAGTCTTTGGGGTCTAGTAGAGCCTTTGTTTTCCCTACTTGATAGCAGAGCCTTATCGCTTCTTTCCAAGGCTATTTTTGGATTCCTTTTTAGAGTAGAAGAGCGACTCTGGATAAATAATTCTTGACCTGCAGTTTGACACGTGCATTCAACTGAACTCCAGTGCATGATCTCTCTAGCTCTCCAGAGACGCCTGCTCTCCTTCTCCTATTAAAAATAACACTCTCATATCTAGCATTTGCTTCTTACCCATCTCTGAACTCCCAGGATCATCTGGGCATGCATTAAACAAGACCAAGTACAGCCCATCTCCTGATCTCCCTGGGTTTGGCAACCAGAGCACGTGCCCACCAACCCTGCTCGTGTACAGTTTCTCACTAAGCCCTAACACACTTTGATGTTTATTGATTGCTAATTTCCATCCACGGTGGTAGCCAAAGAGCTTTGTCCAGTGCTTGGGTTAAAGAAAACTTTGGCATAAATCCATCAGTGTGTCAGATGGCACGGGGCTTCTCATGTCTTTTGTACCAAGCTAAAGAATTAAATCATCTTCTGAGTCAATACATGCGTGTCTGTGCAGATAACCATGCCTGCAGATAACTGTGCAACCATGGTTACAGTCTTTTAGGTGCTAGGATATTTGGGGCAGACTGTAATTTTGGCTCTGTGGCTGTACTTCAAAAGATGAAGGGGAATCTGCTAGAAAAGTCTCTGTTCCTCTTGGTCTTTGGAAGACGGAAATTGTTGGGCTTTTATGGTGGTTATGGCATAAGGACGTGCAACGGCACATTTGTGCTTCAGCATAATATGTGCTTTTATTTATTACCCTTAAAAAAGAAAAAAATACCCGAGAGAGGACTTTTACTGTTGGCCATGGGCTACGGTGAAGAATTACCACCGAGCGACCCACTCGGGTCCAGATGGACCATTCCCTGCTCCTCAGCTGGGCATGGTTCAGCTGCAATTAAAATCCATCGGTGAACGACACAAAGACCTGTGGGGCCCGTTTTGCACGGAGGGTAAAGCAAACTGCTCGTGGAGCTGGTGGGAGCTGTGAAGCCCGTGCCACCAGTTGATTTACCACTGAAACAGCGATGCTGAGCCGGGTCAATAAAGAAGCCAGACTCCAAAATGGAATTAAATAATTATTCTCACTTTCTTTGACTTCAGGAGGATCCTATTAGAGAAAAGAGCCTGGATTACCGGCTGGCTGACATTTTCCTCTGAGCCTGTCTCCAGATTGGATTTAGCTCTTTTATCTCCTAATCCCCAGAGCTTTTTAATGTAGAAAGTAATGGCATCCAAAGGCAAATTTAATTTTGACAAGTAATCTGACTTCCTTTCCTTTTCTGGAGTTGGGCTTTAATCCTGTTTGCTGTCTGAAGCTGCATTATGTGGCTGTGTTTAAAATCCTTACCGCTCTAAAATCTTTCAAAGAGGGGGAAAAAAAAGGTGAAACTGCAAGCCTGGAAGCGAGGAATAGTTTCTTATCAAACATTTCAAAACGTTTTATTGTTGCTAGTTTTATTAAACCCTGCACTACACTTCAACTTGGCTCTGTTCTTCCTTTCTTTTGCTCCATTGCAAGCGTTAGAATCACTGAAGGAGTGGAAATTTCAGGTCTTCTCCAGCTCTTCTGTTTGTGTCGTCAGGTTGGGTCTGGACCGTGTGTGCAGGGGAGCCGTGACCCCCTTGGGGTGATGTCCCTCTGCCACCAACATGCTCCGGGGTGGAGGATGCCACCTACCACGTGTTCGGCATTAGGCATCAGCCACTGCAAAAAACCCTAAAACCAAATCACAGGGAAAGGGTAGAGTAATGGCGCTTCAAAGCCACTAATCTCAGCAGAGAAAATAGAAATTTATGTTGTTATTACATTTCTCCAACTCCAGGTTCCAGAGAACCACATCCAGATGAGGATCAATTGAACTGATTGTTGGCTATTTCCGACACAGCGACATCTCACCCTGTGCTGTTGCCCTGATTCATACCAGCTCAGAGCTTACTGTTTCCCTGAAAATATCAATTGCAAATAGGGTCTTCTCCTCCTGAGAAAATCTGTACTTATTGACTGGGGACTGTTTTCACAAAAAGCTATAAAATGCAGAATGTCCCTGTCACTCTGCAGCAACTCAGCTGATGGTTCATTATTCCAGCACGTAAATACCTGACTCCTGCAGAAGCAAAATGTGCAGCTTGAGGCATTGATGGCATCTCACTATTAAATAAAAAAAATGTATATTATTTGTCTCATTCTAGCTTGGTTAAAAAAACACCTCAGCAAAAGAAGGGATTATGTATAAATACATATATTTGCAAATGTCAGCCTCAAAATAGGAAGAAAAACTTGCAGCAGCGCCGTGGGCCTGGTGGAGATGGAAATGGATTGGTTTCACACAGCGAGGCGCCGCTGGCCAGAGGGAAGCTAAGTGAAACAAATGGGGGCTTTGCTGCGGGAGCGTTGGTGATGAAGCCAATTACGGTGAGTCGAGTCGCGTCCCACGTGCCACCGTGCTCCATTAGGCTTCAGACCAGGGCCGCGCGCTCTCTGTAAAAAACTAGTGTACAATCAGCATCAGTTAATCAAGGGGCAACATGGTGAAATCACTTTCTTTTGCAGTTCCTGTGTTTTCTTTCCCCCTCCTTCCTAAGCCATCAATCCATCTCGCTCGGGATCTGTCATGGGGAAGGGATGATGATTTAGAGTATTAGCACTGCTGCAGGGATGCAGTAGCAGGCTTGCTTGGCTAGGAGCTAGGGAAAAACATTTGGGCAGGGTTTTTATTTTCAGCTACTTTTGCTTGCCTGGCTCTGAGCTCTCTGAAATAAGCAGTGCTTTTCCAACCCCTTTTTTGACTATGGACAATCACACCTTGGCCATGCTTCCACCTGAATCCCACTTAATCACCAAAACGTGCTGCATAACCCTGGCATGGACATAAACTGGAGGGTCGGCTTGTATGTAGTTGGCTGGAAGAGCGTGTTAAAGGACACGCTGCTTTGAAGCCCTCCCTGATGCAGCTATAACCACCTGAAACCCGATGGCCAGCCGACATCTCCATCACGGACCAGTAAGCTTGAGTCCACCACTGCTCTATTGCTCCGTCTCTTTGGTCCCCACAAAGAGGGGGGGGTTGCAGATCCTGTACCCACAATGCAGAGATGCTCTGCCCTGCCCTGGCGTAGGGAACGCAGGGGGAATCACAGCCAGCTGAGCCGAAATCGGAAACAAGGCAACTAACTCCCCAGGCACCCCGATGTATCAGCCTCCACCTTGGCTAATCAAGGACCAGCTCTGCTATTAGAGCAGGGCAAATTGAATTCGCTTGGGCTGCTGTTGCGGCGGATGTTTCCTAGCAGCCGCCTGGTGCATGCGGTTCTGAACATTTGTGTTAATAATGATGGTGAGCACTGGAAATATGTCTCTTCAGGAAATAAAGATCAGATCAGCCCAAGCACCATGTAAGCTTCATTTCTTTCACAAGGCAGATTACTTGGGCATGAAATATTGTCACTCTTTACCCCGTGGATGACTGATTCCAGACTTGGCCTAGTGCAAGCCAGTGTAAGTAAACACATCTCCTCCGTAGCTCTGGTAAATTATCTAAGCGATCTAGCGCTGAGAATAAGGAGAGAAGGGAAAATACCATCCCAGCGTTGCTGGATGTGCCTAACATATTTTTCTTCCTGTGTTTAGCGGGGTATTTTAGATCAGGACGGCAAAGGGTGCGTCCATCAATGCACAGATGACGTACGGCTCTGTAGTGGGTGTGACATTACCAGCTTGCTCACATGCGGTGCATTGGGATGATTCACTGCAGCTCCCCAGTCCCTTTTATCACCAGTCAGCCCAACCCACAGCTTTTAAAAACCATTTCTCCAAAGCTTTTCGAGGGTATTTCAGTTCAGCAAACCCAGATCTGGAACCAAACTCTCTCCCTGCCGTGGCACCCGCAGCCCAGAGGGAAGCGTGGATGTTGGGTGCTGCCGGAGGGATGCAGACGATGGTAATCTGCATAATTACAAAAAATCCATTCCTTTCTTTTTGTTGACAGCATTTAAAACTTGAAATACTTCAAGCTAATTTTAGAAATAACCCATTTGTTTTTTGTAATAGATAAGGATCATTATGAACTATTTGTTTTTTCTCTCACCTGCTTTGTCACCTGATGTCAAAACACAAAGCTCCCAAAACACCATTGCCAACAGTAACCCAAGCCAAACTGCAGGCAGGAACACCACAATGAATTTGGTAAAGATGACTTAAGAAAATTATAACTACAGTAATGATCCTGCCTTATACCATCATGGTTTGTATTTTCAGGAAAGGAGCTTTGAGAGGAGAGGACTGAAGCTACGTTATGATTTCAACACGTCTGCAGCAAATAAAGATTTCTACTGGACAGGTAAGTGTCAAGCTTGTAGAGAGGAAACACAGTGTAAATCAAGTCTCCTTGATAAAATGGGTAGGAAATATAAACGTTTTACATGTGTCATGAGCAGCCTCTTAGTGGAAAACAGAGCATAAGAACCGCAAACTCACTCCCCGTATAGCAAGTGTTTAACATCGGGGGGGTGTGTGTTAGCGGTGGGTGCTGTCTCAGGGCAGGACAGGTAGTTTCCCTCTCAGATGTTGTATTCTGGTCTGGTTGCAATATCTTACACCTCCCTGGCTGTCAAACAACCTGTCTGCTTCGGTGTGACCCCCCAGCTGGTGCCCATAAGCAGCCAACCCCCATGCCTGGGATGGAAAGAGGTTTAGCTAGCCAAGCAGGGACGAAACAGCAAACCCAGCTGGTCTGTCTGCAATGCGGGACTGTGTTACGGGCTATGGAACGGAGAGGACGTCGGCTCTTGGGACAGATGGGGAGGAAAGGGAAACAGCCAGAAAAAAAACACAATTCCAGCCAAGCAATATGTCCGGTTACCCAGCTCCCCCCCACTCTTTCCCTTTAATATTAAAGTAATAACAGTACATTATGTGGAGCTGAGAAACCCCGCTCAGGACTGGGCTTTTATCATGTGCATACTGAAGGGTGATTGACAAACCAAGAAACATCGCTGTGTATTTGGGAGTCAGTGACAGACGGCGGAGTCTGATCCCTGCATCCCAGCACTGCAGGGAAAGCTTAAAGGAGAAGACAAGCAACCTGTCTCTCTCTACCTTTTTCTTTTTTTTTTTAGTAACTAAAAATATTTACATTCATATTAGCCTTCTGTAAATGCCTCTAAAGGCATGCTGAAGTTGGGCTTTACAAATTTCTGCAGAATCTCTTGGGAGCGGCAAGAGCCTCTGAAGAAGCAATGTTTGGATGGGAAACTTATGTCCTCCAAGCTGGCAAGTTGCAACACTGACACAGATTTTCTTGTAGCTGCAAAGCTCTCTGTATAAAGGGCATAAAGTCCCTTCTGCCTTCCCCTCCTTCTCCCCTCCGTTATTTAACAACTGGCTATGATTTACATGGTTCATTAATGCAATGGTAACACTGACACGCACATTTCCAAATAAGCCAGAAGGTTTATATTTGACCTGGGCCCTCTGTTCACTGCAGATGCCCCAGAGGATTTGAAGAACAGTGATTTGAAGTGATTGCATTGGATAAGGACGTTACACTGTGCAAATACAATTGGATGCGAGCATTTAATTTTTAAAAAACACGGCTATTGGAGTGCCTTTGAGCCAGTGAAAAGAACAGTTTAGCTCCCTTCGTGGTCTTGGCTCTTTCTTCTCCCCGAGGACAGAAAAGGGAAGCGGGACCAGTTTCAAACTGGAGAGGTTTCATCAGGTGGCTTGGCTGGGATTGCTCCAAAATGGCCCCTTCCCCTTGTGGTCCCACTCTGGGGGGCTGATCCCAGGCAGGGTCACAGCAGAGGTCTGGGGTGTCCCAGGCAGCACAAACAAGCCCTCGGGCTCCCAGCCAGCTTTCCAACAGCGAGCAGATCAGGCCCAGGGACAAACGATAAAGGTGATTATTTGTCCCCCTCGGGTTGGATTTTTATTGCTCCATTTTGGTTATTGTTGAGTGAGGGGAAGAAAAGGAGAGGGTTTAAAATGATGATTGCACAATAAATGGCAGCATCTCTGCTAATGTGCCGAGTGCCTACAAAGAGCTGCTAGTCAAACACCCGTAAAGGTTTGCTTTGATGGGGTATATAACCTTCCCCCTTCCTGCTTATGGCTTAACTCCATCAGCGCCTTGCCCTTTTCCAGGCAGGTACTGAAAACCCAGGGAGCTGAAGCACCGAAAGCACAAGCGCCCGGGCAGCAGGAGGGGACGGAGGGCTCCCCGGGGACCGGCGCAATTCCCAGAGGTCCCTTCCTGCCGTGGAGAGCATCAGGCTCAGAGATGGGGAAATAGCGACAGAAAGCCTGTAAAAACAACTGGAACAAGAGACAAGATTGCTGAACACACGAGGGAACAAAGCAGCGAGACCGTTTGAAAATTCTCATGTGCCCAAGATTCCCCAGGGTACCCCCTTGGATGGCTCTGAGAAGATGTTGCTCTCTGCCAAGTTTATTAGAGAGGCTCCCAAAAGCAACAGGAGAGGGACAGATCCTTTAGTAATGTAAATAGCTCTGGTTCCACCTATTCAGATTTTTTCTTTGCCTTTTCCACCCCAGAGGAGAGCTGGACTCCAACAATTTTAACCCCACAAAAGCCAGCACATGTTTCTGCACGTCCTCTCACTAATTAATCCTTCCTACACCCTCTAAGGTCCTCCATGATCTGCACAGCTCTTCCCATCTGAGCGTCTCCCAACTATTTACATACAAAAATAATTATTACAGTTTCTCTTTCTGGCTCCCCAGGCTACAGGAAACATCGCTGGCTGGGTTGGCAGGTGGGAGAGTTTCCTGGGGAAACAAGGCGAAGCAGCTGCCTTGCCTCTGTGCCAGCTCCACCCCCAGGAACTCTGGCACCCTCTGATTTGAGAGGAGCAGAGAGATTTTCAGGATATTTCCCTGGGTTTGCAAAAAACAGGGGTTGGATCAAGAAAGACCCAACTTAAAGGGTCCAGGTTTGCTCCCCTGCCCAAACCCTGGCTGCCCATGAGCACCCATAGGTGCTGCCTGATTATGTACAAAGGGACCCGTGGTCGGAGCCCGGAATGGCAAAAGGCTTCTCTACAAGGAACCAAGATGGAAAGAGTGGAGACAGCTGTCCCTGCTTCCCTGTGCAGCCCTCCGAGCATTGGCTGTCAGCAGCCCTGGGAGGACACCAACAGGAGGAGAAAGGCAGATCCTGGTGGGTCTCCGTGGGGAGCAAGCTCGGGAAGCGCAGGGATTATCCGTAACAGCTTTTGGCTCCGTCTGAAAGGAAGCAATGAAGGCATTGCAAAGTGTTAGAGCAAAGTGAAGACACTGAAGCGCTTCTCAAACCACCCCTGTGGACCTATTAATTGCAATATTGGATCTTCCGTCTTTTCCAGCAGGTTCCTAGCAATCGGCACGCAGCCAGCTTGGCTGTGGTTTTGTTTATTTTCCAGCTAATGTATCAGCAGGCTCAATTCCAGCTAACAAATCTGGGAATGTCAGAAAAATGATGTCCGGTTCCCCTGGATAATTTGTGACATACACCTGGTAGACAGTTATTAGTAGCACAATTAATCCAGCGCTATGGCAGAGGAACAGGAACGCCTCGCAGAAATGGACGCAAATCCTGGAAAGCCCATCGTCAGAAAAGCAATAAAAGCACATTTGCCCCGTTGATTATCACTGGCCACTGGCTAGAGAGGAAAATTGCACTTGGAAGCAAGGCAACACACACAAAAACTCAGCTGCAAATGTTCCCTGCAGTACCTCTCCCCGCAGGACTGTAAGTGGCATCTGAGTGGTGCTCATCTGGCATCGCGCTGCAAATGAGTTCAAAATGTGACTGCCCAAACTGAACCATCAGCACTTGTTACCAACCCCATTAAGCTTTAAAAGGCACTTGAGCCTTGCTCCTTGCTCATCCATGCTGGGCTTGGCTTATTTAACACATGGGCTCTGGCACGCATGGTCCAGCCAGACCACGAACTGCCAGGAACCTGAACGCATCCCCAGGAACGTGCATCCCCAGCCCTGCCCGTCTGCGAGGCAGCACAAACCTGCCCCAGGCTCTGGAGGGTAAGGCAGGTTTCTCTTGTGGGAGGAAGAACAAAAAATCAGGAAAAAGAAAAGGGCAGGAGCAGGCCAAGAACAAAGAGAAAATGGATTAAATAATTCATAGTTTTCACCTTTTCCAATAGCTTGAATGGGATTTCACCAGGTGCCACCTTTCTGTGGTCCCTGTGAGTGCTGGGTTCTGCAGGTCAGTTCTCGCCATGCACAAACTCTTCGCTTTCATCTTCTCACCTCTCTCTTATTTTTAAATATGCAAATACATCAGAGGAGCATTTCAAACTCCTGACTACAAATAGATCTGAAGGGCCTTGGAGCTCTTGAGAGATTCCTGCCTTACTCTAAAAAAAAAAACAAAAACCACGAACACATGGATGCTGTGCATTCCCTCTGCTGCACCTCCACAGTGGATCCAGCGTCAGGTCCAGTCCTGGCTCCCAGCAGCTCCTGCCTGTATCCTCCCAGCCCCAGCATCGTCTGCCCAGCGCTGGCAGCTGCCTGCAGGGGGGATGTTCCCGGGGCGCGGGGCAGCGCATGCAGCGGGCTCCCCCTTTCTGTCCTGCACCGGGATGGATTTGGCTCTGTCTTGGGCAGGAGTTTGGGAGAGGAAAGCGCTGGGCTGAGGAGCTGAGCGAGCAGAGAGAACGCGGGGCTTTAACTTGAAAACACTGAGCGTGAGTCATAATTCTCAAGAAAAGGAACAAAAAACCATATGTGCCAGCTGGGAAGCACGGTGGTTTTGAAAATCTCTGATTGGCTCTGATTGAACTGCAGCGGGTCTGCTGGAAAAACCTGAATGAAGGCGCTGAGGCCCTGATTTGGCTGAGCACACCCGGCTTTGTGTTCCTGGGGATTCAGCGCCATAGCAGGACGAATCCAAGGCAGCAGAGCTGGCTGGAGGAAACTCTCCAAAAACACAAGCAAGTCCTGTTATTCCTGATATTGCATTTTTCTCTGCATTTAACACCTTGACCAACTTCTGTTAGTTTACCCCATTGCTATTATTTGCTCTGCTTTAGATGCTGGAAAATTAAGGCCCACAGGGAATTTGGGCTGTGGCCCAGGCAAAGGGAGGGGAGCCCCGGCCCCGTGCAGCCTCGTGGGTCTTGCTTACCCTTGCACACCCCTCCTCTCCCCCAACTGAAATCCCTATTTGTTGCACTCTGTTTACCGCTAGGAACTTTAAAAATGCTAAATGCTCAGAAGGAGATTCTGGTCTGGATTTGATCCCCAGGCTGACCTGTGGTGTACAGTTTAATAAGGCTGTTTTATGTATGCTGTACCCTAAATCTAAAGGTCAGGGGTTTGGTGGCCATAAATATTCAGTCCGCACAGATTGGGTCTTTTAAACCTCCTTTTAAATATTTATGATCGTGCTTCCATGGCTGCAGGAGAATGTTGTAATAGTATTAAGAGAAAAAAAATCCTTCTGTATCTAAAAGCTCAGTATGAGCCATTTTCATATATTATGCATCACTAAGTGCTGTTTATGGCCGTTCTTGGCAGAGCCTGTACTGTATCACGGCAGAGTTCATGAATTCAGGGCTGTGCGGAGCCTGGGGTGCTGGCTGCGCCATGCATCAGCCCAGGCATCGCCTCCGCTGTGGCGGGCACAGCTGACGGGGTGGTGGAGGTCCTGGCAGCCCGGCATTGGGGCAGCGGGGGTCCCTGCAAGGCGAGTGCGGTGGTGCTGCCAGCTCTCGTCCTCCCGCAGACCCCCTCCCCTTGCTGGCCCGTGGCACACAAGCCTGTTCCCCAAACACTTTGGTCCAAGCTCTGGAGATCCATGGAGGGAAGACCCCACCGTGGTCTCTTAAAGAAGGACCAAGCTCTTGTTTGTGCCAGCTGAATGGTGGGCATGGGTGTGCAGTTATTCTACTATTTACGCTCTCATGATATTTTGCTGAGAAGTGCAGAGCACCATCAACATTAGCTGCAGAAAAGCGTCTTTCCCAGTGCCATTTGTTTCAGTCACAGCTGTGCCCCGCTGCCTCCTAAAAGAGCTCAGCTGAGCCTGTGGAAATCATCTGAAAATGAGAGCGGGTGGGTTGGATGCAATCAGCAGGATGGAGCCAGAGCTGTGGTCAAACATCACCTCCTTGATGTTGGGACTGCCCCGATGCGACGCTATCGCTGCTGGAACAGGAAACTGGTCTCTGCGGATCAAACTGGGGGACCACAGGGTGAGCTAACAGGGAGGACAGCAAAGCCAAAGTCACTTGTAGACTTTAATCAGCTTCTAATTAAAACTGAGATGGGCTTTTGTTGCTATGCAGAGCAGCACAATTCAGCCTGACTGATACTCTTCCCAGGTGCTGCTGGAGAATGGCCTTATTACCCTTATCTCTTTAATTTTCAGAAGTGCTTACGGTTTAGGGGAAAGTGCTATGTCAGCATGGTTTCCCAGGACTCATGAACCTGTATCGTGAACTTAATCTCCCACATGGAGTCATTTTGTGCAGTGTGAGGGGACGTGAACTGGGTTTTCCCATACTGCATTGAAATTGGTCCCCGAGCTCTAAAGAAATAGGAGAATGATGGACAAGCGAATGGATGTACAGCATATACCGGTATGCATACAGAGCGGGATGTCACAGGCTTCATTTCCTTAGGAAATCAGGTTTAAAATTAAGGCTAATCAGAGTTAAAAAACACTGCAGTTACCCTAGACCAAATGATACTATAATGTACTCAGTATATTACATTCTCAATAGCAAAGCAGCATCTGCTACATAAAATGAAATGTGTGTGTCACCATATGTAGGCAGCATAATGTGGACTCAAATTAAATAAAAACATTTCAGGGTATATGGTCCAATATGCAATCTGGGCCCTGGGAAATGCTGAGATTTACTCTAAAGTTCTTAGCAGTTGGCTAAAACGCTGAACCCAAAACAGTGCAAACTTGTTTTTTTAGCAACATAAGCTGTTGTCTGCACTTCCCTCCCTACGAGCCAATATTACTTCTGGAAATTCAGGAATGTATTGTTTTTCTTTTTTTTTTTTTTTATTTTATCCTCTTTTTTTTTGTGGGGGGCTTTCTGCATCTTTCCAGTTACAAAATGCTTGAGAGGGCAGAACCCCGAACAGCAGCAAATACTGCTTTCCATCTAATAGCTGCCCTCCAGAAATACCACGGAAACTCTTGGAGAACACACCAAAGCCCCATAAACCAGTCAGATAGCCTGTTATCCCTGTACCACAAGTAAAAAGAAAGACCTAAACTCTGCAAAATTACTTGACTCTCACCTTTTCCAGCTATTTTTTGCCCAGTCTCTCCCAGGCAAGGGGCTTCTTAAGCAAGGATGCACAATTTAGTGCTGTTTTAAAAGAGATCAGGCTGCTAAACTGTACAAGGCAATCTTCCCTGGGTGGCTCGGGCTCGTTGAGTCTCTGATGTTAGTTGTTATCCTCCTTGACCCCATTTGTTGACACGAAAATGTGGTATAAAGTGTGGATTCCCTCCAGGTGTCAGAAACACCAGGAATATGCTGGAGGTTTTGCCTGGCTTGGGTAGCAAAGGAGTTTGTTATCATGAAGCATTGATCCTTGTGCGAGTTCAAGGCTGCTGGGAAGCTTGCAAGCCCTTTAAAATCTGCTAATGTGGATTTTGTTTTCTTTCGAAGTGAATATATCAAGCGCAAAAACCACTTTAAAGTGGGAAGGCGATGTTTGCACAGGAGCTGTGACTGGCTGCTTCAGAAAATTCTGCCCTCCTGCACCAGGTTTGCCTGGCATGGAGTTTTATCTCTCTTGCTCAGGTCCTTGAAGTATTTGGATAATGAAGAGGCCAGGAAAGGCACTGTTCTACCTTTTAAAAGCAGCAAAACAAAATTTCCAACTGTGAGGCTTGGACTGAAGTGTTTGATGAGGGAAAAAATATGACTGTACCAGAAAGCAAAGGAAAACACAATGCTGCTAATAGAACTAGCTGTGCAACCATCTGGAAATGTTGGATATACCTGTAAAGACTCTGGGAAGTCACTAGGACACAAAGGCAAAATACCTGCATGCTGCTTGCACCGGGAAAAGGGAACTCAAGACAAATTATAGGGTGAAGATTGTAACAAATCTGTTCCTGCCTGGGGCACTGCGGTTGACAGCAGACTTTGCCTTGGGGTCGTCTGAGACTTCGTGCGGCAACGGGGAAAGGACTCGGCATCTCGTGGAAACCAGAGGCGCGGAGCTGGCTGCGGTGCCAAGGCTGGATGTCACTGATGCTGCTGTCTCCCATATCCATCCACCGCCCTGTCCTGTTCCCCGCTGCCAGCTGCGTGCTCATTCAGTGCAGCAAACAAAGAGACAAGCTGCAAACGTTATAAAAAAATCAACCTGGATGGGGTTTGGTTTTTCTCTTGCCATTAGGGCTGTCTTTTCTGGTTCCCTTCCTACTACTTGCCTCCTGCACGTTCCCATTTCTTCAGTTGCTGTATTATTTCTTCTCTCCGATGAAAAAGGCTGGTTCTCACCATTCCTCGCGCACACTGCTGGTTTCTGACCTGTTCTCACTTGGTCTCCCTGAAGCATTAGTGGATGAATTGAAGTCTGGCGGTGTCGGCTCCTCAGCCCACTTCTGAGCAGAAAGGTGAAGAGCTGCAAAGAATGAGAGATGTTTTCTTGAAAAAAAAAAGCATGCCATGTTTTCAGATGCATGCATGCATCTTGATTTTCATTCCTGTCTCCGCTGTCCTTTGGGTGGATTTTGCGTTCCTAGTGCTGGGACAGCAGGTGAAAATGCATGGGAAGTGGCCTTGTCTGACTCCAAACCAACTGCCCAAGAGAGGTCGTCAGAGAAGGAGGTAAATCCCTGAAATTTGCCTGAAATCAGCTGAAATTGGCCCTAGGTTGTTTACAGCACTTCAGGGTATGGGCAGATACTGCGGCAGCTTTTCCAGTGTCCATGTAGACGTTCGTTCTGCAGCCAAGATGTGAGCGGACTGTGGCCGCGGTGCCTACAGGAAGGCATTTGCCGAAGCATCATGTCCCTCCTGGCCAGAGGCTGCTGCTGACACCCACAGCTCTGCTCCCCACCACCCGCTGATGATGGTGTGACCCAGTCCCCTGAGCCTTAGCTCTGCCTGTGCTCAGCACCGAGGAAAAAGCATAACCTTCTGCAGCTCGCGTTTGCAGCTGGAGTAGGGAGAGCCCTATTCCTGCTTCATGGTCCTTCCTACCGAATCTGCGTGGGACCTGGGGGTGTTTGTCACCTTTCTGACTTGGCTAATCCATACTTTTTCCATGCCATCCTCATGATCAGTGCACTCTGCATGACCATAGAGGCTCTCCTGCGCGTGGTGAAGGTGAGGAGGGGATGGCCCAGGAGGGGCTGAGCCAACAGAGGCTCTGGCAGGAAGATGCCATGGGCTGGAAACCAGCCCCGAGAGCGGGGAAACGCAGCCCAGCGCAGGCGGCTCTGCAAGCAGGCACCAGCTTGGCCCTGGTGCTGTCCTCGTGTTGAGAGCCGGGAACAGCGAAGTGGCCGCTGCTTGCTGGTGTTCCTCAACGTTTCATACCTTGGGACCAAATGTAAAACCCACCAACGTGAATGGGGAGGCATTAAGGGCCAGTTATTGAAGATGTGTTCAGCTGGGGCAGCCAAAGAGCAAAGCAAAGAGCAGGTTCGGGCCATTTGGAAGACCCAGATGAAGCCCCCTTGCGTGCATTGGCCAAACGCACTGCATCAGTTTGGTGTCTCTGTTGTGAGTGGACAAAGGTAGCTGCAAACAAGATATTTCTGGGCATAAACAGTACGTGGGCACACGTAGGATCATTTTTCAAGATAGGAAAAAAAATAAACAGCCTGTAAATACTTGTCACCCTGGGGCAACTGAACCATATATCCCGGCAATGTATGTGGGTTTTACTGTTCCATGACAATTTGCTTTGCTATTCATGAAAAAATATGTTGGTGCTGTTACCTTAGCAACTGCCGCATCACGTTCTGGTGATGCTCTGCCCGAGGTACATGGAGCCCTGCCTTAAAGCAGCACGTACGGCTTTGTGGTGCCTTTCCCGCTGGAAAGGGAGCAGAACCAAGCCCGCACCCTCACCAGGGATGCTACAGAAGTTGGTAATGAAACAGGAGGAGGTGTGTTAATTTGGATTTACTGTTTGGACCGCGGCACTGTCTGATCATGGCCCAGAGCCACTTTGGACTACAAGCTGTGTAAACTTGCAAGAAAAGGGAGAGATTTTCCAAAACTATTTCCACTTTGTAAGGGAAGGAAAAGGACATTAAGTGACACGGGCAGGCTGGATGTAGAGCTTTGTTCAGGTGTCTCCACCCCTACTGTCCATATCAGCATCTTCTACTAGAGTGGGCCAATTTTCCAAAGAAACACCAGGTTTTGCCTTTTAGGTTGATGCCAGTAAAAACCACCAATGGAGAAATTCACCCCCAGTACCTGTAGCTGGGATCCCGAAGCAATTCCCAAGAGAAGATAAAAGGAAAAACTATTGCACAGGCAGCCATGGTGGCATCCCAGCTGCCAGAAGAAAAACGTCCTGTGTTCATCATTGAGTCTGTCTGCACGAAATGGGCTATTCAGGAGAATCACACAGGTATGATTTCCTCTGAGGATAGATTGCCTGCTCCTCGAGTATCAGATGCTACTAACGCATCGCCGCGTGCTGAATGAGTGCTCCCAGAGGGGTCCTTGCAGCAAGTCCTCCTGTCACACACTCTGAAGCCCCATAACAGTGATGCTCGCGCCTGGTATCTCCCCCCCTGACATTTTTCTGACAAAGGGATCAATAGTTTGGGTCTATTTGGAAAATCAGTTTTACACTGGGCAGCCCCTGAAGGACCGCCATCCAAACGTCAGCCAAGCCAGCGGCCCCGGGCGAGGACAAGATCCATCTGCCTCACTGATTGTACAAGAGTGAGAACAGGGGAGGAGACGGGAAAGTTTTACAAATGTATATCCCTAAATGGGTCCATGAAGTAGTCTCCTTGGGATTCGTGTTCGGAGGAGTCGTTGCCCAGTGTAGTTCAATTGTGTCCTGGTTTCGGCTGGGATAGAGTTAATTGTCTTCCTAGTAGCTGGTATAGGGCTGTGTTTTGGATTTAGGATGAGAATAATGTCGATAACACACTGATGTTTTAGCTGTTGCTCAGCAGTGCTTACACCAGTGAAGGACTTTCCAGCTTCCCCTGCTCTGCCCGGTGCCCAAGGAGCTGGGAGGGGGCACAGCCAGGACAGCTGACCCCAACTGGCCCAAGGGCTATTCTGTACCATATGGCATCATGCCCAGTAGAGAAACTGGGGGAGCTGGCCGGGAGGTGGGGACCGCTGCTCGGGGATGGGCTGGGCATCAGTCAGCAGGTGATAAGCGGTTGCATCGTGCATCACTTGCTTTGTATATTATTATTATTACTATTACTATTACTACTACTACTACTACTACTACTACTACTACTACTACTTTATTTTATTTCAATTATTAAACTGTTCTTATCTCAACCCACGAGTTTTCTCACTTTTACTCTTCCGATTCTCTCCCCCATCCCACCGGGGGGGAGTGAGCAAGCGGCTGGGTGGTGCTTAGCTGCTGGCTGGGGTTAAACCATGACAAATTGCAATGCTCAGTCTGGGTATTTACCACCAGGTAGCACAGCCCTTGCTGCCCAGAGAATGGAGGGCTTTTTGCAGAGGATGAGCTGTGCTGGGGAAAGGGCAGCTTGTGCTGCTGGGTGGCTCGTCCAAGTCCAGCCATCAGCAGAAGCGAGTGAAAATGGCCATGTCTCCCTTGGAGCTGCTGCAAAACCTGTCCCATGAATTTGGTTGCCTGTTTCACCCCAGTGAGGATTTTGACTGTGCAAATTATTTGTGGTTTCTCCTGGAGGTGCAGATTGCTCTCCATCCCTCCTTGGTGTCACAAGCAAGGGGATGAGGCTAAATACAAGGGCTGAAGGACTGTTGGTGTCATCATATCCAGCCTGGGGCTGCTGAAATTTTCCTACTTCTTTGTCCAAATGATTGCAAGTGGAAGATCCCTCCTGCTCCGTTGAGTTCACATTCTTTTGTCCTCTGGTTGTATCAGTGCTGCCAGAGCTGACTTTAACTGCCCAGCTCTTCTCGACAGCCACCCTGGCTCCTGTGAATCCGCTGAAGACACCAGGCTGGCAGCCCTGGGAGGGTCCCTCCTCGGTGTGGGGCATCCCTTGGCATCCCAGCAAAGAGAAATTGGGCAGTACCGGTCTGATCATACACTGCCTGGGGGGACCAGGCAGGGAACCCGCTTCCCAGGAAGGAATTCACTTTCTCATGGTTTTCTGCAGGAGAGGGCCATGCAGGGAGCAGCAAACAGCAGGGCTGGGCTTAAGGAGCATTTCAACACCCGTGTCTTCAGTAAAGGTTCACCCTGGTATGGCTGCCACCAAAATTTCAGGGAAAGGGGCACAAAAAAGACAGGAAGGTGTCTTCACTGAATTTATACAAAAGGCAAGACAACTGAGGGAGAAAATATGTCTTTTGAAAAAAATTGCATCTGAAATGTGCCTTTCCATAGGTAACAAAGCATTGTGAAGCTATTTTCACCATGCCTGGAACAGCCTTCATCTCGGCAGGGAGGAAGAGAGCAGGACCCCAGCGAGCAAGAGGCACTTGGCTCCGCGAGAGGTTTTCAAAGAGGCAGCAGGCGAGAGGAGATTGCAGAGCCAGGAAAGCTCCCAGCGAGGGAGACCATCACCCTGCTCTTTGAGGAGAAAATAGAGAGGTTTGCTCTTTAAATCTAGATCCTAGAAAAGGGCAGAGAGAACTAGGCTGTGTGAATTAAGGGCCACCATCTGGCCCTGTGCAGGGAAAGCAGTGGATGGGGATCTGCAAGGTCCTCTGTGACAGGACCAAATCAGCCGAAACCCAGCCCAGGGGGAGGCAGGGTCAGGCAGGAGCTCGCTGGCTGCCTGGGGAGCGTCAGCATCCTCAGCGGAGACCCAAAGAGGGACCCCCATGCCCGTCCCCCCAATGCACGGCAGCTCCCAGCTGCCCGTGTCGTGGCTCTGCAGATGCCTCCTGTTCCCAGCCCAGAGGAAGGGGCTGCCTGCCATCCCCTGCCATCCCCTGCTGTCCCCTGCTGTCCCCTGCCGTCCCCTGCCCACGTGGTGCTCTTGCACCGAAGGCAAGCCTGCATCCTGGCAGCAGGCTGCTCTGGAGGGCAGCGTGGTTTAGAGAGCAGAGTGTTGGCCTCAATCGCATCTTATAAATCAAGAAGAGCAACCAGAAGTGTTTTGATCTCCTCTCCTGCATCCCACAGCAGTTTCATTGAAGGCATCTTGCCTGTAATTTCTGGAGGAGCCAGGATGCATCCTTCAGAAAGGCTCTTGGCTCTGATATAATTATGTCAAGCAATGGAGAAGGCACTGTGCCTTCAGCTGAGTTATTTCACAGTCTGATTATCTTCCCCTGAGGGGAAAAAACAGGTCCTATTTCTACTCCAAACTCTGGACTCTTGCTTTGACTTTTTTTATCAGATAAAAGAGCCTTCATGTACAAAAACCTTCCCCCGGGCAGCCTCCTCTCAGCCTTCCCTTTTGCTGGTTAAAGAGCCGGAGCCTCTTTAGTCGCGCTCCACGGGCAGGTTCTCCAGACCTTGAACCCCTTCCAAATTTCTGGAGGTAGTTTTCAAAGTCTGGGTAAGACATTATGGGAATCAAAAGATCCGGGTTGTGTTCCCCGGCTCCTCTGCTGTGTCACACTGGGCAAATTTTTCCTTTTATTTCTCTTGCTTTCTGTGATTTACGTCCTGGGAATGGAGCTCTGTGGGACAGGGCTCTTTCCCAGAGGAAGGCCCGTACAGGTCCTCACAGTCTGGAGCCTGGAGCTCAAGTTCAATAACAAGGTTCTTGATATTAATTAAGAAAGACTTCAAAAGAGGAATAAATTAAAACAAATTGCAGAGCTGATGCTTTTGTCATTTACCCAGGTGCAAGCCATGACTATTACCATGAAGGTCAATGAAGCTAGCTGTATATAAAAGCAAAGGAGGGGGAGAAAAGAGATTCTCCTCTGGGGACATGCTGTTGCTGACTTGGAAAAGGCACCCTTTCAGAGCCTTATCTGGTACCACTGTGGAAAACAAGGCGGGGTTCTTCTGTTCTGTGGCCTAAGACGCCCAAACTGAAGTCACCCTCTGTGGTCCCAGCAACTTAAGGTGAAGCTGATCTCATCACTGAAAATTGTTGTGTGAAAGAAACTCTCATTGCTAGTCTTCTGCACCTCTCAAAGCTATTTTAAGCCCTGTGAGCTCCAGCTGCACCTGGACCCTCCCGTGGAGCATCCTGAGCTGCATCGCTGATGCGCTGCCTTGTGGCACGGGGTTGATAGGAAGCTGCTCAGGTGGTTTCTGAAGGCGCTTTAAACAGTGCACCCAGCAGAGAAATACAGCCAGGTGGAACTCGCTAGTCCCCCTTCCTTCCCCTGATTTTTGGTGAGAACCGATTCACAGGCAGGGCATCCCACTGCCATCGCTGCCAGGGGGAAGCTGATGCCTGTGGAAAAAAAAAAAACAAAACCAACCTTCTAAGGCACCAGGGGAGGTTGTGTTCAAACCCTGTTGTACCAGGGTTTTGATGCTTTTGGCCTTACTGCACTGCTCTTGATATAGTCAAGGGGAGCTTAATGCTTTTTAAAGGTCCTCAGCTTTTATGGACTCTAAAGTATTGACCTTACAGGGAGGTGCTGAGGGAAGTATATTAAAGATAGATCTATGTGGGATAGTCGGACATGCCAGCTTTCCCACAGCTGCTCTCTGGACTGCCTTTTTCTAAGCTCTCTTTAAACTAATGCGTTAATTACCTTCCTAGAGGAGAGCTGCCAGAAGCTGCAAGGTGCTGCTGAGACCCGCTCTTAGGAGGTCTGGGGCAACCTTCCCTTGGGCACTTGCTGATGGCAACACACAGAAGTCTTTTCTCCAGTTTGTTCTCAGCTGTTTGTCCCCCCTGAGCCTCAGCCTGGGCTCACCATGCTGCAGATTTCCCAGTTTCTGCTGAACGCTGTGCTCTGTGACCCCGGGACTTGGAAAAGGCCCTGTGTCAGCTCATCGCTACAGAGAGCCCATCCCCTGCTCCAGCAGTAACCAGAGGACTCCAGAAGAAGAAACCCTTTGCAGTGAGCAACCAAGGGGGAAAATCCTCTTGTGGGGCCTCTGCTACTTGCAGGCCTGTGGCAAGTGGTTTCTAGTAAAACATTCAACAGTCATTAAGAGAAGATCTGCATTACATTTGTCACCTCTGGAAAAAGGGGGATGATGCCATTCACCTGCATTGCCAGGTACTAAGAGACTTAATAGTATTTATGAGATCCTGGGAAAACTGTGATTGGGAAAGCATTCAAGGAGTGTGTGTAAGAGAGAAAGGAGGGGTAAAGGTTCCCCCGCACCGTGGGGAGGGGAAGGGCAGGGCAGGGCGCATCCAGAGCAGTGTGGGGTGGGTGCTGCCTGCAGCCTCCCCAGCCAAGCCCCTGGTGCAGCACTGGGACCCTGGCAGGGTGCTGGGAGAGGGTGCAGGGGAGGATGCCCTGCAGAGCAAGAGGGTTGTCACCTTGCTCCTACTCCTTAAATTAATTTGGATCTGAGCCTTACAGTGGACGCTGCTCAGAAGGCTCGCTTTGGGAAGGCATCTTTGTTTGGGGGTCGCTACTTCGGGGGGATGTGACCCCTCCGCTCCCCCCCAGGCACCCCCGGGGAGCAGGGGGCAGCTGAGCAGCTCCTTGCCCTCCCGGCTGTCGGGGAGGGGGTGCCCCATCCCCAGTCCCCAGCTCCGCTCCCCCTGCACCGCTGCTCCCGAGGCCGCTTTTCCCCTCTCCCTTTTGCCGTCCTTAGTTAAATTTCCCCCGCCTCAGTTGATGTCACATCCTGTTCCACAGCCATCCCCTGCTAGTAGCCAGCCCTACCAATTCCTTTCTTTCCTTTTTTTTTTTTTTTTTTTTTTTTATCCCTGTCCTCTCCCCATCACCCCCCCTTTTCAAGGCAAACTTTTGGCAATAGCAGAGATAATCATTTCGTGCTCCGTTGAATTTCTCCTCGCAAATGTCTTTCGATCAAGGGAGCCATTAAAAAAAAAAAAGAAATTGCCAGAGAGCCAGCACCGAGAGCAGAGGAGAGAAACGGGGATCCCAATAAATATGCAAAGTGAAGGCTCTGCTAAGCAGATTTCTTGCATTGCTTCCTGGGGGTGCTGAGAGCCACCCGGAGAATCATTCTGGGTTTTTTTTAATTGCATTTTGTTGTCTTTTTTTTCTTTTTTTTTTTTTTTAATTAAAATAATAATAACAATAAAGGACTGAGGAGGCAGCGAGGCGCTCGGTGATCGGCACAGGGAGGCTCGCCCGGAGGTGATCTGTATGCAAGGTGCCTAGAACTGGGTGCGAGACATGCAACCGGCAAGCAAGCTCCTGACCCTCTGCTTCCTCATCCTGATGGGCACAGAACTCACTCAAGTAGGTTTCTCTCTTGCTTTTCCCACCTCCCCCCTTCTCTCCCTTTCTCCCCAACGCCATTTTCTATTAAACCTCGAGAGCACAAAAGAAAACTGGAGTAGGAAGGTGCAGCTTCGTGCCCCCCCCTCCCCGGGCACCCCCTTTGCTCAGCCCGCGGTGCAGGGGGACCCTCCGGGCTGGAGGGGGAGGTCGGGGGGGCTCGGGAGACCGGACCCCAGAGGCGGGGAGAGAAGGGGACTGCCCTGGCCTGGGTCCCCCCCACCCCGGGGGTCCCCACCTGCCTGCCCCACCGGCGGGGAAAGTTGCGGTGCGGGGCTGGGGGCGGCGGGACCCCCACCGCCGGGCTGGGGCTCTGTGAAGTTGGGGGCTGCCTGTCCCAGTCCCCGCGGGGACGCGAGGTGGGTGCGTGGTGGCCATCCCTCCACGCCAGCTCCCCGCGTGGGGGTAGCTTTGCTGATTTTAGGTGACATTTAAATGTCCCTTGATGTTTCCATCTGTGACAGGCTTGTGGGAGAGAGGAGCATCTTATTTATCTCCCTCTTCCCCCTTCGCCTTTTTTTTTTTTACTGTATTTTAATGCTTGCCTTTACTGTCCCGGCCCCTGGACTGAGTGAGTAGTGGGGCCGGGGGGGGCCAAGGAGGCACACAAAAGCCATCTCTTGCAAGTGGAAATAAAACTCCATTTGACTTCTTTAAGATAACTGGGGAGAGGCAGGCAGGGAGGTTGTCTTTTGTTTTTTTCCCCAGTCACTGAGGAAAGGAAGAAAAGTAATTGCAAGAGGATGCTCTAGATTGTGGGGTTAATTGTGATGCTGCCTGGAAGCAAAAAAGAAAGAAAAAGAAGCTATAAATAGGAGGGGAATGGAGGCTTCTTAGTGTAGGAGCAATTAGCAGCTGGGCTCTCATCCTGGATGCTTTATGTAGATTACTTTTTCCCTTTCTCCTGCTGACAATGCTCTCGCCTGTCACTGCACTATTGCTGAAGTTTCAGTAGCTGAAGCCTTTTGGCTTTGCACCCTCAGAGTATTTCTGCTGCCCCCAGGAAGAAATGGCTGAAGTAAGAGCTGCCTTAATTGCATGGAGCCCTTGAGAGAAGGGATGAGAAGGTAGTAATTTGGGGGGAAGCGAAGAGATCCAAGAGCTGTGTGGATGAGGAGGGGTGGGAAGGAACCAGAGCTGCAAGTGAGCGCCCAGGAGAAGCCCATTGTGTGCGAGAGGATGCACGGGGAGCGCGCATGCGCCGCGCTGGACAAAGCAGCCAGCGACCACCAGCGTTGCTCGGGGATCAGCAAAAAGGGGCTCCTCGCTACGCACCTGGCCCGGCCGAGGGCATGGCCAGCCCAGGGCCGTGGCAGCAGCATGGCGAAGCAGCGCGGTGGGGCTGCCCCTTGCCCCGCCGACCTCCCCGCCTTGCCCAGCCCCGGGGGGTGAGCTATGGCCTGGGGACCTGGGTGGTACCCCGCTCCCCAGGGACTGTCACCGTCCCTCATCAGCCTTGTCAGCCCCCATCGCTCTGCATTGGTGGGTTTTTTCAAGGACACCGAGTTATCACCTCTTGTGCCAAGGATGCCGCTGTGCTTGGCTACTTTTTCCTTTTCTTGTTTTCTTTTTTTGTGAATGCAGCACTCCCAACTTTTTGCTCAACTTTAAATCGGGGTGGGGATGAGGATCAAACCTGCTCTGAACGGTGGGGCTGAGGGTGCTGGCTGACTTTGGCGGAGTTACCTCCCGGCACCTCCCTGCCCGCTGGCGGGAGGTTGGAAGCCCCTGCTGAAGCCCTGCCTTTGCTGAGCTGCCTTCGGCTGGGGCTGGTTTCTGGTTTGCAGTGTCTACCTGGGCTTTGCTGCCTGCAGGTAGCTGAGTCCCGCCAGGCCCCGCGTGCCAGCCATGCAGAGCTCTCCTGCCAGCGTGCCTGCTGGCTCGCTTGGCACTGCAGAGCCCTTTCAGAGTTTTAGCATCTCATTTCTGTAGCACAGCTGCCAGATGCAATCCCCAAATATGCCTTTCAGCCCAGGCACCGCCCAGCTCAGTGTCTTCCACGTTTAATTCAGTGCCGGATTCACATCTCTATCACATGTGTGGAGTCTCTCCCATCCCCTAGAGATCCCGTGCCGGGGGAGAAGGGATTGAGGTTCAGGGGAGAGAGGCTGCCGATTTAGGCAGCTTTCCTTGACAATGCAGAAGCTACTGCTGTCCCCTCCTCTCCCTCCCTGCAGTGACACTGGCAGGCCAGCGCACAAGAAAGGAAGAAATGGGGAGAGGGACGGCTGTTAAATGGGGCTGGAGGGGGTGAGTACATGGCTGTCCATCCAGCTGGGTGCTGGGAAAGCCCTTCTCGTGGAGAGGAGGAAGTTGTCTTCAAGGTATTGGTGCTGCAGCATCCTCTGACGGTCGCCCCGGGGGGGAGGAAGGATGCCTGTGCCCGGCCTGGAGCACACGGGTGATGCACACGCTGCAGGCTGCACGCCCAGGTTTGGTAGGGGCTTTGAGACCTGCCTAAGGTGGCTGGCAGTGTTACCTGCGTGAAACAAGGGGAGAGCTGTCCCTACATGCCCCCCAACATCCCAGTTCCTTGCAGAAGTCCCTGCCTGCCCCTCGATCCCCCATGTGTCCCCAGGATGGGTGGCAGGAGCTCCGGCCCCAGAGCAAGACCTGCATGAAGCTCTGGGATTTCTTCTCAATGCCAAAGGTCTCCTAGTCTGTTTTGTGCCTTGCCTTGGCTCTCCACAGGTCAGTGATCAAAGCCTGAAGTGACAAATATTTTGGCTGAGTTGAATGGGATGGCTTCAGGGTGCAGGGGCTGGATATGGGTGCTGGGTGAGGGGGGCAGAGCTGCTGCTCGGGGCACCCTGGGGTGCAGCACCCTCGCTCTGGCTGTGCGTGCAGCTCTGGGCAGAGGCCTTCCCAGACAAAGCGTGGGGCTTTCTCTCCTTGTCTTCTTCTCGGTGAGACCCAGGGCGGCTGTCCTGGTGGCCACAGAGGAGCAGAGCCAGCTTACACTCTCTAAGGATCTGTTCATCACGTGCAGAAAGATAGTGCTGCCAAAAGGGCAGAGGATTTGGGCTGCTGTAGTAAAGCCCTGAGTATCAGCAGAGGGGATTCGGGATGCCATCTGCTTTGTCTGTCTGTCTGACCCATCCCTTTGTCATGCCTCGTGCTTGCTGGCAAGCTGCTGGGATATTACCATTGAAAAGCTCTTTGCATTCCTCAAAGTTTCGCAGGCGCAGAGCGGGGCAGCCGGCGCTCTGACATCCACTTACCCGGTAATCAGTGAAACCACACAGGAAGAAATACCTTCCTGGAGCAGGCAGTTATTAAACATTTAGGGCTTCTGCAAGAAAAAAAACAAACAAACAACAAAACAATTTTGCCATTGATTTTCCTAAAAGCACATCAGGTCCCTCCTGGGGCCATTTGCAGAGGAGGGGGGAGCTGCCAGGTTTGCACGCTGCCCTCCCCAAAGCTGCCCGTGCCCCTCTGCCCGGCAGCACCCAGCCCGGCCATGCTGGCTCCCCTCCACCCATGGGGGACTTCCCAGTGCCCAGTTTGGTGGCCGGGCTCTTCCCTCCCCTGTCAGGGAGCCACAGGGAAGCTAGTAGGATTAAGCTGCAAATCTGCAGCCTGTAACAGGAGGCAGCTGCCTCATCTCATAAACCAATTTGTGTCTCATTTCACTAACTTCAGTTTTAACCAATAAAAAAGAAAGGTAATTTTCAGCCCTGGGTCATATTTATTACTCAAGTTATCGGTCCTTGTAATCAGTATTAGCATCACTGCGTAAAGTAATACAAAACTAATTACTATCTGAGTGAATTAGATAGATGAAGGCTGTAGACTGCATTGACAGTGGAAGAAGCTAATTCTCGAGTTATGAGCGATAAGTGTTGGCTTTGCTCTACTGTGATGAGCCTCTGAACAAAAGGGAAGAAGGCAGGGACAAGGGCACCCAAAGAGTGTCCCTCTGGGTTTTGTTGCCTGTGGGTGCCTTGGCCGGGCTCTTTGGGAGACCCGGGCGGGCAGGGGGATACCTGAGAGGTTGAGTCAGTCAAGAATTCCCCCAAAAAGGGGAAGATGCACTTGGGGAAACTGAGGCACAGAGCCTGAAACATGTCTTAGCACCAGCAAATCCCACTTGTGGGGGAAGAGCACCTCAAAATCCTGATTTTCCTACTTTTGTAGACTGTAACCATTGCTTGATGCTGCTGTCCCAGAGCTGAGCCCAGAAGCCCTGGTCCCAGCCTTCGGGCCAGCTTTGTCCTGGGTTTTGGCCCATGGAAGCTTTTTCCCCATTCAGGACCCAGGTCGTGGCTCCCAGCCTCCCTCCCCATCCCAGCTGGGAGGCAGCATTCAAAACCAGCCAAAATGCAAAAGATCTCCTGGAAAGATAATAGCAGGGCAATAGCAAGAGTCAGCCCTCGGTCCAGGAGCGCACAGCAGCGGCAACCCTGGAGCAATGCCGTGTTTTCTAGCAAGCAACGTGCAGAACAAGTTTCCAGTGTAAAGGCACCTTCTGACTGGAGGCGTGCGCCCGACCCAGGGAATATGCCCAAAAAAATCATCATCCCTAACCAAAACATCCGAGTAACAGGAACCCACCGACGCGCCCGCAAAACCTGCGCTGACTTTAATGGGCTCCGATCTAGCCCAGAGGCTCTGATGTGTATTGGCACTCGCTGTTAGAGCATGAATTTAATGTCAAGAGCAGCTTTAGCTAAACACAGATTTAGCGAAGTGAAGACCTGCAAAGGGGGTTAGTCTGTTCCAGTGTAACATAAGGAATATGTTCTTTCTGCTGCAGTGTTTCTACTCGCCGTGCGGATAACAAAAGGAAAGGTCGCAGCGTTTTGTGTGCGGAAGGAGTAGTCCCAGTGTCCGTAGCTGGGGGTAACTTTCCGGAGCACGTTGGGCTGCCTGATCCCAAAACGGGGCCGCTCCTGGAGCCAAGCTCAGCACCGGGCACAGGCAGTTTCACACAAAATCCCACCAGGAGCTGGCAGTGATTTGCAGCATCATGGTCAAACAGTGAAAACAGTCCAAAGCACTTTGGGGTCCTTAATTGCCATTTTCTTTCCTTCCTTTGCTTTCCCCGTCTGTCCATCCATACCCTCCCTGTGACAGGAGGGGAAGAGTTTGCTCTGCGTTGGTACAGTGCCGAGGTGACAGGCTCCAGCTCCAGGACTGAGGCTTGTGTGAGTGATGGTAGCACAGACAGGGACAAAAAACAGGCAAAAAAGCAAGGACATTTGGAAGTCAGACCCAAAAATCAGGGAACCCTGGTACCATTTATTGCTGTGGCAGTCGTGACCTGCTGAGGGACAGATGCTCCACGGCAAATGCAACAGAAGACTGTCCCACGCTCCAAAGGTGATGAGGGTACAAAGCGTATGTTCCTTAATGAGGATGAACTTGCCTGTGCTGCCTCCCAGGGTAGGTGGGGAGCCTCTTCGGCCTGGCACTGTGCACAGCCCTCCCGCTGCCCACAGGCTGGTGCCGGGGGATTTTGGATACCTTCTGCCACAAGCTCAGGCAATGGGGAGTGCAAGGGAAGTGGGTGAACGTTTACTGAGTTGAGAGAGGGATGAGAAACATCATCATTTGCTCAAGAGCAGCATCCAAGGCTCTGTCCCCTGTAACCCTGTGGTGCCAGGCAGAAAGCAGAGGGGCACAGTGAGCACCCAGCGTGGTGCTGGGGTGGGCTTGGAGCCCCGGCCTGAGCCTGCTGCGCAGGTAGGGCTGGGCTGTACCCGCAGCTCCTCACCCTCAGACTTGAGCCCCGCTGCAGGGACCCCCACGCAGAGCTGCTTGGCATCCCCGTGGCCTTCGGCTGCCAGGCGTGCTGCGCAGTGCCAGGGAGCGCAGCACCTGGCGCTGGTGCTCGGGGTGCTCTCCCATCTGTGTGATGGAGGTGGTCCTTTCCACCCTGCAGCTCGCCTGCCTCCGTGCAGTCCACGCTCCTTTGCAGGTGCAGCAGCACCTGGCAGTGGGGCAGCGACAGGGACTCTGGCAGCCCGGCATCAGCCAGGGCTCCAGGAGGGATGCACAGAGTCAGTGGAGGCAGGGAGTCCTCCAAGAGGCCAGTTCGGAGCCCCTCCATCAGCTACAGGAGGGAGCTTTGGAGATCAGTCACTTAGTCCAAGTATCTAAAGAGGATCCCTGAAGTTATACAGCAAGGTCCCTTTCCTGCAGCTCCTGGCCAGAGGGCACAGCACATCTCGCGGGTCTCCAGTGCAGAGAGGAGGAGTCGGAAAGAGCTGGAGAATGGGCTGTCCCGCACACCACAGAGCAATCCCCGGGCAGGCCTCAGTGCCCTGCCGGATTACTGAGCCCTGTGCTCCCCGGACAGGAGCTGCCAGCCCTGGGAAGGTGCCTGGGGCTCTGCCCTCCATTGAGCAACCAGCTCAGCTGGACACATCCTCCTCGCAGGAGATGTAAGGTGTTAGCCGAGATGCCTTCTCCATTTACTGAGCCAGCTTGGAGCACCGGCAACGTTTCAGGCTGTTAAAATACAGGTGTATGTATTTTAAAGCAGATCCCGTCCTCTCACCATGCATTAAACAGGAATTCTCTGACTGTGGTCTACGGACACCAACTCCACGTAAGCTTGGGAGCCACAGAAACTTCAGCACCTCTTCTCTGAGCCAGCCAGGAGAGGGAGACAATGACCGCCGTGTCCTGCACACACACACGCACACACACACACAGAGGTGTTGGCCTGTTTGCAAACGCTGACCCTTGTAGGGCTCCTCCAGGGACACAGGTCCCATTTTGCATTATCACTTCCCAGCATTTTCCACTAAGTAGCTATTTTGGAAGACCCTGTTCTTTGCTTTTATCTATCGTTCCTCCTCTTTCCTTGCGCAGAATACGTGCATGCAAATAGCATCTTTTGTTCTCTAGCAGTTCTGACAAGAAAAACTCAGTGACAACATGGAGGTTTTTTCCAAGGCAATGCCCTGTGAAAAGAAAAACCCAAAGTGATCAGGAGAAAGGTGAACTCAACCAGTTCGGCAAAACCAGTACTGAACAGCTTTCTGCAGACGTTACAATGGAAAGTTGCTCTTTTAAGGACAGATCCCGCTTTGCTCTGGAAAGGCCCGGCAGTGAATGCTATCAGGTCAAGAAGAGTCAACTGAGTCTCCTCCTTCTTGATTTCACTAGCGTTTCTTGGGATTTGCTCTAGCATGAGTAAAGGCAACGTCCAGTCTCTCACATCAAGTTCACATCCTTGCTGTTTTTTTGCTGTCTGTGTTTCATTTTGTTGCCATGCTGGGCTTCTAAAAGCAGGGAAGTCGTTAGGGTGGGGAAGAGGTTTCCATGCTTGCACATCACCTGCTTCAGGCACTGAGGTGGCAGAGGTCATTTTCGTGCTCGATGCCCACGACCCAGCACAGCACGCGGTGATGGGCAGCATCTCATTGCACAGCAGCAACCACCGCCTCTTCCCCCTGAATAACCCTTCGCCCCTAAAAAAAGGAAACAGCGGCATTTCTGGGAGCCTCTTTTTTGTCAGGTCTCTCCTTTGGACCAGCTGACGTGGGCTCAGCTTGCGCAGCCGTGCCACGGGCAGATGGACAGTGTTGAGGAAGGGCTGCGGCTCTCTGCCAGCACGGGCTGTACCTATGGGCTCAGGGCCATCCTGCTCCCGGTGCGGGTCGTTAAGGCATTAAGTCACTGGACTTTCTGAAAAGGTATGGAAGAGCAGCCGATCTCTTGAGGTCCCTACCTTAACTCCCTTAACAGCAAAGAAGACTCCCCAAAAAACGCTGCTTTTGGCTATTTCATAAACACTGGAAGCAAGAGAAGGAAAGAAAATCACCTGGATTTCTCTCTCCCCCGTTATTACACGCACAGCCCCTCCTGCAGCTGACATGAAGGGTTTTGCTCCAGGGAAGCTGAGCAGCTCTGCTGAGCGCCGCTGCCGGAGCACGGCCGCCGCTGCCTGCACGGACCCTCCGTGCCAGCCGCTGGGATGAGGTCCCGGTAATGGGCCCCCTCCTTAGCGGGGACTTGTGCTGCTGCTCCTCTCTCTGTGCTTCACCATCCCCATCTGCAGAAGCTTTAATCATTGCAAGGCACTTGAAGGGCATACGAATGAAATCACCTGCGTGCACTGGTAGGAAATGAGTCTTTCTTTAGTCCAGGTGGAATCCAGAGCAAGGCAAAGGAGTGCTGGTTACCCTGCTGAACACCATTTTAAATAGTAAAGTATCCATAGGTCTGATTCCCTTTTATGTGTTTGGAGTAGACAACCATGAGGGATAAACTTTACTTACAAACTCAGTTTCAGAATGAACATTAGGATGATTTAAGTGTAGCACTCAAGTGTTTTATATGGTGTGAAATCAGATAAGCAATCAGGGTCTCGGCTGCTACAGTGCTGAGCACAGCATAAGCACCTGTCAGAGCAGAACAGGCTGAACTGGAACAGAATGGGGAGCTGGGATTTATTCTAAAAGATGGAAGCCATCCGAGGTTTTTGCCTAATGAACCTGTTCCTACAACCACAGCCTGAAACACATCCTTGGTGCTGACCTCCTCAGGCGCGACGCTGCACGATCTGACGGCAGTTTTGCCATGGGAGGGATGCCTGGGCTGGGGGAAGCCGATTTGACGGGGTGGGAGTAGCTTAGCTACTTTGGGAGCCCTAAGCGGGATAGTGATTCAGAGGGCAGGAATGTTTTCTTATTGATTTCAGCAGCAGGTTGACCTGTCAGCCGGCTGACTTAGCCAGATCAGAGCTCGTCTGGCCCTAGCAGGGGGAAAGGGCAGGGGTGACACGGGCTGAGGGTGCTGGGAGGCGAGGGAAGGGAATGGCATTTCGGCTGCTGCAGCCTGTGGCATGCACCAGCTGCTGCCTCCCAGCTGCCAGCGTCCGATTCTGCTGCCCTGTTGTCAGAGGGACAGGATCCGACCTGGCGTCAGCGCTTGTACTCTAACTCATCTCTTTTTCTCCACCTGGTGGTCTTGCTAAATGTGCTTTCGTTTCAGTGCTTTACAGAAGCTCCCCAGCGCTCTCTGCAGAAACAGCTCCACTTGGCTGTCGCTGCTCCCCACTCGCTTTGCCCAGACCAGCGGTGCTGGGGTGCGCTGGGATGATCCCACGCCAAGGGCCAGGTCCCCAGCTAGGGGCAAGGTCCTGTTAAGGTGGGACAGGCCAGCTCAGCAGCGATTGCATGTCAGGGCACAGCTCCCTGCTTCCCCAGTTGGGACTTGCTCTGCACACCAGCCTGGATGCTGTAGGGCAAGGAATTACTGGTGGGTCAAGGCCTCGGGGCACCCCTCAGCACCCTCGCAGCTGTAGCCCAGCCACCTCCTGGGAAGGGGGCCATGAGACCCCCACCGCACACAGCTCTGGAAGGTTTGGGACTGGGCTGATCAGACTCCAGTGGGAATGCGGTGTCTCCTGGGGGCCGGCCAGGCTGGGGGTGGTGGGGCCATGGGACATTGCGGGGTCTCCTAGAGCAGGGCCGTGGCAGCTGCTCCAACACTCTGAGGCCGGTGCTATACCAGTGGAGCGAGGGGTGTCACTTCTATCCTCTGGAGCGGGCCAGGGGATTAATTTCATAATTTGCTTTGCACGGGGTGTTTAAAGGTTCACTTAGGGAAGGATGTGCAAGGAACTGCAGATGTCTGTTGGTTGGAGACTTTGGTTCTGAAGTCACCAGGACAGTTCTGCAAACGCTTTCAGGAAACCTGAGTTGTGAACAAGCTCCATCTCGCTGCAGACTATGTGCCAGGCCCGTACAGAGGCAGTATGCTGTTTGCAGTGTAACAGCCCATGGGGTTCCTCGGCAGGGTTAGCCCCATAGCCACGCCCGCCACAGAAAGCCAAGAGTTTTCTTCGAACCCTGGGGTGGGATGTTCTGGTAGTGTCTGGCACCATCCCATCTCTCCTGTCCATGCAGCCCTGCGTGCTGGGAACGGGGCAAGAGCAGCATTGGGGCGGGAATGGGGCAACCAACTTGAGGGCAGGCAGAGTTGCCGAGGCATTTTGATTTAGCTCAAGCGTATTGGGTCCTTCGTGCTGACGGAGGGCTGAGGCTGCAGAGCATGGTGAGGGAGCAAGCAGGGATGTGGGGGATCCTCTGATGGCCCACAGCCTGCGTCCCCCACCTCGTGCGGGAGTGGTGCAGCTCTTGCGTGCACCACAGCCGGGAACGCTGCTCCCGACTGCCCTCGCTGGCAGCAGCTCCCCTTCGTCCCCTGGAGAAGCTGCATCTCCGGCACGGTGCTTCTCCGCCGCGTCCCGGCCCCGCACCGCACCGCGCCCGGTCCCGCACCGCGCCCGGCGGCGCCGCCGGCAGCCGGCAGGGGGCGCCGCAGTGCCGCGCCGCAGCGGGGCCGCGCCGCAGCGGGGGAGCCGCCCCCGCGCCCCCCGGCCCGGCCCTGCCCGCAGCCGCGGCCCCCGCCCCCCGCCCCGCGCCCACGCTCCTCTCCTCCCTCCCCAAATCTTTTCTGCCTCCTCCCCAGTTCTTTTCCGCTCTCCCCAAATCTTTCCCTCCCCACCACCAAATTTTTCCATCTCCCCAAATCTTTTTCCCTTTCGCCAATTTTTCCCCCTTCCCAAATCTTTTCCCCTCTCCCCAAATCTTTCTCTCCCTTCCCCAAGCCCTTCCGCCTCTCCCCAAGTCCTTTTCTCTTCTCCCCAAATCTTTCCCCCTCGCCCCAATTCTTTCCCCCCTCTCCAAATCCTTCCTCCTCTCCTTCCCTCCGCTCCCCCTTCCCCAAATCTCCCCCCCCCAAAAAAATCCCTCCCCCAGATCTCTCCTCCCCTCCGCTCCCCCCTCCCCTCCCCTCCCCAAATCCCTTCTCCCCTCCCTCTCCCTCTCTCCCCCCTGCCTCCCACCCTCCCTCCGCAGTCGCTCCGGCTGGCTGGGCGCTCCGCGGCGCTCGCTCCCCCCCGGCCCCTCCCTCCCTCCCCCCTCCCTCCCGCCCGCCCCGGTCCCGTCCCCGTCCCGCCTCCTGCAGCCGCTCGCTCCGCTCCGCTCGCTCCGGTTGGGGCGCGCCCGGCGGCGGCGGGCGCAGGGAAGCAGCCCCGCTCCGGCTCCGGCACCGGCTCCGGCACAGGCACCGGCAGCACCATCGCCAGCGCCGGGCAGGGCCGCGGCGGGGCGGCGGCGGACGATGGGCCGGCGGCGAGCGGCGGCGGCGGTCGGGCGGCTGGCGCAGCCCGTCCCCAGCGGCATGGAGCCCGGCGCCGGTGCAGAATGAAGGGTGCCTGCCGCCCCCCCCCGCAGACATGTCTGTGCCTTTACTCAAGATTGGAGTCGTCCTCAGCACCATGGCCATGATCACCAACTGGATGTCGCAGACGCTGCCCTCCCTCGTGGGGCTCAACACCACCAAACTCACGGCGGCCACGGGCGGCACCTTGGACCGCAGCACGGGAGTAAGTGCGGGGGGCGGCGGGCAGGGGACGGGGCCGAAGGGGGCACCGGGCTGCCCGGAGCATCCCCGCCTCCCTCCTCGCCTGGGTGTCCCCCTCCTTGCCTGGTCGCCCCCCATCCCCGGGACCTCTCCGGCTGTCTGGGTCCCTCCTTGCCCGCCGCCCCCCCGCCGCCGGCAGGCCCCGCAGGAGCCCCCCCGGCTGCAGAGAGCAGCGCCCCGGGGAGAGGCAGGGCCTCGGGGTGATGGGGCGGGGGGCATCGCTTGCGAAGTGTCCCCCCGGGGCCGGGCAGGAGCGGGGTCGGGGCGGTGCGGGGCTGGCAGGGGACGGGGTCTGGGGTGGCGGTGCCGGGAGAGCTTCCTCTCTCCCTCTCCTCTCCTCTCCTCCTCTCGGTTTGGCCATCCCTAGCCCCGGGCTGGGGGCGACCTGGGTGCCCCCCGCCCCTGTGCCTTCAGCCAAAGGGTTGCAAAGTTTCCCTCGTCGCCGCTTTGCTGGCGCTGGGCGAAGCAGCTTGGGGCAGCAGCTCCGAGTCCTGCAAGATCCATTCTCTTCCCTGCCTTTAATCAGGAGTCGTTAATGGGATGGAAAATGCAGCGGAGAAGTTGCGGTGTATTTTGGTCGTGCCGTATGTTTCCCGTCCCTGTTTTGCTGGAGGGCTGGTACGGTGCCTGGTCTTGCCACTTTGGAAATGGCTGAGAAAAACAGTCCTTCTGTCTGTCTTTCCTTAGCGGGGAAAAATGGGCACCTTTCGCCTCCAGGCTGCATGCTTGTGCCTTATAGAAGAGGTACCGTATTACAGCTCTGCTGCTCAGGACGAGTGTTTCATGTAGTGGTTCTGCCGATTGTGAATGAAGCTGGGATTTTTTTTTTTTTTTCCATGTTATCAGGGATTATGAGACCCATTTATTATTTTTTTTCTGGTTGTTTTAGCTAAAGAATCCAGTAGTTTGTCTGCCTAGCCATCTCTCTCAGTGCATGTCTGTCAACATGGGTATTTGCAAGGTTATTTGTAATGTATTGAAATACTAGAAAGAACATTTCCCTTCTGGTTGGCAAAACGGTGGTACCTTCAAAGTGATCGGAGACTGAATTGTGATTAAATAATGTATTTTGCAAAGTACTGTGAGATCAAAGGAAAATTAAGATCAGAGAGGTTCGGAGAGCACAAGGGGCAGGAGGGGAGCTGGGGAACTCGCTGTGTTTGGGGCTGGGCTCCCTTTCTGCGGTGTGTCCTGGAAGCTCAGACGGAGGCACTGATCCTGTCCTCCGGACTGCATCCCGTCTTTGCTGGCACGCTTCGCAGGGCACAGCACCGGGCTTTCACTGCCCGGGACCCGCAGAACATTTGCAGGGAAATGGTTGTCTGGTGAACCTCCCCATCCTCAGGAGAGTCTGGCAGAGGAGGGGGAAACGTAACCCCCAGTGTCCGTTTACTCAGGAGAGCTGATTTTCCTGCTGCCGGATCCGGGAGAGCTCTGCAGAGGCACCTTGATCACTGCTCAGCCCTCAGCCAGGACACCGTGTCCTCACTGGAAGCTCGGGCACATCCTTGTCATGGTGTCAAGGAGAAGTCAAGTGCTTTGTAACGACAGCGGGTTCCCTGCCCCGGGGCGCTCGGTGCCTTACAGCTCGCTACAACCCTCGCTGCTTCGTGGCTTTCCTCGTGTCCGTGCTTTCCCACTTGCGTTGCCTTCTTGCTTCAGCTCTTGCTCTCCTTTTCAGACCCTTATTTATTTGTCCCCAATACATATTTTTGCATTACAAGTGAATTTTGCCAGCTGGGCCCTCGGAGGAGCCTCCCTCCGCTTCCAGCACGGCTCCAGTATCTGCCACATCCATCCTGCTTCCTCCACTCAGCCCCCTTCACCTCCCACACCCCTGCCAGGCCTCCCCCCGTTTACTTAACCCATCTTTCCCTGTGTTAATTAGGTGTTGCCTACCAACCCAGAGGAAAGCTGGCAGGTCTACAGCTCTGCCCAAGATAGCGAGGGACGTTGTATATGCACAGTGGTGGCACCTCAACAGACGATGTGCTCGCGCGATGCCAGGACAAAGCAGCTGAGACAACTATTAGAAAAGGTAATGGTTGACCCCGTCTGGGAAAGGTGGTTTGGTTTGGCATGACATTGGGGGTAAAAACCTGAGTGAGCTGGGCTGAGCCTTGGTTTCCAGGGAAGACGGACCCCTTGGGCCAGCCCTCCCATGCCGTAGCTGTCCCCAGGCGTGTGGAGGGGAATCATCAGCTGCGGTCAGGAGTTTAAATCTGTTAAGTGTTCTTGAGGCACAGAGGAGAAGGGACCGTGGCCTAAGGTCAGGTTAAAGAGAGATCAAAGCAACGATATTGAACCACATTGCTAAATAAAAAAAAAAAAAGATGTAATTTACGCATTTTTTTCATTACGTTAACACAAGCGGTTTCAAAGGATGAGCCTCAACAAGATGAGGGAAGATAGAATTAAAAACCCAAAGGCCATGCATTCCTAGCCAAGCCGATATTAAAAAGGTTGAATAAAACAGTACAAACTGTCGACATCAAATAGCACAGAAATGACAGTTAGTGGTTTTCTTTCTAATGTTGACATCCACTTGATTAGTTTTTAATAGTCTGCTGTCCAAAGACATCAAAGAATCTCATTAGGGAAACATTCCTGATAACAAGAAATTTTCCAGATAATAGATTTCATTGAAGAAATGCTGTTTCATGTGAAATGGTGCTCTTCTCTTTAAAATATAAGTGGACTCCTGTGCTGGATATGTAATTATCCTTCATGCCCTAATGCTATGTTGACATGTGTTGTGCATGACAAAATAATTTTTATCCCTCTGCTTTTGGGAAGTTGATATATTAGTCACTCATAACAATATTAAACCTGCACTTAGGTGATTTTCCTATATGATAAGGACAATAAAGTGAGGTGGGAAACATTTAGCCCTAAAACACTTCTTTGGTATGTCAGAGGCTTCTAAAAATAATCCCACGCAAGCTTTTATTTCTCTAAGCAATAACGGCAACCGGTCCAACAGCACGTTTGTCTAAGAGGCAGCAGGCGTTATATCAGCAGCTGACAGAGGCGTCCAAGAGCCATCGTGTTCCCAGAACTGCTCATATGCATTAAACAAGCAGGATTTGACCCAATGCCCTCTGCTAATGGACAGGCGAGTTGGGCGTACGAGACCTGGGATAACATCAGCTCCCGCGCAGAGGGTGTAAGTGCTCAGTGATTTTTCCCTTATGCAGCTCTCTGGCTGCCAGTGAATAAAGTGAGGGAGGAGCGGTATTTCAAGACATGTTCTGGGGATATGTTACCTGCCTGCTAATCTGTCTGCATCTCACTCCTACGCTAACCTATATGAAAACCCCAAAATAAGGTATAGGCTCTTAGTGCCAGACATCTGATCTTGACGAAGGCTGAAAGGATAATCCCTATAGGAAACGCAACTGCGGAGAAGAGCTTCCAGCTTCCCAGGAAGGATTTCAAACCTGAAAACTCCTTCCCTCATCTGACATTTTAACTATAGCTTTGTGATGGGGAAACTGGCATCCCCTGATTTCTCTCTGCCAGCAGATGAAGAAGCATAATGTGTCAAAGAGGTAATTGCGTTTGGATTTTCAAAGGAGGAGACCTGGCAGTCACCTGTGGAAATAATAAGGCATTGCTTTTACGGGCAAGAAGTAAGCTGCGTTTGTGTGTGTGTACGTGTGTGTACACAAACCGATTGTAGCATCTTCAGTGAAGATCCCCGCGCAGAGGCTTCAGCAGCTGAATGTACTTTGACGTTCAAAGCTGCCGTGACCCCATCTACCCTCAACACATGGGCACAGGCATATGCATAGAAACTGCAGTTCGTGCTGCTTGCAAGTGAATCCTGAGCACCCCATCAGGTTAAAGAGCAGGCGTTAAGTGAGGTAAGGGGAGCCAGGGCTGCTCGCCACCGCACAAACTGTTCAGCCCGTGTTTTGACACCGAGGTGTCTGAGCTCATCTTTGGCTGGAGTACACGGAGTCCTTCCAGCCTTATATGTGTCAGGTGCTGAGGCCAGATCTTGGACTGCATCCAGACCAAGACATCACCTAAATCCTGTTCATAAACAGATTATGTTTTATCTTCAAACAGATTTTTTTTTTTTTTTTTTTTTGGCCCTGTTATCTGGGAGGACTTCCTTCTCTGATGGTTAAACCACTTTTGGTTTCCTGCCAATTCTTATTCTTTGCCAGCACTGATTTCCAGATTAAACAGTTCTTCTTGTTCCTTTGATATTCACTCAGAAGTGTATATAAGGAGGACAATGACATCTCTTCTCAACCTTCACTTTGCCTTCTACAGACCTTATAAGATCAACTTTTCATGTCCTGGGCCATCAGTTGAGCCCATCTCTCTGCTAATTCTTCCTATAGACCACGAAAATCTCCCTCAAGCTGCCTCATGCTGTTGCTCCACCAGTTTGGCTACCCAAAGCTAAAGATTCATCCCACTTCAACCCCCAAAGATGGACTTAGAAGAGCTCTTTTGAGCTGGCATGAAAGGCTCATCCCCAGGGAAGCCTGAGCAGCGTTTAAACCATTGCTTTGACCATATAAATCTCTCTAGGGTCCTCAAGCCAATATTGACTCTCAGTTACTCTGGTTTAATTCTGAAACAACTCAGTGCCACGCAATGGCAAGAACAGCACCACAAGTTTAATTTGTATCAATTTTCTGTTTCAAATGCTAAAATTAACTCTTTTTCCCCAAGACAATCGCAGGTATTTCTCTCCCACTAGCTTGATGGAAAATGAGGTTTCGTGTTGAGAGTGCGTGCTCCACCAGTGAAGGCAAAACGCGTTTAAGCCGGTGTTTGAGGATAGCCGTTAATGGGTGAAGCTGAGGGAATTTGAGAAACGGTATTCTTCGGTCTCAGTTCATTAGAGCACTCATGTACATGCTTAAGTTTAAGCTATGAACAGTCTCATTGAAATCTAATCACGTGCCAAAGTACTTCGCTGGATCAAGGGCTTAATATGCTAATGAAGGAAAACAAGTAGGTCTTCAGCGGAGGAAGCATGCATCACTGTCAGGGATCAGCAATGATGGAGGCTGACTTTTTACACATCTGGCCAGAATCTTGCTGGGGTGAAAACAATATGGGCAACAAATAGCAAGAATCTGGACTTGTAAAACACATCCCCGAAATAGCACAGCAGCTAATTTTAGGCGTCTCAGTTTAGAGATGTGTGAGGAGGCTATTTTCCTCTGCAGTCAGGGGAGAGGCAGGCTCCTCCAGAGGTGATTCAGAGCAGAAGCCTGAGCGAGATGCTCTGATTCATTTCCTAGCAGAGTCCCTCTCTCCCTCCCTGCCATCCCAGAGGCCATGTAAGGAGCCCCCGTAGCCTCGCTCGGCCCCTGCAGGGGCCCATACGAGCCTATCATTACAGAAATGCTCTTCTCTGATTGCTTGCACCTCGGCCTTTAATTGGGGGTAGGCATTAGTGGAATAATTAGATCAATTATTTTGTACGATTCCTATTCCAACCCATTGGAATAATTCTGCTATGTAGATACAGCTCGACTCAAAGGAGGATAGACTGGATTACGAGGATAAAAATATCTGCAGACCAGTGATGCTTGTCTAAGACTTCCCTTCTCCAGCCTCAGGGTAGAGAGAGGTCTTCAAACTCCTCCACATCCAGCCCAGGTAAATTAGCACCCAGCCGTGTCTGCTGAGAGCTCACATACCCCGGGGAGGCACAGCTAAATGGGAGCCACATGGGCTTGGGCTGAGCTCAGGTTTGGGCTTTTCCTCTTCAAACCAAGAGGATCTTGTTCTGCTCTTCCCTGCTCCTCACACCTCCCTGAGGAGGTCCTTGGTGGTAGTCAGGATGGGTGCTGGTTCACCTCTGGGTGATGTGTTGGGACTCAGAGACTGAAAATAGCTTCACCTTTGCTGAAGAAGACCATTAGACCCCCGGAGCAGTTGTACTGGTTGTACAAAATGTTTCCTCACTGTTGGCCTTTGAAGTATAGGTTGTCCATACATTTTTAATAGTTCCCTGTAATAGTTTTCTTGTCATCGTGCATGAGCAATGGGCATTTTGATCCCTTCAGAGATGCAGACGCCAAAGTTGGCATTTGACCTATGCTGGTTTCAGCAAGTAGTCTCCAAGACCTGGCTGCGTGTGGGTGTCCCGCCGTCCCCTCGCGCTGTCACTTGAGGTAAGTCGCAGCAGCCCAGTGTGATTTGCTGGAGGCAATATTGCACTTGCGCCGTTCTTCCCCCGTCTCAGCCTGTCTGTGCTTGGCTTTGGCGAGGATGGAGACGGGAGCAGATGTGGCAGCATGGGCTCTGGGAAGTGTCTCGGAGCAGATCTGCAGAGACGGTGCTGGCTCGCATTTGGGTTTTGCTCAGACACCCACAGATGAAGAGACTTGAACCAAGATGCCTTTAGTTAGGGCCATGATGCAGCAGCATGCTTGGATGCCTGATTCATTTTAAACACAGACGTCATCCCTACCAATGCCGACAGTCGCGTTTCGGTGGGTAACACGGCAGTGGCAGGAGCACCAGTCGTGGGCTGAGCCCTGTAACGTACAAACTTGTGGCACAGACACAACCGTCCCTGATGCAAAGACTTTAAATCACACCCATTGCTTAATGCTTAGGTGCCTGCCTAAGTCCGAGCTTCATTTACCCTCTCCTAGCCTGAAAAATGAGAGAAGGGAATATCTTAATCAATCAGATGGCAGCCAACCTTCAAAATCAGGTCAGCCTAGCTATCATTTCCCTCCCCTCCTAACACCTTCAGCTCTTTTTCTCACGATGAGCCCAGCCAACCTTCTTGCATCATTCCTTCGGCAGGGCCAGATGGGCGCTGCGCGGGGAGCCGCGGGGATGCGGCATCGGTCGGCTAGAAAAGATGCCGACGTGGCACAACCGCCTGAGTGGGCAGGCACCTGTGGGGCCAGCCAGAGCGGGAGCTGCTGCGGTACTTCCCAGCTTCAAGATGCCCTCACCTGCAGCTGGATTTGTTGTGGCAGATGCTGTATAAACAGTAGGGCTGTTTGGATAATGAAGTTTTTACTAGCTGGGAGTAAAGTTTGCACTTAGGCAATCAGTAAGTGTCACTTGCGTACATGAAGAAATGATAATGTGCACCTCAGCAGAAGCGTTTCTCGTAGTCGGATGTGCTTCTGCTCAGCTAAGAGCCTCTCCTCACGCGACGACGGGTGCCATCCCAGCCTCTTGAAGAGGCCATCGTGAGTGATGCATTTTAGCCTTCATTACAGCCCTTATTTGCACGTGTGATTGTTAAGTTATTCTCTGCAGCGCAGCAGAATAAATGTTTATGAAACCAATTTGCTCTGTTTTAGAGCATGGGGGTCACAATACCATGAGATGCTGTTGATTAACTAGTAAATAATGCATAGGCTGATTACCCTTTAGCTTTGTGGACTGTGTAGGAAAAGGTCAGTGTTTAGCCTTGGGATGCAAGCGGGGCTGCCTTGCTGCTGGGGAAGCGACACCTTCTTAAATGAACCCCTTCTCGTTTGACAGGTGCAAAACATGTCCCAGTCGATAGAGGTGTTGGACAGGCGGACTCAAAGAGACTTACAGTACGTTGAGAAGATGGAAAACCAGATGAGGGGACTGGAATCAAAATTTAAACAAGTGGAAGAAAGCCACAAGCAGCACCTGGCAAGGCAGTTTAAGGTATGTCTGCTTTCCAAACTGCTAACGAAGCTGTGGCCAGGGATTTAGCGGGATGTGCTTGGGACTGTGGCCCCGGTCCCCATCAGCTCACGTAGCCGTTGGTCCGGTCGTACACGGCGCTGGCGGCCGCCCACCCGTGCAGCTCCCTCCTGTCCAAAGCATGGCCAGATCCAGATTGTGGCATTGCATCCTCAGCCACAATACATTTTTCTATAGGGTAAAAGCATAAATCTCCGTGTTCCTGTACCCACGAACCACCTGGGTGCAGCTGAGGTCAGGACGAGGGGGGTTCCCCTCCACGGCCAGGCAGCCCTTCCCCACGCTGTACCCGGGACCCAGTTTTCTTGGGAAGAGCTAGGAGCTGGGGCTCCTTTACCACTTCTGCAGCATGTGGCAGACCGCAATGGGCTGGCACCAAACCTTCCCTCCATGGGGCGATTGCAGCAACAGGGCAATCAATCAAACAAATCCCCCCCCAAAAAAACCCCAAAAGTACAACTGTTGCAGCTGGCAAACTGCACACCTCAAGGATGTACAAACGTCCCATTTTGGAGCAGTGGTGCTGGCAGCAGAGCCAGCACCTCCTCATGGATTATGTGTGTTTTGTCCTGGTGTCGTACAAATGGGAAGGTATTAGCCTTTAAATGAAGCTGTCATGGTGAGCAATGGGTGAACTTTCAAGAACTTGATTGAGAACAAATGAAATTGCCAAAAAGAGGCTATCAGCAATATTTGGCATGTTAAATTTTAGTAATGTTGTGGATTAGTAGATATAACAAACAAATTGAGAAGATTTCTAGTGGAATTGGGGGACATTTCTGATCAGCCACCCAGCTGATTCCCATCCTCATTTCCAGGCAGCTGCCCAGCTGGCTGGTGTTTTAAAGCAGAATTTTTTTAGTTGATATGTTAAATACCGAAATGCCAAGATTAAATCATAAAAAGCTGGGAAGAAGGTTCTTAAAACTTTTCACCAACTCCACCTCCTCCACTCCCTATCTCCGGTTACCGCAGGACCCTAAATTTAGCTCCGCAGTCTGGATGTAAGGACCATCTTTCTAATTTAAGCATGAGTTTCTTTTTTTTTTTTTTTTTTTCTTCTTTTTTTTTTTTCCCCCCTCTCCATTCTGATGAGTTTAATCCTCCCCATTGCCTGCCAGGGAGCTTGCACCAGGAAGTGCAAGTAAATAAGCAAATAAATACATTCCCCACATGCAAACCGCAGGAGGGAAAGCCTCTTGACTTAAATAGGAGGGGATGGGAAGGAAAGAAATGAGGCTGAGAACCAATTTCTGATCCCGTTCACCCCCGAGCTGCTTCAGCAGACAGCCAGATGTCACAGCCCCGAGCGCTGTGCACTTGGCCGCTGTGCAGTGGTTGAAGCAGCAGCAGGTATACTGGGTACACTAACATGCTTCATTAACGGGTAGGTGCATGCATATTTATGTCTACTCATTAGCTGCTGGAGCAAAGCATCTTTAACAAAATGCTGCATACCATGCCTTTAAAGAAGGCCTTCATTTAATTAAAAAAAAAAAAAAGTCTTCGTTTCTGCAAAATAAATTTGATAATGACTTTGATTTTTATGTTCTTTATAGCATGCCTAAAAACAGTAAGGAATTTTTGTCTAATTTGCTGCCAAAGCACCATTTTAAATAACAGCCACAGCATTTTGTTTCTGCTAATGCCAGCATTAAAATGTGAGTGGTTTGGAGCTCTTGTGTTTTTTTTTTTCTCTTTAGTTCCGTAAGAGTATTTGTCTATGAATGGCTATCTATATAAGGCAGGTTAGCGAGCTAGATCCTCAACAGTATTTCATTTTCTTGCTTACAGGGCTAACTTAAAAGCAAGTTTTTTCAATGCTGCAGTGACTGAAGAAGCAGTTCACTCCCATGTAACCATGAAAAGAGGGCCACAGAGCATTTTGCACCATGCATTTATTTTTTTGATTATTTTCCAAATTAGCACCATATCTCACTAAGGAACCTTGAACCACACAACCGAGATCTTCCTTTGCATGCAATTGTAGATGCATTTCATGAATAGTTTGAAACCCTTGTCAATGCATATATATATTATTTTATTTTATTTTTTGGAAAGAAAAAAAAAAAAGAACTCTTTGTGTATGTGATCTGAAGCATGTAACCCTAAGATGTTGCATTCTAAAAATGACAAATAAAGGCCTTTCCCAAATATTTTGGTGTTCTGCAGCCTGTTTAATATGTTCTTTCCAATACATCATTTGGACCAAAATAATAATTAAAATAATTTTAATGATAATAATTGTGGGATATGAACATTGCACTCACGTAGGAAGCAACCAGGTCAAGGCAGAGTGTTGCAGATTTTTGCACGCATAGCACTGAACCAAGCTTATTTTAACCTTGCAGGCAATAAAAGCGAAAATGGAGGAACTTAGGCCTTTGATACCAGTGTTGGAAGAGTACAAAGCCGATGCAAAATTGGTATTGCAGTTTAAAGAGGAGGTCCAGAATCTGACGTCAGTTCTAAACGAACTCCAGGAAGAGATTGGCGCCTATGACTACGAAGAGCTTCAGAACAGAGTGTCAAATCTTGAAGAAAGGCTTCGTGCATGCATGCAAAAATTAGGTAGGCTCAGAACAACATGGTGGCACTGGCTAAACACCATCGATGTTAAACCACGCATCCCGTCTGGAGGCAGAGATGCTAGACTGGACATCTCCTTGTGCCTGGCCTGGCTGTAGGAGATGAGCTCGCACAGCCAGGCTTGATCCTGTAAATACTTATGCTATAAGTAACATTAATCTTGGGAGTAGTCCTGCTGAGGATTACTTGCATGAGCAATGTTGCTCATGGCATAAGTGCTTCAGGATCAGGCCCTTACCTAGGCATGTGACTTTTTGCAGCGTTTGCATAAGTGGACGGTGAAATGCGGTAAATGCGCGGCCTATTGCAGATAACGCTTATGCAAAGCAAACACATGCACCCATTTTGCTTATGCATCAATGTCCAATCTTTTTGCTAACTGGACCTGGCACATCAGCAAAGGTCTCTGCGCACCGCTTTAAGTAGCGCGTGTGTGTATGTGTGTGCAGGCTGTGACTCGGTTGCCCTTTTTCCTTTCCTTTTGCATCTTGCAAATCCCTGTTGAGAAGAGCATGATGTAGCCGGTGCGGGTTCGCGGTGTGGTCCGGACGATGCCATGTGCAAATCCTACCCGTCTCTTCCCATTCCCTGAGGGAGCAGGGAGCCCCTTCCATCAGGCCAAGTAACCAGCAATGCTAAAACGCAAGAGATTCATCTGTAATCTCATTCAAGGAGTAATAATTGACTGAAGCCTGTGGGTCTGTTATGGGGAGACACAGCTGTAGCTAAACCCAGCGGCTGACCCCAGACAGCGGGTGGAGAAGGGGGGAAGAAGGGCACTGCCTTCTGCAACTGCAAGCAATCTCCCCACCGTTTGTTGGCCTAGCTCTGACTTGATTTAATTTCTACTTACATTATTGACTTTCTTGTTAAGCAATTTAGATAATCTAAACACATTAACTGCTCTGCAGTCTATTTTGGTAGCACATATGAAATTACACTCTCAGGTTAACTTCATGGAAGATCAGATCTCTTCTGAGCACTTTATATCCTTGGCAAGGTAACGCTTTGTTTCTCTCTTGTCTCTGCTGGTGGGATTGCTTTTGCTTGTTTCTAGATGCCTCCACACTTCTGTAAGCAGCCGCCTCCCCTGTATTTCCCCCTGCATTTCCATCCTGTCCTCTGTTATCTTGTACATCCTTTATAAGCTACCTCTCACTCGAAATCTCAGAGAGGAAAGAGAATTTCCACGTCAGCCTGGATGCTCAGAGGTGTTTGAACTACGAGCGTGCAGTGAGTCCCGCACTGAGACGCCCGGGGAGCTGCCTGGGCAGCAGCTACAACCCCCCAGCCGAGTGAGAGGGCAGAGCCTGATTGCTCGTTTATTAACGAGCACTGATGTGCCCAGGTTTGGTTCGGGGGCAGAACAGGCTGAAGCGAGTCGTGCCGTCGCTTTCCGCACTCTGTCTGCGGTCCCTCTCCTCGCCCCGTGATGGCCACAGGGAAGGCAGCAGGGCTGGGGGACGGCAGGGAAGTCCAGACCTTGTCCTCAGCCACTTGAATTTCACCCTGAAAGCTTAAATGGGGACAGAAATGATCGAGGTTATAATGACTTGGTGCTTTCTGTGCTAGCAGTACCTAATACCTGGAGCTTTATCACATGGGGACTCTACAAACATCTCAGGAATGAGAGTCCTGCAGTGGGTAAGATAAGAAGGGCTGGGGAGGAGGCACAGGGGTGTCTGGTTGACCAAGGTCACAGAGCAAACCCCCCGGCAGCCCCACGCCACCAGCACAGGGCAGCTCTGCCCTGCGAACAGCTTGAATCGTTCCTCCCCTGCCAAAGGCAGAGGTGGGGGTGATGAGAGGAGATGGTGGCCGAGGAGGGATCCACTGGCTGCATCCGTAGCCTTCAGCCCATCTCTTGAAGATGAGGAGGAGCTGTGGGTGATAGGGAGAGGGAACAGCAGCAGCCCAGGGATTTGAGTCTGGGCTGTAGAAGTACTTTCCCAGGGACAGTTCTTTAAACAAAACCATCCTGGACCGCAGAGCCCCTTTCCAGCCGGCCTCGGTGGAGCTACCCAGCCCAGACTGACCACCAGAGCCAGGGAAGCTGTGACGATCCTCCCGCAGACCCGGGGCAGACTTTAAGAAGTAGCTGCCAAACCATTCAGGGCTCCAAAAAAAATAGAGTTTGCTCTTGGATCATCAACCCCTTCTGCTCTGGGCCACATCCTGGCTCATCACATCTCCCTCGTGCTCAGGTCCTCCTGCTGGGACATCCACCCAAGACAGTAGCCCAGGTAAGACTGACTGAGGCAGCTAGGATGGCGAGCTCTTGCAGGCAACTTCTTCTAAAAACTTTGGGGTTGTTTTTAGAACCTTTTTGAGGCTTTATTTGGGCTTTTTGGCTGTGCCCTTTCTTTCTCCTCTTGCTCTCTCTGTGACCGTGGGGTCAGGGCAGCTTTTCTGCCTTGGGGCATTGCAGGGTGCTTGCAGAGACAGAGGCTGTCTCGCAAGGGTTCACCCGAGAGGGCTTGCTGCTCGCCTGTGAGGGTGATTTATTTGGTCACTTAACAGCAAACAGCACAGATTGAATTTCCAATGTTGTTTATCGCTCCGGAGTGTAAACCAGTGAAAATGGTAGTTAATTGAGTTAAATTCAGATAACAACCTTACAGACACTTTGCTGCTGCACGATGAGGCCCTGTTTGCTGAGGATTGCTGTTTGCTGCAAATTATCTGTTCAGAGGGATTCGCTGATGTTTCAAGTAGCACGTTTTAGCTTAGATTTGCTCCTGCATGGGCCATGCTGCTCACCTGGTGTGCATTTGCCTGCTAGAGCTCAGGGTACAGCTTAGAGTGCTCAGGGCAGGATCAGGGAGCTGCTGCAACAGGACGAGGGAAGGGGAGGGGATGTGCCGTGTTCCCGGCTGGCTCGCCTCTCCCCATCCTCCGGGAAGTGCTGGTGCTCGGCAGTGCAGCAGCATTTTCCTTAGACAAGGTCATGTTTTGCATTTTGGGTTTCCTAAGCATTATTGATGGATCAAGAGTGAAAACACTTCCTGACCCTGGCATGTGTGTGAAGGAAAAAAAATCAATAATGGCACGTTCAATCTGTTACTCTGTTTACACTCTTAAAGATCGGTATTTATACAGGGATTTTAACGTTTCCATTAATGTTCCTAAGAGGAGCCTTGGAGGAGCAGAGAGGTTGTCACTCCTTGATTCAAGAGGGAATTTCACTCGGCTGTGCTCTGCAAGCTCATGTTTGCTTGATAGCATGAGCTTTCCCTGACTCTTGCAAAAAATCCCAGCCCACAGTCCTAGTGCAGATCTGGGGACAGAGCCCTGCCAGCCTGTCCCAGGTATTTCAGGGATGGGGGGCTCCTAGCTGGGCAACAGAGGCAAGGGCAGGACACGACCCAGCCGCCACAGCCCCATCCCTGCTTCAGAGGGCTGGGACCGGGATGTGGGGAGGATCAGACCTTGGCTTTGTGGGAAGCCCAAGCTGGGGGGTAGCAGCAGCAGCCCAAGCAGAACCACAGAGTCCAGAAGGAGACGGTGCTGGTGTCGGCACGGTGGCTGCGTTGGCGGATGAATTGCTGCTGAGCTGCTAAACATCACTTGTGGGCTGGATCTTAGGAGAAATATGGAGCGGGGGTGTTGGTATCCTGGGAGGATGGTAGCGCTCGTTGTAACTGGCTGGAGGAAAGCATGTCTTCTCCTGCTGGAAAATTCCTCGTGCGGCTAGAGGAAGGGGCTGCGTGCGTGGAGGTGGTGTTTCCTTGCTGCTCTGCTGAGCTGCAGGAGGGCAGGTCAGAGGCGGTTGGCTGGGGAGCCTGGAGGGTCACCAGGGAAGAGGCTGATTTGTGCTGTTTTCCAGGAACAGGGACGTGCAGACCTCCATGGGCCACAGATCCAGGGACCTGAATAGCACTGGGAAACTGGGGTGAAAACAGATCCTCTATGCGTGACCCGAAAGCTGCTGTTCACAGGCTTCCCCTGTGTCCTGCGCTCGTGGATGAGCACCAGATCATGCTTTCCTGTTGTACATTCATCCCTGAGTGACTTGAAATGCCCGTAGCATCCCATGCTCCTGCCATCCCAATGGGAGAGCAGGTTTGCTGCAAAAGGCTCAGCACCCATGGGTGCTGGGCTGCCCAGGGCAGGAGGGTTTTGTGCGGCAGTCAAGCAGCAGCTTTAGGGCAATCACAGCCAGGGCTTAAAAACTCTCCTGTGTGAGTCAGTAGAGTCTGATAGAGGAAGGGCTTGGATGTTGGGTGTCTGGGGCTCTCGCCCCAGCTCTGCTCCCAACCCACTGCGCCATGCTCAGCTCCTCATCCGCAGAGGAGAGCACTGCTGAGACTGGCAGGGGCTGCCGGTGGGTGCTTCGAGGCTGCGCAGGCTGCTGCTTCGTGCCGGAGCATAGGGAGATGCAAGAATCCTGGCTTGTGAGCTACTGCTCTGATTCAAGCTGCAACATGTCCGAGGAAAGCAGTAGAAGACAGAGTCCCCGCTGCCCCCAGTGCAGTAACCTGCCTGCTTTTAATGATTGCTGGCCCCATAGAAGGGGGGGAAAAAAGCTGATGGCGTTAGGAGTGTGGTGTGCATCTCGGCAGGAACAGACGGGTGAATGAGGATCAGAGAGCTGTAGTTGTCCATCCCTGGGTGGTAAGCCCGTGCAGGAACATAGCAAACTAGGAGCCTTAAAGCGTTTGGTTCCAGGATCCATTTGAAACCTTCCCCCTAGCATCTGGGTGCCTGTGACAGATTTACACCAAGCGAGAAAACACCTTGCCCTGTGTAAGAGCAGCCCTCTTTGCATTGCTGAAGAGCTGTTGTGAATGTGCCTCCAGCTAAATGTGTATGAGATGTAGCCTCTCTACTTGCAAACAACACTAGTTTACCCTTATCAGCTGCTGCTGCTTTTTTTTTTACTCTTTTTTTTTTTAATCAATGAGCTTTTATACAACCTTTCTCTCCAGGGAAATGGAAGGAGAGAGATAAAGTGACAGCAATGTAGGGCTGTGATAATGGAAGGCAGCGTTGAGCAGATCTGTGATTAGAGGAAGGCTGGTCCTCTGCAAGGGGAATTTGCAAGACATTAAGCGCTTATTATTTTAACCCGTTGCATCCCTTTGTCAATACCTTGCCCCGCTCCTGAGCGGAGAGGTTCTGCATGCATCAGACAGGCAGGAGGACAAATTCCCATACATTGTGTCTCAGTGAGGCTAAAAACGCTCTCTGCTTTTTGGTGGGCTCTCTCTTTATCTGCCTGGTGTCTAAAGGCTGTGGGAAGACTGATGGTCCCCTTGGCCATGTCATGCTGGTGCATATCAAGAATATCTTCATCTATTTTATACCCCAGGTTAAGGTGACCCCTTTGCCCACAGCTCAGAGCTGAGGTAGGTGGATGTGTCCTGTGGCTGGAATCAGGAATATAAAGGGGCAGATGAGAAGGGGCTAAGGAGAGAGGCAGCTAAGAGACATTGCAGAGTGCATGTTCTGGAAACATTCAAGGTCAGGTTGGACGGGGCTCTGAGCAACCTGATCGAGTTGAAGATGTCCCTGCTTATTGCAGGGGGGTTGGACTAGAGGACCTTTAATGGTCCCTTCCAACCCAAACAATTCTATGATTCTGTGATTCTACTTGGTAATTTTGAGCAGAAGGACCTTGTCCTGAGCTGGCAGAGCTCCACTCGTGTTTCAGCAGCACCTCCACAGGCTCCCACCTGTGGCCTCGGCCCCGGGTACCCCCTGCTGAGCAGCAGAGCCATTCGTACTGCAGTGCAGCTGCAGCTCAGCCTGCAAACCCTGCACCCGAAGCAGACGCTCCATCCCAGCACCGCCACCTTCCCCTTCCTCAGCCCACCAGAGGCTTCCACATCAAAAAGGAGAAGTCAGGAAACACCTTCTGAACGTCAGGTTGTGGCTGTCCCCCTGGTGCTGCTGACCTTAGCTTGCCTTGCTCAGGAGATGCTGCTGCAGGTCCACTGAATGTGTCTGGGGTTTAAATGAGTGCTCCCGTAGCGACAGACCATCCAACACCAGCCCCCCGTCCCTCCCGCGGCATCTTTGTCTCTTCGCCTGTCATTCCTTAGTGCACATACGCAAAAATGCTGGCGTTGCAGGAGACCAGAACGGCAGCTTTGCTGAAATTTGGGGATATCGTTGGAAATAGAAGCTCAGTGTATGGCTGCACCTTTGATGCTGAGCCGGTAGCATTGCAGGCATCTATTCATAGGGGTCCCCGGAGGGATGCTGGGTTCAGTGTCAGGGGACAGAACCATGGAAGGGAAACTGCCAGTGCAGTGAGTTGGGGGGAGAGTTGCCGCTGCTTTGCCTCTTGTTTAGGGCTTAAAAACACAGCCAGGCACTTAGCTGGGCTTGCAAATGTGCTGACAAGCCCACTGAGTTCAATGGCATGAAATCAACGGTGTGGAGCACCTCAATATGCTTCAAAACCTGGCTCATAGCACTGTGCAGGTGCGCGTCCCTGTTGTGGTGATGCTGAGTCTGGGCAGGATTCCCGGGGCAGCTCCCGAGGGGCCCTTGGGACACCCCGCCTCCTGCCTTCCATCCTGCTGCCTTTGGGTTTCTGTCCCGGAGGAGACGGGAGGAGGCTGGAGAACTCATCACTGTCTCCTAAGTGTGCAGACATGATAGGGAACAGAGAAGGTGGCTGGTCGAAGCTGGTAAATGGTCTTTGCAGGGAAGAGATTTATATTGCATCTAATTTCCCACCTTTTTTTTTTTTAATCCTTTGCATAACCTGTAACAAATGCATGTTTCCAGCAGGGCAGGAATAGACACGTCTGTCTTCTTATCTTGGCTGCACCCACTCCATTATAGCAGAAATGAGCAGAGCTATTCAGCTAATTTCTCCACCTGGCTGCCTGACCCTGGCTAACTCTTCTCATTTTCTGTTCTGTGATGTTAGCAGCACGGCTAGTTCAGGAAAGCTTGTTTTCTTGGGGGCAGTGTGATAAGGACAATTGTTATTAAGAGGCATGAAACAAACAAAAGCATCTGACAGTTGTTCTTGGCCTAATTACCTCTAATTAAATAAAAACAGAGCTGCCCATCAGCTGGGGAGAGCAGTGGGCAGAGCGGTGTGGGTGGTGGCCACCGCTGGTGCCCCTCGTCGGGGCTTCGGGGCTGGCTGGCAAAGACCCGCCGCCAATCGAGCCGTGGCGGTGCTGTGACGTGGTGCTCACCAGCCTTGCACTCTTTTCCAGCTTGTGGCAAGCTGACAGGAATAAGTGACCCAATCACAATTAAAACCTCGGGGTCCAGGTTCGGATCGTGGATGACGGACCCTCTCGCTCCCGAGGGAGAGAACAAGGTAAGACCGCGACAGCTTCATCCCTGTGTTCCCACCTCCACCGACGTGGCTGAGATCGTTGAAAACTCATCACATCCAAGCACCGAAGCCCAGGTTGTGCCCTGTGAAACCTGTGGAAGGTCGTAATTCATCTCACAGGGCTCTGCTGGCCTCCTCTGCAGTGGGAGGGGGCTGAGGATCCTGCAGGGAGCGAGGATGAGGAGGGGGCTGAGCAGCCCTGTGCAGTGGTCCCTTCCCAGGGCAGGTGAAACTCACTCCAGTGATGAGCGTGCATGGTCTCGGAAGTGTCACCATGAGGTCTGTGCCCCCCGCGGGAGGGAAAAATCAAATATTGGGTTTCTCGTCTGGGTTTGGCAGCCGGGAGGGAGCTGGGGCCAAGCAGAGGGACCCGTGGTCCTGGTCCCTGCTGCTCTTCTGCTGCCAGCGCCTCCGATAATGTCATCTGACTGCATTTGTCCTCCGTCCTTCACCTGCATTGTTGTGAGGAATTAACTGACTGCAGCCAGAGAGAGATTTGTTTTGCTTTGTTTGGTCTTTTTTTTTTCCATTCAGACCATTCAATTTTGATCCCAAGGAGGTAGGAGGCCAATAACTGGCTGAAAATCAATCGAGGCTTCCCATGACTGATGGAATGGAAAATATCTCAAGTGTTTGCTGAGGATTTGCAGGCAGCAAAACAAAACAAAAACCACAGAGCTTGGCTGCATAGTAATTCCCTCCTGCATGCAGCATCCTTCATCAAAGGATGAAGGCACCAGCAAGGGCTGTATCGGGGCTGCTCTTTTGAGAGCTCTGCCCTGTGATCGGCTTTCTGTAGCTCAGAGAGGACGAGGGATGCTCTGGAGAAGCCGCCCCTGGGGGTGGCTCCATTTGCCCATGGATGTGCAGCAATGAAGCAGCAGTGACTTGAGATGTCAGGCTCTTTCCCTCCAGCAGCCAACTGGTTCGCACTGGTTCCCCGATATGACACCTCCATATTTTACAGTTATTAAACAAAATTTCACCTATAGCCCCAATAAGATCCTAGTTACAAAGTGAGACGGGAAGACTTTACCTACATCACCTCTTGTTTTGCTCAAGAGAGGGGACAGACTTGTTCCCTTCGGGCTGTGTTTGCTGCATCCCCCGGCACTAACGTGATTTATACATCTGGGAAGGAAGAGTCAGGCCTGCTGCAGCTGAAGCTTGTTGTTGAAATGCTACAGATCTTTCCATGTCTTCAGAGAGTTTTGTCTCAAAACAGTATTTTTTAATTTTTTTTTTTACCCATGCCAGTGTATTTTCGTCATGACAGTAGACAAGCAGTTTTCTCTGGACTGTAGCTCAAGCTTCACAAGCGTGTATGTGTATATAATATATAAATCTACCATGAATTTTATTAGAAACACACAATTAAATGAACTTCATTGGCTGCCCAGCAGAGTGGGAAACTGGGATGGGGAGACATGGGCAGTTTATCATATCCATCTTACGTTGCCAAGCCCTAAGAGGAGTTTGGTGGTTCGTATGGTCATTTGTTCGTGTCACGAAATCATTGAACGCAACTGGGGAAAATTGCGAGTCCCGCAGGAGCAGCCCGGCGGTGAGGCAGCAGATGGATGCTGAGCGCCGGGATTGATGTGTATTGGCAGGAGAAGGTTGCTCAAAGCCAGCCAGTGTGATGAGACATTGTTATCCATCAATCCCTGCTTCTCCAAAGCACGAAATGCTGTTGGGTCCTGCCACCTTGCAGCCCCAGCATGATAACATGGGGTTCTGCTCTTCTGGGCTACTGAGCACAATGCATTGGCACGCATAATTTTTTAACACCGAATAATGAAATGGGAGCAGCAGAGAGACAATCAGTTTTCTGGGGTTTTTTTTTGTAATTTCCGAAGCTGGTTTAGTTGGACACAGGCATTTCATTAAGTGAGGAATGCTCTCCAGCGCCATGGCTGACAGCAGAAGCTCTCCCAGGCTGCAGGCACTTCTCTGCCATGGGCTCAGGGACACGCGTGGTTTTTCTCTGGTGTTTTGCAGCCATCCTCAAGCCCACAGCGGAGTTGCGATGATCAGAGCCACTTGCCACGCGTTCATTCCCCACCTCTGCAGTGCTTCCAGGGAGGGAACGATGGAGGGCTGAAGTTCCCTACAAAGTTTTTGCGGACCCCACTTGGCCTTTCAAATACAGCAGCCAAAAGCAGTTTACACGCACACACCGTGTGTAAATGTTTGTCTGCTCTTCCAAGGGACCCTGGAGACAGCCGTATTGCAGAGACGATACCATCAGATTTTGCAAGGGGTTTGCAGAAGAAGTTTGCACTACACCATTACCCCAATCTGCATCCTTAAAGGCTTCCCTCTTGCTATTTAATTTACTTTTTCTCCTTCCTAAACAGTTTCTACAGAAAGCAGCTATCTTATTTTTCGGCAGCAACTGCATACAGAATGTCACTCACTGGCTGGATATTTCTCCTTGATATTAACTGCACAGCTTTGTCATTTCCCTCGGAATTGGTTTCATATGACAAAAGCTTTTTTTTTTTAAGGAGTCTAGACAGTGTCCCTAGTGAACTGGCGCTTAAATGATGATCTAAAATCTCTCTCCCATCTACCGATAGCAAGATTTTGATGTCTTTGTCTCTTAAATTTTAGCGGCCTTGGTTACAGCTTTTGATGCAGAAGTGTATGATTTTTAAACCAATATGGATTTTCCCTGAATTTCCTTGACAATGAGTGATTGCATCCATTGCTTCTGCATGCCAAATTAATGGAGTTCTGCGCAGCAGCTGGTGTCATTTACTGAGTGCTACCACGATGGGGTTTATGGGAAGCAAAAGCAGCATCAACGTAATACGCTGGGTTTAGCCAGAGAAAAGATGTTAATTGCCCTCCGGAAGGACGGTGTCCGCCACGCACCGCTCCCAGGGAACTGCTTAAGCTCTCGTCTTCCTGGGGAGATACCAGGTCACCCCCCAGAAAAGCTTTGCCATTCAGTTGATTTCTTGGCTGATTTGGGGTTCCAAAAATTGGGTTTATTTCTGGGTGTAGGTGGCAGGTGTTGGACACATCGTTTTCCAGCGGGTTGGACTCCTTGCTCTGGGTTTCGCTCCCAGCTCAGTTTGTAGGGTGATGTGCAAGGGGCTCAGCCGGGTCTCTGCTGTTTTCTAACCCCGTGTGTTTCTGTTGCTCGCCCAGGTCTGGTACATGGACAGCTACCACAACAACCGCTTCGTCCGTGAATATAAATCCATGGCAGATTTCATGAATACTGACAATTTTACCTCCCACCGTCTCCCTCACCCGTGGTCAGGCACTGGTCAAGTGGTCTACAATGGCTCTATCTATTTCAATAAATACCAAAGCCACATAATTATCAGGTTTGACTTGAAAACAGAGACCATTCTCAAGACTCGCAGCCTGGATTATGCTGGCTACAACAACATGTACCACTACGCCTGGGGTGGCCACTCGGACATTGACCTCATGGTGGACGAGAACGGGCTGTGGGCCGTCTATGCCACCAACCAGAATGCGGGCAACATCGTCATCAGCAAGTTGGACCCAAACACCCTGCAGAGCCTCCAGACCTGGAACACCAGCTACCCGAAACGCAGCGCCGGGGAGGCCTTCATCATCTGCGGCACGCTCTACGTCACCAACGGCTACTCGGGAGGTACCAAGGTGCACTACGCCTACCAGACCAATGCCTCCACCTACGAGTACATCGACATCCCCTTCCAAAACAAGTACTCGCACATTTCCATGTTGGACTACAACCCCAAGGATCGGGCCCTCTATGCCTGGAACAACGGGCACCAAATACTTTACAATGTCACCCTCTTCCACGTCATCAGGTCTGACGAGTTGTAGTCCATCCTTGTTTAGAAACTGATTTAGGAAAAAAAAAAGGAAAAAAGGGAGAAATTAATTTTAAAAAATATACTAATATCAAGGAAACACACTTTAAATAAGTAAATATATAAACAGCTGCCAAAATTAAGACCAACGTCATGGAGGATTATTCAGCATAAACCTGACAGATCAGCATTACCTCTACATTTCTAGAAGTCTGGCCCTGTGTTATAGACTCACAAATGACCATGTACTTGCAGCTGGAACTGCACTTAAAGAACCACTTAAGTTTTGGGTTTTGTTTCGTTTCTGTTCTGATAGCAAACCTATAGTACATACTAAAGCAGTAAGGCAATGACTGTTGAAAGTTTATCCTTGGGAGACTCGCTCTCTTCTGTGTGTGGGTTGCATGGACATTTTCCTGACATCACGGTCAGCTGTGATGGATGTGTGATTTGTATTTCTAAGCAGAAAAAGCTGACCCGTGAGGAGCTCTCGCTGTCTGAACAAGACCTATCACAGGTTAGTTTTCTTCGCCTTCCATTGCAGCTACTGTCTCTCAACTGTGTTCTTGTCACTTAGATTAACTGTGCTGAGACCCGAAGTAGCTCATGGATCTGTGTCTTAGTAACTATTAAACACGATGGTTTAAGTATGTATTATGAACAAGTTGTTGTACCCATATTGTTTGAACTTATGTATTCAGCAAATATATTGTATAATGTATGTCTGTTATTTACCAGAGGTGGCAAAACTTTGTATGTCCAGTTTATGCAATGAATGTTGTAAATGCAATGATGTAGTTTGGATTAATAAATGATGGTTTTGTTTCTAAAAAGAAAAAAAAGATCAGTGTTCACCCTTATACACAGATAACCAATTTCATGTTGATAATTACGAGAATATTCTCTTACTGTTATACTATCTACATAGCATTATGGTGGTTGGAAATGGCTTCTGTGGAAATTCTGTGGCATCAGATTCCCATGGGAAGCCCTGTTTATGGAAGTGTGAAGGTAATTAATTTTTTTTAAGAGGAAAACTTTGTACTATCCACAGTTATCTAAGGAACAATAAAAATATTAGGAGACTCCCCTGCTTTGTTTATTGTCTTCTCTGTACAAGTGACCAAGCGTAGGGGAGGGGTAACAGGAATTATTGTGGGGTTTTTCGGGTAATCGTTGGGAAACCATCCTGACTTTCCTTACATCTTCAATCAAGCAGTACTTGATGGGAGCCGAGGGGCCGGCAGCGAGGAGCCGGAGGCTGGGAAGCTGGAGGGTTTGGCTCTCTGCTCTGTAGGGCTCACGCAACGGGATTGCCTTCCCGTTTGCATTTGGAGCAGACACTGCTTCAAGGAGATAAAATCCTGCCTCTGCTCCTACGGCTGCTCCGTGCTGCGAGGGGAAGCGACGGCAGCTGCAGCGAGGCTGCGCTGCTGCCTGCTAACGCGGGCAGGGGCTCTGGCTGCCCGCGTGCCGTGCTCAGCCTCCTCTCCATCCTTGGGCTGATGGCGGAGCGGGGTCAGGGGGTGACAGCATTTGATACCAGTACTACAACAGGAGAAAATTGTGTCGTCTGTCACGTTCAATAGAGTTGGAGACACAGTGCCTGAGACTGCCTGGTGCAATTGGATCATTTTCCTTCTCGGATGCTTAGAGTGCTTCTCATCCTGGATTTGCTATAGTCTTATGCTAGTAAAAATCTCCTATTTAACGCAGCGAGCACTGCGATGCTGCTTATAATGAGCAACTGTTACTGCTGGGGCCTGAGCGCTCAACACAACCGTTCCTCTTGTTTTCGCCAAAGCAGGGGCCTCACAGCGTTGCAGGATGCTGCAGTGCTGCAGCACACACCTGGAAATGATCCGAGGCACTTTTCCAGCTGAACGCTCCTAAAGCTCTTGATATTTTGAAGCTTAAGACGCTGGATGCTAACATGCTCTTCACAACCACCTTTAATAAATCCTGCACTTGCCCACTCTCCCCTTACACGCTTCCACCATGTGCTTTCCCCACGCAGGGCTCATTTTACCGAGAACCCAGCACCAGCAGCAGCTTCATTCTGCCACCACTGTCTGGTGTGAGATGTGGGGTCCCATCTTTCCCCTCTGCCCCAAGGAGAGCAGTATTCAGCAATTCCCATGCCACAGCCGGTCCCAGGCGAAGGGGCAGGACCCATCCTGCCTTCGCTGCCCGCCCCAGGAGCCTGCTGAGCTGGAGCTCGTGGGCAGCAGGGATGCCTGGTACCTGTGCGAGCTACAAAGGGCTTGCTCCGGTGTCATTAGATCCCTGTTGCCTCCTTTCCAAAGAGAGAAGCAGGTGACTGTGTTTAGCAGCACCAGGTGTGATGATTTTTCAGCCGAGTGGTATGTGAACAGCTATATTCACTGATGAGGTTCAGCCTTTGAACTCAGCAGACAGATGCATCAGGGCTCTTGGAAGGAGCATGGATCACTGAGGTCAGGCAATTGAATATAAGCAACTGGTGACTGCTGCAAATGGCACATATGGATTTCAACCTCTCAGTCTTAGCTAGAAGGTCCCTGCTGGGGTCTTCAGCAGGAGGAGAGGGGAAAGAAGAAAATGGCGTAATCTGGTTTCCCAGAGCCAGGTTAAACCACAAGCAATGAACAATCCTGCACATGTAGATGTTTCAGCCAGTTACATGGGTTTGTGATACTGCCCTGTGTCAGCACTACTCTGCTTACTGAAATGCTGGCTGTATCCAGAATGGGGACGGCTCTCTGAGGACTCGTTTCTTTGCTATGCACCATGTTTCCAGGGCTCTGGACTGCCAGGTTTGTGGAGATCTTCGATATTTAGCAGTGGTTTTCCCTCCAAGAAGCTAAAAAAGGGGGCTAGAGACCCATGGTGTACTTGGCAGCAGTATTGATCTTCAACGCACAAGAGAAATCTGTTAAGCCAAAAAGCTGTAAGGCACCTGCAGTCATTTCTATTTAATTAATGTATTTCTTCACTGCAAACTCATTTAAGGGGAGCACGCTGTTTTTATAATTTAGAGCTGGATCCAGCGACCGCTGCAATCAATGGGACGGACGCCGATGCCTGCACCAGGGGCTGGGTTTTGCAGCCACCGCTCACTGCACCCCCTCAAGTGCATCGGGGTGAGTCTTCTGCAGTCTTGCCATAGTTTTGAATCATGGCTGTTGTCAGCTGCACTACACGCTGAATTGCTTTTCGGTGCAGATTATTGTCCCAGCAGCTGGGCTCTGCGTCCTCTGTTGCCTGCACGCCATGGAGCTGTGCTAATCACCCTGAGCACCAGACGGGTCTTCTCTAAGACCTCTGTAGGTGTTCACGGAGATTGTCCCAGCCGATCTGTCCGGTTTTGGGGACATGTTTCAGGTAGACCAGAGCACGTGGCAGGGCACCACCTGAATCTGCCAGCAACCTGGCCAGGCGCACTGCCACACCGAAGCACTGCCATGTGCCAAATTACCCACAGTCAGCTTTGTCATTAGGTAAGATATGAGGACAAAAGAACACGTTTGCTTCAAAACATTGATCTGCAAAAATAAATTGAATTACAGAAAGGCAAAATAATGCTGTTTGCTTTAGGGCACAGCTACATTTAGATTCTAATTTTCGTAGTGCAATTCGTTTAAGACAAGACTGAACAGCACAAAATGTCCTTGAACACAACAAAGACAGAGAAGCTTTTCTGTAACATGTACCCAAAGTTAATGAGATGAGAAAAGTGCTTTAAGGGGTGTACCTTTGTCCTATTTGCCTGTAGTGCAATATTCTATAAATGGATGCCATATGGTCATATACTTAATGGTATGTATTACTTTTCAAGTGGATGAGCCGTTCAAAGACAAGTACGTCCCAGAGGATTGCTTTCTATAGCCTATGACTTAATTATTTGGTGCACGAGGCTTGCTGGCCCAAATTTAGTAATGGGAGCCAGCCAGTTACTTCAGAGAAACATCTGACCATACTTTTCTATGTGTGTTTACATGTTGTTAATATTTTACAAGGGATTAATTCGAAAGCACTATACTAGATACTTGTGAAGGTTTTGGTTTGATGCAGAACCCAGGCTCTGCTCCCAGCCCCATCAGCCATGCTGAGTCCCAGCTCCATAGCTGAGCAAGTAACTGGACAGATTTAATTTTGCATGTCACGACATTGCTGTCCTTCATCCTTTGAGTCAGCTGAACCGATGCTCTCCAGCTGGTTCATACCCACCTTGGGATGAATGGGGTATCTGATGGGGTTTGCTCTCATTCTTGCAGTTCACTGAGCCATGGTCCTTTTCTATCCTTTGCTCTGAGACAACCCCTTCCCTGGAGCCCTCGTGCCCACCCCACAGAGTGCCTGCCCAGCTTTTGGGCACGGCAGGACACGAACACGGCTATGTGGCTCCCGACCGCCCGGCTGTGTGTCTGGCCAGCTCAGACCACAGGCAAAGCAGCTCCCTGCACCTCGTCACCGTGGTATTTCTGTCATTCTCCAGGCCATATCCAGCAATGTGCGTAACTGGTTTTGTGTGCAGGGGAGAGCCTGGCTTTCGGGGCTGACACGTGGAAATGAAGCTCATCCTTCCCCCACCGGTGGCAAAGCCCATGGGGAGCAGCAATGGGCTGTGAAATGCAGCTTAGAGCGGCGATAGCGCTTGCACAGACTGTCCCGTTGAATTAAATGAAGCTCGCTCAGCACCTGGCCTAAAACCCAGGCAGAAATACTGACTGTTGCTTAGCATCACCACAACACTGAGAGCTAAAGATTTTCCTTTCTTCCTTTGCTGTTACTTCTCTGACCTTCATTAGTTCTGCAAGCACCGAATGCAGGGCCCACATGGAGACAGTTATCATAAAAAAATGAATCCTGGCCCCTTAATTAGCTCCTCATTATCTGAGAGCTCCATATTGAAGCATTAAGATGTTGCAAAGCAATTTGTTGAGTTTCCAATTAAAACTTTTTAGAATTGTTGAGCCTTTTAATACTTTGTGTTTACAAATTGCCTTGGACCTACACCAATATACACATTTTCTTCGCTGGGGAAATATAGCTGAGGAGCTGATAGTTATTAATATAAAATCCTTGGTTTTAATAAAGTCATAAACCATGTCAGTGAAGCTGCTCTTTTTATACCTGATACAATAGAGATGACTCTCTCTGAATGAATGCAGAAGAGTAAGAATCATTAAGAAGGCAATTATAGGCTGATTTCCTAATAACTCCACTTTTACAACACTGTAAAAACAAATGTACACATCCCTCTTTATATTAATTTACCCTGGATGTGTTCCTACCAGATGACCGTAGGTGCCGAGACCCTCCGTTTCTGCAGGGGGGAAAAAGGAGTTAGCGAGGCTCAGCTCCTCCCAACAGCACATTGCAGGATGAGGCCTGTCATAAATAAATAAAAGCCAGATGGGCATGGATTACACTCACTGTCTTGCGCCAGCTGTTAGCGGGAGGAGTGCAGCTACGAGATACGAACACAGAAGAAAAACGGGTCTCGCCTGTGAAGCATGGAGTCGCACAGACTTCACCTGGGTTCCTCGGCTGAGTCTATGGCCTGATCTACTGCAGTGGCCAAAAAACCAGGGAGGTGGGCAGCTGAGCGACAAGCCCAGCACCGAGCATTTCCTACAATCTGCAGAGCCAACGTGAAGCAAGGGGAGCAGCGATGGCTCTGCTGACCTGGAGAGGGATTAAGTGATTTGTGATTTGCTTAAAACCTCTTAAAAAATGGTTCCCAAGCCATTTGGAAGGGAGGGCCGATGAGCGTGAAGGAGGGATGCAGCTTGTCTGCAGCAGAACAGGCACCAGCCCACAGAGCTTTAACTAACCCCCAACAGCTTCCTCCTCCTGTAAAATAGTCCCCAGGTCTGCCAGGCTGAACAAGTTCATGGCCATTAAGAGACTGTTGTATAAGCATCATAGGAGGACACATATCACCAAGGGGAGCCGACTGCGGGAAGCGGCTTTGGTGTGCGGCAGAGCCGTAAGGAGGGATCTGTGCAAGCCATGACAAACAGCACTGTGCCGAAGCGACGTGCACTGGGCTTTTGTTCTCAGCCTGTGCCGAGGACTTGTGATAATACGGTACTTATGTTCTTTGGGACGTCGTAAAGCCATGAGCTGATCTGTATTGAACATGTCATTTGTATTCCCACGCTGTTTTTTAAGCAAATCTGTCAAATAAAACCAAAAAAAGAATGAAAAGAGGAACGCAAAGGAGTGATTACATAAGGAATTCGCTGTGCAGGCAGCCGTGGCCACTCCGGGCACCAGCGGCTTCGTGGCTTTGCTGTCCTCCGAGAGGAGGTGGAAATGACCCTAAGAAACAGCTTTGGTCTGGAACAGAGCGCAGCATCCCCGACCACTGGCTGACACCCAGACAGGGGCTCAGGGCCACCTCCAGCCTCTCTGCTACTGCGTTTGTCCATAGGCTGCTGCTTCCCTCCTGGCCCTCAGCATCCTCTGAGCTCTGGGGCTGCTTTGCAGTGAATCATCTCCCTCTCGACAGACAAGGGCTGAGCTCTTTCTCGCCCTCCGTCTGGCTTTTTGATCTGGCTTTTAAAGACCTCATCACTTTCAGGATCATTTTTTTCACGCCCTTCTGTGCATACTTGCCCATTTTTGCACTTTCTGAGCACCTGGCTACCAAAAAAAGGTGTCTACAGGCAGATCAGCACCTGCAGCAGCAATGTGGGTCCTACCTCAAACACGCACAGCGAGCCCCCAGCAACCCAGGCAAGGGACCTTGGGGAAAGGAAACATAAATCTGCCATCTGTGGCAATTTAGCATTTACCAGTCGTATTGCACTAGGGCACTGTCACTTTGAATGAATGTTCAAGTGTTTCCTCTCCGTGGCCTTAGCAGTCTCCTTTTCCCATCAAATTGGCCATGGCGTACCACAATAAAATAGACATACTGTGGCTGTGAAGGGTCACTCAGAGGGGCTGACATTAACTCAGGGAGATCCCTTTTTGAAGGAGGCATTCAATTAAAGTTTTATTGCAATTCTGCAATGTGAAGCCACAAGGGTGAGTCTCAATAGCTGTGCTGGGATTTTAAATTAGCAGCTGAGTACCAATGTGCCAGTGATCCTGGCCGTGAGCACCGGGCAGTCAGCTGTGCTCAGCCACAGGAGCAAGGTCCAGGGAAAATACACTGGTGGCACCACGCACTTGGCTTCGCTTTCCATGACGAGCAGGATGAGCAAGGACAAGCGTGGGATCACCTGGGAGCAGACGTGGCGGAAGGATGAAGGGACGGATCTGGCTTTCTGGACTGCCACGGTGAGAGGGACCACGGGGCGGCCCTGGGAGCTGGGGTTCAGATAGCACTTTGAGAAATGAGACTTGGGCAAGTCCTGCAATCCAGGAGGAGTTTGCATGAAGAAAAGGTGTTGGTTAGGCCCACTGTCTTTGAGCACAAATATTTGTGCTCTCAAGCAAGGTTTCCTCCTGCAAACACCGCTCGAGAGCTGGCAGCCTTCAGCTCCTAACGCACAGGCTGCACGGCACGTTGAAGAGCTTAGACAGGAGCTGAGAAATGTTTCCAAACTTCCACATTTCTTCTTTCTTATCATTTCCCCTGAAACAGCAGGAAGAATCAGCCCAAATCACTGATGCAGCAGTGGCCAGAGGCATTCAGGACTTGCGGTGAATGGAGCAAAACAGGGATGCAATCCTCTGCTACAGCTGCAGTGACAGCAGTGATGATGATGACAATTGATACCAGGACAGGTCTGAGCATCTGTCTCCTTGCTGGACACAGGGCTTAGAGCTGGTTTTCCTCTGCGGATTTTAGGTTCAAAACCCCGCTCATCCCTGGGAAGGAAACCAGCCTCTGGAAACGCAGGGCGTTCTGCAGAAGGAGATCCTGAATTTCTGCCGGGCTTCCCGAAGTACCTAACACGTTACCGACACAAGCACCACTCAAGCGCAGGTGCTTGGAGCACAGCCGTCGCTGCAGGGAAGACAGAGGAGGGTAAGCTGTTGTAAACGAACAGGGCTCTGTGCCCAGATTTTAGCCATAACACTTTCTTTCAAAAACTCAATAAACTGGTGTTTTGCACAGGAAAAACTGTCAGACTTTTAATTACCAGCCATCGTTACTGTGTTATCATAATGCGAGCGAATAGAAGCTGCTCTGCGACTGCCAGATGTTCACTCTCCCACTCATTACAGCAGCAACGAGCGTGGTGCTGGCCGTCCCCGGCTGGGAGCCAGGGTGAGGAACCCCGGCCCCGCCGCCCCGGACATGCACAAAGCTGGGATAAAGAGCTGTAAAATGTTCCAGCCTTCAGCATAAAAATAGCCTCTGCAGTTAAACCAGATGGGATAAAACCTGCGGAAGGGCAATCAACCCTCATGCACCAGGGCGCATGATGGTTGTCAGCTAAGGGTCAGGAAGAAATTTGTCCTGGGGGTGATGCTATCTAATGGACTGTGCTAGGAGTTGGAATGCGCTCTGCTAAAAGCGTGCAGCAGTAGCTGCTGCTGGAAACAGGCTACCAGGCCTGATAGTCCACAGTGTTGCTGTAATACATTTTGCATTTTAAATATTAAATGCAGTATTAATATTGTAATTCCCATCTGTTAAATCAATACGGTAAGTACTCTGTCACGTCAAACGCCCGCCCCGACCCTCGCAGGAGTCCTCGGGCAGTGCAGACACTGCCAGGGCTCTGCCTGCTCTCTGCGGGAGCCCACGCAGCCCGGTGGGTTTGGCTGGGTTTGGTTTCAGCCCAGTTGCAGCTGAAACTCCGTAAAGGCATAAAACTGGTGGCAGCTAATGAATTCCCTGGCAGCACTAATGAAGGGAATGGAGGGGCAGGGGAGGGACACTCCATGGGATCGTGCAGCCAGGCCACCGGTGCCTGGGGAGCACGCCCAAGGGTGTCCTTCAGTGAGGAACGAGAGCTGCCTGTAAGCAGAGGGGAGAAAAAGTACAAAACCAGGGAACTTGGATCACTTTATCCCATAGCAACAAGCCCGTTCAACAGGAGGAGCATGTTCACAGCAAAGCCCTAAAAAAGGAGCTGTTAAAATAAACATTGGCATATCTCACACCTCCCTCTTCCCTGAAGGATGTTCTCTGGAAGCACATGTGGACAAAGTAGGGAAGGAAAGAGAAGGAAAATAGTAATGAAGGGGAAGATTAGAGGTACTCTAATTAAGTGCTGAAATTAATCCTCTGTTGTCTTTCACTACCTAATATGTTTAATCATTACGGCTTCTCTGTTGTTCACTGATGAATCCAGCAGTCTCTTTCAGAGCATCTGGTCATATTATTCCCTTGTTTAATGATAGCATAAAAAAACGCCAAGTGTTTTCTGTGGAGCTTTTGCCCTACATATCGAATGCCATCTTGCAGGCAGGTAAGGAAGAGGCCCTGGAACCAGAGCTTGCAGCGATGCTCAGCCCATGCCCTCGCGTGTCGAGGCTGTGCACAGGGTCGAGGGCTACGTGTGGCCCCTCACACCCCTCGCTGCACCCCAGAGTACCCCCAGCCCAAGGAAGGAGATGCTGATGTTGGAAGGGAAAATCCTGCCAGGGCTGAGAGGCACCAGAGGCGTTACAGCAGTGTGCCATTAGCATGCTTATGAATGTGGGAATTCATCACTGGAGCAGATAAAAGGCCTCCGTGTGAGCGCTTTTCTAGCTTCGAGGCAGATGGCTGGTTTCAGGGGTTTTTCCCTGCTTTCTGTGTGTTGCCTTGCTATGTGGAGGGATAAAAAAATCCCATTTTTTTTTCTGCAAACTGGAATAAGATTCCTGGAGCCTTTACAAGCCTGTGCTGCCCTTGCTCAGGACCTCCTAGGGTGGATGCTATGAGCAGTGGAGGTCTCTTCTGTGGGTAAGCAATCTCCCGTCACTCTGGGCACGCAGGGCTGGGAAGGTGCACGGGCTGTACCAGCCCAGCCTCTGCCATACCCGCAGGCAGCAAAGCCCCCGTTGCTTCCAGCAGCAGGATGCCTGGGGGCTGTGGTGGAGCCAGCTTGCAGCTCAGGCAATGGGCTGAACTGCAGCTTTTCCCTCAGGCTCACACCTGCATCAGAGCTCGCTGCCCGGCTGCTGCGGATGAGCACGTGTTCTGGCTCCATGGGGTACAGAACACTCCACTCGGATACCCCCACATTTCCTATGTGCGTGCAGATGACATCACACGCTGCCATCACATCACCTCCAGTGACATCGCAGACCCGAGCAGTCACATATGTCTGTGCTGGTCTTCGAGGAAAGGCCAGGACAATGTTATTATGGAGTTAGCATCACACTTGCGTTTGCTCCCCTTCCTCTTTCCCCTCTTTTTGTTTTTATCTTTGCATCAGAGCAGACCAAAACATGTCACTGTCACCGCAGAGAAACTGAAAATGTGACATGATTAGAGATCAGGGCAATAATGACACAGTTTATCTTCCCTACACATATAGCACTGGATGAGCCACTGGGAAATAAAAAAGCTTCAATAAATCATATTGTCTCTGCCATGAAAGTAATAACGCCAGCGACCCCAGGTACAGGGAGAAGTTTGCTCTGACACCAGCTCCCGATGCATCGCGGCTGCGAGCGAGGCGAGTCCCTGCCAAATGCTCCCACGCGCCTCCGGGCACGGCTGGGGCTGGAGCTGCTCCCGCGGGCAGCAGGGCCCGGTGGCTGGGCTGGGGGTGCAGGGGACATCCAGAGCCATGCAAAGCCCTGGGAAGCCCCGTTCCTATTGAATTCACTCCTGTGCTGGAGTGTGGACTGTTCTTTTATTATTTTAGGAGATTTTTGCCCTGGGGAGCCATTTAACTCTTCGTAACAGGGTGGTTCGCTTGAGGAAGGCTGGTTTGTAAGGGAAATTCAGCAGGCAGCATGTGCAATGCAAGGTTAGCCAGGCTTTTGTTCTTTGCTTTTCATTGCTAAATCACAATTTCTCACTGAAAATACAAATGCAAAGAGGCTTTGTGCAAGCCCTAAAACCAACTGCGTTTGGAAGAACAGCAAGCTGGGTGCGATGAGACGGGAGCAGACTACGACTCCCGTGAAGTGCTGAGCAGCGCAGGCATCTGGCAGTTGGGCTGGGGGGAGCAGGATGGTTTGTCACCTCCATCCTCAGGCAGGACACCCCATCCCACCAGACACTGCTGGGGGGTGGCACAGCTCTCCCTGCCCCTCTAACAGACCCGTCTCTGCAGGACAGACCTCCAGCCAAACGCTGCAGGTTGGACACTCCATCTTCTCTTGCATAATCACTGGGCTGAAGAAAAGCGATTCATAACGACTTCCCACTCATATGTCCAATCCCCTGCAAATGGCTTCTTGCCCTGGTGGAACAGAAGATTGTGAGACTGCCATAAATAGGTAGCAATCAAATAATGCTGCAACCCACTCCCATCTGCTAGCGAAAAATCCTGCCCAAGTGAAAGCAAGAGAGAGCTGGGAAGAATCGCTGTATCTTGCACTGTACCCTGGGCACTGGCACCCACTCCGTGCTTCGCACCCATTGCGCTGCTGGTGCAGGAATTGGGTGGGCAGCACCTCTGCTGAGCCGGGAGGAACTTGCTGGTTGCAAATGAACATGCTGGAGTGCAGACATCTGGCTGACAGAGTCATGTGTTTTCTTTAGAACATGATATTGGCAATGCTAGATGAAAACATTGATGAAAAATGAAGCCAGATACTGGGGGGAATGTGTAAAACTTTGTAATTCAGCCTTGCATCACTTTTTGAACATGACCGTGTGGGCTTAGCTTATAAAACAGCAAGAGACCAGTTCTTCTGCTGGAAAAAAAATCAGTTCAGCAAAAATCAGCGTAGAAGTCGGGGCCCCTTTGCAGCAGCCGCACCGACATGTGCTGGGGGGCTCTGCCCACACACCGGGATGCGGCTGCTCCCGCTGGGTGACAGGCCACCCTTGGGGTCCTGCCTGGTGGGGCATCCACCCATGCCCTGAGGTAGATCAGCACTTCTCAGGACCCAAATGTCCCCTCATTCCCTCTCATCTTGGTCCTTAGGGTGGCTTTGCAGGCTGTGACCTGCCCAGCTGGGCTGGCTTGGGATGAGCAGGGTGTTGATACCCACCCCATACCCCTGTGTTTGCAGGTGCTTATCTGGGTTTGTTAATGGGCTATTGGATAAATGTCTTCAGCTCTGCAAAGGGCAGGTTCTCTGCGGTGGTCTCAGGGGACATGTTGTTTGTGCTGAAAGGTAAGAGCGATCTCCCAGGGCTTGGGAACTGGGGCAGGATGGGGGGACACTGCTCTTTTCTGGGATAATCAGCAAAGGCAGAAAAAAAACAAAAAAAGGTTAATTACAGGAAGTCTTTTCACCTGCTTTCTCTGGCTCTTCTGCCTGACAAGAAGCAACATAAGCTCCAGTTGACCCATGGTGAGTCCTTTGGATGAGAGGGGAGGGAGAGGCAGGACCAGCTCCACTTGTGCCCCACCATGCCCCTGAGCGAGCCTGTCATCCCCGGGGACACGTCGGGGCTTGGGTTTCTTCAGCCTGAGACACAACTGATAGCATGGGGATGCCCTTGCTCTTAATCACTGGTGGTAGTGCTATCAAAATTGAGAAAATGCAGCAATGGGGGCTTTGGGTTGGGGTCCTGGGTGAGGGGCGAGAGCAGCCCCCCCTTCCCTGCTGTGGCTTTTCAGAGGGATGGGGCTGCCGGGAGCTGGGCCCGAGCAGAGACCTTGCATGTGTACGGAGAGTGCTGATTCATCTCGCTGCCACTTGAGACAAAAGAACATCTAATTAAGTCACCGGCATATAAATAAATGTACAAGGTATAACCTCAGGAGCACAAAACAGCACTGGAAAATCTCAGGATTGCACAATATGCTTTTCCTCCTCTCTGGCAGGGCTGGAGCTCACCTCTGGGACTACCCCTTTGTTTAGAAAATATCAAAGAATGAGATATTTAATTTTTTTCTGTTGCAGTATTAGTTTTTACATTAAAATTAGGTAATTTTCTTTTTCCCTGCAGTTCAGCTGTGTTTCAGGTACACCAAGTCTTTGATAACTCTCCAAATCTAACTCAGAGCAGGGCCCAGTTTCCAGCTCGATCAAAGGGTGTGTGGGGTCTGCATCCCTTTTTGGAAGAGAGTGAAAAACAACAGCAAGTTCAACAAAAACAGTAAACAAGTAATTGCCAGTGCTGTTTAATTGCCAGCACCCTTGGGTACTAATGGGAAAGCTGAGGTGCCTGCAGCTGCAGGACACAGCACCAGTCTCTATGTTTTAATTAAGCCTCATTAAGTGGACTCTGCATTTTGCTCAGAAAGCAGTCAGATCCTGGCTTAGTCCTGCAGTGGGAGTGAGGAGCATGCTAACAAGAGCCCAGACTTGGAGTTGGGAATTATTCAGGGTTTTTTCTGAAACACCACAGCTTTGGGATGGGGATGGGGGACAGGGCAGCATCTTCCCAGGCTTTGCGAACTGCTGGTGGTTGCTCAATGGTGTTTTCCTAGCCTGAGCAGGTGGGCAAGGCTGGGTCAAGTCTCCACGGCCGTTGGATGTGCACAAGCATCACCTCTTCCCTTCGGAAGTCTCTCCTTACCATAAAACTGTGCATCATTATTTTTATGGCACTTCTCTGAGCTCTTACCATTAACAGCCCAAGAGAGGCCTTTGTTGCATTTGCATAAAAGCTGTGGCACTTCAAAGCATCCAGCCAATTTGTTTTGATGGTATAATGAGGTTTATAAATTACCACCTTGGCCCAGAGCTTTGGGTGTTTGTGAGAAAAGAAATCCCTTGGTGTCTCCCCTCTGCATACAGTGCTCATTAGGGCTTTTATGGTGCCACCCCTGTCCTGCGGCTAACACGAGCCAAAGGTAAAATAATTGGAAGAGTCCGAGCCCATCCCTGTCCTCCGGTGGGGACACCGGGCTGGTCCCATCCTGCTGCCCCGGAGAAGCCAGTCTTCGTGGCGTGCGTGGCCATGCCCGGTGCCCAGGAGGAGCTGGCTGTCCCTCGCTGGAGGCAGCGGGCTGATGCAGCCGGCTCCCGGGATGGACATTCCTGCCAAGAACCATATTCTTGAGACAGCAAAGCACTAATCATCTCCAGTGGTTTAACTGATTAAAAAAGAGGAAATCTGAAAGTTCTTGCGTTGAATGTGAGTAATAATAATGTATCCCTCTGACTGCTCCAAACAGGGGGCTGGGAGATTATAATTAAACCCATAATCTATGCACATACCCCACTGCTTTCCCTTGCTTGACACTTTTCGGAGGTGGTGCTGCTCCAGCCCACGTCATGGACCCATGCTGGCTGTGCAGGAGTCTTCACTGTCCCAGTCTCAGAGGCATCTGCCTAATTGCTCCAGAAATATTTTTTTAATGTGCTTTCCTACATTGCCTACATCTGATAAGGTCAAAACCACCTTGAGGACAGCTGCTCAGCTGTCTGTTTTGGCTTTTCCTCTTCTGGATCCAGGGAGGACACAGCTGCTCTGACCTTTTACGTAAACCTAGTTAAAGGTGATGAAGAAACACACATATATTTCCCAAAGCAGTTTGAAGGAAGTGTCTGGGATGTATTTTATTTGTCATACCAACTCTCTCAAAGAATTGCGCACAGGGTGGCAGGGCTCTTGACGATTTTTCACAGAAAATTAAGATAAGTAGAGAAAGGCTACCTCCAGGAAGAACATCCCTGTCTAAAATTGGAATTGGAATTTTATGGCCAGAAAATGAAGGAGAGAAACAGCAACCAGCCTGCTCTGTGGTCTTCATCAAGGCTGTTTTTTCTTCTGCTTGTTTTTTTGAAAGTTGGGACCGACACTGCTGAAGATACGAAAAATTAAGCCAGATTTTCTAATGGGTCCTTGCAAGGTCTGAGTTCAGAGTGACCGCATTGGCGTGACATGGTGAAGACCCCTGTAGGCTTGGCCGTGTCATGGCTGTGAGACTGGGAGCTACAAAATGCTGCCGAGTCCCTTGTGAGGTCCCTGCTCAGCACCGAGCCTGGCTGCTGGTGCAAACAGTGGCCACCTCCACCAGCACGACGAGCTCAAATGCTGGCCTATGAGGGAGGAACCAGACCTGGGAGCCGGTGACTGCAGAAAGCTACACTGACCCATTTTCCTCTGGATGACGGATACAGGAACTGGTAAAAGCTCCATAGCAACTGGATGTGCATAGTTTAATTATGAAATCCCCATGGTGCTCCCTTGCAAAGATAAATGGATCCAGGATATTTTCACCTCTTGCAGCCATTAAAACCCTCTATATTTAGAAGATCCTGTTCCACTTTATGGTGTGCCAGGCAGCAGCACAGCTTGAGGAAGGACAGCGCTTTGGATGAGTACGTCTAGGACAAAGCGTGGCATGTCCTTCCAGGAAGGTTTGTAAGCCTGAGGAGTCTGGTTGTCATCAGGTGGCACTTAGGGTCGTCACCTCCTCCCAAGCAAAGCCGGTGATAGGCGGTCTCGATCAGGTGGTGGCATTTCACACCCATTTGGCTCTGGTGCAAATAACAATACCGGCTATAACAGAGAACGTGATAACCCCATCCCAGGCGTTAATCCCAAATGGGGAGACAGATCCAGCAGTAGTGTTGGATCAGTGTGCATCACCCATGAAAGATTTAAGACAAGGCAATAGCAGAAGAACTGTATTACTGAGACTATTTTTTAACCTTCGGGTTCTTTCCTAGTTGTCTTTTGTTTAAGCTCTCCATAACAGCTCAGGTCAGCTCTTATTACATTCCAGCTGTCCCTCCCGTCCCCTGGCACAGAGTATTGAGTCACAGACAGCGAGAACTTTTAGATGGCATGATAAATAAAATAGATGCTATTATTAAAGCACTGTCCTGTTTTCTGCTGCCATGGCATCTCTTGTTTTGTCTGGCTTATTGCTGATGTCTTCCGTCAGCCCAGTTTGCCTTTCTTGGGTGTATGATTTATGGTCCAGGGAGACAGAGCAGAAACATGTGAAAATTGCAAACAAGGGTGCTGGGAGGAGCACAGGCAAGAAGACAAGAAGTGACTATAATGAGGATGTGTAAATGCGTCCTTCTCCCACTACCCTCTGACAGGGGACAGTGTGCTCACACCACGGAGCAGCTTGGCTCCCGGGCTCCAGCTTATAACATCTGAGCTGAGAGAAGTAAAACCTGGAGCAGAGACAGCCAAGCCCAACACTTTCCAAGGCGAGCTTTCCAAGCTATGTGTGAATGCCTCCAGCGTGGGGTGGCACCTGATCCTAAAGGTCCAGGCAACAGCCACCAATGTCCAGGTCCAGCAAGAGCAAGAAACCCAGCAGCCAGATCCTCAGCTGCTGCAAATTAGTCCTGTTCCTTCTGCTTCAAGGAGTTTGTCCTCTTTCGTATCTGTTTCTCTGCAGCCCAATGTGGCTAGCGTGTAGGCAGGATACACAGCCACACAGGAGAGAAACCCCGGGCTGCTGTGTGCTTTAGGAAGCTGTCCTTGCTGGTGGCGATTGCGCTCGGCAGGATGCTATTTTCATTACTGTGTCTGAGGCGCGTGATAATTGAAAGCTGTTCCACTCGGTCCTGCAGCCTCCCGAAACTCCAGGCGCCTCTCATGTATCCCTCCTCCTGCCAACCCGAAACCTGGGAGGAATGTTGAAGTGGCAAACAAACAGCCCCTGGGTTTTGCTGCCTTTCATTGCACCCTCCATGAGAGCAGGGCTGGGGAAGGGGACTCGTGTCTCTGGGGTGCGTGGGACCCTGCCTGCCTGTGCCCCCTGCAGAGCAAGCCCAGGCGTGTGGGTACCTGTGTGCTGGGGAGAGAGAGCATGTCCAAAAGGTTCCCTGTAATCCTCCCCAAAAGTCAAGGAGAAGATGAGAAATGGGGATTTGGGTTAGTTTGAAATGAAAGTTAAACCAGTGAGTCGTTTCATTTCCTTGCACTGAACAGCACGGGAATTCCAAAGGCTGTTTTGAGGCAGATGCTGCTCCTTTAATCTGGTGTTTTGGCCAGTTACACACACATGTACTAGTCCTGCTTGGATTACACTTTTGCATCCAGGATTACAGTTCAAATCCAGCAGTGCTTTTAATGCCTGGAACCAGGCAAAGCAGCTGACGTTAATATATTTCAGGAGTGAAAACACAGCCGGAGGGTTAGTCATTATAAAGTATGATGTAGGATTATAATGCAAGTTGGAGAAATCAGACATATTGCTATATTTCCAGCTGTGTATTTTTCTTGGGCCGTGTCACCCACTTGTTGAGCAGTTCTGGATTCCAGATAATTATTCCAGGGAAAATTTGATGAGCGGTGCTGCTCTGGAATACTAACGGAGGCTGCTGTGCTTGCCCAGGGGCTCAGTGCACCCTGCCAGATTGCCCTGTCCCACGGGGAATCCCAATTAGCAGCCTTATGATTTACCTGTTGGTGAACCAGTGGAAATTTCAGGACAGGAGTCACTGCAGATATACCAATGAACACCAATATCCAAAAGTTGTCAAGAGGAACCAGGGAATTCAGTTGCTTTGGGTTCTGGGTGCTCTGTTTATGGCAGTTTAACATCCAGCTGAAGAGACAAAGGTGCTGTCTATAAAGGTACATGTGTAAATGCGTGTACAAATCACATACAAAGATTAGATGACTTAGGATGCCTAAAGCATCCCTATGAATGTGAATTGCCATAGTTGCATAGGCAACATTTCTTCCTGTTGGCAGTGCTCAGGATGTGGGTAGGTGGTTGCAGGAGATTGAGTTATGGGGGCTTAATGAATTGCCATTTATCAGCAGCCACTATGCAGAATCTTAAACTGTTAGGGTCAAAAGAAATGAAAGAAAACAATTCCTTTCTTTGTCCAGTCATCTCAGGGAGGTCTGAATGATCAAGCAATTCCCCAGCTCCTTCTGCTTGCTACACTACAAATTCAACAAAGCAGGTAATTGCTCCTGTGGCTAAACAGAGGGGTGAATCTGTAGGAAAGTAAGTGTTGCCTGGAGCAGTGAATGCCAGTTGTGAAGTGCATCTACTCAAACTGCTCTGCAGCCAAGGAAGCCACCACCATGAGCAAGGAGGTACAGCCAGTGCCAAAACCACCATGCTACAGGACTGGGGGAGAGAAGGGCATTTCCCTGGCTGTGGTCTCACACCATCTTTTCTGGCTAAGGAAGGGTTAAATCTCTGCTGGCAAGGCCCTCACCCCCTGCAGAGAGGGCGCTAATTGAACAGGCTGAATGGCCAAGGGCTTAGCAGGTGAAACAGGTGAAAATGGATTGGTGAGAAGGAAGGCTAATTGGCTTCCACCGCCCAAAGCCCTGAAGCACCCCCAGCTGAGGAGCCCACCTCCCCCAGCTGGGAGCTTGCCTTTGACCAGAGAGCTGGAGCTGTGCGTGGGACCAAGTTGAGGACAGCAATTGCCGATGGTCAGCCAGATGGAGGAATCCTGCATCTGCGTGAGTACCGGGCATCCTTGCTGTCTGTAGGGCCTTGATCCTATTGCTTCACTTTCCTTCCTCAGTTTTCTTGAAGCAGCCCTGACCATTGCATGTGCCGTGCACGAGGCTGGGCGCCCACCACCGCAGAAACGCGGGAGGCCCTTGTCGGAAAGGCACAGCCTCGTCAGTATTTGCTCTCCGGAGCCTGGGTTTGGGGTTTGCTTGTGGAGGCTGTTGCAGGGAAGAAACTGGACCTCTTTGAAGTTGCCTCTGTCATCCATCCTTCCATCTGCTTTCAGTCACTGGTGATGATGGGAGTAACTGGGGGAGGTAAATGTCATCTCCTCAGTGGAAAAGTGGGCTGGTTTCGCTCCGGTTTGGGTATGCATTAGTCACTGGTGTGGTTAGAAGAGGAACCTGCCAGGCGCTGAGCAGCGCTGGCGACATGAGCAGCGAGGAAGGGTTGTACCTCTGCACGGTACCAGGCTCCAAGCCCGCAAGCGACAGCCCGTGTTAAACACAACCCAGCTTCCCTTGGCAGCATTAAACCAGGCATGGCTATTAAACCCAGTCTTACTTTTAATATGGCTAAATGTAAATACTTTAACTCTTGCTCAGGACATAGTATTAGGCATTAGCTGTAGTGGATTGCTTTCTCTAAGTGTTTTTTGGAGGAAAGGTTGCTATTTTCCCAGTCATTATCTAAGACACTCGAAAGCAGCTTGGAGTTTACCTGCAAGTGAGGTGGCACATCCTTCCTGGACCACTAGTTTCTTCTGATGGGCTGTGGGACGTCACAAGAAACAGTTGTAGGTTTGCACATAGTAATATTTGGCAAAGCTTCAGCAGTCTCCATGGCGGGGGCTAGGCACCCCGCTGGCAAAGATCAACCGTGCTCAAGTGAACCGTCTGAGAGCGCAGTCCTTTTGCTTCATCTCTACTTGCAAGCAAAAAGAGCTCGGAATGGCTTTACCATTGGAGAGTGAAATGAGTTCAGTTGAGGACTCTGTCTTGAGTCATCTTGGCTGTAAATCACTCTGGGTAAACTTTCCATTTCAGTAGATTTAGGAAAGCAGAAATTAAACTGCTTGGGGATTTTAGGTGGTGGCAGAGGTTAATAAAATATTGAAGAGGCATGCCATCTGTAACTCCTGGATGGATGGGGGAACAGACATACCAACTGGGCAGCTTACCTACATGCCAGGAGCAGGAGAGACTGCTGTCCTGTTTAGATGGACACCCATCCTACAGCACAGGAGATGTTCCCAGAAAAGTACACATTTGATGTCCAGGTTGTCAGAGGATAACGGGGCAGATGGCAGAGTTTGCTAGGGATTTGCATTCCTTTTTTTCTGGTATTTGTGACTGCCACACTCAATAACGTGCAGGTGAGCGGCAGCCCTAGGAACACCCCACAGTGGCTGTGTTCTTGCACAGCCTGCCGTGGAGCAGGACTGCGTGCTCTTGCTACAGCTTTATTTAAATAGATTGTTGTTACACACATTCAATTAAAGCAAAGAACCAAAGGGAAGTGTTTCCCTGTAGATTTGATGTTGGTGTGGGACAAAAGAAGAAATTGTAATGAGACTTTACATTCTGGGATGCTGCAATCCTGCATGCCAGGACTGCTCAGGGCTGCACTGTATAACTGGTGTCTTCCTGCTCAGATAGACCTTTCCCAGGGGAGGCTCCATCAGCCCTTCATAGCATAGGGCATATGACACTGAGAATGGTATTGGGTCCATCTAGTGGAATAATTAGGCCCAAGCAATCTGAGAAGCCGTATAGAAATTAAGTCATTAATTGCAATATTAGCCTTGGCAGTCTGGCGATGAGATGCTGATTCTCATTCTTGCCAAAGAGAGAACTAAAAGCTGAGTCCGGTGCTAGCAAAATGCAAGGCACTCTCAGTTTTCACATATGAGGTGGAGAATCCCTGGGAGAATCAGGCTCCTTGTTCCTGCTCAGCTTTAGCTATAGACTGAGTTAAAAGAGCAGCCCTACTTGCCGCACAAAGACAGATCTCTTTCAGTTTGTGTGTTTGCTTGATGTGGCCTATGGCTAAGAAATCCTGCTGCAGCCAAAGGAACTGTTCAGATCCTCCTGAGAAGGCAACTATAAATAGGCTGCTTTGATGTATAAAGATGCTAAATGTATAACAAAGGAGGAAAAACAACAAACATGCCGTTGAAAGTGTTTACAGCTTAG